>NC_069683.1:36278533-36928324 GCF_023699985.2 Odocoileus virginianus | reverse complement strand
GAAGGCAGTAAGTTTCATGTTTGTCTTCCAAAAACCCAATAATACTTTTTTTAAAACTAAAAATAGTCTGTGAGAGGAAAGAAGGTTTTAAATTTTTCTGTACACTTATTTAGCCTTTTTCATTTTGCTTTTACAAAATGAATATTGAATAATAAAACATTCACAGACACAGTCACAGGAAATAAAAATAAAATCTCAAATTTTTACACTTAACTTTGTTGCAGAAAAAGTATTGAATAATCAGTAAAAAAAAAAAAAGACTAAAACCATATAGTAGGCTAAAATACAGTATGTAAAATGGAATGGAAATCAAAATTTGAGAAAATCACAATGTTAGATATTAGACAACCAAAGAAGATTTGCATAAGTATTTCTTAAATGGATTATGATGGGAACTAAAGTTTATGATAGTTACATGCCACTGGATGCATTTAAAATAATTATGTCAGCTGAATTCTCAAGATTAATATTTACAATGTACCATAAACTGTATCACTTACAGCTATTTAATGATGAAATATTACAGCTGTCAACTTTAAAATGTACAAATAGGCGCATAGCTTTTTCAAAATTCTCTTAGAAGGAATGCCAATGAAAGAATGAAGGAAGTCAAAGACAAATATCATATGATATCACTCACATGTGGAATCTAATTTTTAAAAAATGAAAAAATGGATACATTTGCAAAACAGAAACAGACTTACAGATATCAGAAACAAACTATGGTCACCAAAGGGGAAATGTAAGGGGGAGGGATAAATCAGGAGCTCGGATGAATGTGCAGACACTACTAAACACAGGGTGGATAACCAACGAGGACCAACTGTATAGTGCTGGGAACTATACTCAATATTCTGTGATAAGCTATATGAGAAAAGAGTGAAAAAGAATGAACACATGTATATGCATAACTGAATCACTTTATTGTACACCTGAAACTAACACAACATTGTAAGTCAATTACACTCCAGTAAAACTTTTAAAAAAGAAAGAAAAATGTGAAGGCCACTTATCAAGAGACAAATTTGGGGAGCTTCTAGATAAAGGCAGCTCGCCTCTCCTTCCTTCTCAGCTGCTCCTCTCTCACCAGTTGCATGGCTGAGCCTGAGTGAAGTCAGAGAAACTTAAACTAACTCAGCATTAGCTAGAGAGAAATACCACTGGAAGCATCAGCCCTGCTGCTGAGGGCTCATGTTCAAATACTTCCCAAACTAAAACAGGAGAGACTTCAGGTCCTTGGCTAGTTGCACTATTTATGCCTACGATCCCCTCTGTCAGGCTAATCCAGACTTGACAAAAATTAAAGTGTGGGCATGTCTTGCTGGGATGCGTCACACACATGTCACTCCACCATTTACACACGGCTGACTTTACAGCCATTTACAACTTATTGTTACAAGCAGGAACATGCAAGTTTGGGTAGTAATTGCTATTTGGATAAATGTTCAGGGTTTATGAACAGTTGCACATAATGGAGAATGTGAAAAGTGGGTCATTGACATGCTTTTCTTCACCTTTCTTCTCATCTTGAGTCCCCTCTTGAAGTCACCCTACTTGACCTGCACACTTCAGGCCACATCTGGCTTTTGGAAATGAAAAGGTTTTGAAAAGCCAGGAGGTTTTACTCACTAAAGGGATTGGAGTGGTCTCCATGAGACTTCTCGCTTCAAATCGTCTGTCTGTCCATGATTTAGAAACCCACGGAGATCCTGCCATCTCCAGGTCTTTGTTAGGGAGCCAAAGCACCGCAGGCAGCTTCCCCAGGAGTCGGCGCCTTGGCAACGCCCTGGTTTGAACATGATTTTAATAGCGACTAATTCCCTCGGCTGTGGCACTGCTGCAAATGGCTCATCGCTTTACAGGCAAGTTTCAACAGTCGCATAACCAGATGAGAATATTTTCCCGAACAATAACATGTGGTAGAAAACAGCCAAGGCATGTCAGGGGGACAGCTGTGGGGCAGCACAATGGAAGGTGGGATGAATTATCTATGTTCTGGGGTGATTACTTATTTAAATCTTTAATAGTTCCTGAAGGGAAGGGGGTTGTATGCAACTACATACCAATTATTTTTAGTATGTTTGTGATGTCCAAGAGGGAGTCTGTACTCAGGGGAAATGGCTGCCAGTGAAGTGGGTGTAGATTGTTAGAAGTTATGCCTCAGTTCCAACTCAGTTCCCCTGCTTAGAGCAGGGGAAAACCACTGTTTAGAAATGCTGCTGGACCCACACCAGCCTGAAGCAGCAAATTCATCCTTCGTTTTCGATGTGCCATGACCCATTGTCCTCATTCCCTCCCACCCACCAATGGGTCATCAGAAATCCCATTGCTTCATCCCTTTGGTGCTCTATTCCTGCAGGATTCTGCTCCATGATGGGAGTGAGTGGTCCGTGCATGCTCAGTCACTCAATTGTGTCTGACTCTGCGATCCCATGGACTGTAACCCACCAGGATCCCCTGTCCATGGGATTTTTCAGGCAAGAATAGTGGAGTAGATTGCCATTTCCTCCTCCAGGAGATCTTCCCAACCCAGGAATTGAACCCGCATCTTCAGCATCTCCTGCATTGATAGGCAGATTCTTTACCACTGAGTCACCTCTGAAGCCAGGAGTGAGTGGTAGGAGGGTACCAGTGGATGGTGCACCTGATGCTCGGATGATAGTCTCTCTATCATCCTCTAAAGCATATGGCATTATTCAAACATCTGTCAATTACCAATTATCAACTAACTCACCAATTCATTTAAACTCACAACATTTCTAGTTGGAAGTCCAGCTTAGGCTACCTCTGATAATATGAAAGCTCAGATGACTTGTATGAATTGGTACTTGCAAAAAGGCCACCTTTTTCCATTCTTTTTCAATGATAGCTATTGCTCCTTCAAAATCTGCTTTGTGGCAGGTTCTTTAAGCAGATTAGTGTGAATTCTCATCTTTGGGTTATCAAGCAAATAGTCTTATTTCCTTTTCTCCAGACGAAGAGCTGAGACTCAAAAAAATGGCTGAATTGTCTCCAAGTGAGTGGCTTCTATGGAGTAGAACTCTGTCTGACTGTTGAGTCTAGGTCCTTTCAACTACATTTGCTGTTGCAGCTCGCTTTCCCTGAGCTTGAGTGATTAGTCCACAGTTCTGACCATGTTGCCTTGTGATTTTGTAGACTTTGGCATCTCTGAGCTTTTCCAACAATAGAGCCTTCTTTGTCTTAGAATTCATGGGAAGATAGTGGCTCTAGGCTACAACTTCTCTCAGTTGCCCTTCTTTGGGATTTTCTAGTTTTGCTAAGTTTTTCTCAAATTTTAATGGCCAGGTCTGAAACCAGTGTTCCAGAGGCCAAAGTCCTTTTGTTTGGTACAAGATAGCCATTTCTTGCTTGGTTCTTGATTCCCAATATTGACCACAAAACTCCAAAATTTTTGAGCTGCAAAGAAACTTAGGAGTCACCTATTCCAGTGATGCTCAAACTTCAGGGTGCAACAGAATCACCAGCAGGGCTTGTGTACTAGTTACCTATTGCTGCATAACAAATCACTCCAAACTTAGCAGCTTGAAATAACAAAACTTTTATTATCTCAGGAATCCAGGAGTGGCTTAGCAGAGTGGTCCTGGCTTAAGGTCTCTGATGAGACTGCAGTCAAGGTGTTTGTTGAAGCTGCAGTCATCTGAAGGCTGGGGCTGGATGATCTGCTTCTTGAATGATTTATATATCTGGATATGAGGTCTCTTCTTCACCAGGTGGACATCTCTGTAAAGCTGCATAAATGTCCTAAAAACCTGGTATCTGCCTTTCTTAAAGCCAGTGATTCAAGAAAGATCAAGAGACTAGCCAAGAGAAAGCCATAGTGTGTTTTGAAATATAATCTTGTAGGAGACATATCATCACTTCTGAAATATTTTAGTCATCAGAGAGACTAATTCTGGTTCAAGGTTGGACAGGGTTATACAAAGGTGTGAATTCCAGGAAGTGAGAATCACTGGGGACCATCTTGGAGTCTGGATAATACAACTTGTTGAAACACAGGTTTCTAGGTCCCATCCCTAGAGTTTCTGATTCAGTAGGTTTGGAGTGGGGCCCAAGAATTTGCCAACAAGTTCCCTGGGGATGGTGATGCTACTCATCTAGGACACATACTTTGAGAACCACTGACCTAGTCTGACTTTATAGATGATGATACTGAGTCTCACAAAGGCAAAGAAAAATGAAGAGCAGAGAAAGTAACCAACAAAGAATTATTGCATCCTTATTATGTGTTAGACACTTGGCAGGAGGCTTTATATACATTTTCTTGTTTAATACCATCATTACTGTGCATTACTCATCATTTCATGATTGAGGAAACCGAAACTAAGGTTAAGTAACTTTCCCAAATTTTCATACATAGTTACTGACAGAGACAGGTCTGGAACCCGGATGTCCTGACCCTCAAGTCAAAATCAAAATGTTTTGTCCAACCAAATAGACTTCAGTCTACTATTGTATTTTAAGTGGAATTGTTTTCCATGAAAACAATTAGCTTCATTATGATAGTCCTGTTATACAGGACTAGGAAACCAACTTGCAAATTGTACCCACTGAATTTGCAACTCATAGGCTAAAATTTAACCTTGGTTTTATTTGAAGATGTAGAGGTTCAACATTCATGGTGCTAGGTCTTGTAGGACGTGTCTAAGAAACACTTGTTCCAGCAGGGATCCCCAGGGGAGGCTGACAATTATATCAATTACCCACAAGATGTAACCTGAATCTATTCAAGTGCTGTACTTGTTCACAGTTCCACCATAACCTCTGGTAAGTCTCTTAAAAGCCCTGTGCCTTTGGTTCACCATTTGTAAAGCAGAGAAAATAATAGTTGCTTTTTTGCCAACCTTATAGAGTTACTGTGAGGTTCAAATCAAATGATAGATCTGCAAACTTTTAAGTGCCTTGCATGTAGAAGATCCTAGAGCTTTACTGCGTTTCTCATCCAATATCTGCTCATTTCTATTCTTTGGTTTTTATCTCTTATTATTAAGAACAGGATGTTAGACTTTATTGAAAGCCCTTTAGGCATAAATTGAACTGATCATTTGATTTTTCTTATGTAACAAGTATTTCTCTAGGAAGCAACAGCTGTAGGCTAAGAATTTCAAAAAATAAAAAAATGGAAAAAGCAAACTCTTACTATATGGAGAGTCCTGTGGTGGGTGTTTAACTTATTTACTCCTCATAACAAGTCTATAAGAGTGATATCTATATCTCCCCCAGATGTAGATGTTGAGAGAAAAAGAGACCTAAGGTCATTGGTGTAAGTAGGAGAGGCAGTAACTGTTAGGTTACTCAGCACAGGACTTGGCTCATATGATTGGAAACATCATCCATTCAATGACTGAAAACATCTTAGTGTTGCACTGATGCTTTTATCCATGATCATCTGGACCACCCTCTCACCACACTGGATGGGTTTGCTGGAATTAGAGTTTTGGAAAGCAGATATACAAGGAGGAATTACAAATCATTTCTTCTCAGCCTGGAGCATAGTAGAAGAATTTTTCTGGTAGAGGGTGAGATTTCTGTTAAGTTTACTATTTCTGACTTTTTTCCTTCCTTATGTACAATATTGGGAGCAAAGATTCCTAGCACCAAGCACTTGGTTACATTCTAGAAACAGCCAGCAAGTTCAGTGGGCACTAGGAGGCAGCATGGGTTAACTAAGAACCAACGTGCTTTGGGGGCAGGATTATTAGACAATAAGAAAAATTAGAAAAATGCCATAAATGTAGTACATCTTGATTTCCACAAAAATATTTTGAGCCAGGTTGGAGAAAGGGAACTGGACACACAGAAGTACAAAAGATGGTTGGAAATTGTACCCAAGAAAATACTGATCCAGTAATATGTGACAAGGCTCCATCCTTGATCCTATTCTATGCAACAGTTTTATTAGTGCCTTTATCAAAAGTTGGTGACCTGCATATCAAATTTTAAAATGACGTACATCTATGTATGTCATATGATAGAATAAAGGTTTAAAATGAATATTAGACAAACTAAGTTAAAACTTAACAACTATTAACATAAGTCCTCTACATGGATTCAATAAAAACAATGTCATAAAAAACAAAGTGGTTTGTCTATAGCTCTTGTAATAGATGCCATGCCATGCAAGCTAAGTCTCTTCAGTCGTGTCTGACTCTTTGAGACCCTATGGATTGTAGCCTGCCAGACTCCTCTGTCCATGGGATTCTCCAGGCAAGAATACTGGAGTGGCTTGCTGTGCCCTCCTCCAGAGGATCTTCCCGATCTAGGGACCTAAACCATATTTACAGTGGCTCCCACATTGTAGGCTGATTCTTAACTGCTAAGCCACCAGGGAAGCCCCAATCATAGATACAGGCATTTAAATTAGTCCTAACCTGGGCCACAGTTCATTTTAGTTAGTTAAGAAGGTAGGTAGTTAAAGGGTTCCATGCAATACACTTTATCATATGGCTCCCATAAGTATCCTTGGGCTATACTGATGGATGAGCAGAAGAAATACAGTCATACATTTTAAGCTCAGCTCTATGATATCTGGAGGTGTTAGGCTGCTGCATTTCCAAAGGACTATTGACACATATCCTAATATAAAAAAGGCAAAAGTTGGAAGTATTAGAGACATGAACATTGAACACTTCCAAAGGACCTGATACTGTTCAGTCTGGAGAAGAAAACAGTTGGAGAGAGGACATGAAAGTTATGTTCAAATGGCTTCTGGAAGGGTTAGAGCCAGTTACGATACAAGTGTGTAGACCATGATGACCCATATTATCACCCTGGATCTACTTTTTATTGTCTTAATTTGTCTTTTCCTAGTATCTTCTTTTTCATTAAAATTTTTTTATTGAGATATAACATACCTGCAGTGAAGTACATACCTGTTTGTATAAAACTTGATGGATTTTTATAATGTATTTATCTGTGTGACCCCCACCCAGATCAAAACAGATCAGAACAGGTTCACTTGTGCCCCGTAAGTAACCACTATCCTGACCTCTATTACTAAAGATGAGGTTTATCTACAACAGAATCACATTGGATGTACTCCTGTCTAGGCTTGTGTCATCTACATTTTGGGGCAAACTTCATTTATATTATTCAGAGAAGTGGTAGCTCATGATTTTTCATTGCTGTATACTATTCTGTTGTATAAATACACTACAGTTTATTTATTCAGTCTACCGTTGATTGCCATATGGGTTGTTTACAACTGGAGGATATTTTGATGTGACCTCTTCTTAGCTATATTGACATTGTTTTCTTTTGAATATCTATAACTTATTTTAGGTAATTTTAATACACATACCTAATGTGCTAAAGAATTAGATCTAATTCCAGGCTTCTCTACAGGCTGAAACCAGCACTTGGTATACTTCCCAGTATATAGTAGATGCTCAACAAATATCTGATGAAATCTGATGGACTACTGGTTAAATTGCTTAGAACCAATGAATAGAGGGCTTTGCCAGTGGCTCAGCAGTAAAGAATCTGTCCTCAATGCAGGAGATGCAGAAAATGTGGGCTTGATCCCTGGGTTGGGAAGATCCCCTGGAGGAGGAAATGGCAACCCACTCCTACTTTCTTTTATTTTTTGTATTATCTTATTCTTCAGTGACTCAATCACAACTGTCTTCCCAGGGCCTCAATACATGTGAACTGAGATGCTAAATTGGACAGATTCACAAAACTAAGGTTTTATAGCATACGCTTATACAGTAAAAGGTGATGTTTTAAGGTGCAGACAGTCATCAGCTTCCCTTGTAGCTCAGTCAGTAAAGAATCTGCCTGCAGTGCAGGAGACCTTGGTTTGATCCCTGGGTTGGGAAGATCCCCTGGAGAAGGAAATGGCAACCCACTCCAGCATCCTTGCCTGGAAAATCTTGTGGACAGAAGAGCCTGGTGGACTGCAGTCCATGGGGTTGCAAAGAGTTGGTCACGACTGAGCGACTAATTCTTACTAACAATTTTACAGTAAAAGGTGATGTTTTAAGGTACAGACAGTCATCAGATTTAATCCAGGGAAGAACATGGAGAGGAGTGGGTATTAAATAGTGCCCTTAATAATGCAGCTTAGAGCATGGGGAAATCAGAGAAGGGTCAGAATTGGCTGTTGTACTACTTGATTCTGTTAAAGAAATTTAAAAAAATTTACTGGTATATAATTGATTAACAATGCTGCCTTAGTTTCTGGTGTACAGCAAAGTGATTCAGCTGCACACACACACACACAAATGGGCTTCCCTGGTGACTCAGTGGGTAAAGAATCTGCCTGCGATGCAGGAGATGCAGGTTTAATCCCTGGGTCAGGAAGATCCCCTGGAGGAGGGCATGGCAACCCACTCCAGTATTCTTGCCTGGAGACTCTCATGGACAGAGGAACCTGGCAGACTACAGCCCATACGGTTGCAAAGATTTGGACATGACTGAAGCAACTGGGCAGGCTGCATGCTGAGCGTGCACAATGAGTAGAAGCTACAGAGATACAGAGTCTGCTCATGTAAAAAGGCATGTTCTCAGTACTAGCCCAGTTGAACACTGGAAAGTGATAAATCACAAAGCAGTAAGTTCCTTTTTGCTTGAAGGTGTGAAAGCAGAAAATATGATCTTCCAATAGGGGACTTGGAGGAGTGGACACAGAAAGGCTCTGCCCAGATCTCCCGGGACCCCGTTTGCCATTTCTTGTTCCTCACTCCCAGCTTCTGTGTTCTTTTGATTTTAAGGGCCAGTGAAGCAGTCACTGGAAGCCCAGCTCCCTCCTCTTGCATTCTGGTAAACTCCGAAATGTAATTTCTCTTCCAGGGCTCCTCTGTGGCATCACTCTGAGGCTGTTAACTTGGTCCAAGTCTCATCTTGGGTTGCCCTCTTTCCCTTCCCTTTACTGCTCTCTTGTCCCATTCTATTACTGGGTTTTTTTCCTCCTCTCAGAGTGGTTCCCTAGTATATCACTGGGACATATATTCTCTCAGGCTGTTTCTAAAGAAACTGACCTAAGACAATTTGGTAAGGAATGAACTAAACTGATCAATTCTTACAGATGATAATTTAGCCCAAATACTGTGGAAATAGACTGATTTAGCAAATCTACCATAGCTGTCTCTTGAAAACCTAGATGATGCACAATCCTGACTGTCTGAAGTCAGGGTTCACTATTAAAACCTGGAGGAGCTGAGTCACTAGGCAAGGCTGGAAGAACATGGCCTAAGAAAATAGCAAATTCAGAGAGTGACCTGGAAGAGGAGATAATCAACAGTCTAAGTCACAAGTGAGAGACACAAACTACACTGTTTATCCCCCAAACAAACAGAGTTCATTGCAGTTCATTGCAAAAACAGTTCATTGCAATTCATTGCATAGAGGTTCATTGAGTTTAGATCAGGATCCCAGCTAGGGGATGTTTGCAGGCAAAAGACCTGTCCATTCTGGCTAGACATAAAAGCAGGAGCTAGGGGAATCCTGTAGGCTTCCCTGGTGGCTCAGTGGTAAAGAATCTGCCTGCCAATGCAGGAGACACAAGAGACCCAGGTTCGATCCCTGGGTCAGGCAGATCCCTTGGAGAAAAGAAATGGCAATCCACTCTAAAACTTTTGCCTGGGAAATCCCATAGACAGAGGAGCTTGGTGGGCTATAGTCCATGGGGTCACAGAAGAGTTGGACACAACTTAGTGACTAAACAACAACAAGGGGAATCTTGTGATTTCAGGGACAGGCATGTGCCTGGTTCTCAACAGGGGCATTCACACTGGACTTGTCGGAAAAAAATGAGCTTCAAACTTTTCACATAAGTGGAGCAGATTTTCTAATAGACTACACTCTGATTAGAGCTGGATACAGGGAGAAGAAAATAGACAAGGACATTTTTGTTAGGACTCTTCTGAGCCAGGCCCACTACTAGGTGCTTTTTATACATTATCTTTAACTCGCACAGCCACTCTAAGAAGAAAATATTATTAACCTCATTTTTCAAATTTTGAGAATGAGGTTCTCAGTGAGGTTAAATTAAGTGCCCTAGGTCACTGGTTAGGGCGGAATTCACACACATCAAACAATAGCTAATTGAACAATGCCCTCTGTGGTCTGTGCCAGGGGAGTGGTGCAAATGATAATTGCCATAGGGGTGTAAACAGAAAAGGCTGAGGTGCCAAACCAGCTCTGTAATAAATGAAAAAATATCAATCATCCTCATGTGTTGCCCCTTAATGCCAGCTTATTGGGAAATAGAGCATTACGTTTCTCAAAGCACATTTCTAGACCTATATATTCCAGAAACTTTCCTTGATTATTCATACAAATGCCTCACCTGGCTTGGGGCAGGGGAGGAGGAAGCAAATTGTTTTAGTCCTTTTATCTGTGTTACCTTGTTTAACTTTCTCAGTACCAGTGAGGAAGGTATTAATCATTTTTTATTTAAGAGATGGAACTATTGAAGGTCAGAGACCAAAATCTCACAACCTATAAATAATCCTGTTTTCTGTGATCCTGAGTCTATGTGGATTATTCTTTGCCCGTGCCTACCTCTCTGTGAAAATCTTGAAATTATCTTGGGATTTTTCTCTGTTTGGCCGGTCAGTTATTTGGCCTCTATAATTGCCTCTCTGCTAACTGAGGACTTTATTTCTTGTTCTGGATTTGTGAGTGACTGATCCTTGCTGTTTTTAATAGTTTCCTACTCAGGCCAAAGCACCAAGTCTCTTTGTAAGATTTTGGGTTCTTGGTGGTATTGTTCAGTTACTCAGTCATGTCTGACTCTTTGTGACCCCATGGACTGCAGCACACCAGGCTTCCCTGCCCTTCACTACCTCCCAGAGTTTGCTCAAATGCATGGCCATTGAGTAAATGATGCCATCCAACCATTCCAGCTAAACAATAAAACCTTAACTTCAGAGCCTGAATTGAGGATATCCAGATAGATGGTTTGTACTCGTGAAATACTGATCTTTTCAAAGCCCTCTCTTGGAGTGTGTATTATTCTGTTCACCCAGCACCCCTCTCTTCTTTGTTTGGAGAATAACCCTTGTTCATTTGGAGAACTTTGATCCCCTCACTCCAACATGGTTTTAGGGGAGATGAACATCTTCCCAGTTGGCCACAGAAGTTGGTCTAGTGATCTGGCACATGATCCAACTCAGACCAATTAGAATAGTTACCTGGTTTTTTTTTTCTTCCAAGTTGGAACGCAGTAGGAATTTTCTCAGATGACGATGTAGGGAAGATATGAGTCTGCAACTTTTGGGGAATTGGCCCATCTTTGGAGAGAATCAATATGAAAAGATGAGATTGCCATGGAGAGAGAAGCAGAGATCAGAGAGAGAGAAAGAGCACATGACTGATGGAATGCTGATCGAGTCCTTGTCCTGGTTCTCCAGTTCCAAAGACCAGGTCACCCCAGGGTTAGGTGGACTCAAAAACGTCCTCTCATTGACCAAGCTAGTCTCAGTTGTGTTTCTGTCACTTGCAGCCAAGTCTGGTACAATATAATGCATCTTCTTTTTTTTTTTTCCTATTGCTTATTCTCAGGTTAAAACAGTACATGACCCTGAAATGAGCAGTTTTTATTTCAGTGAGACCTGTGGAATTGTTGCAAAACTAATAGACTTGATGGCTGCACCTTTTGGGGCTAGAATGTATCCTGGTCTGCTCAGGACAGCCATGGTTGATGCCTATTGTCTTAGAGTAATAATTGCAAGCGCCCCCTTTCAGTAGTATAAGGGCTTGATATGGCTGATAAACCATACAGTTACCTCATTTAAAACTCACCTCCATCATCCCTCTTTTTAAGCCTTTTATGACCCCCCATCCTCCCATAAGTGGGAGTCCCTGGGAGACAGACAGAACACGCCTCAGCCATCTATGTAACCTAGTGGAATTTTCTGCAATGCCTTATGCACTGTCCAAACTCACCGAATGCTGGCTGCATTGAGTATATATGCCTGAAATAACTATTCAACAGGCTTACCTAAAAGAAATAAATTTGATTGGTGAGTGTTAGTCATGCCCTAGATTTCCTGTCCTTCAAGTTTAAAGGGAAACTAGACTCATTTATAAGACATTATTATGGAAGCTTTGAATATGCGCTTTTATTTAACTCTCTAAGGGAAGCCTTCTCTTCATTTTTACAGATTAGGGAACTGACAAAGAAGTGAAGTACATGCCTTCAAACCTGAGCTCCCCCTGACAGTATGGGAACCTGCACTGTGAAATAGATTCATCCCTTCGAATGCCCATCTGCCCTGCAGAGGCAGAAAGCTAACCACAACACCTGTTACACTTCTTATAGCTGGGGTTCTGTGTGCGATTCAGGCCTCCTCTGAGTGAGGCTGGGTTACCATGGCCAGGGAACGGGATTAATTCCACAGGGTGAGAGATGGACGCAGAGCATCCATTTTGCCGTGTAGGTCGTGGCAGTTCTGGAGGCAGGAGAGGCAGTAGCTGCTGTAGCAGAAATGACTTCCTGATCGTGGCGAGAGCAACAGGCCCCTCGAGACCTCCACCTACAGTGTGGCTTTTGACTTCACTCCTGGAAGCTCAGCCTGGAGTCTGTTTCTTCAGTTCTGCCATTGATTTTGTGGATTTGATAGCCTTCAGTTCAGCTCAGTCACTCAGTCGTGTCCAACTCTGTGACCCCATGGATGGCAGCATGCCAGGCCTCCCTGTCGATCACCATCTCCCAGAGCTTGCTCAAACTCATGTTCATCGAGTTAGTGATGCCATCCAACCATCTCGTCCTCTGTCTTCCTCTTCTCCTCCCGCCTTCAATCTTTCCCAGTATCAGGGTCTTTTCCCATGAGTCAGTTCTTTGCATCAGGTGGCCAAAAGTATTGGAGCTTCAGCTTCCGTGTCAGTCCCTCAAATGAATATTCAGAACTGATTTCCTTTAGGATCGACTGGTTTGATCACCTTGCAGTCCAAGGGACTCTCAAGAGTCTTCTCCAGCACCACAGTTCAAAAGCATCAATTCTTTGGCACTTATCCTTCTTTATTGTCCAGCTCTCACATCCATACGTGACGACTGGAAAAACCATATCCTTGACTAGATGGACCTTTGTTGGCAAAGTAATGTTTCTGCTTTTTAATATGCTGTCTAGGTCAGTCATAGATTTTCTTCCAAGAAGCAAGTGTCTTTTAATTTCATGGCTGTAGTCACTATCTGCAGTGATTATGGAGCCCAAGAGAATAAGGTCTTTCACCGTTTCTATTGTTTCCCCATCTATTTGCCATGAAGTGATCGGACTCTGGATGCCATGATCTTAGTTTTCTTGAATGTTGAGTTTTAAGCCAGCTTTTTCACTCTGCTCTTTCACTTTCATCAAGAGGCTCTTCAGTTCCTCTTCGCTTTCTGTCATAAGGATGGTGTCATCTGCATATCTGAGGTTATTGATATTTCTCCCGGCAATCTTGATTCCAGCTTGTGCTTCATCCAGTCCAGCATTTCTCATGATGTATTCTGCATATAAGTTAAATAAGCAGGGTGACAATATACAGCCTTGACGTACTCCTTTCCCAATTTGGAACCAGTCTGTTGTTCCATGTCCAGTTCTAACTTTGCTTCTTGACCTGCATATAGATTTCTCAGGAGGCAGGTCAGGTGATCTGGTATTCCCATTTCTTTAAGAATTTTCCACAGTTTGCTGTGATCCACATAGTCAAAGGCTTTGGCTTAGTCGATAAAGCAAAAGTAGATGTTTTTCGGGAACTTTCTTGCTTTTTCTATGATCCAACAGATGTTGGCAATTAGATCTCTGGTTCCTCTGCTGTTTCTAAATCCAACTTGAACATCTGGAAGTTCTTGGTTCATATACTGTTGAAGCCTCACTTGGAGAATTTTAAGCATTACTTTGCTAGCGTGTGAGATGAGTGCAATTGTGTGATAGTTTGAACACTCTTTGGCATTGCCTTTCTTTGGGATTCGAGTGAAAACTGACCTTTCCAATCCTGTGGCCACTGCTGAGTTTTCCAAATTTGCTAGCATATTGAGTGCAGCACTTTAACAACATCATATTTTAGGACTCAAAATAGCTCAACTGGAATTCCATCACCTCCACTAGCTTTGTTTATAGTGATGCTTCCTAAAGCCCTCTTTACTTCAGACTCCAGAATGTCTGGCTCTAGATGAGTGATCACACCATCATGGTTATCTGGGTCATGAAGATATTTTTTTGTATAGTTGTTCTGTGTATTCCTGCCACCTTTTCTTAATATCTTCTGCCTCTGTTAGGTCCATACCATTTCTGTTCTTTATTGAACCCATCTTTGCATGAAATGTTCCCTTGGTATTTCTAATTTTCTTGAAGAGATCTCTAGTCTTTCCCATTCTATTGTTTTCCTCTATTTCTTTGCATTGATCACTGAGGAAGGCTTTCTTATCTCTCCTCGCTATTCTTTAGAATTCTGCATTCAAATGGGTATATCTTTTCTTTTCTCCTTTGCCTTTTGCTTCTCTTCTTTTCTCAGCTATTTGTAAGGCCTCCTCAGACAACCGTTTTGCCTTTTTGCATTCCTTTTTCTTGGGGATGATCTTGATCACTGCCTCCTGTACAATATCATGAACCTCCATCCATAGTTCTTCAGGCATTTTATCAGACCTAATCCCTTGAATCTATTTGTCACTTTCACTATATAATCGTAAGGGTTTTTATTTAGGTCATACCTGAATGGTCTAGTGGTTTTCCCTACTTTCTTCAATTTAAGTCTGAATTTGGCAATAAGGAGTTCATGATCTGAGTCACTGTCAGCTCCTGGTTTTGTTTTTGCTGACTGTATAGAGCTTCTCCATCTTTAGCTGCAAAGAATATAATCAATCTGATTTCCGTATTGATCATCTGGTGATGTCCATATGTAGAGTCTTCTCTTGTGTTGTTGGAAGAGGGTGTTTGCTATGACCAGTGCCTTCTCTTGGCAAACCTCTGTTGATAGCCTTACAGCAAGGTTTAAGGGGAGTTCCTTTTTGTGTACGTGAACACTGACCATTAGATTACATCAGTATATATCCCGGGGTCATCACAGATCATAGTTAAGTTTCAGCGGAGCAAGATGGGTTGGTTTCACTTCTCTCTCTTCATGCTTTGATACTCTTCTTCTTGATGGTAGTGTAGACAGAGTTTGAGGACACTCATCTGGGCTTCTGGCCCCTCATTTAATAATATGAAGTTCAATCCATATCTGCTCACTTCATGATACTATTCGCCAAAAGGATTATGATTACTACCCAGTCTCACTCAGACAGTTATATGGAGGAAGGGCTAGCTTAATCATGATCCCATTGCTGAATTAAAATAGTCTGGAGCTTTCCTTAAACTGATATTGACATTAGAACTTTTACCCCTTCATTTACATAGGAACCAATGAAGGACTATATCTCACTTATTTTCTTGAAATGATTCTTACATGATCATTTTCCTTAGCATAATCACAGCTTGGTTCCATATTCTCACAACTGAACTTCTTTTCATTTTGGGGTGAGGTGACTTGGAATCATAGAGAAATATTAATCATTTGGTGTGGTTTTCTTGATTAAAGGAATTGTAAATGACTATTTGAAAAACTCAAGAAGGTTTATTCTTGGATGAATATCAGATAAAACTTGTGTCATAATTCATCTTTCAGAGCAATTGGATACTCTTTAAAAGTTCAAACACAGTAAAATAAGGAAAATGAGAATAATCATGCCATAAGCTTCAGTTAGCAAAATATCTCAGGGAATGGGCTGTCCAACCATTAGGGTAAGAAGAAGGACTTTTCTTACTAATTTCTTTGTAGCATAATTTTGGCAGCCTTGAGAAAGACCCACACATCCAAAGAAATTTCATTCCCTTGGCTAACAAATTGCTTAGAAATTCTTTAGGAAAGTGTAATGGTTAATTTTATATGCCTTGACTGAGCCATGGTGTGCCTAGACATTTGGTTATTATTCAGGGTGTTTCCCTGAGGGTGTTTTTATATGAGTAGCACCTACGCTGGTAGACTGAATAAAGCAGATTGCCCTCCCTAACATGGGTGGGCCGCGATCAGTCAGCGAAAGTCCTAAAAGTCTGAACCTCCCTCAACTAAGAGGGAATTCTTACTGCCTGATCAGCCTCAAGATGGAGCTTTGGTTTCTTTCCCTGCTTTTAAACTAAAATATCAGCTCTTCCTGGGTCTTGGGCTTGCCAGTCTTTGAACTGGAGCTGCAGCATCAGCTTGCCTGGGTCTCCAGCTTCATAACTCACTCAACAGCTATTGGGACTGCTCAGCTGCTAGGCTGAGCACCAAAGAACTGATACTTTTGAACTGTGGTGCTAGAGAAGATTCTTGAGAATCCCTTGGACAGCAAGGAAATCAAACCAGTCAATCCTAAAGGAAATCAATCCTGAATATTCATTGGAAGGACTGGTGCTGAAGTTGAAGCTCCAATACTTTGGCCACCTGATATGAAGAGCCAATTCATTGGAAAAGATCTGATGCTGGGAAGGATTGAGGAAAGGAAGAAAAGGGGGTGACAGAGGATGAGATAGCTGGATGGCATCAATGATTCAATGGACACGAGTTTGAGCAAACTCTGGGAGATAGTGAAGGACAGGGAAGCCTGGCCATGGGGTTGCAAAGAGTCAGACACAACTAAGTGACTGAACAACAACAAATAATCACATGAGCCAATTCCTTAGGTGTATGTAGAGAAGACATATATATTTATCCTATTGGTTCTGTTTGTCTAGACTATGCAGACTACACAGTAACACAGAAGGGACAAAAAAACTACCTGTATAAACCAGAGGGGAAGCAGAACTCTCATATGTACCCACACACTCAAGAGTGAGTAATCACCCTACCTCAAGCACACATTTGTAAGGAGAGGATGGAAGAGAAGCCACCCACGTGACCCAACAGGGCACAGAAAACACCTGTGAAGGAGCTGCTTGCCACAACAACTAGAAGCCTATTTGGTCATAAACCATACCTAAGATTTTTCAGCAGAAACTTCATGAATGGCAGAGGGGCAAAGAGAATATTTCCACTTAGGGGACAAGTATTAGGCAACATTGTTAAGAGACAGCCACAGTTTCTCAGCGACAGCCCCGTTGGGTCTCACCCCATTACTAATCAAGTAGGATTTTAAATGATGTCCATCACTTCCTAGGCAAAAATGAAGTATGGGTTTTGGGGTCAGAAGTCCAAATAAGTCCAGATGGATTTCTCTGGCTGCCCTGGTTCCTGCCTCTTTCGCAGGATGGTGGCCCATTCTGAGCTGGTGAAAATATGGCTACTCACATCCCCTCTGCTCAAACGTCTGGTTCTCAATTCCAGATTTCAGTTGTCAGCCTGTAGACCATGGGGCTCAGGAGGGATGGAGATAATGGAAACTGCCATCACAAGAAGGACAGAGAAACAGTGAAACAAGGGGGGCATCCAGATTGTCTAAGGAACAGGAGCAAACAGGGACACAGCCGAGGTGAGCTTTGGGAGTCAGGCTGGACAGTTCCTCAGGTGTCTTCTGGTCCAACACTCCCATTTTTCAGGTGGTGACACTGAGGTCCAGAGAAGGGAAGAGGCTTGCCCATGTCATACAAGACATCCTAGGAACAGATCTCAACTTTTCTGCTTTATCGTAATACTTAAAAAAAAAAAGTAATTTATTTCTCAATGAAATACCTTTGCCCTTTGGAGAAAGATAGTTTATTAGCCCCCCTGCCTGCCACCTCCATCCTCCCTGCGCCTCTCAGTTTCTCCCCAACTGTTAACTTAAAGTAAGCATTCTTGGAATATCCTTTGGCTTATCCACTGAAATTTATTTTTCTGCCAGGGATATAGATTTTTAAAAATTTATTTTTAATAAGAAGATAATTGCTTTATAATGTTGTGGTGGTTTCTGCCATACAACAACATGAATCAGCCATAAGTGTACATATAGCCCTTCCATCTTGAACCTCCCTTCACCCATCCCAACCCCTAGGTGGTCAGAGCTCCTTTTGCTATTCCGCAACTTCCCACTAGCTATCTATTTTACACTTGGTAATGAACATATTGGGCTTCCCAGGTGGCGCTGCTGGTAAAGAACCTGCCAGCCAATGCATGTGGACACCCCACTGGTTAAAAAATGACATGTCCCTGTTTGAGGCAGAGACAGAAATATTATATTTCTGTCCGGAGGTAGAATCATTCTGTGCTGCAGTCACTGATGTATAGATATTCTGGAATCAAAGGCCATACAAAGGGCAGATTTCTATTAAAAATTAAAAGGGGAATTGGAGGAAGCAAGAGAAAAGGCTAATTTGCCTTCACTTGAAAATATTTCCAACAGAAAATTTGAGGAGGTTCATCTCCTCCCCAGCTACGTGACTCTCCTGACTACCCTGAACAGAACTTAGTTTGAAAGGCAAAGAGAAGACCATATCTTCCTCTAAAGGGTAAGCTGTCTTGGGTCCCTGGGGCAGCTGGCTTTGGCAGAGGTGACAGTGAGAGCAGGCGCTCCCGAGTGAGGACTCAGAAGCAGCCAACCAGCATGGCTTTAGATACAGGTTTTAAAGGAACTCATGTTACTGACAACTCCCCACTGAGGTCTAGAGCAGACCTTGTTGTCAACAAGGTGATAGTGAATTGCACAGGACACTGGGTAGGAATTTGCATTTACGTTTTTTAAGAAAAGGTGTTGGATATCCTGATGCTGTTCTCTTGGTAACTACAAATTGCTTATACCTGGGAAAAGCACCAAGGGAGGGGAGGGGTCCCCCTGAACATGATCATCACAGGGCATCTGCCCCATGGCGTGCCCAACCTCCTCTGCCATCTCCCCACCTCAAGCCTCTCACATATTCTTGGCTGGGTGACTCCCATCCATCTCCCAGGGTGTGATGCACCCTGCTCAGGAAGTCTGTCTTGATCCATAAAGCTGGGTTGAGGGCTTATATCAGATGTTGATGCTCCATCCAGATCTCCTCAGGTCCCTTTACTATTTCTCTGCACCCCTCCCTGGCTTCCTTCTGTTTTCCCCTTTGAAAGGCTTTTGCTCCCTGCAGCTTGCCAGGACAACTGCCCTGGGCCCACTAGCATGTGTGGAGTGTCAGAGAATGTGCGTTTCTGCCCTTGCAGCAGCCCCTAGCCAATGACTGGCAGGGCGGGAGTCTGAAAGCTCAGCCTCTCTTGTTGGGACAAACTCTGAGACCTGGCTTACACAGCCAGTTGCCTACATACGAACCTTCAAGTTGTGAACTCTTTAAGATGTGAACACCCCTGTGTGCCAGTTGTTGTATTGCACTACTGTGCTTTTCAAGGCACTATATGGTAAGATTAAAAATGTTTATGTACTCATGGCTGCTGGAGGGAAGGGATAATTAGGGACTTTGGGAAGGTCATGTACACATTTCTATATGGATAACCAACAAAGACCTATTGTATAGCACATGGCAGTCTTCTCAATGTTATGTGCCAGCCGGGATGGGAGGAGGGTTTGGGGGGAATATGGATACATGTGTACATACAGGTTTCCCTGGTAGCTCAGCTGGTAAAAAATGCCCCTGCAATGCAGGAGACCCCGGTTTGATGCCTGGGTTGGGAAGATCCCCTGGAGAAGGGAATGGGTACCCACCCCAGTATTCTTGCCTGGACCCTAGTCCATGGGGTTGCAAAGAGTCAGACTGGACTGAATGACTTTCACTTTCACTTTCTTTCATACATATGGCTGAGTCCCTTTGCTGTTCGCCTGAAACTACCACAACATTGTTAATCAGCTATACTCCAATACAAAATAGTAAGTTTAAACTTACAAAATAGATGCCTTATTTTTTGTGTGTTTGTTTTTTATGTATGTATTATTTATGTGAAAAGTATTATAAATCTATTGCAGTACAGTACTATTTAGCCAATTGTGTTAGTTGGATACCTAGGCTAACTTATTGCACTTATGAAAAAACTGAACTTACAAACGTACTCTTGGAACAGAACTCATCCGCATATAGGGGACTTACTGTACTCCAGAGTTTCCCTGTGGGGTCAGGTGGAAGCTACTCACAGTGAGACTTGTACCTCAAATCTCACCTTTTTGGGTCTCTTCGCCTCTCCTCCTTCCCCTACTCTCTTACTGGTTTCTCCTGAGAACACTGCCTAAAAATCAGGAATTTATCAGATGCACCAACCTCTAGGACACCCAGCCTAAGACGGCACTCCTATGTGCTCCTGCAGCTCTATGGACATGCCTTTATAATATCACTGATCACAGTGATCTGTAGTTTTCTGTTCACTAGCTAGCCCCATCACTGGACTGAGAGCTTTCTGAACGCAAGGACTGTGCTTTGTCCAGGGCCGTATTTCAAGACAAACTTGGGACCTGCCAAAAGACTCGGTGGGAGCTTATGAGTCAATGAAAAAACCATGAACTCCAGCTATCAGAATCAATCCCAAGAGAAGGCTGAACCCAGAAACATATTTGAACTGTATGCTTTCTTGAAAGTTTAGTGGCTAAGTTGTGTCTGACTCTTGTAACCCCACGGACTGTAGCCCACCAGGCTCCTTTGTCCATGGGATTCTCCAGGCAAGAATACTGGAGTGGGTTGCCATTTCCTTCTCCAGGGGATCTTCCCAACCCAGGGGTCGAACCCAGGCCTTCTGCATTGCAGGTGGATTCTTTACCAACTGAGATATGAGGGAAGCCCGTACAGAGTGAGAGTGTTAGGGGACCCTAACCACTAGGCCTAGGACCAGAATCACTCCTTGTTTCTAATGCTCTTTTTGGATGTCTTCACCTGCACATTCCTGGTCTTTTCCTATTGATCCCATTCTCTAATAGGCCCTACTCCTAAACATGGACCTGTGTGTTTATATCTGTCTTCTTAGTTTCTAATTCCTCTGTAACTTCTGCATCCAGACTCTCGGAGTCCACCAGAGCGTCTACCTCCATCTCTTAACTTCTCACTCACTGATGGATGCTGACCTGCTTCAGAATCCACCCTGAATCCTGCATCTGCGGGATCAGATCTGCTCACTGCTGTCCCCAGGTGCCCCCAAATCTCCAACTGGTCCCCATCAGCTGTCCTTTCCAGAGGGCAGGACCTGGGGCATTGGACTCTCATCACAACACCCCCAGCCCCTCCTCCATCCTCAGCTGGCGCCAGCACAGTATGGAATGTGGTTGTGACAGAGAAGCCCATTCTATCCCCACCCCATAATCTCAGGCACGTCCAGGCAGGCCTGGGCAGGTCGCCAGGAGTTTTGTTGACATGAAGGGCGGCCCATAGCTTTCCCAGAAGAAACTGTGATGAAGGCTTGAAACTGTCACTGGGCCCAAGTGGAGACAGCAGATTGGAGGGCTCTTACGTGCTACGTTATTTGGGTTCCGGGGCATAGTTGGTCATGGGCTGAATTTATCCGGAGGGAGGATACCAAGGCCCACTTGTCCAATTTATTTGGAGACAGGGTGAGACACAGGAAAAATAAGTTATGCAAGAGAGACAAAAGAGCCCGAGAGAAAGAGGCCCCTGCTGGAAGAGGTGGCCTACGAGCTCGGGAGAGGACTCTGGAAGCAGGTGCGAAGGGAGAGAGCCATTGGAAAGGGCTACAGAGCTACAGAGAAAGATGCCTAAATCTCGTGGATGGGGAAAACAAAGTGCTTGAAAATGAACTTTGTGAAGTTATGTTCCTTTCCTTTCACTAATGCGGCAAATGCCATCCTGCCGTCAGACATTCTCAGGCAAGCTTGGGAATCAGGCTGTGCAGGAAATGATGGTGACCTCGGCTGGGCAGTCAAAGAGAGGGTGGAGGAGACGTTAATGATTTACAGCCAGGTGGCCTGGAGACTTCTTCAACTCAGACTCACGGCACAAAGAGCCACAGAAAGAACAGCAGGAATGAAAAGGCTCCATGCAAGACGATCACAGGAGGAGCAAATAAGACTAGTCTCAAGTTTCCTCTACCTTGATCTCCGCTGCCCTGCCCAGTCCAGATCCTCACGTGTCACACCTGCAAACCTCTGTCCTGTCCCCTGTTGTCTGAGACCCCCAGCCTCCTGGCCTTCTTCTCCCCCTTCCTTCAGTGAACATATATTGTCTTCCACGCACCTGACACTGAAGAAACAGCCATGAACAAAATACCAAAATCTCTGCTGTGGTAGCACTTACATTCTAGAGAAAGGTCACAGACACACGTATAGCAAGTCAGAGACAGATAAACCATGGAGAGAAGCGGGAAAGGGAATACTACCATAATGGGAGGCGAGAGGTTGCAAAGTTAAAGCAGAGGTCAGGGAAGGCCTTTGCAGTCAAAATTTTTATTAAGCTCTTTCTCTATGCCAGACATTGTGCTGGCCACTATGCATCCATCAGGCACAGATTCCAAATAAAAGGATGGGATACACCCTTGTGAAGCTGACCGTCTAGCTCCTTTTCTGCGCACCTGAAATCTCTCCTCCATATGGCTGGCCTGGTGATTTTCCTGTAACGCAAGGACCACCACATCACTACCCTGCTTAAAATCCTTCAGTGTTCCTCACAACTCAGTTCGGTGAGGATCAAATTCTAGCTCCCAAGCAGTTTAAGCTCTTCCATTCCTGTCCCACCTGCATTCCAGTCTAGGATCTGACCACTGCTTTCCCTCCGTCTTAACCAGGTACCAGTCTAATTCACCTGGCTTATGCCTGTTATTCCTCCATCATCATTAATGGAGTGCCACTGGGCCCTCGTAACTTATGCAGTCATGCTACTCGGAACACATAACCCGTGCTTCAGCGTGTGCAAAATGCCACTGCTCTCCAAAAACACCTGCTAGTACCAGCTTCCACACCTTGTTCATACTCTCCCCTCCATCTGGGTTACCCCTCCCTGCCATGCTTGTCTGATGAAATTCTCTTTATCCTAAAAACTAGCTGCAACCATACCTTCTCTCTGTTTCTGACTTCCCAGGTGATGCAGTGGTAGAAGAATCCTCCTGCCAAAACAGGAGATCCAAGAGACGTGGGTTCAATCCTTGGGTCAGCAAGATACCTTGAAGGAGGAAATGGCAACCCACTCCAGTATTCTTTCCTGGAGAATCCCACGGACAGAGGAGCCTGGGGGTCTACAGTCCATGAGGTTGCAAAGAGCTGGACACGACTGAGCAGGTACGAAAGCACATCCCACCTTCAGCACTCTACTCGACAGCATCATTAATTCCCACTCTGTGTCCAAAGAGCAATCACCCCTTAAGCTGGTGCAGTGTGCTCCACACCTCTCCACCTTGCACTGAGGAAAGGGCATGGGCCCTGTTCAACCCTGTGTCCCCAGGGCACATTACAGATCTGGTTTAGAACCCAGGGGGTGAAGGAAAAAGCAGGAGAAGATGAGACTGAGAGAGGAGGGCACAGACAGTGCAGGGGTGTGTCAGATACCCTAGGGGAACTGGTCTTTTTGCCAAGAGCATGAGATGACAAGAGAGGTTTTTAGCAGGGAGAGTGGAGGTAAAGGGTTTGTATATGTCTCTTGATCAGATATGTATTTTGAAAACTTTATTCTAGCTGCAGGGTGATAAGATTTTGAAGTCAAGAAATCAGAGAGCAGTTGTAAGAATCCAGACGAGAGATTGGGCGGTATGGGGGGAGCCCAGACTAAGGAGGGGGCTGTGGGACTTCCTATAACCCCCTGATTCTCCCTGTGTCATCCTATGAAAGAGACAAAAAGGTTTAAAGCTCTGGGTAAGTAAATACGCAAAGTGTCTAGTTCACAGTCAGTGATCAATAGATGCGTGGTTTCCTTTCTTCCTGAGTGAACCAGACAGCTGACACCTTGGCCAAGGTTCCTGGGCTTGTTAGGCTCTGCTTTCTGGGACAATTTGGGTTTTATTCACAGAAGCAACCCTGTGTTTGTTCAGGGAAATGGGGACAGGAAACAGCCCAAGACACATTGTGGAGAAGTTCCTTTCCAAAATATTTTTAAGGTGTAAAAAGAGAGGATAAACTATATAAATCCCAGGAGTGTCTCTCTCTTTCTCTCTCTCTCACACACACACCAGGGTGAGGTTTCTTAGGTAAAAAATGACATTGGTTTCTGTCTCCATAAGGAGGGCCAGTGTCCCAGCTACAAAGGCTGTTGGATTCCCAAGAGTGCTGTTATATCTGAGGCTTCCTTGGAAAACCCTTCCTGTCTCTTGCGGCCAATCAAGTAATGAAAGTTGCATTGGACTGTGATCCGGTAACTAAGATAAAAGCCTCTTGTGTTCATCCCGGTGTGTGCAGTATCAGGTGACTTGCTCTTCCAAGGAAAATAAAGAGTGGCCATCCTCCAACCCAGCAGAGGGACAGAGAAGCCTCCTGCCACTTCATGTGGTCAGCTGGAACAAAGGCTTCCTCATTGGTTAGCTTACAGAATGCACAGCTAAGACTGACCCGCATATTTGCATTAATCAGACAGTGTTATCGTAAGCACAGTCACAGATGCTTCCGGCAAAATGAAAACCTTACTGTAACGTAAATGATTCCTGAGTTAAAATCCTTTAACCAAGAGAGTTACACTTCCTTTTAGTACCCAAATGATGATGGTATTAATCCCAGCAACTGGATTGTCAATGAACAGCTCCCATCAGTGTCCCTTGGTTATTTATTTCAGAAAGCTCCCATTCTAGCCTCAGCAGACACCTCGGGGTAGGGCCTTCACCCTCCTCTCCTGGTTGGCTTCCCACTCATCTGAAAGCTTCCCTGCTGTTCCAGCCTGACAAGTAGATGCCAATGGCATTACCTACCACGAGGGCTCCTCCAGACTGGCCAGGAAACTACTGGAGGGTCCTGAGCAGAGAAGCGCATTCTTTTCTTATCTCTAACAGGTTCATGATGCTGCTGTACCAGAAACACATTGAAAGGGGAGACTGCCGGAAGGGACACCTGTAAGAGCCTGCTGATGCAAAGCGGAGAGGTGAGGGGCTTGGACCAGCGTGGTGGTGCTGCAGGTCGCCGGATTCTGGATGTATTTTAAAGGTAGAGCTAACAGCATTGCCTAATTGGAATGTAAGCAGAGAGGAGTCAAGGATAAGGCCGAGATTCCTTGGCTGAGAACCAACGTGGACAGAGCCACCATCAGGCTTGCTGAATAGAGAATTGGTTCTATCCACCTTGCTTGCCTAAATGAACCTTAAAATTGTCACTTGCTAGGGTTTTGGTTTTTTGTTTTTTTTTTTCTGCTGTGTCGCATATGGAATCTTAGTTTCCTAACCAGGGATTGAACCCATGTGCCCTGCACAGAATCTTAACCATTGGAACACCAGGGAAATCCCCATAGCTTCCTAGTTATTAAACCCTATACTGGGAACAATGAAAGCTATCTTTAAACTGTATTCATTGAAGATTATATTTACTTCTAGCAAACAGACTACAGTCACTTGTAAGCCAAAAAAGAAAACATTGAACAGTTTTCTTAAAGTTTTTCTTTAATTGGAGGATAATTGCTTTGTAATGTTGTGTTGGTTTCTTCTGTAAAACAGTGTGAATCAGTCATAACTCTGTATATACCCCCTCCCTCTCGAGCCTCCCTCCCTAAACAGAATTTCTTAAGTAGCAACTTTATAGTGAAATTTTCTTTTCTGTGTTTTAAATAGAGATAAAATTGACATATAACCAGGCAGATTTTCTGATTGTTATATAATAACTTTAAAAATAAATTATTAAAAGGTGAAGAAAAATTTTACCTAAGAATTAAGAAGCATGTACCTAGAAAATCTTTGGCTTAATGAGACAAATCAAAAGGGAAATTTTTATTGCTTAAAAGCAATAAAGAGGAGAAATGTAAAACTAAAAGCAATGACCTAGCAAAGGCTGTCCTGAGAAAAATCTTTATGACCTATTACAATTCTCTTATAATTGGAGAAATAAGACTAAGAGAACAAAAGATTTCTCTTAAAGAACTAGTGAAATAGCAGTAAAACTGAAGGAAACTAGAAAGAGGAGATTTATACAAATAAAGGTAAAATTTTGTTAAATATGAGTTAATTTTTAATTTCTTGATTTGTTCAGATTTAATTTAAAGACATTCATTTAAAAGTTTATATAAACCTAGAAGCTGGTTCCTTAAAACAGCTAAACCTTTAAGAAACCTGAATAAGGCAGATCAGCCTAGAGACGATCATATAGAGGGAAGTAAGTCTGAAGGAGAAAAACAAATATTGTATAATACTGCTTATATGCGGAATCTAGAAAAATGGTACAGTTGAGCTTATTTTCAAAGCAGAAATAGAGATACAGATATAGAGAAAAAACTTATGGATACTGAGGAGGGAAAGGAGGGTGAGATGAGTTGGGAGATTGGGATTGACATCCATACACTACTATGTATAAAACAGATAACTAATGAGAACCTACCATGTTGCACAGGGAACCCGACTCAGTACTCTGTGGTGGCCTAACTGGGAAGGGAATCTAAAAAAGAGGGGAGATATATATATATAAATATAAAACAAATTCACTTTGCTGAACAGCAGAAGCTAACACAACTTTGTTAAGCAACTACACTCCAAAAAAATTAATTGAAAAAAAGAAAGAAACTTGAATAAGTTAAAGAGAGAGAGAGAGAGAGAGAGAGAAAACAAAAAAGAGAGATTCAACCCTGTGGCAACAGATTTAAGAATTTAGAGACAAAAGATGACTTCCTGGCACAGTACATATTACTAACACTGAGCTAAGAGGATGAGGGACCCTTGAACAGACCAATTGCCATTATTTTGAAAGGTGATTAAAGATGTACAATTAGAAGAGTTCCTAGGACCAGATGGCTTTCCAGGTTAGTAACAAAGCCATTGTTTATTCCATTTCCCTTTCTTATAACTCAGCCACAGTGAGTAATTGTTACATAGCCATAATATTCAAATTCTACTTATTGGTTTTCTATTTTAACAGCAACAGAAAAATCAACTCATAGACCAAGCAAACTCAATTATAACTACACTATAATATTCAAATGTTGTGAATATCTAAAATATGTTTCCTTGACTAAAAAGGAGTGGATAATAAGGGAGAAGTAGATGATAGGGTAGGTGCTTCTAATGAGAAGCAAGTGTATAAATATGTACAAATTTGATGGATCAAGATATAGGTCTAGGTACATTGTTTAATGATGATCGTCAGAAGAACTCAAATTAGGACTCCTAAAAACCAAGAAAAGAGAGAGGGAATGGGAAAAGGAAGTGGGATATGGAATAAGTGTGCTGATTTCACCATATTTCTTGTTGTGGAGTCAACAGATACTGTCTTAGATGGATAAATCATGAAATAAAGATCTAAGTATCAGAAGTTAAAGTCATGGTGGTTAAATGCCAGAAAAACTCAAAATAGAAATAGTTGAAAGCAGTCATTTCTAGGTGTAAAAGAGATACAGTACTTTAATTTTGTACTCTTATGTTCTGCTTACATTCTTAAAATCAGTTCTTATCAACAGCAGCATTCATATATGCATACATAAAAACACAGGAGAAAAGAGCCAACACAACAGACACTCTTTGAAGAAGGGGGACAATCCCCTAGAGAAGGAAATGGCAACCCGCTCCAGTATTCTTATCCAGCAAACCCCATGGACAGAGGAGCCTGGTGGGCTACAGTCCATGGGGTCACAGAGTCAGACATGACTTAGTGACTAAACAAGAGAGAAAAGCCCCTGGTTGTAGCATGGTCAAGGAAGGAATTTCAAGGCAAGACTTCTGATGAGCAGTTTCCAGTTGTCTGTGGTGAGGTGTGCCTGTGAGTCACCCTCCACCGCTCCCACACAGCCTGCATTGCTCCCGGATGGATCAGAGGTCTCAGGAGCTACTGAATGGGGCGCCCAGGTGGGCTTGGAGTGAACACAGATGACACATGTGGATCACAGAGCTGTAAGACAAGGAGACAGCCAGAGCCCTGGTTATCCAAAGATGGACCCAACAGTTTCTATCTTGGGGAGTTTGCCGTCTACAGGAGTAAGATACAGAAACAGCTTTGCTTTGGGCTATGTCAGGTGAGCATGGAAGAGTCAGGAAGGTCACTGTGGAGAAGATGACCACTGAGTTACGTGCTGAAAGTTGAGTAGAAGGAAGGAGAAAAAGGGCTTTCTTGGCAGAGGAAGAAGAAAGGGGCCTGACAGGATGAGGCTTGTTCCTAGAATGGTGGGTGGCTGCTGAGGCTAGACCAGAGGCTGTCTGGGGTGGGGAGACTGACAGGAAATTAAGATAGGATGACAGTCTGAGGTAGATGGCAAAGGGCTTAGGCACTAGCCTGGGGTAAG
The DNA here is from genome assembly GCF_023699985.2 of Odocoileus virginianus. Lineage (NCBI taxonomy): Eukaryota > Metazoa > Chordata > Mammalia > Artiodactyla > Cervidae > Odocoileus > Odocoileus virginianus. The sequence goes on along the minus strand of NC_069683.1, from coordinate 36,900,143 downwards.
GAAGCTTCAGTGAAGGGCTAGGAGTGGGAAATGGCGTGACAGGATTTGCATTTTGGGAAGATCACTCTGAATGGAGGCTGGGAGGCCAGTTAAGATTGTGAAAACCAGGGGAGATTTGGAGGAGGAAATGGCAACCCACTCCAGTATTCCTGCCTGGGAAATCCCATGGACAGAGAAGCCTGGTGGGCTACAATCCATGTGGTCGCAAAAGAGTTGGACGCGATCAAGAACAGCACATAGACAGCGAGCTAGGGAAGATAGAAAGAAAGCATGAAACAAGTCTGTGATGCGGGAGTTGTGAATCTCAGTACTTGTCAGGAGCACGCGTGGTCACTCAGAGAAATCCAGGAAAGATGGCCTGATAATTGACCCGGTTAATAGAGAAGAGAGATTTAGCCAATCCAGTGGTTAAGCACAGTATTTCTGGGTGCAGCAATCCCCAGGTAGGGTTTAGGGGAATGGTAGGCATCAGTGATTCCGGAGGTATGATTGTCCCAACAGACAGGACACCTGACTGGAGGATCCAGAAAGGAGATTTCAGAAATCCAGGCAGGTGGTGGCCTCAGCAAGAGCAGGACTATCAGATACAACAAAAACCTCTCACTTTCCCCCCTTTTCTTCTAAACCAACACTCAAATCAGAATTGGGGCCAGACAGAGTCGTGTAGCTGCCCCAGTTCAGTTCAGTTGCTCAGTTGTGTCCGACTCTCTGCGACCCCATGGACTGCAGCATGCCAGGCTTCCCTGTCCATCACCAACTCCCAGAGCTTACTCAAACTCAAGTTGGAGATACCATCCAACCATCTTATCTGTGCCAGTCAGGTCTAATTTGCTTTAATATTTTTCTATAGTCATCTAACAGAATTGGAAAGAGGATATCAATTTTCAACAAAAATGCAATACAAATGCTATGAAAAAGAGGTCTTCTTTATTTTCAAAACAAAGCACTGATATATTAAATAAACAATATATTAATTTTTATTAAAATTTTTTATTTTAATTTTTGTGTTTCATTGATTTTTCTCACTTATAACTAGATAGCATTAGGTTACTCACCAGAGATTAAAGAAATTTACAAAAACACAGTTATACAAGTTTTTATAACCATCTACTGCCTATCCTTGGGTTTTAATTTTTGATTGATTTATTTTATTTTTGGCTGCACTGGGTCTTCATTGCTGCACGTGGGCTTTCTCTAGTTGCAGTGAGTGGGGGCTACTCTTTAGTTGCAGTGCACAGGCTTCTCATTGTGGTGACTTCTCTTGCTGGAATGCAGATTCTAGGGCACGCAGGCTCCAGTAATTGTGGTGCCCCTAGGCATGTGGAATCTTCCTGGACCAGGGATAGAACCCATGTCCCCTGCGCTGACAGGTAGATTCTTAACCACTGGACTACCAGGGAAGTCCCTACCCCTGAGTTTTAAACAAACTGCTTTGAATCCCTTCTTTATTATGGACTATCTGTAAGATAAGGCAAGTCATACAGGAACATTTTTCTGATATGGAAGGTAGCAGTATTATTACCTTCTTCTCAGAGTTGCTGTGAGGGTAAAAAAAATTTCCTGTGTGGAAGTTTCAGGAACATAATGACTGCTCAATCAGTGCTGGATGCCTTGCTTTCCCAGTTACGTGATATGTAGACAAGGTGTGGTGGGCAATTGGGTATAACCAGTGAGACAACATCCCTCACCCCTTCTGTCTTCTGGAAAATTAGGAGCAGTTAGGGAAGGGTCATCAGGACCGATTTCAGCTGTGCATATTGAAAGTGTACCGTATACTCCTGTGAAGTTCTCACTACAATCAAGATAGTAAATATCTGTCATCCCAAAGTTTTCCTGTCCCTCTTGGTAACTGCTCCTTCCTGCCCCTCTCCACTATCTTCATCCTCCTGCTCCCAGGAAGCCACTAACATGCTTTCTACAAGGACCCAGATTGTCTTCTTACTGAGTTTTGAGAGTTCTTATATATTCTGGGGAAAATTTTTCTCCAGCGATTATACAATTTGTGAGTGTTTTCTCCCAGTCTGTGCCTTCAGCGTGGGTCTGTCTGACCTTTTCTCATGATCAAACTGGGGCTACGGGATTTGGGAAGAAATATCACAGAGGTGAGGTGCATGCTAGCATGACATCACTGGTGATGTTGATATGGATCAATTGTTTATGGTGATACCAGCCAGGTTTCTCCATTACAAAGTTTCTGTATTCTCTGGGAGTTGATAAGTCTCCCAAAGTATCCCATACTCAAGGAGGGAAAGGGTAATTAAGTTCTATCTCCTGGAGGGGCAAATATCCACATATATTATTTAGATTTTCCTGTAAGGAAGTTATCCCTCATCCCTATTATTTATTTACTCATTCACTTAATTATATCATTATAAACTCATGTATATTTGTGGGGTTTTGATACGTTTCCATCCTTTTTGGTTGCACTTCCTTACTTTTTGCACACTACAAAATACTCCACGCTCATCTTGTGGTTTCTCTATCCCAGCTTTAGAGTTAACTGTTTCCTCAAGGATCCCTGCTTCAATGAGTCAGAGAATAGTATTTAGAAATAAATATCTGAATAATGAATGTGCCTCATTGTTAGTGGTGTTACTGTTTTGAGGCATGAGAGGTATTTTTTTTATTTTTCTTGCAAGGTTCTATGTATTTCAGAGGGAGACTGAAAAATTTACTATTAGCCAGTTATGTGAAAGAGTTCTGCTAGAAGTGTGATTCATGAACCATCAATATTGGCATCATATGGGTGTTTGTTAGAACTGCAGATCTTGAGTCTCATCCCAGACCTCCTAAATCAGAAACTAAGTTGGACCCAACTTAGTTTTAATAAGCACTGTGTTTAATGCACTTAGTAAACTAAGTAAGCACTTAGTTTAATAAGCACTGTAGGTGATTTTTCATATATTAAAATTTGAGAACAAATGATAGAAGAAGTAGCCTATAGAAGCATGAGTTAATTACTACTGTATTTTGTATTCTAGTACCTCCTATAGGTGGTGCTCCAGACAACTGCCAAGTTAGATGGCTTCTTAATCCAGCTATGATCTCACTCCTTGGATTCCTACCATTCTGATGATAAGGACACATCATACAAGCAAGAATACACAGGCTAGACAAAAGAAGTAAAAACAAGACCAAAAGAATCAATAGTCAATGAAATAATAGTAAACCAAATCCAGCAGCACATACAAAGGTCTATATACCATGACAGTTATCCCAAGAATGCAAGGCTGGTTTCTGCCCCAGCTCTGGTGCTGATCTTCCTCTAGCCCAAACCCAGCACTGGGTTTTAAATCCTGTTTTCCAACACAGCTGGCAGCAGCTGCCTTCATAATTCCTGGGCTTCCTCTCTAATGGCACTCCCTTCCACATACCACTCTCAGCTGAAAGGTACCAGGAGTCACCATCTGTGAGATAGGCCTATTCAATATGCTTTTTTCCACATATCAGAGGTCAGGTTTTGTTTTGTTTTGCTAATTGCATGCCAAGCTGTCACCTAGAGCTTAGTGAAGGGTACGAACATACCCATAAATTATCCGGTATTCAAAGGTGATTTTGATATTCCTATCAGAAGCCTCTTTATGCTCAAATGAGCATGCAGTATTTTGCAAAGGTAAGCATTCTGAGGGAGCTGTTTATTATTTGAAACAAGGATGCTTGGGTGACTGCAAACAGCAATGAGTAAATCCCCTGAGTAGCTCAGACTGGACATGATTTTATAGTTGCTGGGGGGACCTCACTTGGGAAGCATTTAAAAAGTGAGAGTGACACGCTTAGTTGTTTCACAATTCAAAAGTGCTCACGGGGCCAGCAGTGAGGTTCAAAGGGAACACCAGGGATTTTTATCCCTGATAGGGCAGAGTTCTACCTGGGCAACACTGTGGTTATTGAGGAGTAAGGGTGGTGTCATGAGGGCAACACTGAGTCACAAGTTGAACTCTTAAAATATTGAATTAAGGAAATTCTTCTGAGGTATGGGAGAAGGAACACTTAATCTCAGATCCACCTCCTCTTACTGCTTTCACTACTCCTTGCAGGTGGATCTGCAGGTGGTTTTAACTCCAGGTCAAGCCTGTCCCAAATTCTGAGTCAATCTCAACAGGCAAAGGCAGGGCTTTTCAAGCATTCATCTTTTTGTCCTTTCATTTATTAGCTCATGAATAGTGATAGGTATTGTTCAAGGAATGAAGGGATAAGAGAATATAAAAGACATGGTCCCTCCCTCAGAGTTAATTCACTGCTTGGAAATGGACACATAAATAACCCTAATCTTCAATTTGTTCTTCCAGGCCCTGCCCTGCCCCAATTAGTCTCTGCCTAACTCTGGCTTAGCTCAACAAATCCAGCCCTGTAAACTCCCCATTCCAGCCCCACACTGCCAGGAAGCATTAGTGCCTGTGTCCAGCTCCCAAGTTATGAGATGGTCTCACAAACAGCAGGGTGAATAAAGAGTATTGGAGGATAAAGGAGGCAGGACCTAGGGAGAAGGCAAGGTTGTCAAGACCAGTCACAGTTGCAGGACAGGAATAACATTTGATAGGACAAAGGAGAAAGAGGGGCAAAGCATTAGGTCTGTTCACACTTGTATCTTCATTATCTAAAACTTCAAATTTTAACTTGGTCAGTAAAAACGGAGTTTGGGGAGTTCCCTGGTGGTCCAGTGATTAATAATCCGCCTGCCCATGCAGTGGACATTGGTTCAATCCTTAGTCCAAGAAGATCCCACATGTTGTGAGGCAGCTAAGCCTGTGCTCCACAACTATTGAACCTGCACTGTGGAGGCTGCATGCCATAACTCCTGAAGACTGCACACCCTAGAGCCCATGCTCCTCGACAAGAGAAGCCACCACAATGAGACACTTGTGCATCACAACTAGAGGAAGCCCACACACAGCAATGAAGGCCCAGTTCAACCAAAAAAAAAAAGATAAATAAGGAGTTCTGTGTGATTTCCAACATTGTATAGAGGTGAGGAGTAGGGATGTGATGTCAAGAAAACCTGAATTCAAGCTAGTATTTCTCTTACACCCAGGTAAAAGGGATCCCTGTCAGGACCCACACCTGCAGAAGAACCTATCCTTCCCACACACACATATACACAAACACTTTACAATGACTTTGTTAAAACTTTCTAAGTGCTTCTCTGGTGCTTAGGACTAGGCAGAGCTGGCAGTTCTGTCCTGGTGGATGCCTTGACCTCAGATGGGACTTCCATAGCCTTGTTTCTCCCCTTGGAAGGTCTCTCTGACTTTCCACCCATGCCTGGAGGTGACCAGATGTCCCCTTTTTCCTTTCCAGGAGAGCAGTCTGGCAGTCCAATTACATCTGCTGGGCTGGCATGGCATTTCTTCTGCATGAGATGTAGCTGCCCAAACAGTACTGACATGCTGAGTGTGATATTCTCAAAAATGTACCACTAAGAATGAGTTCCTGGCCCTGAGCTAATAATGTCCATTTTTGGCCCTCAGGGTTGAGCTGTGTGTGTGTGCGTGCGTGTGCATGCGCACACGTGCAAGCATGCACTTAGGGTCACTCATCCATGTTCTGACCATGATACTGGCTCTAGGCTACTGACTCAAAGATAGTGGGATGATGACCCACCCTGCACACCCCTCCTCAAACTTCATACCAGTTGAATCAGCAGTCTTCCCAGATGGCCGTGCTTATCTCCTCTGGGGCTTTTGAGACCAACTGTAACTCTGCAAGGTCAAAGGACCTTCTGATTGAGCATATCCCCTCTAGTCAACATGGTGATTTATGCACCCCTGGGTTGGTCATGAACTGTATTGGACCATGCAGACATTCCTATGCAGAAGAGACTGTTTTTCTTGCTCTGCCATGGACACCTCACCTATTTTAGGAAAGACTTTCTTGGTTTTATGATTCACTTTCAGTTCTAGTCCATCCATTTGAACTAGAGGGTTCAGGGAAAGAGAGAGAAAGAGATTAGAATGACCTGAAGAAATTAAGACTGGGGGAGAGAGAATGGATTCAGTAAGAAAATAGTTAAGGAATCAAATGTGTTCTCTTTGGAGAAGAGACAGTAAATGGATGGTTTAATTGTTGACTTCAAGAATGGGCAGTGATTTAATGCAAAGAATAAAAACAAATTATTCTTTATGTCTGAAAAGACTAACAAGAGGGGATGAAATTAAATTAGAGCAGGAGAGATTTCAGAATGACAAAGGGTAATCAGAAAAATTCTCCCCACCGCAGGGGACATTTGGAGGAAATCAGACAACCATTCACTCAAGTTATGATCTCCTGAGAATTTTCAGCATTTTTTTTTGCAGGGGGTGTTGAGGGGGAAGTTGGAGAATGGGGGAAGAGTGCAGGTTTGGTCCCACTTGTTTTTTTATCCAGGTGTTCAGCCTCAGCTCATGTGTAAAGAGTTTAGCTGACGTCTGTGAAGAGATTATGTGTAAGTGATGGTGGCTAGATAGAACCTGGCACATTTAAGAAAAAGAAAGAAGCTTGGTATAGCTGGAGAATAATAGTGACAAGAGATGAGACAGAGGAGAGATGGGGCCATGCTACCATGTGACTTTTGAGCCCTTTAGGAAGACTCAACTTTATTCTCAGAGCAAGGAAGAACATCTGGGGACTTCCCTGGTGGTCCAGTGGTAAAGACTCTGTGCTCCCAATGCAGGGGACACAGGTTCGATCCCTGATTGGGGAACTAAGATCTTGCAGGCCACAAGGCACAGCCAAAAAAAAAAAAAAAAATCTGAAGGGTTTTAAGCAGGAAAATGACATCTCAGGTTTGCCCTTTGAAAGATGATTCTTGCTGAAATTTGAGGAATAGACTGGTAGGTCTTGTTATGAAGGCAGGAAGGCTAGTTAGGACCGACTCTGGTGATATCATGGTGACCTGGCCCAAGATGGTAGCAGGAGAAATAAAGAGAAGGAGTGGTTGGCAGATGTGTCTTGCAGGTGGAATGAACAGAGCTTGTGGCTTACTGTATAAAGCTGCAGATGAGGGGTAGGAAGACTCAATGGAGGCTTCTATCTTTTTTTCTTCGACAATGTTCAACGGGGATATGCTAGCTACCTAGGATTGCCTTTACAAAGTGCTACAAACTGTGTGGCTTAAAACAGTGGATATTTATCATTTTAGATTTCTGGAGGTCAGAAGTCTCCAATCAAAATTGGCAGTGCTGCGCACCTTCTGAAGGCTATAGGGATGAACCTGTTCCAGGCTTCCCTCGTAGCTTCTGATAGCCTCAGGTGTTCCCTGGCTTGTAGATGGCCATCTACTCCCTGTGTCTTTTCACATGGTATTCTTACAGTATTCATGTTTTTGTCCAAAGTCCCCCTTTTTATAAGGACATCAGTTGTATCAGAGTAGGCCTACTCTATTCCTCTATGACCTTATCTTGACTAATTATATCTGCGTGCATGCAAGCTAAGTTGTTTCAGTCGTGTCCAACTCTTCGCGATGCTGTAGCCCACCAGATTCCTCTGTCCATGGGCTTCTCCAGGCAATAATACTGGAGTGGGTAGCCATGTACTCCTCTAGGGGAATCTTCCTGATTCAGGGATTGAACCCATGTGTCTTATGTCTCCTGCACTGGCAGGTGGGTTCTTTACAACTGGCACCATGTGGGAAGCCCTAATTATATCTGGGCTTAGTTGCTCAGTTGTGTCTGACTCTGCCCTCCCATGGACTGTGCCCTGCCAGCCTCCTCTGTCCATGGGGATTCTCCAGGCAAGAATATTGGAGTAGGTTGCCTTGCTCTCTTCCTGGGGATTGTCCCAACCCAGGGACTGAACCCAGGTCTCCCACATTGCAGGCAGATTCTTTACCATCTGAGCCACCAGGGAAGTCCAATTATATCTGTAGCTACTCTATTCTAAATAAGGCCCCAGTATGAGTATATGGGAAGAGAACTTCCTTGTATAAATTTGGAGGGGACAAAATTCAACCCATGTTGTAGGACATGGGGTAGTAGCATTCACTAAGACAAATAACTCAGGTAATAAAATAGGTTTGGAGACAGAGAGATAAAGCCTTGAGCTTGGAGGATGTTGCATTCAGTGGCCCTGTGGGAAACTCATGAGGAAATGTCTAGAAAACTCTTTGATATAGTCAGTTGGTGCTTAGGAGGTGGGGGTATGGGCTAGGCTGGGAATCTGAGAGTCTTCAGCATATAGTGTAGAGAAGATGGTGAATCTTTGGGAAAGGTCAGACCACCTGTGAAAAATAACCTCTTCATCTTTGAAACCCCAGCACTTAGCTCAGCCCTTAGCTCTGCTACTGTCATTGCTCTAAATGTTTAATGAGTAAGTGAACATTCACTTATGAATGAAATGAAAATGTTTCTTCAGCTCTCCATTAGTTCAAGACAAGAAGGCTTTGCGTGGATGACAGCTTGCCCTCCTCTGACTCTGTGATGTGGAGGGAGTGAACTTCGTAGGAATGAGGAACAAGCATGCTTAGGCTCTCCTAAGAGATTTGGTAAGAAGACAGTTAAGGAATCAGATTTATTCTCTTTGGAGAAGAGATAGTAAATGGATGGTTTAATTGTTGACTTCAAGAATGGGCAATGATTTAATACAAAGAATATAGACAAATTACTCTTTATGTCTGAAAAGACTAACAAGAAAGAATGAAATTAAATTATATTCTCCTTAACTCTCATTTAGTAAATTTGTCAAATGCTCCCCCCACCTACATTTCCCAGGGAAAGCCATGAGGTCAGAGGTGAGGGGTCCTATGGATGTGCCCATCTCTTGACTTGTAGTAACATGAAACAGAGGAAAGGTACATGAGTCTTGCTGTAGTTTGCAGCAACATCTTTTTCCTTGAAAATCTTTGCCTTTGCCATCAGCCCAGCTTTCCAATAAGCTAAATTGCATTGAAGTTTCTACTTTCCAACACCACCTCCTTTTCCTCCAAATCTCAAGGCTGATGGTAATGTGATCGTGGGGGAATCTGGGGCAGAGGGACTCTCAGGCCTGGTTGTGCTGGAGTGGGAGCTGCAGGGGGCGGGAGTGTGGGTGGTGTAATGGTCCGCTGGGCGGTTGATTCAGCCTTCTTTGTGCCTGTTGCCTGGTGACATGCAGAGGCCCCTATCTCAGAACCACACTCGGGCTTGCTATTGGCTCAGTGCTGGCATTTGTTGACAATAGACACTTCCCTGGCCCTAGACTCTGAAAGAGACCTTGGGAGCTTGAGTTTCAGGCTTCCCTGCTTGTCCAAATGCAGTTCCTTAACTCTTTATGTCCCTGGGTGGAAGGCCCAGTTTTCGCCATCAGGACACCGTGTGCTCAGCCCAGCTCTACACTCTGCTCTCTGCCTCAGAGTGTGCAGCTGGGATGGGGGGCTTTCTTTTCTGCTCTGCTTCTGTGGAAGGACAGGATTTTCTTCCCTTCTCACCTCTTCCTGGGTTATCTTGTAAGATAGTTTAAACAAACAGACTTTGTTGGCTTAACAAGTCATCTGAGCTTAGCTAGGAGGGGCAGTCGATATTAACAGAAAGGCTTGTTTTGTCAATGAGCTTTTCTGAAGAACCTGAAAGATCTGAACCTCTTCCTGCAATGCTCAGGAATCTGTGGATGAGACCTCTGCCAGCCTGGGATGGAGCTGGGGCCAGGCAGGAGAAGAAAGACTAGAAAGAGACTGAGGTGACTATGGGGGAGGTGAAACAGGCAGGCAGCTAGTCAGAGAAAGGACTCTGGATGCCTCCAAGGTGGAATCTATTGGATCAATGAGTAAATCCATGGACCAAAGGGATGGGTCCCATTTACGGAGGTCAGTTCTCCACTTGGTTGAACACCTGGCTTCCAGGCTTCTCAGGCAGCTCCCCAGGCCCTCCCCATCTCCTTCCTCCTCCTCATCTACCCTGGGAACCCTTTAGAGAATGGGTCAGCTGAAGATCGGGCTGGGGACAAGCTGAATAAGGGCAGCTGTAATAAGACTACAGTTTGTCCAGTTAAGAGAAAGAGAGTTCTGGCTGGTTCCTCAAAGGGCCCAGTCGTGATCTTCCAAACCCAGGACCACCTGGAGGCATGTTCAGGCCCAGCCTCCTGGCAAAGTTCCTACCCCTACTCTGCACACCCTGGTGCCTCTCTCTCCTCCACCTGTAACAAAACCACTTGCCTTGAGGCAGGAAAAGCAGAAGATTTTGCAAAGACCAAGCAAGGCTGTGTGTCAGGCTTGAGGAAACCCTGGGAAATGGGAGGAAGGGAATGGTCTTCCATGCCTTCGGCTGACCCTTGCAGCCAACTGCCCAAGTCTGACCTACAGTCTAAGAGGAGGCCCTAAGAACATCTCAAGAAGGAGAGGAAGTACTGAGGGTTCCATGCTGTGTCCTCAAGATTAACTGTCCTACATCTACAGAAGCCAGCACTCTGGAGCAAGTAGGGTTTGGAACTGGGGCAAAAGTGCCATGATGCCACTGCCAGGAAGACATGTGCGCCTTGGACTTGGTGACCTGTGGGTCACAGGGATTTCTGTTGGGCCTGCTGGAGCTCAGATGTCTGGTTGTCTCTGTCTGAAGGGCATCACTTGTTTGGATGCAGTAAAAGGACCCTTCACTCCTCACCCTGGTTCAACAGGGCTGGGGATCATATTGTGCAGCTTCTTTTGTTTTCCTAGATCATCTTTCTGCCAGCAACAGTTGCTCCTTGGGGTGTGTGGTATGACTCTCCCTTTTCTGGGCATCTGAGATCCAAGGAAAAGGAGCCCTTTATGTCCAATGCAAGTGTAATGTGCCAGCTAAGAATGCAGTAGTCCCTTTGCCACCACAAATTCCCACAACCATTTGGACTAAGAATCAGTAAGATATAGCCCCTGAAATGGTCACAGAGGGATTTTAATCAGAAAGAGGAGGCCACCCTAATTTAAGCACAATCACTTTCAAACATTTTATTTTATTTTATTTGTTTTTGGCATTATTGAGAATGGAGGAAGTGTTGGAATGTGGTAAGATCCATTCCAATACTAAAAAAGGAAGGAAGGTAGACTTCAAACATCATGGCCTAGTGACCTTGAAATCAATTCTGAGAAATATGCTGAAATAAAATTCTTGCTATAACAAAATATGATGGACAGACAGTACCACAACAGAAGTGTATTGTCTCCTAGATCTGGGGGCTAGAAGTTTGAGGCCAAGGTATGGGCCGGGGTGGTCCTTCTCAGGGAGAATGTGCTCCATCTCCTGGCTGCTGGTGGTTTGCTAGCAATCTGCAGTGTTCCTAGCAATCTGCAGAAGTATCACTCCTGGCTCTGCCTTGATCATCACATGATGTTCTCCTATGTCCAGATTTCTCCTCTTTATAGGGACCCCAGTTATATTGGATTAGAAGCCTACTCTAGTATGACCTCATCTTAAGTAATTACTTCTGCAATGATCCTATTTCCAAATAAAGTCACATTCTAAGACACTGTGGGTTAGGACTTCAACATATGAATTTGGGGGAAGTACAACCATGAACAGTGAGCTTTTGAGCATTTGGTAAAATAATCAGTCAACTCTAGAAACTAAAGTAAGTCCACTAAGAACAAGCCTTGTCAGTCTAACCATTTCCTGATATCATAGGGCATGGGCTTTTCCACCTGCAATGCAGGAGACAAGGGTTCGATCCCTGGTTTGGGAAGATCCCCTGGAGAAGGAAATGACAACCCACTACAGTATTCCTCCCTGAGAAGTCCCATGGACAGAGGAGCCTAGTGGGCTACAGTCCATGGGGTTGCAAAGAGTCAGACACGACTGAAGCAACTTAGCACACACACACACACACACACACACACACACACACACACACACAGAGCATGGCAGTCGTATTATATATCCAGGGAGGCAGTTCTCAGAATCATTTATAATGAAACCTCTAAAGCCTGGAAAACAATCTCCTATCACTTCCTTTGTCATCATACAACTTCCTTTTAATTTCCAAGCCTCATTTGCACCTCTTCCCACAGTCTATGAACGAAAGCAAATGTCTGCCTTCGCCAGGAATAACAGTGCAAGGGAGTGTGGGTGGTAGGACCCTAACGCCCAAGCTGGGCCTCCATTTCCCGCCATTGTTCCCTCAGTCAGGTTTCCAAACACTCGTTTGGGCTGTCCTGGGGGGAGTTTTTCCAGATAAAAAATGGCCTGGTTGTCTGCCAGTGATTCAGGCAGGTTCACAGACCCAAACCTGTTTTATCTTTCATGCTTATCACTTATCATCAGCTGCCAGGAGACAGACAATAGGGGCAAAGAGGCACGTTGGCTGGGCTGGGTCTTAGGTAGCCCCAAGGGTTTTAGAGGCCTTCAAACAACCAGACTGGCAGTCTTACCAGGTTAGTCTAGGTCCCAGGCCAGAAGTCCCTTCTCATTAAAGCAGCGGGAATTCAGTGAGTTCCCTTGGCAACACAGCATCTCCCTGAGGCCAATGATGGCAGAAACAGACCTCTCTGCGTATGTTGATTTGTCCCCTCTCTGATCTGCTGTCTCAGGAAGTCTCTGACATGACTGAGCACTCAAGTGTCCAGGGAAGAAGGGGATCTGAAGGGCCTTTTAGAAAGATACTGGTTTTGGTTTTGCTTGTTTGTTTTCCCTGAACATTTTGGTTTAATATAGAAATAACCCAAGTGGTGAAATTAGTGAAATCTGAATAAACTCTGGGTTTCCCCGGTGACTAAGTGGTAAAGAATTTGCCTGGGATGCAGGAGACTCAGGAGACATAGTTTCAATTCCTGGGTCGAGAAGATCCCATGGAGAGGGAAATGGCAACCCACTTCAGTATTCTTGCCTGGAGAATTCCATGGACAGAGGAGTCTGGCAGGCTACAGTCCATGGGGTTGCAGAAAGTCAGACATGACTGAGCATCTGGACTATACTAGTATTAATTCCCTGGGTTTGATATGATACTAGTTAGGCAAGGCTACTTTTTTTTTTGCAACTTTCTGTGAACCTGTAATTACTTTAAAGTAAACAAGTTTTTTTCCCCCCAAAGTACTCGTGATGGCTCCCCAAAGTCTAGTCAATGCACCTTGTCTTTAAAAAAGTTATAGAGCCTAATAGCTGAAAGCACAGGATTTAGGCCAGACAGGTCTCAGGGCCTGTGCAGGTTTTCCGCCCACCAGCTGTGCGACCGTGGGCATGTTACTTCATCCTTCTGAGCTTGATTTCCTTATCTACAAGAGAAATCTTAGTGCTTCCCTGACGGGTTGAGTGTGAGGATAAATGAGGTAACTCAAGGAAAGCACCTATCAAGGTAGATGGTAATGCACTAAATGTCCCTTGAAAATGATCGTCTATGGAATGGAGGAGCTGTGCATGTGTTTTCAAGGGTGGGTCACAAGCTCGGAAAGTCCTGTGTAGCTGAATTGTTTTCATGGTGTGTGGGGAGGATCTACATGTGAATGTGACTCAAATATAAGTCAAATGCCTATGGAAGAATTGCTTGAGTTTGGTCCCAATTTTTTTCCCCTATAAATTGTCCAAAGTCCCAAGTTTTCCTAACGTGGAATTCGATTAAACAGTTAGTATCTCAGAATAAGCAATATACAGTTTCCACTGCCAACAGCAGTTCGCTGAAGCCTACCACCCAGCCAGGTGGCTGGAGCTGAGGTGGGGTGGGAAGATGAGGTGGGGCTGAAAGGTGTTAAGTGGGCCCTCTTGCCCCCAATCCCGGAGTGAGAGCTCATTCAGGGTTGACACATTTTTGTGAAATATCCCAGGCACCTGCATTCCAGAAAGAGAGGGAGCCCCCCTTGTGCAGAGGATGCAGCATAGGCACCCATAAGCTTCTCCTGGAGATTGAAGGATGGGTCCCAAAGCTGCTCTTGCCATATGCTTTCCAGTCCTCCTCCCCTTCCAAAGCCCTCTATTCCAGACATCCTGGTTACTCATCAGGTCTCAGACATCACCTGGTTTCTCCAACCAGGATGTGCATCCACCTGGAGAGCCCTGCCCTCCGCCCACTCCTTCAGTCTCATGCACCTCAGCTGGTTCCATTCCGCCCATTTTTCAAAACTCCCTTCAAATGTTTTACCATTGCCACTCACAGGTCCTCTCTCCTTCTCCCAGTTCTCCTAGGTTCTGGTTTGCCTGGCTCCACCTCCATGCTCTGGGCATTACCGTCATGGCCTGTGGGGAACATACTTCGATGCTTCTTCTCTGTCCTGCTTCTGCTACAGAAACTCTTGGCTTCCCTGCTGCAGGACAGCGTTTCCAGGACATAATCTACCTTTTTCTAACAGGAGAGAACAGACTTTGGTTTGTCATAAGAGCTGATGTGCTTTAGTATCTTCACAGCACCTGCCCTTGATGAACCTGCAGTCTAGGAGAAGAGAGATGACACATACATATTCAGGTTATATGATTGACAAATCAATGGCCTGTCCCCTATCTTTTAGACTGTGTCAGCCTTTATCGCCCCTGATAGCCCTTTTGCAATCTCCATGGTAGTTTCCCTATGTTGCATTGTACTTATTTTCTACATTATCAGCTGTGAGGCCCTCCAGAGTTGTGTGACATGATTTCACATTTCGTGTGTTTCTCCAGTTTAATCTCCTCATTCCTGGTGCAGCTGTCATTGTCTTCCTATCTCTTGACTTGGGTTCTTACCACAACTTCCTCACAGCTCTTGGCTTCAGATCTCTCCCTGGTTTGATCCATTCTTCACACTGTAGTCACAGAGATCTTGGACCATAAATCTTGAGTCTATCCCTTGCCTAAGATCCTCAGTGGCACACCATGACCTTCAGGATGAATCAGAAGATCTAAGCCTGGTATTCCAGGCCCTCCCACTATATCTTGCACATTCTATCATTCTGTACTTTAGCAACATTCTCTGTCTCAGCAACAAGTGGCTGCTTGCAAATTCCTACACACTTGTCCACTCCTCAGCTCTGGGCCCCTGTTCTGTCTTTTATTGAAAATATGCTGGCTCCCCATCTTCACTGGGATGACTTCTACTGATTCATCAAGGCTCAACCTGGGTAGAGGTCACACAGGCAGTCTGAACCTGAACTTGTATGGCAATCCTCTTCTTATGTTCTGGTTTTCATTGCTAGACCTGAATTTCATGGGGACAACCAAGATGTCCTCTTCATCTGAGCTAGCTAGGAGGGGCATAGGACCCAGAAAATAATAGTTACTCAGTAAATAGTTGTTTAAAAAAATGAATGAGTGAGTGAATGATTAATTATAAAATACTAGGATGTATTAAGTGCCAAATGAGTAGTATAGACAATGAGTGTAAGAGAAAGGAGGAAGTGGTCACTTCCAGTTGGGAGAGCCCCAAAGAGCTTCACAGATAAGAAGAATTTTATGCTGGGCCTTGCAGGATGAGATAACACATGGGAAAGTGTTGGCCCAATGCCCACCTGCCTTTGGTGTTGAATAAGAGTGAAATGAATCTGATTTGGCTAGGTGGAGAGAAGTGGGGAGGACATTCCATGGGGGCAGGTGGTGGGGGCAAAGGTTTCAAGGTGGAAAAACAGAAGGCAAGTTCAGGGAACAATCAAAAGTCCAGTTTGACTGGAGGAAAGGATTTTCAGTGAGGTGGACAAGTAGATTGAAAGTGTGGGCAAGGCAAGCTGTGGACAATGCCGAGATGTCTCATACTCAAAATACTCATCCTCGGTGCCCAGAGTGGCCAATGTACAAGGGCCACAATGCTGCCTGCACCTGTCTAGTCCATCACGGAGGTGTCAATTTGAACTTGATTAAGGGAATCTTTGAACAATGCAAACAAACACTCAATACTCAGAACTGCAAGATTAGGGACAGAGTGGGTAAGGGACAGAATTAGGTCATCATTTAGTGTTTCTGTAGTGTGAACAATAGAGCAAAATAGTTCTGATCAGTTTTCATTTTTCCCTGCCTATCTAGTTTTGCCTGAATCAGAGAACAGCTGAGTTGACATAGGGAAAAAGTTACTCTAAGCAGGAAATGCAGTGGGGAGGGGAATGGGAAATCCCAAAGTAGTGCCAAGAGAGGAAGCAGTCGGTTCTGGTCAGGCTGGGAAGAGGGGCCTGCTTGCCCTACTTGGCTTCTGGTCCACTTGTGGGAACAACCCACCTGTAAGGTGCAGGACAGCAAGGATGGCGACATATGGGCCTGTGGCATGGCCCGTTCGCAGCCAACACCAATATTACATCATGTTTGGAGAAAGCAAGCAGGGATGTAGCAGGGAGCTCACAGGAGAGCTCTGAACCTCACGAACCCCACCTGCATCCTGTGTGTGACTCAAAGGAGATGGCACACTGCAGCAGAAGAGGGATGGGCAAGGAATTCTCAGCCAAGAGCTTCCTGCCCCACATCTCTGCTCTATGGGGTACACTGGCCACTGGAACTCCCTAAGATGTGGTGTTCTCTCTCTTCTGTTGTTCTAACGAGAGAGGGGGTTAAGGGTTCCTTCTAGATCTCAAGTTCTATGACTCTCCCACAATTTCCTCTAAGAAACAGAACCGATGCGTATCTATGGAAACAGCTGTGTTACAGGGACTCGGTGCTTGTGGAGGCTGGCTAGTTCAATAGGGGCAGGGTGGGTCAGCAGGTAGGAGATCCAGGGGAGTTGATGCTGCAATTTGTTTGAAGGCTGTCTGCTGTAGACCAAGCAGGAGCTGAGGTTACAGATGAAGTCCAAAGGCAGGAGGCTGGAGAATTCTCTGGCAAGGGTGGGGGAAGCCAGTTCTTTTAGTCTACTCAGGCCTTCTACTGATTGAATAAGGCTCACCCATGTTAGGGAGGGCAATCTACCTTCATCAAGGTCCACTGATTTAAACGTTAATCTCATCTAAATACCCTCACAGCAAGACCCAGAATAATTGTGGGCCAAATATCTGGGTACCCATGTCCCTACCAAGCTGACAAATAAAATAAGCCATTACACCTGGTTATCCAGCTTTAGATTCCCACTCCAGATCTCACTCATCTTTTGCTCCAGACACAAAAGAACATTCCCTGGACCTGCCCTGTATTTTGAACCTCCTTTGCTCACCCAGTGCCTTCCACTCCAAATACCCTGATGGTCTATTCCTCAGTTCCGTTTCTTGAAATCCTACTTTTTCTTCCTTATACCACCTACTCCTGAGAAAGGTGTCATGTTCTAGTAAGAAATCTCAGATAATTTCTACAACCTCTGTATGCCTCGGTTTCTTCTTCTATAAAATAGGGACAGTGCTTTCTTATACAGTAAAAACCACATGAACCAATCCATATAAGACAGAACAGTATCTGACAGTCACAAGCATTGATTGTTTTTTATTATTCTCTACCCAATCCCCCATTCCCTACTAGGAATGTGTGAAGAAGAACAATGGTGAGTGAAAACTGCAGTTATCTTCTAGGTAAAGTGCTTTGAAAATAGACATCTACGTGCAAAAGTTACTTTTGTTCTCCCCTTTCATTTGTATCTCATTGGTCTTGAACATCCAGTGATTATAAGATTTACTGTCAAGGGTTGCAAACAGAAAACAATGTCTGCTCTATTCACAAGCATTAAAGGATGCTGAAGGATAATTATGATCATACGTGATTTTTGTCTCATGCACTGACTCAATATAGAATTTAAACAGCGACTCTGCTTTGTCAGTTTGATTTTAACTACTAAATCCTTTCTCCAGGGGTTTATTGAGGAAGCCCTGGGGCTGGGTGGGGAGGGGCCAGCAAAGTGTCTGTCCTGGGCAAGGGGGAGATGCTCTTGGTTTTCTCACTCCTCACTGGTGGTCCACAGCATGGATGTCTAGGAGTGTAGAGCTCTCAGAAATGCTCCAGTTACAAACCTTAAAGGGCTGTTTTCTGGCTGAATTACTAGCAGTTTAGCAACTGTATTTCAATAGCTTGTAAGCCATTCACTATTGTGGGGAAATGTAAATGAGGGACTCTGAGCCCACAAGAGGCAAATGTTTAATCAAGTGGGTGTCACCCAGGCATGAAGGCTACAGAGATGCAAATGGCCAACTTGAGACAAAGAACACCTATTTGTGCCCGGATGTCACCTTCAGGCAGAGAGACTTCAATGGGGAAAATGGCCCAGAGGACTCTTGATAGCAGAAGAGAGGTGAAGCAGAAGCCGAAGAGAGGTGAGCACCATCGTTGGAAATGTAAGTGCAGATTGTAAGCCCCCCATGCGATCTTGTTGACTGCATTTCAGGAGCTGTCAGAAACCTAGCCCAGTGAAGAATGAATACTTTGTAAGAATTCACTTACAAAGCTGAAGCTCCAATACTTTGGCAACCTGATGCGAACAGCCAACTCATTGGAAAAGATCCTCATGCTGGGAAAGATTGAAGGCAGAAGGAAAAGAGGGCAACAGAGGATGAGATGGTTGGATGGCATCACTGATTCAATAGGCATGAACTTGGGCAAACTCTGGAAGATGGTGACGGACAGGGAGGCCTGGTGTGCTGCAGTCCATGGGATCGCAAAGAGTCAGACATGACTTGGCAACTGAAAAAAAACAAAGAGTCCACTATCTGTGTGGTTTTTCCTGTGTTATTTGCAGCTTACTTTCTCTCTGGCGCTGTGTGCAGAGCGGACTTGTTTTTAAAGCGAGCCAGGAAAACTAACTGGAGTGGCTACCTCCCTCTCATCACGCTTGAGTGGGGATGAAAAGGGCTGTAAGAGATTCAATACATGGAGGCAGCCGCTAGAAGACCAAGCCTGAAACCCTGGGACCTGCTGTAAACCGGCAGAGAGAATTTAACTAGCAGGCATGTGCTGAGAAGGCCCTAGCTCCTAGCAGTGTGATATTCTGTGTGAGGTGCTTCAACAACCATATTCAACTTAAAATGCCTATCCCCTTCGTTCCTATAGGCTTCCCTGGTAGTTCAGATTGTAAAGAATCCGCCTGCAATGCAGGAGACCTGGGTTCGATCCCTGGGTTGGGAAGATGCTTTGGAGAAGGCAACGGCTACCCACTCCAGTATTCTGGCCTGGGGAATCGTCATGGACCGAGGAGTCTGGTGGACCACAGTCCACGGGGTCGCAAAGAGTTGTACACAACTGAACGACTTCCACTTTGGTTTCTGTATCCCATACTAAACTTATTTTTGTGTACATGTGTATGAATTCTTAGACCATAAGCTCATCGAAGGTGGGAAACATCCTTAGTTATATTGTCACTACCAGGGTCTGTCTATCACAGGGTGTTGCCAGCAGAAGCTATACTTTATCTATTGCTATGCAACAAACCACCCCAACACTTAGCAGCTTGAAACAACAGTAACTTACTATTTCTCATGGTTGGTCCTTTGGGCTGTATTTGACTGGGTAGTTTGTGCTACATGGCATTAGCTGGGACACTACTTAGGCTGTATTCTGCCGGTCACTTTGGCTGTGCTGGAAGGTCCTAGAAAGCCTTGCTCACCTGTCTGGCTCTTACATGCTCCTCCATCTGGCCTCTATCCATCCATTTGGTAATTACAATTCTTTATAGCATGATGGTGGCTTCCAAGAATAAAAGTGGAAGTGGAAGCTGCCAGGCCTCTTAATAGCTACTCTCAAAACTGACACCATGTTCTGCTGGTCAAAGAAGGTTGTAAGGCCAGCCCAGATTCAACGGAGGAGAGTTAGACTTTGCTTCTTGATGTGGGAAGGCGTGCTTATTTAGGGAGAGGATGAAGTCTGGTGGCTACCTGGAAATTCCCACAAGGCACTTGGTCAGTTTTGTTGAATTTACTTTCCAATGTGAGGACTGGTGTGTGTGACCCCATTACACTTTTCTCCTTTTCATGCATCATTATTTTTTGTCTCATAAGCCAACAGACTACAACAGTGCTATCCAAAAGAAATACAATGTGACTCACTAATGCAAGTCAGGTATATAATTTTTAATTTTCTAGTAAGTCCATTTAAAAAGTAAAAAAAAAAGGGGGGGGGTGAAATTATTTTTAATATTATATTTTATTTAATCTAATATATCTAAAAATATCATTTCAACATATTCTCAATCAAAAATGAATAAAGTTTACATCCTTTTAAAATTTTTTTTACTAAATTTCAAAATTTTGATGTGAATTTTATACTTATAGCACATCTCAGTTTGGACTAGCCAAAGTTTTGGTGCCTAAGAGCCACATATGGGGGCCTACCATATTGGATAGCACAAAGCAAATCAATTTATTTATTTTCCTTACATTTAAAATAGGGGTGATAGGGACTTCCCTGGCCGTCCAGTGGGTGGGAGTCTGTGTTTCCACTTCAGGGGGCATGGATTCAATTCCTGGTCAAGAAACTGAGATACCACATGCTTCACAGTGTGGTCAAAAAAAAAAAAAAAGGCAAAAAATTAAATTAAAAAATAAAAGAAGGGTGATAAAATAGAACAGGTAATCACTACAATGCATATTTTAGTGCTATGTGAATGCAAAATGAGAAAGAACACTCAGCAAGTATCTTGCATACAAGAAGAATTCATTAAATGTTTGTCTGAGAATTTTGGGCCCTTATAAAAAAGAGCACCATAGACTGGGTGGCTTATAAACAGCAACTTATTTCACCCAGTTGGAAGCTGGGAAGTCCGAGATCTGCACTGGCAGATTCAGTGTCTGGTGAGGGCTTACCTTCTGGTTCCCAGATGGCTGTCTCTTTACTGTGTCCTCACACTGTGGAAGGAGGTGAGGCTGCTCTCTGGGGCCTCTTCCATGTGGGTATTAATCCCATTCAGGAGACCCCCTCCCCTCAACCCTTTGACCTAATTGCCTCCCATGGGCCCTACCTCCTAATACCATTACACTGGAGATCAGGTTTTAACATGAGTTTTAGGGGACATAAACATTCAGTCTAAGTTTGGTCCCTTTTCATTGTGGGTATTTTGTTGCCAGAAATGGAGACCCTCTCAATCTTGCTCAAGTTAAGGCTCCATGTTCCTTGAGTTGGAGAGCATTTACAATCTGCTTTTACCTGGTATGCATCTCGTTTTTCTCATTTCTCAAATTTTCTTGAAATTCCTTTTCTTTCTGAATATCTGCTCTGCTTTCCTCTCCCCAATGAGCAGCTTCCTTTGTCTACTCACAGTTCATCATATCTTCCCCAGCCTTTCTTGCTACTACATGACACTTTGATAAACTGTCACCAACTGATAACTGGTTTGGGTTTTCCATGTGTCCCAACAAATTCCCAAGGGAGGTAATCTGATTACCTGGTTCATCTTTTTACATGCCAGTTCATGTCCTAACTCACCTGAGAAACACCTGCCTTGGGTTCAGGTGCCTGTGCTTGGCCTAGTCAGCTGTGGGCAGGATATGGTACTCCATATGGCCACCTGGAGGGGCTTCCCTGTGGCTCAGATGGTATAGAACCTGTCTGCAATGCAGGAGACCTGGGTTCAATCCCTGGCTCAGGAAGATTCCCTGGAGAAGGTAATGGCTACTGCCTCCAGTATTTTTGCCTGGAGAATTCACGGACAGAAGAACCTGGTGGGCTATAGTCCATGGGATCGCAGAGTCAGACACGACTGACTAACACACACACATGACCACCTGGGAATCAGAGGCTGTGGGTGGAGAGATGTGGATAGACTGGCCCCGAATGATATCACAATCCACTGTTTCTGTCACTGGGATTTCCCAGCTGAGCTCATCAGTGTGACCCTGACGGAAGGAAAGTGTCTTCTCTTTACTTGGAAATAGCCTCTCCCAGCAACAATGCATACAATTGGAGACTATAGGAAGCCTGCTTGCTGAAGAAAGCTGCTCAGGTCTAAGGCAGTGCTCAACTAGTGGGAGGGGATGTATATAGACTTCCTTCTGCAGTTCTTGATAAATAACTACAGTGCTCATCACAACAGATTGATCTAAGGGCTTCCTTTGGTGACAGCCCCTGTAAATAAGTGTTTTCCTAAGTGTAATTTGTTGTGTGACCCTGTTGCATTAGAATCAGCGGGGAGTGCTCATGAAAAATGCAAATTCCTAGTCCCAACTGCAGACCTATGGGTGAGAAGCCCAGGGAAGGTGGTCAATAGTCTGCATGTTTACAAGCTCCATAGATAAGTCTAATGCACTGTGAGTTTGAGAACCATTGCACTAAGTTACCCTTTGATGTTTGTTCAGTCACTAAGTCCTGTTTGACTCTTTGCAGCCCCATGGACTGCAGTATGCCAGGCTTACCCCATGTCCTTCACTATCTCCTGGAGTTTGTTCAAATTCATGTCCATTGAGTCGGTGCTGCTATGTAACTATCTTATCTTTTGCTGCCTCCTTTTCCTTTTGCCAGCATCAGGGTAAGCTACCCTAGGAACCTCATCTATCTCAGACTGTTCCACTCCATTAGACTTCATGAAAATCTGTTTGAAGACCTGACATGCAGAGTTTATGTTTTTTTCTAGAACTTTCCAGCGAGTCTAAGGTCCATCTAAGCATCCTCAAAGGTCCTGGCCACCATCCATTCTGACCCGAAGACCTGGATTCAAACAGGGAGAACCCAAACTTTGCCCTTGACTTGACATTTCTCATGGGATGCCAAAGGGATTCACCTGGTAGTTCTTGTGCAATAAATCAGCACAAATCTCAAGCACCACCCTGGATAGAGGCCCTCCTGGCTGGCAGCCGGAGTCACGGCTCAATGGGATAAGCCCAAAGAAGCCCCAGGCGGGTGGAAGCCATGCAAGCGGGGCAGCCTCTCTGCAGAATCACAATGGAGCCAGTGTTTGCATTAGAGTCAGACAATGACTCCAATTCAAGGGACAGGATGCCAGGGCTGAAGGGTGCCCTGGGTAAAAGGGAGGACCTGGGCCCCTTTCTTGCCTCAGTCTCTGCCTGGAAATGATTTCACTTTGTTTTTAGTCCTATTTGTCTTTCATATCTCTAGGAACACCAATAAATGGCCAATCCATTTATTCCAGGGTAATCACATCTTTTTCATATCTGACCCTAAAAAATTTAAACACTTAGTACCTGAGCCTGTCTTTGTTGCACAAAAGCAAGAGATAAGCATTCTCCAGATTCTGGAGAAAATGAAGTAATCTCCTTAACAATAGGTCAGGGTTGACATTCAGCCTCTTGCAGCAGTCAATACCAAGTTCTTTCGCAATGCCTCACTGCCTGCCATGTATCACAGATTTCCAGATATTTTAATTTCTACTCTAGGACAGAAACCATTTGATTTGGGAGCATTTAATGGATTATGCTTCCCTTGTGGCTCAGCTGGTAAAGAATCCACCTGCAATGCAGGAAACCTGGGTTCGATCCCTGGGTTGGGAAGATCCCCTGGAGAAGGGAAAGGCTACCCGCTCCAGTATTCTGGCCTGGAGAATTCCATGGACTATATAGTCCATGGGGTTGCAAAGAGTAGGATACGACTGAGAGACTTTCACTTTCACTAATGGATTATGTGTTTCATAATCCATTTCCTTTCCCCTAAGCATCTACCTGTAACAGTACCTAAGAGGTCTTCAGAGTAGATAAAATGTAGAAATTTGGTTGCTATTTGGTGCCTGCTTATTCACTGAACAGAAAACTTACTCTTCTCTCTCTTTTCAGCCTGGAACTGGATGTGTTATATGTAAGTCTCCAGACTTTGTCTGAATAGGTCTCACTCTAAAGAGATGACCAAAGAGACAAAAATTAACACAGGCCTGTGAAAATCTATTATTTTATACAAGAGAAGGAGAAAAATGGCCCAATATTCTGGAATCAAATGTAGATTTTTTCTCCCTCTGATGTAGATTTTTACGCTATGTCAAAATATTTTAAGAAACTCTTTGCCTTGTGTTTTCAGCAAACAGAAATAGGGCTTACTGAAAATATAATCAGTAAAATTAGAAGTGACTTTGTGGAATTCAAAATACAGTACCTATCAGGATCTATGTTGGATGTAAAAAAAAGTAAATGTGACACTGTAGGAAAGTATATTAAAGAAAATATAAACTGAAGAAACTATTAATAGAAAACAGAAAAAATAATATATAAATGAGAGATAAAGAATAGCTAGTAAAGAAAACAGATCCCAGGATCTATCTTATTAATACTATTGAGAAGGAAAGCTGAAGCAATAATATGTGAAAATATTCCTGACTTTACAAACAAAATCTAATAAACACAACCTAATTGAATATATATTCAGAGCTTTTTATCCAAAATAATCCAAAGACACAATTTATTTGCAATTTAAAAAATTTACAACATAAGAAATTAATCTTATTAATCTTGCCTCTTCTTAAAAAAAAGAAAGAGTCTATTAACAGAAGAAAACAAAAGATTGACCCTTCTAGGCCTTCTCATCACAATGAATGCCTCAAGATGATGGAGAGTCTACAGAGACAAGCAGAGAGGAGGTTATTACCTATAAATTCAGGAAAATTGTTATCTGAGACAATAGAAAGATGTTCTCAGAAATGCAAGAACTATGAACATGTGCCTCTCATCACTCCTTCTGAAGTTTCCTGAGACTGTTCACCAGAAAACCATGAAACGAGTCCAGAGTAAGATCTTAGGATAAGTAGGAAGAAAGAACTGGAAATAAGTACTGAAATCAGTTACACACACACACTCACATAAACACACACAATTATGGGTTTTGGGGGTTTTTGGCTACACTCTTGGCTTGCAGGATCTTTTCCCAGACCAGGGATTGGACCCTGGAATCTTAACCACTAGACCACCAGGGAACTCCCAAAGGAAAGGATTAGTGTTTTGTTTTGTTTTTCACACATACAATTAATATCCATGGGCTTATAAGGGCTTGAATATAGAAAAAAACTGAATGAATAAATTATACTTTAAATTGTTCAGTTAAAATTACTGGAAATGGAGAAAAGTAAATGAGAAAGCAAGAAACCTGGCTCTTCATTCCATGTAAAGAAGAGTAAAAAAGTTAAATGCTTACTTTTTAATTAAATAACAAATAAACACTTCTGGTTGTCTATTATCTACTTACTATCATTCTGCATGGCTTCAGAGAAGCCAGGAACTGCCTTTCCTAGAACCATCTTCCCTGTGCGGTTCTGGGTCAGATCTTGCCCAGGAGAAATGCTTCTGAGAAATCTGGAAGGAGGGGTCATTGTGACCACAAAAGTGGGCAGTCCTGTGACTTTACAGTGGCTTCCCAGCGAGTCCCGAGGACCACCTGCTTTAGAGCCTCAGGCTCAGGCCCTGGCGTGGATGCACCGATCTTGCCAGCCCTGCTCTTTGCTGTGACAGACCCCATGCTGTGCTAAGTTGCCTCAGTCATGCCTGATTCTTGGTGACCCTATGGACTGTAGCCTGCCCGGCTCTTGTGTCCATGGGAATTTGGACAGTCCTAGTTCCTGTATTAAACTTTTCATTCCTGGAACACCCAGACAGTCGTTTTCCTGACTGAAGCCTGGTAATATATTCGACTGTAAGAATTACTTCACATTTCAGTCACCACTCATAAAATTTAAGGCAGGAAGTCTAGTTTCCAAATCAGTGCAGAAGATAAAGGCAAACAAAATACTCTCCATAAACAGAAGATGTAAGGAATAGAGCAAGATGACAGAAGTAACACCAGTCATAACAATTATGTCCACAAACGTTAACACTTTTAAACCCCTTTAAAAGTAGACAAAGATTCAGGTTGGAGCAAAACAATAAAGCAATTCAATGACTGCTCCACCAAAGATGACTTAAAATGATACTTCAGTATCATTGAAAGTAAAACAATGCGGTATGGATATGGCATGCAAGTGCAAACAAAAAGGAAACAAGAAAGTACTCCCCTGGTGGCCGAGTGGTTAAGAATCTGCCGGCCAATTCAGGGGATACCAGTTCGATCCCTGGTCTGGGAAGATTCCACATGCCTTGGGGCAACTAAACCTGTGCACCACAACTGCTGAGCCTGCACTCTAGCACCCATGAGCCACAACTATTGAGTCTACATGCGCTAGAGCCCGTGCTCTGCAACAGCAGAAGCCACAGCAGTGAGAAGCCATGCACCTCAACTAGAGACAGCCCCAGCTCACTGCAACTAGTGGAAGCCTGCACGCAGCAACAAACACCAAACAGCCAAACATAAAATAAATAAATGAACATTTAAAAAAGAAGACAAGAAAGAATTTACAGTAGCAAAGATTAAACAGGATAATTAGACATTTTTAAGTGTTTACACAGCTCATTGTAAAAAAGCCCAAACAATATAGAATCAAATAAAGTAGTGGTAAACACTGCTAACATTTTGATGCTTATCCTTTTAGTCCTCTATCATCTATATATGATCTATCTGTCTATCTATCATCTATGTTATAGTGACTCTAAGATGTATCTGTTTTTTAAAGTACCCTTATTTCCTGTACATCTAAGAAAGGAAAACCCTACCAGTTAAATTATGACATGTTGGAAATTGTGAGCTGCATCCCAATTTTAAATATTAAAAAATACTTGAATCTTACAATGGATTTATTTCTATTCTATTTTTTATAAGAATTGATTTGTATAAGATTTTTCTTGTTTGTCTATCATACTATCTTCTGTCATTTTCTTTCTTTTCTAATGATATGACTTGGAAGATTGTTTTGTTTCAGGCTATAATTATCTACCTCAATAGAAATGCTATATGGCATTTCATAACTTGCATGTATCATCATTTATTCTTTTTTCTAAATGTCAAACAATATTTAGGTTCTTTTCTTTTCTTTTTTTTTTTTTGCAGTGACAAACAATGCTGCAATGATCACTTTATACATTCTTATGGAGCATTTGTGTGCCTGTTTTTCTAGAATAGACAACTTACTCTCTCAAGTACCTTCCAAACTCTGGTAGAGCTGGCAGATAGTCCTCCACCAAGGCCATATCAGGTTACCACCCCATCAATACTTGCTTCCTCAAAATGGATATTGTTATTATTATATACATTTTTGCTGATTTGGTAAGTCATCTCTACTTTCTTGATTACCAGAGAGGCTGATTGACTTATTATGTTTCTTGTCCATCATATTTCTTCTTGCCTTTTTATATCTTATGCTCATTGGAGTGTCTTTTATTTTCTTCTTGATTTGTAGATTTCCTTAGGGTTAAGGGTAATAATGTGTCCAGTCCATTGATACATTATGTACCTTGCAAACATTCTCTCCCCTTGTGCTGCTTAGGACTTTGTGAAGTGAAAGTTGCTCAGTTGTGTCCAACTCTTTGTGACCCTGTGGGCTATACAGTCCATGGAATTCTCCAGGCCAGAATACTGGAGTGGGTAGCCACTCCCTTCTCCAGGAGATCTTCTCAACCCACGGATCGAATCCAGGTCTCCCACATTGTGGGGGGATTCTTTACCAGCTGAGCCACAAAGGATGCCCAAGAATACTGGAGTGGGTAGCTTATCCCTTCTCCAGTGTATCTTCCCAACCCAGGAATCAGCTAGTGTCTCCTGCATTGCAGGTGGATTTTTACTAACCGAGCTATTAAGCTTGTGCTGCTGGTTTTACTTTATTATGATGAAATCAGTCATATGATAAGTCATAGTTGACATTATCTATTATGTCAATCTTTTCCTTTATAATTTTAGGTTTCATGTCCAGATTAAAAATTTCTTCTTGGACTTCCTTGGTGGGAGAGTGGTTAAGAATCTGCCTGCCAATGCAAGGGACACTGGTTCAATCCCCGGTCTGGGAAGATCCCACATGCTGCAGAGCAACTGAGCCTTCACTCTAGAGCCCTTGAGCCGAAGTGCTGAGTCCATGCTCTGCAACTACTGAAGCCCCGGTGCCTAGAGCCTGTGCTCCACAAGAGAGAAACTCCCACAATGAGAACCCCATGCACTGCAACAAAAAGTAGCTCCTGCTCACTGCAGCTAGAGAAAGCCCATGTTCAGCAACGAATACCAACCACAGCCAAAATAATTCTTTTTTAAAAATCTAAAAAAAAGAAATGTATTATTTTATGTAAAATAATTCAGAAGTAAGGTAGATTTAGGCTGGTATGGTCAGTGAGCCAGTGAGGTTTTCCTGAACTTGACTTCTTTTCATTCCATCGTTGATACTGGCTTTATTTCAGGCTGCCAGCAAGATGGCTACAGTAGGTACAGATTTCAGAGGCAGAGTTCATAGCAAATCCAGGGGAGCAAAAGGGATTGCATTTTCCTCTTTCTCGTCTTTTTTCTTTTCTTTTTTTTTGGCATTCAATCCCGACCAGGGATTGAATACCAGCCCTCAGCAGTGAAAGTGCAGAGTCTTAACAGTACCAGGGATTTCCCTTGCCAGGGACAGAAATGATTTGCTATCATTTCTAAAATCTTTGCCACACAAATGAATGAAAACTTATAACCTATTTATATCTGCATTACCTTGACTGAATAGTGAGCATGAGTATCTCTCATGTTACTCTCCATTCAATTTTTCTCTTCCTGTGTCTTACTTGTTTATACCTGTTCCCATCTCTCTACTGGGTTCCTGTCTTATACTTTTTAATTTGTAGGCTTTCTTTATATATTTGGAATACAAACACTTTGTGACATGTATAGACCATTCTTCCATTCTGTGGCTTATCTTTTCATATTTTAAAACTGTGTCTTTCGATGTACCAAAGCTTTTCATTTCAATGTAATATAGTCATGTTCATAACTCTTTTCCTCATGGTGGATCCTGTCAAAAAATTCTTTACTCCCCCAAGGACATAAAGACATAATATAAGGACATGATATATACTTCCCGTTAATAGATTTAAAGGTCTGTGTTTTACATTTATGTCTTTAATCCTCCTAGGAATGACTTTGGATAGAGTGTGAAGTAGGAATCTCATTTCATTTTTTTCCACTTAAAAATCCTATTGTGCCCAAACCATTTATTGACAATTCTTCGTTTCTGTACTTGGTTATTATATCTCTTCTGTTGTATTATACTAGATTTCCTGTCATTTGTGTTTTAGTTTCCAAGTTTTCTAGTCTCTTCTTCCAGTCTATTGCTCTGCTTCTAGAGACAACTTGCCCCATAATGTGGAGGGTTGTGCATGCATGCACACACTACGTGTGTATGGTGTGTGTATCTGATAGAAATTTTGGATGGGGTTTGATCCTGGGGTAGAATGTCAGGTCTGAAAGGTTTTCTTGGGTATCAGAAAGCTACCCCCTTTCAAGAAGATCTATGATATGGGTCTTACATGCCAAGAACCAGGGGGCAAAACAATAGGCATACCCCACAAACCGCAGGAATTTCAGGAATTCTGTCACACCAATACCATAAAAACCTTGGTTTGCAACATCTAGATTTCTTGCAAGGAATTGATGGGAACAAGTCAAACTCAACCGTTCTGTGCTTTGTACTTGGAAGTATAATCACAGGTACCTCTTGACGGTCCAAGCAATGTGAGTTTGAGAATAAGGTGAGATGTCCTAATTCAGTGACATGCTATGTTGATGGGTGGTGAAACTGTCTATGATTATTCCTCTCCTTTCAGCTTTTCTGTATTTTCTAAATTTCCTATAGTGCACATATTGCTTTTGTTTATATATCTATTAGAAATGTGTTCAGCTAACAAAATAGAAAATTTGACTAACAGTAGCTTAAACAAATAGGGACTTATTTGTCTCAAAAATAAGAAGTCATGAGGTAGACAGCCCAGGGCGGAGCCAGTGCCATGCTGCTGTCAAAGACACACATTCAGTCTTAGATGTGGGCCTTCATTCTCATGATCATAACCTCATATTACAAAATGGCTGCTTCTTCTCTAGGGTTTGTACTTGTGTTAAAAGATCACAAGATGGCTGTTGCTGCTCATGTTAAAAGAGGAAGAAAGAAGGAAAGGAAGTAGTAAGAGATAACACCTCTACTAGGAAAACAGAAGCTTTTCCAGAACTCCATCATAATTGCCTGCTGTCTTATTGGCCACAGCTGCCCCTTAGAGCAACGGAGTCTGAGAAGGTGACAATTTCTAAAAGGGTACATTGTTGCATGGGACATTCTAAGAGTTGGCAAAGGATGGCCTGAAGGCCTGATGCTTGTTTCTGTAAATAAAGTTTTATTAGACCACAGCCACACTCATTCATTTACACATTATTGAAGGCTGCTTTTGCTACAATAGTAGAATTGAGTAGGTGCATAGACCATACAGCCACAAAGCTAAAAATGTTTATCATCTGATCCCTTACATAAGAAGTTTGTGGGCTCCTAATCTAAGGGAGGAGGGGAAAAGGATAGCTATTGAGAGGCAATTAGTAAGAAAAAGAAAAAAAAAGTTCCATCATTATGTAGGCAGCCAGTAATACTTGAGAAATGACTATCATGGTCAGGAAAGCAATTTGTCTGAATGTACACATTCCACAAAGAAAAGGGCAGATGCTTAAAAAGTTAGAAAGGAACTCACTGGAACAAATACATTTCTATACAATTTATCCAGTTTCCAGACACTGCTGGGCACCAGCCTTTATGTCTGAAGGGCAATAGTTTAATCCTCTAACCCTATTATTTTCTCATCATTTTCTGCTCATTAGGACAGAGGAGAAATCTCTTCAGGTTTCCTGAGTCCCTTCCTAGACTCTTTAAAAGGAAAGCAGTAAGGTGAGCTGGCTGTATGCAGTAATCTCTGCTCTCTGTCCTCATCCTGTAATGAAAGGGAAATGAAACACTGCTTTGTAAGTTACACTGAAAGGAAATAGTTCTCCTTGTATCTGAAAAAAAAGTGTGGTGGTAGCTGAAAAAGAGACCATAGGATCCTGGGGAATGTCCCCTCTGAACTATTGTACAAGCCCCAGTGACCACTGGTATCTCAGCTCAGGTTCCTTATAACAATTTCACTGTGCAAACAGATCACTTTACACCTTTGAGTTGCCTTGACTGTAAAAGATCAGCGCAAGTAACCCAGCATATGGAGAGCGCTGATCTTTCTTGACTCTAAGTTAGAAGAATAAATCCACCCCAAGAGGACCCCAAATTCTCATGACAATCTCTGGTTGACCTTGATTCAGCGATGAGGCATAAGATGAGAGTGGGGCAATTCACTTCCAGGACACCCTGGCTCAGACTTCCTACAGGGACCATCTGCCTGTAATGATAATCAAGGCAGCTCCTCACAATCTGCTATCCAGGTACCTAAGGCAGTGTTTCAAGACTGAGGCCAACGATGACCCCCTTGTTTATAAGGAATTCACCCTCCTCATGGTTGCCAGAGGGATCTATTCTCACATGCAAATCTGATGCAGGAAGTTGGTGAGTTTCAGCTAGTTAATGAACTGTGATAGTCAATTGCTGATGTCTGGAGCACTTGTATGCAAAAGAGTCCTGAGTCTGTGAGCTGAGTGTCACTGATTTGAGACATCTACATGAATGTGGAAGGGAGAAGTGGTGTCACAAATATAGGTATTAATATTTACTGTGATTGCTTATAGTGTAGCCTTAACTTTCCTGTCATATGGTTCCTGCCAACCTCTCCAGGCTCCTCCTGATCCAAATTTACCAGACTCCTTCAAGGTCAGTTTAACCCTAAACTTCCCTGTCACTCTTTTTCTGATTTGGTCAGATTTCCACCTCTGTATTCCAAAAGCACCAAATATATATACCAACAATCCCATGTTGATGAAATGATCTGCTTTGCCTTCTGGTTCACCAACCACATTGTACAGTTTTTAAGAGAAGCAATGTAAACTCTGTATCTAGCACAACCCTTGGCACATAGTAGGCACTGAATAAGGTTTTGCTGTTTTGCCCAAATTTCCTTCGCAGTTGGAGACTGTGGGTTTTGTAGAGAGCAAGGATCAAACTAAGGAAATCTTCATAGAAGAGAGTCTATATGAGCTGAGTTTTGAAGGGCAAGGAGTGATTAGCTAGATGAAATAGGAGAATGAGCATAACGGGAAGAGAAAGCAATGTTTGCAAGTGGAGCAAGGCATGAAACAGTGTCACGTGTCCAGGAAATTGCAAGCAGCACCGTCAAGAAGGAGCAAAGGGTGGAGAAATTGGTGTTGGCCAGATAATGAAGAGTCTTGTGAGCTAAACCAAAGACACCAAGGCTCATCTTAAAGCTGAAGAGAACCATTCAAAGTTTGTAAGCAGGGGAGCGAAGAGTGATATCTGAATTTAAGAGAGGTCATTCTGGTTGGAGAGTAGATGATGGCTTGGTAAAGGGAAAGTTGGAGGCAGGAACCATTTTTTTAAAAATTAGAGGTTAATTACTTTACAATATTGTGATAGCCTTTTTGCCATGCATCAACATGAATCAGCATTTAGTATATCTAGGTCCCCTCCTTCTTGTGGAGGATAGTCAGGAACCATTTTTATTGCAACCATCCAGAGGAGAAGAGAGGAGAGTGGAGAGGAGCAAATGATGGAGAGATTTTTAGAAGTTTGAAGCTGTAAGCAATGGTGTCTCTTTGGATAACAGAGTTGAAGGGAGGCTCTGAGTTGGGTAACGAGGTAGAAACGATGCCTTTCACCAAGATGGAGCCTCTGGAAGAGGAGCAGTTATATGGAGAAAGATGACAAGTTAATTTAGGTTGTATTTTTGTCATCAACCTTCTCAAGCAGTTGGAATTGGGAATTGTTGAGTAGGGATTATATTAGGTTGGCCCCGAAGTTCATTCAGGTTTTACCATAACACCTTATAGAAAAATGCTAATGAACTTTCTGGTGAACCCAAAATTATCACCTGTAAAATAAAGTCATGTCTGACTCTTTGCGACCCCATGGACTATACAGTCCGTGGAGTTCTCCAGGCCAGAATACTGGAATGGGTAGCCTTTCCCTTCTCTGGGGGATCTTCCCAACCCAGGGATCAAATAGGTCTCCCCCATTGCAGGCAGATTCTTCACCAGCTGAGCCACAAGGCAAGACCAAAATAATGAGCAGCTTTTACCAAAAGCTAAATCCATTATCTTCTAGCATCTATAGTTGCTGATGGGAATTCTTATGCTGGTTTGATTTTTATTCCTTTGTCTATTGATGATTTTACTTGTTCAGAAGCATTTTTGTTTTTGTTTGTTTTTTAGTGTCTTGAAAGTGAAAGCGTTAGCAGCTCAGTCGTGTCTAACACTTTGAGATCCCATGGAGTGTAGCCACCAGGTTCCTCTGTCCATGGGATTCTCCAGGCAAGAATACTGGAGTGGGTTGCCATTTCCTTCTCCAGGGGATTTTCCTGACCCAGGGATCGAACCTGGGTCTCCTGCATTGCAGGCAGATCCTTCACCATCTGAGCCACTAGGGAAGCCCTTTAGTGTCTTAGGTGTGTGTTTTTTAGTTTTGTCGTGTTCAGAGCTCACAGAGCCGTTCAATTCTAAGTCTCATGCCTTCCTTCTACAATGGAAAACATTCTTGTACTATTTCTATCCATTAACATTAATTCCATCTGCACTGGATCATCTGGATTGAGTCTCTATGAATCTTCTGTTTTCCTTCATATTTGCTATATGTTTATATTTCTTACATTTTAAAAGAGTTTCTAAACTTTACCATCCAAATTTTTTTTGGATTTTTGTTCTGGCAATCAATTTTTAAAATTTCCAAAACATTTTTCTCTCTGGTTGTGCTTTCTTCATAGTATCTTTCTTAAAATAATTATTTTATGGTTGCAATATTGTCTCACACTATTTTCTGAAGATGTTTATTATGCTTTCTTTCCAAAACAAATTTCTTTCTGTTTTTCTAAAGTATATATTCCCTGTGAAGTAAGTTTATTGGTAAATCTTGGCCTTATTTTATCATGCCAGGTTCTCTGATGTCTGGCTGTATCATTCATGGTTCTCATAGGAAACCGATGACAAACTCAAATTGAAAACTTGAGGAAAGTTTAATAGATTATTCATAAAGGTGTGAGAAAGGTGGAGGAAAACCAGTGAGAGATAAGGCAGAATCCTGGGGCTAGAACTGCTGGGAGCCATCACTTCCCCAGGCCAGAAAGGGCAAGGGAAGGCTTAGAAGGCAGCTGTATAGGGAGAGCTGTGTAGGAGGAGCTGTGGTCTCTTAGAGGGAAAAGTCAACCCACAGCAACTGAAAAGGGAAGGATCCACGGAAATAAATAGCCCGACGTCACTCTTCTCCTTTTTCCCATCTCCCACCAGTAATTCCCACTGACGTTAGCAAAAAGGAAGCTGGAGGGCAAGGAAGCTCACCGATGCAGTCCGCACATGCCAGCCTCCTGGGCACACAGCAGGGAGAGCGGCAGAGAGTGGACCTGGGGGGACAGGCAGAGGTATCTAGCGCAGTGATGATCCCCAGTTAGCTGCTCACAAGGGAAGTCCAAATAATGGAAGAATGGGGGTCCTGGGGTACATGGGTGGGACTTTTGAACAATGTTTCCTTAGGGCAGGGAATTTGTCATTAAATTTAGGAACTCCAAAACTACAGAATGTGGAGGATGTTACTATGGGGTGCAGATATCCTCCTTAACTGCCCAAGTTCTTCCTAGATACATGACTCACATTTTCTTTCCTTCAGTATCTTAAATAGATGACTTCACTACCTGTGTATTAAATCTTCTTTGTCTAGCTTCAAATATATATAATTCTTTTATCTTTCTCTTAATTTTAATTTGATTTCTTAAAATTGTCTCTTTTGGTTATTTACTCTTGTGTTCCTTTTAGTTTGTTCTTCATTTCTAAGACTGTTTTTTTCTTCTATTTATGATTTTTTCCTCTGAGTGTCATCACCTCATTTCTGAGGTTTCTGACTTTCAGTTTATGATGGTTTTTTAACATGTCCTTTATAGTTTTCTTCTTGTCTTTTAGCTAATTTTGAAATAGAAACTTATGGTTTTGATTTTTCCTGTGGGTATATCACTCTAGCGTTCTTTTATCTTTTTTAAATTATATTTAACTGGAGGAAAGTCGCTTAACAATGTCGTGTTGGTTTCTGCCATGCAACCATGTGAATCAGCCGTAAATGTACACATATCCTCTCCTTCCCACTCCTCCCATCCCACCCCTCTCGGTCATCACAGAGCACCAGGCTGAGCTTCGCGTGCCATCCAGCACCTTCCCACTAGCTATCTATTTTACACATAGCAGTGTATATATTTCAATGTTACTCTCTTAATCATTTCATTGATGATATGATTGTTGTTATTCTCTTTTTTCTTATAATAATTTTGTATTACATTTGATCTCAGCAATTTTCAGTTGCTCATTTTAATGCAAAATTAACTTTCCTGAACTTTTAGAATGGGGTCATGTTTCAAGTTCACAGAATTCACTTCTCTATTGTTTTCATGTGGTGAAGAGGAAAGCAAATCCAAACCTTAAAAAAGCATCTATTGCTCTTAAGACAAATCATTCTTTCCTCCATGACAGAAGGAATCAAGTCCAACCAATTGCCTGCAGGGTGGAGTACCGTATTAGGAATTCAGGGTTGGTCACTACTATTGGCCAGTTGAACACTCGGCAGCAGCTAGTTAGCCTTGGTGAGAGTCAATCCACTTTGCTGAGTCTGACAAAGCTTCTGGCTCTGCAACCAGGGCGACTCTGCTTAGCAACACACTGAGAAGGCAAGGGGTGACTGGGGAAGAGGTTGAAGGACATCCATAGGGCATTTCCTCTTATCTGCCTAATTATCTACCTTTTTTCTGATTACCTTTTATGCCTTAACATTTTCCTTGATTCAGCCTCTTCTGACTGGAATTCTAACTCAGATGCCTATTATGGAAATCCTGCTGACTTTTTTTTTTCTCATTTAGGTCATTTATTAAGAGCAAAAGTTGGGCCATCCCATCTGTGTGATATTGCAACATGAAAAGTCATATACATACTAAGGAGACCCCACAGAATTGAGAGCCTTTCAACAGTACAGAGCCATCAATTACAAAATTAAAATTCAAATGATCCCCCCAATTGGCAGGAGACATGTACAATGAGGAGGCCTGGAATGGAAGGGCACTTGCTTTTTGATAAGGCAGTTACAAAATGGGGAAAAAAAAAACCCAAACCAACCTGCACCCCTAAAACACTCTGATAGGCTGAACAGATAACAGACATGTGAAATAGGAATCCTGTACAAGCCTCTGCCATTGGCAAAGATGTGTTCGAAAGCCATGAAAGGGTTTGTGTTTGAAGATGCACTTAATTTAGTGCTACTACATGGCTTCTCGGAGAAGGCAATGGCAACCCACTCCAGTACTCTTGCCTGGAAAATCACATGGACAGAGGAGCCTGGTGGGCTGCAGTCCATGGGGTCGTGAAGAGTCGGACACGACTGAACGACTTTACTTTCACTTTTCACTTTCTTGCATTGGAGAAGGAAATGGCAACCCACTCCAGTGTTCTTGCCTGGAGAATCCCAGGGACGGGGAAGCCTGGTGGGCTGCTGTCTATGGGGTCGCACAGAGTCGGACATGGCTGAAGCGACTTAGCAGCAGCAGCATGGCTTCTAATACCCTGGGCTCCTTGACCCATATTGAAATTAGGAGGTCAGTTTTAACTGCTGCAGTTCATACCCCAAAGCCTACTACAGTGCTGTTCCAAGACACTGGGTTTCCTTTCACAGATGCCAAAGGGGAAAAGTTAACAGAAAATTACAGTAAACTGTATAAGGTAGAACCACTAAGGCCAATAAGTGTATAAGTATCAATAATTAAAAGTTACAAGTTAAAATAACAAGATATCATTTTTAACTATGAAATTGACAGTTGTGCTTTTGATGAAGCCCAGTACTGATAAGAGTATGAGAATCTCATACACTGCTGGTACAAATGGAAGTCTTTTTTGGAAGGCAAATTTGGCAGCATTAAGAGCTTTAAAACTGTCACAACTTTGATAATTTTGATATATCAATTCCATCCCAAGGAAAATATCCTAAGAAAATAATCAGATGCACAGAGAGATTTATGTACAAGAATTTTCAGTGCATCATTATTTATCATGGCAGCTTTTAAAAAAAACTAACTTCTATCTATGTGGGGGATGGTTAAATAAATGATGGTACATCTATCATACGTTGAAAGCACTAGATCTGTGTCATTAAGTATGATAGCTGGTAGCCACATGTAGCTGTTGAACACTTGATATGTGGCTAATCTGAATTGAGATATGCTATAGACATGAAAAAATTGGAGTTTTGAAGACTTGGAATTAAAAGAAAAACTTAAATATCCCCTTGGTAATTTTTTGTATTGATACACATTGAGATGATAATATTTTGGACATGTTGGGTTAAAGCATGTTATTAAAATTAATTTGACCTGATTTTTCTTTCCTTTTTAATGTAGGTATTAGAATATTTAAAATTAATATGTGGCTTAGTAGGTATTTATTGGACAACACCGTTTTTGATAAAAATTACAAGATGGAGTAAACTAGGTTTCAAACAATATTGTTAGGCAGGATGTTTTTGTGTTTTAATATTATGTGCAAACCAGCTTGCAAACTTGTCATGGAGCAAACTGACATCATGGGCCTCCTGATGAGATATATCAAAAAGAACACAGCATCATTCAGGAAGCATTCCTGCCTAAAATATATGGCCTAAATCTAATCAGGAGGAAACATCAGACAAACTCAAACTGAGGGACACTCTAGCCTGTGCTCTCTGAATATATCAACATTATAGAAGACAAAGAAAGGCTGAGAATGATCCTATATCAAAGAAATTTAACAATCAAATGCCACATTTTAAAAAATGCTCTAAGGGACATTTATTGTCCTTTAGACAACAAATTTGGTAACAGACAGGCATTTGGTAAAATCTGAATAGGGACTGTAAAATTATATTATTTTCATGCTATACTTCCTGAGTTTGATCATTGTGCTGTGGTTAAGCAAGAGCATGTCCTTGTTTATAGAAAATACACAGTGAAAAGCTTAGAGGTAAAGGATCACAGTATCTGCAATTTATTCTCAAATGGTTTAGCGAAAGTTATTGTAGGTCTATATCGATGTATGACTACAGAGAAAAAGCAAAAAGGAATTCATTAAACCATTTTTGCATCTTTTTCATATTTAAAAATATTTTGAGAGTGGACTATTAAAATTTTTTTCAAGTATAAATTTAAAAAATTTGGGGGGAGCTTCCCTGGTGGCTCAGTTGGTAAAAAATCTGCCTGCAATGCAAGAGACCCGGGTTTGATCCTTGGGTCAGGAAGATCCCCTGGAGAAGGGAATGGCTTCCACTCAAGAATTATTGCCTGGAGAATTCCATGGACAGAGGAGCCTGGTGGGCTACAGTCTATGGGGTCACAAAGATTTGGACATGACTGAGCAACTAATATTTTCATGCTTCAAAAAAAAAAGCATATGAGAGGCAGTAGTGTGGAAAGTGCCAAAAAAAAAAAAAAAAAAAAACCCTTTCATCCTTAAACAATAGCACACTTAGACCCAAGCAAGAGGGGCCCCTGCCAAGAATCTTGCATTTTATTTATTTGTTTATTTTTCCATTTATTTTTATTAGTTGGAGGCTAATTACTTTACAATATTGTAGTGGTTTTTGCCATACATTGACATGAATCAGCCATGGATTTACGTGTATTCCCCATCCCGAGCCCCCCTCCCACCTCCCTCTCCACCCGACCCCTCTGGGTCTTGCATTTTAGAGGGTCAAATCCTAGTCCTTCTCTGGCTGTGCCCCTCCCAATAGGAGAAGAAGACTGCAGGGCCAAAGGAATGTACCTTTCCAGGGCCCATCAGTCCCATTCTAGAGCATTCTCTAAGTATCCAGACCTTGGAATTCCCTGCCATATGATGCAGAGCACACTTCAGACTTGTGTGTGATTGTCGCCTGGGTCCATGTTCCTAAGAGAGGCCCATGCTGATGGGGTGCATGTCCCTTGTGGGTACCCTGCCCACATGCAGGCTGGGGGAGAGAGACAAGGCTGCTATGTGGGCAGGGGAAGGAATCTGAACTTCTGACTTGAGGTCTGACAGACATAAGATTTAATCCTGTCTTTTCCGCTGCTAGCTCTGTATCCCTGGGTAATTCATTTAATTTATGTTTGAATTTTGGCTTCTTCCTCTAAAAATGGGGACAGTTAGACTTACCTAGGATTGCCACGTCAAATGGAATAATGGGTGGGGAAGTTCTTAGTCCAGGGATCGGATTAGAGTAGGTATTCTGTAAATGCCTGTGGATTACAAATATGGGATTTTCCCACTGAGCTAAGCCTTTGAGTTAGGGCATTATGTCTCCACAGAGCTTCACAAGGCAGGCATGTACCCAGAAGGGGTAAGACCTTACCTTGGCTCTAGGCTTGGCATCTGCTAGACAAAGAGAAAGTACTTTGGTCCTGAGCCGTCAGCCTTGGCAAGGGGACGGTGGTCCTGACAGAGAGCTAGTGGCAGAGGAGATGGCCCCCAGGGCGGGGATGCCTGGGGGTTGCAGGGGGCATGTAAGAAAGCCCAAATCAGGGGTGGCCTTTCCTGGGTCTCAGAACTTGGTGTGCAAATCCAGCAGGCCCTGGGAATCCCTGAGGCAGCGGGAACTCTCTCCACCCATCCTTCCCAAGAGGGAGTGGGGTTGAGCCTCGAGGCCAGAAGCACACTCCCTCACCCCAACTGTTCAGTCATTCTACTCTGACAAGCCTCCCTTGCCCTAATTCCGTCCCCACCCTCTCCCAATCTGTCATCCACATTTCCACTCTGACCTACAAATTAAATTACGCTCCTTTGAAGAGCTCTCACATCACTTGTAAATAATTGTAACCTAAAGTGATCTGTTTTTCCATAGGTACACATGCAAAGTGCTATCGTAGCAGTCTGGGGAGGAAGGGAATTGGACAGGGAGGCTGCCTGTGTGCAAGGAATCCCGGGGCTGTTGATGGCAGGGGTAGGGGGGATTGCACAGCTGTAGAAGTGGGAGGGATTCTAGAGGAGCATGAGCTGTCCACAAACATCTGCTCTCCTTCCAGGCACATGATACAACTGCACCTCTCTGCCATTGCTTTAGAACTAGGCAGGGAGAGAGAGAAAGTTGGAGGGTGGCAGGGACCGTGGGGTGGGGAGGACATGTGAGAAGAAAAAAATATTTAGAAGTTCTTTTCTCAATCTTCTTTACAGGTTGTGAAGAAAGGAAATGTGAGGAATATGGTTCTGGTGATGGGAGTTGGTAGCCTGAGGTGTGTGTATTTATATGTATATTTGTGTGAAAGGGAGAGAGATACACAGGAGCCAGAGAGTCTTTAAAAGTGGGTCAAGCCAGAACCAGGCTGAATAGCAGGCAGCCATGAGTCTCTTTGTGCTGATATAAGTCAGGCATCTGTCTTACCCAGGTCCCTGAGGGCACCGTTGCAAGGCCTGGATCCGGACATTGTGACCCAAACTGCATATGTTCTTTAACCACATCTACCTGATGAAAGGGCTCTCCTGGTGGTGGCTCAGTGGTAAAGAATCCACCTGTCAATGCAGGAGCCTCAGGAGACATGGGTTTGATCCCTGCGTCAGAAAGATCCCTTGGAGGAGGAAATGGCAACCCACTCCAGTATTCTTGCTGAGATAATCCCATGGACAGAGGAGCCTGGTGGTCTACAGTCCATGGAGTCCCAAAGAGTCAGACAGGACTGAGCATGCATGCACACACTTGATGAAAAGTCTAAGCCAGAATAGGAAGGATTTACAAGATCCCCGCTCTCCCACAATAGAGGCCTTTTTGTTGAGAT
Source organism: Odocoileus virginianus (assembly GCF_023699985.2). Classification (NCBI taxonomy): domain Eukaryota; kingdom Metazoa; phylum Chordata; class Mammalia; order Artiodactyla; family Cervidae; genus Odocoileus; species Odocoileus virginianus. The sequence goes on along the minus strand of NC_069683.1, from coordinate 36,859,756 downwards.
TAGGCCTTATTGAATTTTGAAGTGAATGGAGTTAATTCACTAGTCACTAATTCACTAATTGACTAGATTCATAGAATGTATTATGCCTTCTTCTAAGTACTTTGGATCCCATAAATTCCACTGGACATCTCTGAGGTTAGAAAGTGACTCAGAAAGAAGCGATAACCCCCTACTCCCCCCAAAAAACTATGCTAAAATCAGTGCTCAATAAAAATCCTAAGAAACTAACCCTAGGATTTGGTATCAAGAACAGATCTCAAGTAGTGCCACTGCCCCAATACCTTGCTTACCTGCATGTGTTCTGACCTGAATAGCACTGTCTATAATTAACCATGCTGACTGTACTGGCATTAGCAAATCAGCTAATCAAGTCAGGGTGATTAGTTGTAAAACAAAACAGAACAAAAAAATCCTGGGCTTGCAAATTCTTTAGCTCCTTGTTGTAATTTTCACTCCCACAGTTGGCTGGCCTGCATTTTACCTTGCCCAACCTAGACAGGAAAGCAAGAATATCAAACCAGTGAATCCTAAAGGAAATCAGCTCTGAATATTCATTGGAAGGACTGATGCTGAAGCTGAAGCTCCAATACTTTGGCCACCTGGTGCAGAGGGCCGATTCACTGGAAAAGACCCTGATACTGGGAAAGACTGAGGGCAGGAGGAGAAGGGAGCAACAGAGGACGAGATGGTTGGATGGCATCAATGACTCAATGGACATGAGTTTGCGCAAACTCAGGGAGATGGTAAAGGACTGGGAAGCCTTGTGTGCTGCAGTTCACGGGGTCGCAAAGAGTGGGACCTGACTTAGTGGCTGAAAAACATCAACAAACCTAGACAGGAGCCTTACCTGGGTAATCTGGACACCAAGAGGAAGAAGAGGAAAGGGTGCGAAGAACAGATATGACAAGATGTTATGTTTCCAAACAAATAATCCAGTGCTGCATAAGTTGCAAGGAAACTAAGATTCTGCATTTAGCATAGTGAAAGAAGGGAAAGAAAGAGGATCTCAAAAGATAGATCTGCCTCTGAGACACTTGGAGGGACTTGTGATTTTCTCTCATACTTGCCATTCTTCACTGAACTTGAAGCAGTCTCAGTCCTTGACAATGATGGGTGTGGGTCGGGAGGGGAAGGGAGTAGACCCAGAGTGAGCAGAGAATGTAAGGTAAAGAGGAAGACCAAAAAAGTGACCTTCCCTCTGAAGCAGCCTGGAGGAAAGCAGGTGGGCAAGGCAAGTGTGCCCCACACAGTGCTGTATGGAAAGTAATTTTAAAAGTTAGGAGCTGGGCTGCCAGTTCTGGGCATTGAAGTTTGTCTGGAGCCATTGGAGGAAGGGTTAGGGATTGTGTTCTGTATAGCATTAGTCAGTTGTGTCTGACTCTTTGCAACTCCATAGCTGTAGACTGCCAGACTCCTCTGTCCATGGAGTTCTCCAGGCAAGAATTCTGGAGTGAGTAGCCATTCCCTTCTCCAGGGGATCTTCCCTACCCAGGAATCAAACCAGCGTCTTCTGTGTTGCAGGCTAATTCCAGCTGAGCTACTGGGGAACCCAGCATGGGGCAAAAAACATATGTACTTAATCGTGATACCACACTGCCTCAAAGTGCTTCTCTCTCCTTTGACTGCCATGCTGTAGCTGTCCGCAAGACTTAGCTTCACCTGGTTCCCTCCCAAAGCCCTGGATCAGCTACACTGCCTGACACTCTGTGTGTGCATGCCCAGTAACTCAGTCTTATTTGACTCTTTACGACCCCATAAACTGTGGCCCAAAATCTTGGGTTCCAAAATCACTATAGATAGTGACTGCAGCCATGAGAGTAAAAGACTTGCTCTTTAGAAGAAAAACTATGACAAACCTAGTGTATTAAAAAGCAGAGACATCACCTTGACAACAAAGGTCTGTAGAGTCAAACCATGGTTTTTCTAGTAGTCATGTGTGGGTGTGAGGGTTGGACCTAAAGCAGGCTGAGAGCTGAAGAATTGATGCTTTCAAACTCTGGTGTTGGAGAAGACTCTTGAGAGTCCTTTGGACAATAAGGATATCAAACCAATCAATCCTAAAGGAAATCAACTCTGAATATTCATTGAAAAGACTGATGCTGCAGCTCCAATACTTTGGCCACCTGATGCAGAGCCAACTCGTTGGAAAAGACCCTGATGCTGGGAAAGATTGAAGGCAGGAGAAGGGGGTGATGGAGGATGAGATTGTTGGATGGCATCACTGATTCAACACACATGGTAGTGGTGGTTTAGTTGCTAAGTTGTGTCCGACTCTCGTGATCCCATGGACTGTAGCCTGCCAGACTCCTCTGTCCATGGGATTCTCCAGGCAAGAATACTGGAGTGGGTTGCCATTTCCTTCTCCAGAGGATCTTCCTGACCCAGGAATCAAACCCAGGTCTCCTGCCTTGCAGGCTGATTCTCTACCGACTGAGCTATGAGGGAAGTCAATGCACATGAGTTTGAGCAAACTGGGAGATAGTGAAGGACAGGGAAGCTTGGTGTGCTGCATCCATGGGGTTGAAACTGAGCAATAACAACAAAACTGAGGCCCGCCAGGCTCCTCTGTCCATGTGACTCTTCAGGCAATAACTGAAGTGAGCTACCATTGCCTTCTCCAGGAGATCTTCCTAACTGAGAGATCAAATCCCACGTATCCTGTGTCTCCTGCATTGGCAGGCAGATTCTTTACCACTGAGCCACCTGGGAAGTCTGCCTGGTATTAATACTTCGCCACCACTCTAAATCCCAGACCCTGCATGTACTCATCCACCCCTTTTAAGGATTGGGTCCTGATATCTTGTCTTAGGGTTCAGTCACTACCTGGATCCCCACTGTTCTTTTATCTTCCATGTCCTGGGTGCTGACCATTCCTGCAATGCTGTGTCTGAGCACAGAATCTCACCTCTAGGAAGAGAATGGATCCTTCAGGCTCAAGTTTATCCAGGCCTTGGTTCCTCTGCTTTGCCTATCTAGAACCAAAAATGTGCTTCTAAAACTCAGATGGGGGTCTCAGTTTTTGCACTCATATTCGACAATATGGGCCTTTGAAAACAAGATTTGAAATATCATGTAGATAACATTGCAGTTTCTGAGAATGATAAAGCCTCTGTTCTCTTAGAGAATTATACCCAAGAAACATAAAGGACCTAGAGTGGCCAGGGGCCTCATTTCACTAGGAGCTAATAGACACATGAACTCTGGCCTCATCTCAGGACATCTTCCCAGTGAATTCAGATGTGATGGAGGCCTCACTCCTAGGTTTTATTTCAACTCTATCTCCTTCTGGAACTATTTGAGCCTCTGGGTCTGAATAGTATATTTTGAGAGTATATTCATCCATCTATTCATTCATTCAGTATATAATACCTGTGACTTACTATGTATAAGACCCTACTCTGTGGCTTGCAGCTTGAGGAGAATAATAGCATTACACCATGGTTATGAGTGTAGACTTATGCCTGGGTTCAAGTTCTTGAATTTATATTCATGAGCTGTATCATTTTGACCTAATTGTTAACTTTCTGAACCTCAGTTTCCTCATGAGTAAAAAGGAAAAATGATAGTATCTAATTGATGGAGTTTTACTATGCTTAATATATAGCAATTACTTGATATTGATCAGTTATGATTTTATTTTATGCTAATCCCACTTGGGTTACCAGCCACTTCCCACCATAAAGAAATTTCTGTCATTCTCAGGCAATAAAACAATATGAATTAAAAATCTTTGTCTTCGCTGTGTCAACTAGGATAGCCTGGGCTGTGTTTAGGTTGCTTACCATCTTACTTTCTAATCTGCCAGGAGCAGAGGAGCTTTATCATTTAGGTAGGAATGAGGTAGAATTTCAGAGAACCTTCTTTGGGGATCTTAGAGGGCAAAAGCCTGCTCGTTGTCTCAGGCCCACCCTCCCCAGCTTCTCAAGCTGGGCAGCCCCATGCTACCCCAGGTCCTGAGTTTGCCCAAAGTGAAGCAGGACATTTATCAGTGGCATCAGGGCCTCCAACTTACAGAGCTTCAGAGACCGTTGCTAACTCAGCTTTGGATCTGGGTCTGCCAAGTAGTGGCAGCTCTCATGCCCCCTGTTCCAGGTTTCCTTTTGTGTCAGGAGCCTCTAGACTACAGAGCATTCTGGGCATGTGTGTATCCTCCGTACCCTAACACAGCACACCCTCCATGCCTCTTCCTCTATGTGGGCATACTCCCAAGCCCCAGCCTCTGCCTGCGTTTCCTCTCCTTAATTCCCACCTAGGGCCACACCTCCTCCCTGGGCCAGAGGCCCTGCTCTGCATCTCAGCCTGTGACCAAGGCCCCAGTTCCTGACCTAGATTCTGAATGCTCCTCCTCCTGGCTGAAATCTCTTTCCCATCTCCCTCCCGCTCCATTTGCATCCCTCTGGCTCATGTGATTAGATGCAACCCAGCTCACTGCTCAGGGAGCAGTTTGGAAACCATCTGTTTGCCACCATATTCCTTCTGTTATCCTTGGGGCTGATGACATCACCTGGGCTTGAATTCCTGAGTCTTTCCATCAGGACAGTTTATCCAACACCCAGACCACTCAATGCGGACACATGGGCTTGGAGAATCCAGCGCCTGCCAGTGATATGATCTCAGGAAAGTTGAAATTTCTATGCCCCAGTTTCCTCAAGTGTAAAATGGTAAAATAAGACCTCTCTCATAGGCCCATTATGAGGGTTCATATGGAGCCTCTAGCACAATATCTGGCACGTCAATAAAAGACAACCATCCCTGAAAGCTTAAGCAATGGGATAAAAAGTCAGTTGCTTGGTTCAGGGTAAAGTTTTAGGTTCATATATTTCTCACTGAAGCTGAGACCCCAATACTTTAGCCACCTGATGCGAAGAGCTGACTCATTTGAAAAGACCCTAATTCTAGGAAAAAGATTGAAGGCGAGAGGAGAAGGGGACGACAGAGGATGAGACAGTTGGATGGCATCACTGACTCAATGGACATGAGTTTGAGTAAACTCTGGGAGTTGGTGATGGACAGGGAAGCCTGGCATGCTGCAGTCCATGGGGTCGCAAAGAGTCAGACATGACTGAGTGACTGAACTGAGTGATTTCTCATTGATGCTCCCTTCTTCACACAGTTCTTCCTGCCCCCAACGAGTATTCAGGACCCAAGGGAGCATCTGAAGAAGTCTGAGGTGGGTAGAATCTGTGCTCCCAGGCGCTAGGCAGAGTGGTCTGGGGGTTCAGCCACCTCTTGGTCACCAAAGGTGCAGATGCTGCCAGGACTCCAGCCTCAAAGCTCTGGACATGAGTACAACCCAGGGAAGAGGAGAAAGAGAAGGGGCAGGGGTTGGGGTGAATAGCTAGGTAATGAGGACTCGGGAAATGAGAATGGGATCACTCAGCAGTGGGCCTCCTTGCAAGTAGGGCAGAAGCAAACCTAGAGGCTCTTCTGTGCTAGGACCACCTGGCCATGACATCACCCTAAAGACAGGCTGCTCTTCCTTCTTATCTGTTCCACACTTTCAAGACTCATGGGCAACGCTGGGCTGTGAAGATACCACATTGGTTCTGTCTGCTCAGCACTTAGCCTCCATGTTATCAGCCCTCCAAGGCTCACAGGCTCTAATTATGCTTCCTGCCAGAAACACATTTCGCAGATCAGGTGGTCATAAGAGCAATTAGGCTTGGCCTGTGGGTCAAAGTTGCCTCTGATCCCAGTCTCTCAAAGCACAGCATGGCCCCTCATCTTGAGAAAGAAAAGTAGAAGGGATTTGTCAAGTCATTAAGCCTGGCAAAGAAGGACCCACAGCAGGTTCCTAGAATTTCTTTCCTCTGTTCTCAAGAAGGTCAACTTGACTATTGCCTTAGTGAGAGAGAGGAGAGAACCCTGCCTAGATCAGGGATTGGCAGATTCAAGTTCAAAGGTTGGCTCAGCCTCAAACTCCTCATATGATACTAAATTAAACTGAAAATGGAGATGCTCAACACTACCATCAGCAAGGACATCCCACAACTGTAGGATTATGCCATCGAGCGTGGCTGTTAGTACCTGCTTCACACAAGTCTTTCCTATGCTGCTCTGGGTCAGTGGACGGAAGCTGGAAGAGAACATGTGGAGTCTGAATATCAAGTCACAGACTCTCCCACCACTCAGAGCCTTTGGAACCACCTCAGCCTGGACACAGCATGATGTCAGTGTGATGTGATCAGCTGGGTGAGGGTACAGTCAGCTGTGAATGGGCTGTATGAAACCAGGTGGGCTGTTAGTGCTCTGATGCTGCTTCCTAGTCTCACTCATCTGAGAGCCAGAAAGGGACTTCTCTGGGTCTCATCCATTTCCCAATCAGGAAAGCCCTCTCTAGTAGAATGTAAGCTCCACAAGGGAAGCAGATTTGGTCTGTTGTGTTCACTGTTGTATCCACAGCACAGGGTACATAGTAGATAGCCTACTAATATCTGATAATGAATGAATGAATGAACTTCACGTGGCCAAGACCACAAGCGTCAGCCTGGAGCCAAGCCAAGCTCTCCACGGAACTTTGCCTCCGCTGTCTACAATAACTGAGCACACTCAACCTCTGCTGAATATCCTTCTCAATTTTCTAGACCTTAACTAAACCCAAGAATCATCAGAGGAGCTTCTGGATTAACACTAGTGCCCAGACCCCACCTCTAGACCTACTTGGGAATAAGACCTTGGCATTGGTATATTTTCTAAATATCAATGAAAAGTTAATGACTTCTCATGTGAGAACCACTTCTGTAGATAGAAGAAAGGATAGTTGTCCAAGGATAAAATGGGAATGGGGTAGGGAGACCAGACAAGGTCAGGATTCAGGGGGATCAAGTTCACCTGGATTCCTGCAGAGACAAATTCTTTGAATTTGATTAATCAAGGAGTCAGAATAAAGATATGGGCTTTTTCTTCCCCAGGAGGAACCTAAATCAACCAAAGCTGCTGCCGAAGGCTCCCTTGGCCTTTCCTCTCATAGACACCAAAGAGACACAGTTTGCCCCCACATCTACCCAGCAGGTCATTCAGGACTGCTCTGAACCTACTCTGCCCACGTGAAGCCCCTGAACAGGGGTTGTAACATTGACTGGGCTGACCTGGCTGAGGTCCTCCTCCTTAGTGATACCTAGAAGGATTTTTTTTTTTTTTTACCAGGGACCAGAAATTAAAGATAGCAAAACTATTTGGTGCTAACAAATAAACCCACACTATGGGATGAGCTATGCACAGTGTTTATAAACACACACACACACCACACATGCATATATGTGTGTGCACACACCAATCATAAAGTGTAACTTTATCATTGGTATAGATCTGGTGCTAACTTCTGCAAACCAGTTCATTGAATGGGGTGAATTTAGCAGTTGTACAAACAAAAAACAGGTTAGTTTTCTCTTATCCTGTAACCATACTGTCTTCCTTTCATGGCTTTCTGGTCACTTTTGCCTATGTAAAGAGTTCAGTCTAATTTAAAACTGGAAGCATTCAAAGGTTATAACTGACAAGGAGTTAATATCCAAAATATATAAACAGCTCATACAACTCAGCACCAAGAACACAAACAACTCAATTAAAAAAATGAGCAGAAAACCTGAAAATATATTTTTTCCAAAGAAGACATACAGATGATCAACAGGCAGATGAAAGGATGCTTGAAATCATATCATCAGAGAGATGCAAAGTAAAACCATGATGAGATATCACCTCACATTTCACACCTCAAGTATCTTCCCACTTTTCATCAGAATAAAAAGTGAAAGTGAAAGTCACTCAGTTATGTCCGACTCTGCGACCCCTAGACTATACAGTCCATGGAATTCTCTAGGCCAGACTACTGGAGTGGGTAGCCTTTCCCTTCTCCAGGGGATCATCCCAACCCAAGCACAGAACCCAGGTCTCCCGCATAGCAGGTGGATTCTTTACCAGCTTAGCTACAAGGGAAGCCCAAGAATACTATATTGGGCAGTCTATCCCTTTTCCAGTGGATATTCTCAACCCAGGAATTGAACTGGGTCTCCTGCAATGCAGGGGGATTCTTTACCAACTGAGCTATCAGGGAGTCTATTATCAAAAAGACCACAAATAACAAATGTTGGCAAGGATATAGAGAAAAGGAAACCCTTGTGCATTTTTGTTGGGAACATAAATTGGTGTAGCCACTAGGAAGGCAGTGTGGTGGCTTCTCAAAAAAACCTGGAAGTGTCATATGGCCCAGATATTCCACTCCTGGGTATTTTAAAACAAAACAGTTACTTGAAAGGACTTATCCGATGTCCATAGCAGCATTATTTACAGTTGCCAAGATATGGAAGCAGCCTAAGTGCCTATCAACAAAATGAATGGATACAAAAGATGGGTTGTTATGTGTGTGTGTGTGTATGTGTGTGTGTGTGTGTGTGAAATACTACTCAGTCATAAAAAAGTGAAAATTTGAAATTTGCAACAAAATATATGGACTTGGAGGGTATTATGCTCAGTGAAATAAATCAGACAAATACTGTGTGATATCACTTACATGTGGAACATAAAAAATAAACTAGTAAACATCAGAGAAAAGAAACAGATTCACAGGTATAGAGAACAAGTTAGTGATTACCAGTGGGGAGAGGGTGTGGGGAGGAGCAAGATAGAGGTAGGAGGTTAAGAGGTACAAACTGCTATGTAAAAAATGAATAAACTACAAAGATACACAACACAGGGAATATGCGTTATTTTTCATAATAACTATAAATGAAATACAACCTTTAAAAACTGTGAATCACTATGTTATATATTTGAAACATATATTATTGTATGTCAACTATACCTCAATTTTTATAAATAAAAAAGTTAGGGTGAATAAGATTCTTCCAGAAAATAGCAGGAATTGAGGGGTGAAGTCTTGTTCAGAATAAAGAGGAAGTGAAGACTGGGAAACAAATACAACAGATAAAGAAAGAATTTCAAGGAAAAAAAACAAAATAAATAAAGCCCCAAATGATTAATTGGTAAAATTTTAAAAAACAAAAACAAACAAAAAAAGCTTGAAACACACCCAGTTGCAGATGTCTCACGCCTACTTTCCTTCCTTTAAGCTCAGGTTGGTCTTGTGGCTTGGGGATCATCAGTGGGAAGGAGAGGAATGCTGTACTGCTTCCCTCTTTCTTCACTTCCTCCCCACTTCCTGATGTAGATTCCTCTGGGGTTGGGCAGGGGTAAAAAGTGTCTATAGTCTTACCTGTCCTGCAGATGCCTTTCTCTTGAGGACTGACACCTTCTGGCAACCGTAGGTGTTGAAAGACTAGCTCCACTACAGGTTCTCCAACTAGGGAGATGCACTCTCTGGTCAATATGTTGCAATACTCTTAGCAACTTCCCCCAACAACCCACTCTGCAGGCTTCTGTCACCTCTTAACTGGTAGGTCATCTTCCCTGACAGTTCCAGTTGATCTCAAGCTCAATTATCTTCCCTAGCCCAAAAGAAAATCATGCTTTCCTTTCACACTAAAGTTGTTTTTTTTTCCTGCTCACTCTTGTTATCCTGCCTGAGTAGGTGACTTCAGCCACCCCTTTGCCTTCCAAATTTAGAGGCAGGTAAAGCGGGGAAGGGTGCTATTCTCTATGTCCAAACACACCTCCAAATTCCAAGGGAACAAACATCACTTTCTCCCAATGACTCTCAAGATAGACCCACAGTTTCTGCAGCTCATCAGGACTGTTAGATACCAGCCCTCTTTCCTGCCATCTCAATTTCATCAGCTTCTCTTCACTTAGTTTGGGAGTGATGGGAAAGGGAAGAGAAACATCACAGCTCTCCCAGCTTAACTGACAGTTTACTTCAGTGACCCTCCTAGAGAGCCGCTTACCAAACTCTCGTTTTCCATATAATCCCATTTGGGTTAATGGTTTCTAAACCTACTTTTGTTAACCCTTGAGAAGTCCTGAATGGATATGTTTAGCACCTCTCTAGAGCATTCAGTACTTCGTACTGTGCCAAAATTTTGAATCGATAGGAAGAGTTCCATTTCATATCATTTTATGTTATCAAATCCAATTCCCAGAATCCTCAGATAAGGAAAAACTGGTGGTAGTAACGATGCTGTCCCACTCAGACCCCTCTTTGTGATGATATGCTATTGATACATCAAGGACCCACAGTGATCTGAGTCCCTGGAAGCCACTGCTGTCTGAGTCACACTGGGCATTCTGAGTTGAAATGCTGCTGCCCAGACTGCTCAACCCCAAGGGGTGTTGTGCTTCCATTACTGTAACAATGTCTAAATTGCTTATTGTCTCACTATGGATATATTGGAGGTACACATGTGTACTAAGTGGCTAAGCTGTGTCTGACTCTTTGTGACCCTATAGATTGTAGCCCGCCAGGCTCCTCTGCTCATGGGATTTTCCAGGCAAGAATACTGGAGTGGGTAGCCATTTCCTTCTCCATGGGATTTTCCCAACCTAGGGATTGAACCTGCATTTCCTGCATTGTAGGTGGCTTCTTTACCACTGAGCCACCAGGGAAGCCCCATATTGGAGGTGTATCTCTCTTTAAAATAGACCTTTATAGATCTTCTTGGACTTAGCCAGAAAAAGAAAGATAAATGTCCTGAGCTGAATGCTGCCTAGAGTCCTTTCATGATCTCCTCGGAAAACTCTCTGTTCGCGTTTGTTGGGTCACCTTCCCAAATGTTTATCAGCTGCGTCTCCTGTGTGGCCTACTCCAGGTCTCTTGGGAGTTCTGCTGGTATGTGTTTCACGCTTACTTTTTTGTGGGTTACATACTTTTTGCTTTTCTCTGTCCTCCCTATTCTCTTCTTCTCATCTCTTTTTAAATATTTTCTTTGTTTTTCCTCATTTATTCTGGAGACACTCAAGATCAAAGATGCTTCTGAACCCTGACTAAAAGCTCAAAACAGTTGCATCAGTGGATGCAGTGCAAAATGCTCTGTAGTCTCAGTCCTAACTGGGCTGGGGACCCTACGGCCAGCTTTGGGCCATTTATATGCTGGGGTAACGTTGGCAAAAGCTGTGGATGTCCCACCCATATGCCTCTACCTTTCTTTCTCTGTGCGTGCCGGCTGACTTACAACTGCGACACCTAGCCCTGTGCCTGGAGGCTTTCTCCAGCTGCTGAGCCCTCCTGGAGCAGGCCAGGTGCTGGGAATGAATACCCTCCCCTCCCTCTCCCCCGGGAGCAGCACCCAACCAACGGCTGAAAGGGGCCAGTGACTAAAGAGCCCACTTCCCTTGCTCCTTTGGCAGGACAGCTGCGAAGTGCATGTTCTACACCGGCGCCCAGGGTCGCTTCCCCTGAAGGGAGGGAGCTCCAGTTGCCACACTTTTATTGGCTGCCTTCCCATTCTTGTTTAACTTTCCTAGCTTCGGTATGCTGTCTCAGGGTATGCTTCTAAGGAAATCCCAACTCAGAATGATCCTGAGACAGAAGCGAAAATTCAGCCAAACAGATTAGCAGGAGCAGTGGACTCAGACCCAGGGCTAAGCAGGTCTTCCCAGGTACATGCCTCACCTGTGTTGCATCTTTCAAGGTAAGTCTGTAAAGAGACAGGACATCCTTCAGACAGCATACCTAGAAGCAGACATCCAGGAAAGGATGAGGATTTTATTCCTCCCTCTGCTCCTCTTCTTCCTTCCTTCTTCTTTCACCTCTTTCTCTCCTTTTTCCACAGCCTACCACCTTTAGAGTAAGACCCCAGGCTCTGTAATTCAGCCCTTCCTTCCTTCTTTCAGAGCACCCAGCCTCAAGCTGACCTGCGTATGGGTCCCAGTTTCCCTTCTCTGTCCTGTGAATGGCTTGGGGAGCAGCCAGCCGGCTACCTTCCATGAGCACGCCCCAAAGTGCCAACCATTGTCTCAGGTCTTTTGGAAGGAAGTCAGCAAAATGATTCACTGATGAAAGAATCTGGTCTTAGGAAATAAATTGGAAGTCAAACCGAGGCATTTTCTTTTTCCCTATTAGATGATGGGAAATGTCTTATCGCTCTGTCAGCTGTGTCACGAAAGTGACTAACTTTATTTGGTATCAGTGAAGGTGATTTCAGGACTTCAGATTGAAGGCAGTAAAAAGATGCACTACATGTGGGAGGTGGGAGGAAGGTTCAGAGGGAGAGGACTTATGTCCTCTCCATAGGCATCTATGGCTGAGTCACGTCAATGTATGCAGAAACCAACACTATATTGTAAAGCAATTATCCCCCAATTAAAATTAAATAAAAATGTAAAATAGTCACTCTATAGCAGTGATTGGCCAGGAGAGGGTGGTGCTCATTTCTTCTTCCAAGGGTTTGGAATCCCTTGGAGCTGCTCTTTGACCAGATGCTTGAGTCCATGTGAAAGCATATAAGAGTTCCAAGATGCCCTCTGACAGGGGTGTAAGTAGCCTGAAGGGGCTATTGAAAGCCACTGTTACTGACAGTATCCCCACAACAGCACGGCTCTGAACAAATCCCCATGGAGCAGATGGTGTCTGGTACCCACTCCCAGTGCGTGTGCAGAAGGGCTCTGGCCCCATCTACTACACACGGGGTGGGTCAAGCATCATCGTCCCCACAGCACAGGGGCTGGAGGGATGCTTTACCTGCATGTTTTGCAGACATACTCAAATTTTTTCTGCCAGGCCGAGTGATTTATTTGCATGTCTTCATTGATGGCAATTATTTTTTAGCACCTTGCTAGGCATGCTGGGTGATCTCATCATGGAGCCGAGCCCACGAGTGACTGTCTCACTCAGAGCAAAAGTGGGAAAACACCCTCTCTCTCCTGTGCCATCCAGAAGTCCTCTTCTGACCCTGGCATCTTCCCACAGAGATGAGGAGCCTGCCTTTCTCATCTTGAGAGCACTGGTTTGCCCATAAAAGTTTCATCAAGGATGATATTTTTAGAGTACCTCCCTTTTGGAGAGTTTTTCTTGTTTAGAAAGAAAGGAAAAAACATTTCAGCTCTCCTGCTTTTTTAAAGCAGCAACAAGCAGCATAAACCTGATTCAATAAGTAAACCTAGTACTAAAAGTGTCTTAGATTTCCAGTTGTAGGTAGTTGAGCAAAGGGTAGAGGAAAAAGAGAAGAAAGGAATGGAGCCAGGAGGACACAGGATGGCCCTGGCAACAGAAAAGGATCCATGGGAAATTGGGGAGAGAGATGGAGACAGAGAGATGGACTGAGGGGAAAAAAGAGGGAGAGGCAGTGGGCAGGGAAAGAGCAGGGACAGATGGTATGTTGGGGGACAGGAGAGAAAGACACCAGATAGAGAGAGGGCAGAAAGGCAGAAATGGGCAGAAGGCACGACTGCTCCCAAGGCTTCCTGGTTCCCCTTTCCCTCCTCACCAGCTTCTCCAACAAGGGTCTAGTCCAGACTCTCCCACTTCCTCATTACCCACCCTCAATTGCAAACCCCCTCAGGCCACAATGTGGGTGCCCACTCCCACTCACCCTGCCCCTACACGGCTTCCACAGGCCGGATTAACAGTGCTCTCCTTAAGTCAATGCCAGAGTGACACTGCAGACCCCTCCCTGACTGTTGTACTTCTACAGCTTCCAAGATTAAGCAGGTTGCATCTATGACACACAAAGATTCCCATACCAGTTCTGCTGTTTATTTTAGTTTTTTAAATATTTATTTACATTTCTGGCTGCACCAGGTCTTAGTTGTGTCACGCAGGAGCTTTTCGTTGTAGCATGTGAACACTTAGTTGCATCACGTGGAATCTAGTTCCCTGACCGGGGATCGAACCCAGGCCTCCTGAACTGGGAGCACAGAGTCTTACCACTGGATCACCAAGGGAGTCTCCCCTCCCCCTCAGTTCTGCTGTTTATTAACTGTTACACATGATGCATGTCCTTGACCCTCTTCACATCTTTGAACTGGCAGTAATAACAGTACTTGGCTCACTTCCACCACTGGATTCTGCAGTGTTTTTTGGATACGTCTGTAGGTTGTGCACATGTGTGTTTATATATGATAAGAGATAAGGAACATAAAGACTCGCTGTGATCTATAACTCTGTTTTCTTCTCCTGCTGTCACTTTCATCTCTCCTTCCTGCTTGCTCTTCTGTGTCTTATCCCCTTTATCCCCTTTAAGCAGACATTCCCCAAGGCTTGTCTTTTGTTTCTTTCAGTTCCTAACCTGGCAGAAAGTGAAGAACTAAAGAGCCTCTTGATGAAAGTGAAAGAGGAGAGTGAAAAAGTTGACTTAAAGTTCAACATTCAGAAAACTAAGATCATGGCATCTGGTCCCATCACCTCATGGGAAATAGATGGGGAAACAGTGGTTGACTTTATTTTTTGGGGCTCCAAAATCACTGCAGATGGTGACTGCAGCTATGAAATCAAAAGATGCTTACTCCTTGGAAGGAAAGTTATGACCAACCTAGACAGCATATTAAAAAGCAGAGACATTACTTTGTCAACAAAGGTCCATCTAGTCAAGGCTATGGTTTTTCCAGTAGTCATGTATGAATGTGAGAGTTGGACTATAAAGAAAGCTGAGTGCAGAAGAATTGATGCTTTTGAACTGCGGTGTTGGAGAAGACTCTTGACAGTCCCTTGGACTGCAAGGAGATCCAACCAGTTCATCCTAGAGGAGATCAGTCCTGGGTGTTCATTGGAAGGACTGATGTTGAAGCTGAAACTCCAGTATTTTGGCCACCTGATGAGAAGAGCTGACTCATTTGAAAAGACCCTGACTCTGGGAAAGATTTGAGGGCCGGAGGAGAAGGGGATGACAGAGGATGAGATGGTTGGATGGCATCACCGACTCAATGGACACGAGTGTGGTTAAACTCCGGGTGTTGGTGATGGACAGGGAGGCCTGGCGTACTGCAGTTCATGGGGTCGCAAAGAGTCAGACACAACTGAGAGACTGAACTGAACTGAACTGACATGTTTGTTTCTTACTTGGGAGGCTTTGGAGGCCCCGTGGCAGCTAGAAACCAAGGGACCTGAGGACAACCCCTCTATGGCTCCTGCTGAGCCTTGCTTCATCTTCCTGCAGACCACAGTCCTCTATCTCTGAAGTGAAACCAGGTGGGCGTTCATCACTCCCCGCCTCATCCTCTGCCGTGGGGCCTTGGTACAAACTACTGTGTGTGTATACCCAGACCTATGACACCATCCAGCGAGGAGGACGTGTTTGTACGGGCAAGGGGATGACGGCAGGAGGGAGGGAGGGAGGAAAAATGCCTCCAGGGCCATTTCGCCTACCCTGGTGACTCAGGTGTGTGGCATCATGGGTCACTCCTGGCCCTGTGGCCAGCCAGGTGGAGCCGGGGCCTGGCAAGATAAGGAGAAGTAGGTCTGAGAAGACAAGGATGGGACTGTGGGTGGCTCAGGCCCTGTGGAGGGGCTGACCTGGTCCTAAGGGCAGTGAGGAGACACGTGAGCAGAGTTTTATTTCAGAAAGTTCTCTGTGGCTCTGGGTGGGAAACAGGGCTGAGCTGGGAAGTGAGGAGAACAGGGAAGTGAGCTGGGAAGTGAGGCGAGCAGGTACAGACCCCCAAATCTGGGTGGTGGCAGTGGGGAAGGAGCAGAGAGACCACACAAGCTCAGCTTTAAAGGAGGGATTGGTTGGACTTGGTGACTGATAAGTGCCAGCTATGGGGAGGAACGTGGCTTCTCAGGTGGCATGAGATCTCCAGAATAATAGAAGTGAAGGCACTTTGTCAACGGTGCCAAGTTCTATAACTTTCAAGGATGTTTCACTCTGGGGAGACTCCACAAGGAAAAGGGCAGAGTTGGAGTACCTGCCGCTTCCTTTAAATACACAGAGTGGCTGCCTGCTGAGAGAGAGCGCCCACATCTGAGCTGGGGAGGCAGGGCTTCTGGCAAAGGAGGCCTTGTACTTCTTGCCTCAACCATGTTTGCTCAATAACCAGGGGAATGCTGAGCTTGCCTCCTGAGCAGGTGGATTGGAGAGAGAACTTCCAGGCCAGGCCAGCCCAAGATACCACCCTCTCTACCACTCACATGCTTCCCCAGAGCTCTGGGGTGGCATGAAGTCTTAAACTGCAGTTTTTCCAGTAGTCATGTATGGATGTGAGAGTTGGGCCATAAAGAAAACTGAACGCTGAAGAATTGATGCTTTTGAACTGTGGTGTTAGACAAGACTCTTGAGAGTCCCCTAGACTACAAGATCAAACTAGTCATTCCTAAAGGAAATCAACCCTGATTATTCACTGAAAGGACTGATGCTGAAGCTGAAGCTCCAATACCTTTAGCCACCTGATGTGGCTAAAGAGGGGTTTTCTAATGGCTCATTAGAAAAGACCCTGATGCTGGTAAAGATTGAAGGAGGGAGGAGAAGAGGATGACAGAGGATGAGATGGTTGGATGGCATCACCTACTCAATGGACATGAGTTTGAGCAAACTCCAGGAGATGGTGAAGGACAGGGAAACCTGGCATGCTGCAGTCCATGGGGTCGCAAAGAGTTGGACACAACTGAGCGACTAAACAACAAACAAGCAATGACTGTTACTATTATTACTTATTATTTAAGCTTACTATCTTACACACCCCCATCTGGCTCTTTTCTTTTTTTGTTTTTAATATTTCCAACACTTGCCAGTCCTTCTTCTCCCTCAAAGACTTGTCTGAGGCACAGTTAAATCTTTCCTGATATACCTCAGAGAACTTAGTTGAGTCAGAATCAGCAAAAAAAAAAAAAGGACCTTCTGGTTACTGAGGCCTGCTCAGCACCAGCCACATAATTACACTGCTTGGCAGAGTCCTCACGGCCCTAAAAGGAGGTATCACTTCCCTCACTTTAGAAAAAAATGTAAAATGAAATAGAGACAAGTCAAGTGGCATGATTGACGATCACATAGAAATAACCAGGGAGGCCAAGATTAAACAGGGGGCTGTCTGATTAAAAAATCTGGGCCCTTCTAACTCTACAATCACATAAAACTTCCCATCCCTGGTTGGGAAGAAGCAGCCATCCTTTTGGTGAATCACCCTCAGGAGGAAAGTAAGTCACTCACTTTTGTGTGTGACCTTCCAGATGGAACTGCCAAAGGAACAAAAGGTGTTTTCGACCTAAATAGCCCAGACTGGCTGTGTGTGGGAAACAGGGTCACTTTGTGAGCATCCCATCCCTTCCTGGAGTGGCCTGGACACAGAGACGGTTATGAAATGAAAAGGTTACAAAAGGGGCCAGGCTGAGGACATATGCAGGCAGATGCTTACCCGGGCAGCATCTTGACTACACCCGGAGCCCTAGCCCAGCCTTTACCATGACCAGGCTGCCAAGGAGGCGAATTCCAAGTCATAAACCCTCGTAAGGGCACAGAGCACCTGCTCCACCCTGACGAATGGGAAACACAAATCTCATCTGCTCACTTCCATCCCTTCTAGGTCCAGCCCCTGGAGGAAGTGTCAGCAGTAATCATAGCCAGCACTTGAGCGTGCACTTTATATATCTCTTTCCTATCCGTGATCTCATTCCACCACATGTGAAGGTGGAGTCGAGTCCTGGGATCAAATCCAAGCTCTTCCATTTACTGACTGTGGGTTTTGGGTAAGTTACCTCCCTCACTACAGCCTTGTGAGACTTTCAGTGGGTAGATCAGAAACTCGGGCTCAGAGAGGACACCAGAGTTAACACCAGAAAAAGGTTTTGTAGTCAGGTTTGTATGATTCCAAATCCAAGGCTCTTTCCAAAAAGACATCTGGTCCGTGGAGAAAGGAAAACCTCAGCAGAGTATCTTAGCTGCTTCTCCTACTGCCATCTGAAATACCAACCAACCAAACTCAACCATCAGCCATAGGCAGAAGGGTAAAGCTTTCCAACCCACTCAAGTTCCATGAAGAAAATACACACAGAAGGAGGGGGATTGTACCTCCTTTGTGGGATTCCATCCCATCTTCTGGACAGTACAGACTGACTACGGGAAGACTTCAGCCTTCAGGAATACAGCCTCTCTTGGGGGTGCAGATGCTGACTGGGAATTCCAGAGGCTGGGAGTCTGGAGAGTGGGGCTGAGCTGACCCATGTGCTACTGAGGAAGGTTCCAGTAGGCCACCGGCTGGCTGAGGTGCATGCACAAAGCCCACAAAAATGTGAAAACCTGCAGTTCTGAGATATTCCTTCCTGTTTGCTATAAAGGGATCGAGTCAGTGTGACTTCTGGCGACCAGGCTGCTAGTCAGCACTCTGCATCGTTATATTTCAAGTGAACCTTCTGACTTGTCCTCCTTGGTCTCCAGAAGCTAGAGCCACACTTTGCATTACCTGTTGGCAGAGTCCAAAGAGAAGCAGTTTGCTACTTATTCATTCATTCATTCACCCTGCTAGGCACTAGGGGTCCCGCTGTAACAAGACAGATCAAGGCTCCTGCCCTCTCAGGCTTAGTGGAATGACATAAGATTTGGGGTAGGTCGACCAGGTCTCTGTTCCCAGCCTTAGCATTTACTGTCCGGATGATCTCATCCATTCTTAAACTCTCTGAACTCAGTTCCCTCAGGTGTCAGGTGTGTACAATTATGCCACCGTCATATGATTTAATGAGTGGAAGGATTTACTCAAATAAATGTGAGTGCTTTGCTAACTATAAAGATCATATCGACTTTAGCTATTATGGTTAATAGTAACTATTATTATTGCTACACTTTTCCATTCAGGAAGTTTTCTCTGCCTGACCTGAGCACAGTGCCAGACTCTGAGTAAAATTTTCTTTGCACAGCAGGCTCGGACAATATTGATTGACTCTGTATCATTAGCTTACTATTTTTGAGAGATAAATTCACATTCTCCACAATCCACCCATTTAAAGTACACAATTCAATGTTTTATTTTCTCTTTTTACTATTTTAACAGGGTTGTAGGACCATCATTAAATCAACATTTTCCTTGCCCCTAAAAGAAACTTTATGCTCCCTAGCAGTCACTCTCATTCCCTCCTAAGGAGGGAACCAGCAGTCCTTTTGTCCCTATAGATTGGTCTATTCTGGATATTACACATAAATGGAACTGTACAATATGTGGTCCTTCACTTAGTGTAATGCTTCCAGGGTTCATCCACGTTGTAATATGTATCAGTATTTCACTTTTTTAAATTGCTGAATAACATTCTGTTTTATAGGTAAAACACATTTTATTTATCCTATCATTAGTAAGAGACAATGGGTTATTTCCCATTTTGGGCTATTATGAAAAATGCTATGAATATTCATGTATAAGTTTCCATATAGACATATGTTTTAATTTCTCTTGTGTATATACTTTAGAGTTGAATTGCTGGTTGTATGATAGCTCTAAGTTTAACATTTTGAGGAATGGCCAGACTGTTGTTCAAAGAATCTTTACATCCCCACCAATAGTATGCTAGTGTTCCAATTTCTCCACACTCTCACCAACACTTGTTGTTATGTCTTTTTGATTACAGTCATCCTAGTAGATGTGAAGTGATATCTCTTTGTGGTTTCGATTTGCACTTTTCTAATGGCTAATGGCTTCTCTGGTGGCTCAGGCAGTGAAAAATCTGCCTGTAATGCAGGAGATGTGGGTCCAATCCCTGGGTTGGGAAGGTCCCCTGGAGAAGGAAATGGCACCCCACTCCAGTATTCTTGCCTGAAAAGTCCCATGGACAGGGGAGCCTGGTGGGTTACAGTCCACGGGGTCGCAAAGAGTCAGATATGACTTAGCAACTAAACAACAATGAACAATGACAGTGTACATCTTTTGTGTGCTTATTGGCCCTCTGTATATGTCTTCAAAACTAATTTTATTTATTTACCTTGGCCGCGCTGGGTCCTTGCTGCTGCACACGTTTCTTTTTTTTTTTTTTTTTTATTAGTTGGAGGCTAATTACTTTACATCATTACAGTAGTTTTTGTTATACATTGAAATGAATCAGCCATGGATTTACATGTATTCCCCATCCCAGTCCCCCCTCCCACCTCCCTCTCCACCTGATCCCTCTGGGTCTTCCCAGTGCACCAGGCCCTAGCACTTGCCTCATGTACCCAACCTGGGCTGGTTATCTGTTTCACCCTAGATAATATACATGTTTCAATGCTGTTCTCTTGAAACATCCCACCCTCGCCTTCTCCCAGAGTCCACAAGTCTGTTCTATACAACTGAGTCTCTTTTTCTGTTTTGCATATAGGGTTATAATTACCATATGTTTATAATAGCCAGGACATGGAAGCAACCCAGATGCCCATCAGCAGACGAATGGATGAGGAAGCTGTGGTACATATACACCATGGAATATTACTCAGCCATTAAAAAGAATTCATTTGAATCAGTTCTAATGAGATGGATGAAACTGGAGCCCATTATACAGAGCGAAGTAAGCCAGAAAGATAAAGACCATTACAGTATGCACACGTTTCTATCTAGTCGCAGCGCCCAGGCCTACCGTCGCAGCGGCGTCTCTTGCGGCAGGGCTTGGGCTCCAGTGCGTGTGGGCCTCAGGAGCTGCGGCACGTGGGCTCAGCAGTTGCATCTCCCAGGCTTTAGAGCACAGGCAGCAACTGAGGTGCTCGGGGGTTTGCTGCTCCGTGGCAGGTAGGATCTTCCTGGACCAGGAACCGAGTGCATGTTTCCCACATTGGCAGGTGGAATCTTTACCACTGAGCCACCAGGGAAGCCCCATTTGCTTGTCTTATTTGGAGGACTGTTCAAATTCTTTGCTCATTTTAAATTTGTATCATCTATATTTTTACTATGAATTGGGAGAGTTCTTTACATATTTTGCATACAGGCCACTTATAAAATATACAATTTACCAATAATTTCCCCCATTCTGTGAGTTGCCTTTTCACTCTCTTGATGATATTGTTTGCAGCACAAAAGTTTTACATTTTGATGAAGTCAATTTGTTTTTCTTTTGTCTTTTATGCATTTGGTGTTTTAGAAGGTCTACTTTTTAAGTGGATTCTGCCTTTTAAAACATGTGTCTATTAGTTAAATAAAACTTTGATATTAAATATCCAGCACTAATTCTAAATTAGGAAAAAGCAATAGATCATCACTATGATCTTGAACAACTTACAGTAATTGAATAAACCTGACTGAAACCTTCTTGTTATAGAAGAAATGGGAAAAGAATGGAGTTTTCAAACTGGCAGGATGACATCTGGGTGCTCTAACCATCATCAATGCAAAACACTTGTAGGGTTGGGTGGGGCTTGCTATAAGAGAGAAAAGTATGAAAAAAAATGTACTGGGACTGAGATGTTAAGGGAGAAAACAGCCTATTACATGTCCTGCATCTGCATCCGAGGGTCAAGCAAGGCCAAGACTGGATTTTAAGGCCACCTTTATCACCCTTCCCTCCCCACTTAACAACTGAGAGAGCCTGTGCGGATGATGGAGCTCTTCAGGAGGTTTGAAGATCTTTGAGCATGCCATTTCCTCTGTCTGGAATGTCCTCCACCCCCAGTCCATCCCCCAGTCAACTTCCAAACCTATTTTAATTCATATTTCACTTGTTACTTCCTAGGAAAAAATCTTCCCTGACCTCCACACACCAACATTTCCAAGAAGATCAGTTACCTCTGAATAACTTTTCATAGGTACTGTCCTTTCCCTTCATGATGTTTTTCACAATTTCTGATTATATATTTAACTATTTCATAATATTTTTCAATAGGCTGCAAGCTCCATGAGTGCAGAGTTTGTGTTTGTTTTGCTCACAATTGCAGGCTTATCACAAAGCTTGATGTAAAGTAGGTGTTTCAATAAATATTTGTGGAATGAATGAATGATCCCAGGAACTGGAAATCCCTCTAGAATGACCCATTTGTTTTCAGAGGTGTTTCTTTTGGGGGTCCTCGTGGAGGCAGCGTAATATAAAAAGATTGCTCCCCAGTAGACAGAGCAGGAAAATCACCCTTTCGGTCTATAAGATGGCTTCAGTAGTACAGGACTTCGTCTGCGGTGGGAACCGACAGGCTCCTCAGGCTCTGCAGGGAGCACGTGGAAGCAGCCTGAGAAGTACAGCAGCTCCTGAGATCAGCATTTCAGGAGCAGCGGGCAGAGAGAGGCTGGCAGCTCAGTGCTTGCTCCTGGGGAAGTCGAACTTGCAGGTGGAGGAGGTACTGGCTACGGGCTGCCAGCACCCACAATGCTTCACACGTCACAGGGGAGCAGGTCACCGGCAAGTACACTTGTCTGAGAAAAGAACTTTACTTTCTGGAAATCCTCAGCCAAATCAGCCCAAGTCCAGTCCTGACCAACACGCCTCCTCAGACTGCAACATTTGCCTTTATCGGTCTATTTAGTTACATCTTATTTGAGAAAATGTGAGTGTTTTTTTAGCTCAAACATTCCATTTACCTCCACAAACAACTTCTGAGCAGGCACTATGAGTCAGATGTGGTGTTGGATACGAGAACACCTGGGTAAACATGCTGTGGTCCCTCTTTTCAAGTGGCTCACAATCTAACGGTGAGACAAATTGTCAACAAATAATTATGATGCAGATGTGCGTGCCTTGATGGAGTCTTAAAGATGGAATTGAAAAGAAAGCGATTCCTTTTGTCAGAGGAGTGGGCTGGGGAGGCCTCCTGGAAGAGGTGATTCTTGAGATGAGTCTTAAAGTAGGAATCAGAATAATCGAGGGGACACAATGAGATCAAGAAACAGAGATGCTTCAGGTAGAAGAACCGAGTTGTGTCGAAATGGTTGGAGCAATACTCAAGCTGGAAACATCCTAAACTAGAGAGAAAATGCTCTTGAGAATGAATTCCCCATTTGTGCACAACCCACATCTGACAGGGGTCTCCAGGACCTGCTGATTCCATCTCCTGAGCATGTCTTGAATTCTTCTCTCCTGTCCTATTGGCTTTGCTCCAAGCCAGCCCCTCACAAACTCCCCCAGTTCTACTCCGCAGTCTTCTAACTGGTCTCCCTGCCTGAAGCCTCTAACACATCCTCCATCCAGCACATCTCACATCAGGAAGAATTGGGTTCAGAGATGCTAGCAGGGGACTTGATCTCTCTGTCTTGATTCTGTTTCCCTTTGTGTTAGTTTCACTCTCAACCTAGCCATCTCGCTCTGTAGGCCCCACAGCCATAGGTCAGTAGGCTTCCTGCTTCAAAAAAGAGGATTTTCTCTCAACAGTGTCAATAACAGTCTAACAGTGTATGTTCATTTCTGAATCAATCTCTTAGAATCAAATAATGAAATACAGCCAGCCCTCCATATCTGCAGGCTCAACATTTGCAGATTCAACCACAGATCAGAAATATTTGAAAAAAAAAAAAATTACAGAAAGTTCCAGAAAGGAAAATTTGAATTTGCCACACACCAGCAACTATTTAAAATAGCATTTACATTGTATCTGGGGCTTCCCTGGTAGCTCAGATGGTAAAGAATCTGCCTGCAATACGGGAGACCTGGGTTCAATCCCTGGGTTAGGAAGATCCTCTGGAGAAGGGAATGGCTACCCACTCCAGTATACTGGCCTGAAGAACCCCATGGACAGAGGAGCCTGGCAGGCTACAGTTCATGCGGTCATGAGCGACTAACACTTTCACTTTATATTGTATTTACAACTATTTACATAGCATTTACATTGTATTAGGTGTGACAAATAATCTAGAGATGATTTAAAGTATACTGGAGGATACAGGTTAAATGCAAACACTTTGCCATTTTAAGTAAAGGACTTGAACATCTGTGGATTTTGGTATCCTCAGGGTGGAGGGACCAACGCCCCTTAGTGCTGAGGGACAATTTACACTCATCAGCCAGGCCTGAATCATAGGTCCACTCGGAAACCGCAAGGAACCATATGAACTGGCAGTGGTGGAGGGGTGTTTCCTCCAAGCAAAACAGAGATATTATGACCAGCTGAAGGGCAAGTGAGGGTTGAAGGGGGAAAAGAAATATTGTTCACTGCAGTGATTGTCTGGAACATAAATATGATCACACTGCTCAACTGCCTTCAGGATATGGTGAGCAAGGCCTTCAAGATGTGGCCCCAGCCCCCATCTCTACAGTGAGTCCCCATCGCTGCCCCTACACCCTCACGCTTCCTGCTTTCCACTGCTCATGGCTTGACCTGAACAGCCCCTCTGTCTTCCTCCAAGCACAGTGCAAATCTCCCGGCTGCATGGAGCAGCATGGCCCACTGCTCCCGCCCCCCATGCAGTGTAACACTGAGAGCTCTGCTCTGCACCTGTTCACTTGCCCCTCCTCATCCTCGCCCTGTTGCTTAGTGAATGTTGGTTAAACTGAGTAATGAATTAACCTGCCAGGCAAAGGGAGGCTTTGAAGAAAGTTCCCAAGCCTGGTTCCTCTGGGTATAATTTTAGAATAAACTGACTTAGGGTACTTGCACTGGAGAGAAAAAAAACCAAAAACAGGCTCTACTTAAGTTTTTCCCAGATTCACTGAAGAGCAAGTACATTTCATTTTTCTTTTCACGAGTGTGCATCCTGCACTCATGCATCAAGACCCTGCATGTTCTCAAGGACTCCCTCCTCGGGCAGCAGGCAGTGCCCAGGCCCGGCCATCCCCCTGCTCCAGGGGCCTGCTCCTGGCCTTGGATATCACTGTGAGGCTTCAAGCACATGCAGTGGGCCTCGGGGGCGGGAGCTGCTCTCCACCGCTGCCAGGGTGGCTGGGTGCCACAGTTTTGCTCACTCAGACTCATCTGTCTCTCCCCAGGTCTAAAGCAGCATGCCACCAGGGACAGCCCTTTCCCCAGTGGGCCCACCCCTCTCAGGTGTGATCAGGGCAGAGGATGTGAGAAGGCTATGTCTCTGACCCAGTCATTGTGCAAGTAGCTATTATTGTCTATTTTATCAAGACAGAAACTGAATCTCAAAGGGACAATAACTTGCCCTGTGTGCTTTTGTCTACACAGCTAGCTAGACATGTAATGTCTCATTCCTCATAACTACACATTAACTAGATTTTAGAGACATATGGCAGTGAGCAGTTATGTCTTGTGGGCTGTGGATCTATTCTTGGAGACAGTGCAGGCCACCCACGACCACCACCAGTTACAACCATTTCCACCCCACCCCTCAGACTCCATTGACCTTTCTGTCTCACTCTGTTAGTCGTTCATTTACTCATGAATACCTATCTTCAAGGTACTGCTCTAAGCTCTGGGACACAGCAATAAAAAAGACAGGCATCAGAGTTTATCTTCCAGTAGGTATGACAAAAAGTACATCAATATGTTATGTAATTTCAGATAGCTAATAAATGTTATGCAAAAAAATCAAGTGTAATTGATATTCTAGATCTTAAATTGGTTGACAGGTTCATAAGTATTTATTACATTATCATGCTTCATAGTTTATTCTTTTCATATTTTCTTTGTATATTCTTCAAGTTCAGTATTATGAATAAAAATGTTGTGCTTATGAAAGGATTAGGGTAAGGGGATGGAGAGAGATTGGGACAGGGAGTGGGGGGTATCTCAGGTGAAGTCATCAGACAGGATTTCTTCCCAGATGGAGCTATGACAAACCTGCACAATGTATTAAAAAGCAAAGACATCACTTTGCTGACAAAGTCAAAGCCATGGTTTTTCCAGTAGTCATGTACAGATGTGAGAGTTGAACCATAAAAAAGGCTGAGCACCAAAGAATTAATACTTTGGAATTGTGATGCTGGAGAAGATTCTTGAGAGTCCCTTGGAATGAAAGGAGATCAAACCAGTCAATCCTAAAGGAAATCAACCCTGTATATTTGTTGGAAGGACTGATGCTGAAGCTGAATCTCCAATACTTTGGCCACCTGGTGCAAACAGCTGGCTCTTCAGAAAAGACCCTGATGCTGGGAAATACTGAGGGCAGGAGAAGGGGACAACAGAGAGTGAGATGATTGGATGGCATCACCGACTCAATGGATATGAGTTTGAGCAAACTCAGGGAGACAGTGAAGGACAGGGAAGTCTGGTGTGCTGTAGTCCGTGGGGTCGCAAAGAGTCAGACACGACTGAGCTACTGAACAACAGAAGGATGAGAAGGAGCACGCAGTGCAAAGTCTGAGGGAAGAGTGGTCCCCAAGGCAGGACAGGGAGGGTGAAGGCCCCGCTGGGAATGACTTGGGACCTCCAGAAGCAGGAGAGATTGGAATGAATGGAGCCCTGTGACAGAGAGGGAGAAAGGGAAGGAGGAGGTGGGCTGAATACGCAGGGTGTACCCCGAGCAGAGATCTTGGGCACAAGGATCCTAGGCTCATGGCATGCAGATATTATTCCAAGTGTAATGGGAGGTGGGTTTTGTTTTTAAAAGATTAGTCTTTCAGGAGCACCACAGGAAACAGCTGCCCCTCTCATTTCTCACCTTGCCTCCCCTCTGTTCTCACATGGTCAAGATCTATGTGGACATGCCAGAGGCCCTTGTCCCTCTTTTCATCTTTCCAGACTCATCAACTCTGAGAATGTGGGCTTTGTTTTTATAGGGCAAGGAGGCAGAACCAGTAAAGGTTTAACTTTATGCTGCTTTTACAGGTGACAGTTAAATCCATGTTGCCAGTAAGTTTCAGGTTCAAATATGTCTGTGAAATGTTGTTCTAGTTACTTGATTTATATTGACTGTCAATGTTTTCACCAAACCGAATCTTCCCTTAATTACGCTAATAACTTCACTTCTGTCGTCTTCGTTCAGCCTCTCAACAATCCTCCAGAGATGCCTGCCTGAATCCCAGTCTTTAAGTGAGAAAACAGAATGGGGAAGAGGGGTTAGGTAGGGAAAAGATCCTGGTCTAGAGACCTGGCTTTAAATACCCGCCATGTCTCATCATCAGCTGAGTGACTTTGGACAAACCATGCAACCTCCCTGAATTCATCCTCTCATCTGTAAAACCAGAATAAATCCTTTCTCAGAAATAAAGTATGGAAAAAAGCACCGAGCACAGTGACTAGGGTGTAAGAAGAGACCTGTAACAATGACTGAAGTCTGATTTTAATTACATTCCTAAAGCAAAAGTTCTAAATCTATTAAATAAATTTGACCATCGCCAGTGCTGCTTCACTGACCACTCAGCATCTTTCTTACTATTTTTTTATTGGCTATACATACTCCTTGTAGACTATTTGTAAAATACTAAATAGTATAAAGTAGGAAATAGAAATCATAATACCATCACTCAGAGATAATTATGCTTAAAATATCCATGTGTTCCCTTCTAGACTTTTTTCTGTGTACATATTTCCATATCTGGATAGTATTTCTTTTCATCAATTTCCTAAGTGACTAGGATATTCTTGAAAACATAGGTAGTAAGCAAGTAGACAAATCTCTGCTCTGTAGAGATGGGCTGTAGGGTGAGAGGGGAAGCGACAGGAGTAGGTCTGAGGCTGCTTCAGGGCAGCTGGACCAGTGTGGGTGGGAGCGGTGCAAAGCATCGTTTCAGAATGTATTGGGAAGGAAGAGGAGGCAGCGCTTGGAGATACATTCAATGTGAGTGATCAGAGAGAGGGATCACAGATAATGTCTAGTGTGCAGACTGGGCAACTGGCTGAAGAGGTTGCCGTTTACTGATCTGCAAGAATTGAAGGAGAGGCAGACGTGGGACAGCGTCCTTGGCCCCAGGCACATTCTAACTTTCTGGTCTTACAGAAGACTTTCATGGGGGGATGAGAGACGGTGGGGCAGAGCTGACAAAGACATCTGACGCACGATCCCTGAGATGCTGTAGGACGTTTTCCCAACAGCACCTCATAAGCAATTAATTCAGAGGCAACCCCACAGACCCAAGTGCCAGATTTTGTTCCAGAACTAGGCCTCTCACCTTTTTAAAAAAGATTCATTTATCTATTTTTGGCTGTGCTGGGTCTTCATTGCTGTGTGTGGTCTTTTCTCTGGTTGTGGTGAGCAGGCTTCTCATTGCGGGGCCGTCTCTAATTGAGGAGCAGGGGCCTAGTCTCGCAGGCTTCGGTAGCTGCAGCAAGTGGCCTCATTAGTTTCAGCTCATAGGCTCCAGAGCACTGGCTCAGCAGTTGCGGTGCATGGGCTTAGTTGTTCTGAGGCATGTGGAATCTTCCTGGACTAGGGATCGAACTGCATTGGCAGGTGGGTTCTTAGCCACTGGACCACCAGGGAAGCCCCTCCCACCTTCTTTGAAGGAGGAAATTGTAGACACAACTTTCAGCAGTTAAATGCTGACACAGTGTGCATTCCTCATTCCACAATTAATTTCTGACTGCTTTCTATGTGCCCAACACTGTTCTAAATACTGGGCATACAGCATCCATCCTGGGGCCCTTATGGAGCTTATATTTTAGTGGGCAAGACCATAAATAACATACAGTGTGTTCAATAGTTGCAAGTACTATGGAGAAAAATAGAGAAAAATGTTGAGGGTTGTAGAGAGGTGGCTTTGCAATTTTAATTATCTTGGTGAGAAAGGCCTCTCTGGTTAGGTGACACCTGAGCACATGGGGATGAGTCTGGGAAATGAGGAATAACCAGGGAGCCTTGGGCCTCTTGTGGTGACTGATATAAAGAGGATAATGAGATAAGTTCTGGTGGTCTCAAGGCAGAGAATGGTGGTAAAGCTGGAATGTCAAGGGTAAACAAGGTCTGTTAACTAGAGTTCTCAAGGGAAACAGAACCAATAGGAAATAGATATTATGTACATTTACACCCACAAAGAGGTTTACTATAGGATATTGGCTCATGCAATTATGAAGGCTAAGAGATCCCAGGATCTGCTGTCTGCAAGCAAAAGACCCAGGAAAGCTGGTACTGTACTTTGAAGGCCTGAAGGACAGAGACCCGGTAGAGTGGATTCCAATCCAAGTATGAGGGCCTGAAAAGTAGAAAGATCTCCGTTCCAGCTCATGCATTCAAGCAGAGAGCAAAGTCAAATTTCCTCTATCTTTTTTGTTCTTTTCAGACCCTCAGCATACAGAATGATGCCCACTCACATCGGGGAGGGCCCATCTACTTTACTCAGTATACAGATTACAACCCTTCCAGAAACACCCTCACAACCACAGCCAGAAATAATGTTTAACCAGCTATCTGGGCATCTCATGACCCAGTCCACTTGACATATAAAACTACCTATCACTCAGGACTAGGAAGGAGGGTGAGTCAGGAGCACCCAGGGCTCGTGATTGCTATCTGGACCCCTGATGATGGAGGTAGGGAGGCGGGAGGAGGACATCTCACAGGGAACGAGGATTGCTGTAGGCCACGCCTCTGATTTCTGCTGATGGTGGCCTGTGAGGCCAGGGGAAGGCATTCTTACTTTGCAGAGGACTGTGGAGAGAACTCAGGCTGGGAATCCAGGAAAGCACCCTAAGGTCAGGGTCAAGATGGTGAAGGTCCTCAGGGAAACAGGCAGTGTTACTTCTCCAGCAGGCCAAAGATGATGGGGAGCTTGTGGGTGGGCTGGAGCCCTCTGCCCAGACTATAAACATTGGCCGGTTGTGCAGTTTCATAGTGTAGACTATTGTACACTATACCATAAGTAGGTGGCATTGCTATGTCAGCTGTGCTGTAGCTCAAGAGGCTGCCTGGACTCTCACAGTCTGAATGAAACCTCTACCTATTTGCAAAGTATAATTGAAGAGATATAAATAAAGATTAGCCAAGTTATTTATATTCATAGTACTCTCAGAGCATGATAGAAGGTACTTATCCTTGTAGCTGCCACTTGGTATACATTGAAAATTGAACCAAAAAGTTATTTTCCAAAAAAATAAAATCTACTATTTATTCACAATCTATGGTATCCAAAGTTCCAAGTTAGTGTAATAGAGGTTTTTAAAAGGCAAAGAAACAAGAATTACCCTTAAGAAGTTTACATTCATAAATTAGAGCAAAAAATATACATTAAAAGAACAAAATTGAATCCAACCAAGTTAGGGAAATTTGGGACCAGATCAGTGAATGAAATAATGTTTCCAAATACAACTCTCAGATACTTGGAATGAGTCAGTAATTATTATAAAGCTTTAAAATGATAGAGGTGGGGGACCTAAAAAATTCATTTAGCCAGAATTGCTTACACGTTTTGACCAGGACTTGCCATAAGAACTGTATTTCATATCACAGTTTTCAGTACACACATACACACACACCCCTAATAGAAACAAGTCTCATTTATCCTTGCTGTATATTATGTACTCCAATATACTCTATTCCATTTATTTATTTCTTTGAGAGCTGCCTTCAGTCCACTAAAATGATTTCACAACTCACTAACGGGTTGCCTAAACACTTCCTTGTACCATACCTTCAACCCAGGCATTTTATAAAGTGAAAGAAAAGTGAAGTCTCTCAGTCATGTCCTACCCTTTGTGACCCCATGGACTGTAGCCTACCAGGTTCCTCCATCTATGGGATATTATAGGATCCCAGGTAAGTTGTGATTTGCTGACCTCACAATAAACTTAGAGTTTCGACTCTGCAAAATCCAAGGAGAAGAAGAACCTGATTCATTCTACTCACCATCATGTTCCTGATGTCAAGCACTCTGTCTGGCACATGACACATACTCAAGAAATAGGCTAAGTGAATGAATTTAAGCCAAAGTCCCACAGCCACATAGCTAAGAATGATGCCTCCTTTCAAAGGCAAGCTAGGGCAAGCATTTGTTGGCTATCATACAAGAGCAGTCATTTCTCAATTCCATAAGAAAGTAAATTTAAATCCAAAATATAAAAATAAATTATTGTCATGACACTTTACATGTTATCAGTACTTTGCTTCAGATAATTACATTGTTTTGTGTATGTACATCCTCACCTATCCATTGTACCTCTGGCCAACTGATTGTAAGCATTTGGACGAAATAGATGTATTCTTTATTTGTTCCCACCAACCACCTAATAGTGGCCTGGACAATTAGGCTGCAAATCCTGTGGGGAAGAGCAACTAAAATCATTACTAGGATTCATTTCTCTTCCATTGTGTTGTAACAGCTTTATGAGGTATAATTGACATACAATAAAATGCACATATTTAAAGTGTGTTTCCCTGGTTGCTCAACTGGTGAAGAATTGCCTGCCATGTGGGAGACACCAGTTCAATTCCTGGGTCAGGAAGACCCCCTGGAGGAGGGAACGGTTACCCACTCCAGTATTTTGGCCTGGAGAATTCCATAGACTGTATAGTCCATGGGATAGCAAATAGTTGGACATGACTGAGTGACTTTCGCGCTTCACAAACTGCACATATTTAAAGTGAGCAACTTTTGACACAAATATATACTTGTGAAATCATGATCATTATGTGTGTGTGTGTATACATATATATACAAATGTTTGCAATACATTAGTATTGCAAACAATATATACAAGTGTTTGCAAATATTTTCTCCCACTTTTTTCTGTAAAGTTGTAAAACTTTTAGAAGAAGAAACATAGAAGTCCTTTGGACTGCAAACAGATTAAACCAGCCAATCCTAAAGGAAATAAACCCTGAATATTCATTGAAATATTCATACTCTATAGTTTTCTCCTATGTTTTTTTCTTCTAAAAGTTTTGCAATTTTACACCATATATTTAGGGCTGCAATTCATCTTTCCTCAGATGTACCTTTAAGTACTTCATATTTTTGATGCAAATGTAAATGGTACAATTTTTTAAGTTCAACTTTGAACTGTTTGTTGCAAGTATACAGAATGCTGAGTATTTGAATAGCCATTCTAATAGATAATCTTGATAGACTCACTTATTAGTTCTGGTAACAACTACAGACAGCTTCTACAAACAAATGTATCTTCTGTGAATAGAGAAAATCTTACTTCTTTCCAACTGGATGCCTTTTATTTCTTTTTCTTTCTTCAATGCACTGGCTAGGACCTCTAGTACAATACTGTTGTACAATGGCATTTAAATATTAAGCATATTGTTCTGTGCATGCTAAGTCCTTCAGTTGTGTCAACTCTTCGTGATCCTATGAACTATAGCCCACCAGGCTACTCCGTCCATGGGATTCTCCAGACAAGAATGCTGGAGTGGGTTGCCATGCCCTCCTCCAGAGGATCTTCCCAACGCAGGGATTGAACCCACATCTTTCATGTCTGCTGCATTTGTAGCTGGGTTCTTTACCACTAGGGCCACCTGGGAAGCCCAAGCATGTCGTTAACTATACTTTTTTGTAGCTGCCTCTAAACAGCTTGAGGAAGTTCCCTTCTTTTCCTACTTTGTTGAGTTTTTAAAATCATGAATGGATGTTGTATTTATTAGAAATGCTTTTTTTACATCTATTAAGAGGATTTTTCTTTTTTAGTTTGTTAATACAGTGATTTACACTAATTAATATTCAAATGTTAAATCACCTTTGTATTCCTGCAATAAGCCTCAAATGATCATGATGTATATTCTTTTTATATGCTACACAATTGTATTTGCTAAAATCTGGGCTAGAATCTTTGCATCTATATTCATGAGATATATTGGTCTGTAGTTTTCTTTTCCTGTAATGCCCTTCCTTGTATAAGATAATGCTGTCCACATTAACATGTTTGAAACTATTTTCTCTTCTTTAGCTTTCTAGTAGAGTTTGCATAGAATTGATACTGTTTCTTCCTTGAATAGTTGGTAGAATTCACTAATGAAGCCATCTGGAACTTGGTGTGTTTTGCAGGAAAAATTTTAAACTACAAATTCAGTTTTCTCAAATAACTGTTGTTGTTCAGTCGCTATGTCATACAACTCTTTGCAACCCCATGGACTGCAGCATGCCAGGCTTCCCTGTCCTTCACCATCTCCCAGAATTTACTCAAATGCATGTCCATTTAGTGGATGATACCATCCAACCATCTCATCCCTTGTCACCATCTTCTCCTTCTGCCCTCAATCTTTCCCAAACTCAGGGTCTTTTCCAATGAGTCGGCTCTTTGCATCAGATGGCCAAAGTACTGGAACTTGAGCTTCAGCATCAGTCCTTCCAATAAATATTCATAGTGTATTTCCTTTAGGATTGACTAGTTTGATCTCCTTGCAGTTCAAGGGACTCTCGAGTCTTCTCCAGCACCAGTATGAAAGCATAAATTCTTTGGCGCTCAGCCTTCTTTATGGTCCAATTCTCACATCCATACATGACTAATGGAAAAACCATAGCTTTGATCATACAGACCTTTGTCAGCAAAGTAGGTCTTTGCCTTTTAATATGCTGTCTAGGTTTGTCATAGCTTTTCATCCAAGGAGCAAGTGTCCTTTAATTTCATGGCTGCGGTCACCATCCGCAGTGATTTTGGAGCCCAAGAAAATAAAGTCTGTCACTGTTTCTATTGTTTCCCCATCTGTTTGTCATGAAGTCATGGATTGGATGCCATGATTTTAGTTTTTTGAATGTTGAGTTTTAAACCAGCTTTTTCACTCTCCTTTTTCACCTTCATCAAGAGGCTCTTTAGTTCTTCTTTGCTTTCTGCCACTAGGGTAGTGTCATCTGCACATCTGAGGTTGTTGATATTTCTCCTAGCAATCTTGATTCCAGCTTGTGATTCATCAGCCTGGCATTTCACATGATGTACTCTACATATAAGTTAAATAAGAAGGGTGACAATATACAGCCTTGATGTACTCCTTTCCCAATTTTGAACCAGTCTGTTATGTTACCTATTTATTACTGGATGAGCTGTTTTAGCCTGTGTATTTTAAGGAGTTTGTCCATTTCATCTAAAATTTCAAATTTATGAACAAAAGGTCTTCAAAATATTCCTTTACTAACCTATTAATATTTGTGGAATTTATATGGATATTCTTTTTCCTGATCAGTCTAGCTAGAGTTTTATCAATATTATTGTTCTCCTTAACCAACTTTTGATTTTATTGATTTTCTCAAGATTTTTTCTTTTTTTTTGTTTTTCACTTTAATCTTTATTATTTCTTTTCTTTGACTTATATTTGAGTTTAATTTGCTCTTATTTTCCTGATTTATTTAGGTGGAAACTTAAGTCACTGAATTGAGACCTTTTATCTTTTCCAGTATAAGCAGTCCGGTTCAGTAGGTCAGTCGTGTCCAATTCTTTGTGACCCCATGGAATGTAGCACGCCAGGCCTCCCTGTCCATTACCAACTCCTGGAGTTTACTCAAACTCATGTCCATTGAGTCAGTGATGCCATCCAACCATCTCATCCTCTGTTGTCCCTTTCTCCTCTCGCCTTCAATCATTGCCAGCATCAGGTTCTTTTCCAATGAGTCAGCTGTTTGCATGAGGTGGCCAAAGTATTGGAGTTTCAGCTTCAGCATCAGTCCTTCCAATGAATATTCAGGATTGATTTCCTTTAGGATGGACTGGTTGGATCTCCTTGCAGTCCAAGGGACTCTCAAGAGTCTTCTCCAGCACCACAGTTCAAAAGCATCAATTCTTCAGTGCTCAGCTTTCTTTATAGTCCAACTCTCACATCCATACATGACCACTGGAAAAACCATAACTTTGACTAGATGGACCTTTGTTGGCAACGTTTCCCCTTACATACTACTTTGATGGAATCCTATGAATTTTGATATGTTGTGATTTTATTTTTGTTTAACTCAAAATAGTTTCTAATTTCACTTCTGATTTCTTATCCCATGGGTTATTTAGAAGTGTGTTACTAAGCTTTCAAATATTTGGGTAAGTTTTCAGTTACCTTTTTTGTTACTGATTTTTAATTTAATTTTGTTGTGAAGAGAGACATTTTTTTTGTGATTGAATACTTTTAAGTATATTGAGACTTATTCTATTGCTCCAAATATGCTATATCTTAGTGAATGTTATATTTGCACTTTAAAAGAATATATATGCCACTGTAGTTGGGTGGAGTGTTCTACAAATGTCAATTGAGTCAAATCAGCATTGTTCAAATTGTCTTCATTTTAAATTTCAATTTCATATTGTTTGTTGCAGTAGGTAAAATACAACTTATTTTTGAATATTGATCTTTTATCTGTCACTCTGATTTTCTCTCTAGTTTTTTTACCAATTATTGAGACAGAGGTAATGAAATTTCCAACTCTATCATGGATATATATATATTTCTCTTTGCCATTTCTGTCAGTTTTGCCTCATATATTTTAAAGCTGTTATTAGGTAAATAAACATTTTCAGTGTCAATATTTCCTTTTTATCTGTTGATCCTTTATAATTATAAAATGATTTTTTTTTAAATCCCTAGTAACATTCTTTGCTTTGAAATCTACTTAGTCTGATAGCTGTTTCAACTCTTTTTTGGTTAGGGTTAGCATGGTATATCGGAGAAGGCAATGGCACCCCACTCCAGTACTCTTGCCTGGAGAATCCCATGGGCGGAGGAGCCTGGTAGGCTGCAGGCCATGGGGTCAGTAAGAGTCAGACATGACTGAGCGACTTCCCTTTCACTTTTCACTTTCATGCATTGGAGAAGGAAATGGCAACCCACTCCAGTGTTCTTGCCTGGAGAATCCCAGGGATGGGGGAGCCTGGTGGGCTGCTGTCTATGGGGTCGCACAGAGTCAGACACGACTGAAGCAACTTAGCAGCAGCAGCAGCAGCATGGTATATATATTTCTATTCTTTTACTTTTAATATGTTTGTGTCTTTATATTGAAATGTGTCTCTTATACCTAAAATGTATCTAAGATTTTCTTTTTTCTACAGCTGAACAATTTCCCTGTTAAAATTGGTGTTGTCTAGACTGTTTACATCTAATGTGATTATTGAGATAGTTAGATTTAAGTCTATCATCCAGCTACTTGTTTTTGAGGTCCCACCTATTTTTTGTACTTTTTTCCCTCTTTTTCTGGCTTCTTTTGTATCAAATACTTTGTTTTATAATTCCACTATGTTTCCTTTGTTATCTCACTAACTATAACTTTGTTTTGTTATTTTAGTAGCTTCTATAAGGTTAATAATATAGCATCAATGTGGCTCAGTTGGTAAAGAATCCACCTGCAATGCAGGAGACCTGGGTTCAATCCCTGGGTTGGGAAGATCCCCTGGAGAAGGGAAAGGCTACCCACTCCAGTATTCTGGCCTGGGGAATTCCATAGACTGTATAGTCCATGAGATTGCAAAGAGTTGGACACGACTGAGCAACTTTCACTTTCACTTTTCACTTTCAATTTGTGATAGTCTACCTTCAAGTGATGGGGTTCTGGTGGATCAGCAGTAAAGAATCGGCCTGCAATGCAGGAGATGAAAGGAGATGTGGGTTCGATCTCTGGGTTGGGAAGATCCGCTGGAAGAGGGCACGGCATCCCACTCCAGTTATCTTGCCTGGAGAATCCCATGGATGGAAGAGCCTGGTGGGCTACAGTTTCCAGGTTGCAAAGTGAAGCGACTAAGCACACACACATGCAAGTGTGTTCAAGTGATATTACACAACTTAACACATAGTATAAGAACTTTACAGTAGTAATCATCCCTCTGGGCTTTTATGCTATTGTTGTCATACAATTCACTATGTTATAAACCCCATAATATATTGTTAATATTTTTCTACACATAGCCAATTATCTTTTAAAGAGATTTAAAAAATTTAAAAATGATGTATTTACCCATGTTGCCATTTCCTGTACTCTACATTCCTGTGTAGACCCATACTTCACAAAGTATCATTTTTCTTCCATCTGAAGGACTTTAATATTTCTTGGATTGTGGGTCTGTTGGCAAAAGTTCTCTCAACTTTTTATCTCCGAAAATATCTTTATTTCTTCCAGTGTTTTGAGAGGTGTTTTCACTTAGTATGGGATTCTATATTGAAAAAATCCTCTCAATACTTTAAAGATGTTATGTCACTGGTTTTTATCTTGCATTATTTCTGATGATACATTCTGCTATCATTCTTCTCTTGGTTTTCTTGTATGTAATGTATCTTTTCCTGCTCCCCCAATAGCTTTAAATTTTTTCTCCTTATCACCAATTTTGAGCAATTTGATTATGAAGAGTCTTGGTATAGTTTTCCTTGAGTTTCTTATATTTGGAGCTCATTACGCTTCTTATATCTGTGTATGTAGAGTTTTCATCAAAATTGGAAAAATTCCAACTCTCTTCCCTTTTCTCTTCTCCTTCAAGGATAAGAATCATATGTATCAAAGGCCTCCCGAGGTTGTTCTACAAGTCACTGATGCTCTTTCTTACTTTCTTTTTTCCCCGTTTTTCATTTTGGATAGTTTCAACTGCTGTGTCTTCACAGTTAACTAAACTTTTATCCTGAGATTTCTAATCTGCTATTAATCTCAGGTAGTATATTGAAAAATCTCACTCTGTAGTTTTCATCTTTAAAATTTTGATTGGAGTCTTTTTTATGTCATTTTCTACTTATTTTTTAAAACATATGGAATGCAGTTATAATAACTCAATTCCTTCTCTGCTAGTTCCAACATTTTGTGTCACTTGTTGGCTTTGACTGATTGCTGTTTCCTCATATTCGGGTCAAGTTCTCCTGGTTCTTTATATTCCTAGAAACTTGTAATGGATGCCAGACACTATAAATTTATCTTGAGCATAAAATTTTTTATATTCCTATAAACATATTTTTGAGCTTTGTTCTCAGAAATAGTTGACTTATTTGAAAAGAGTTATCATTTCAAACATTACTTTTATGATTCATTAGATAGGCTCAGAGCAAGACTCAGTCTGAAAGTGAAAGTGAAGTTCATTGAGTCCTGTCCGACTCTTTGCGACCTCATGGACTATATAGTCCATGAAATTCTCCAGGCCAGGATACTGGAATGCATAGCCTTTTCCTTCTCGAGGGGCATCTTCCCAACCCAGAGATTGAACCCAGGTCTCCTGCATTGTGGGTGGATTCTTTACCAGCTGAGCTACAAGGGAAGCCCAAGACTCAGTCTAGGAATAATTATTCTCCAGTACTGAGGAAAGAACTTCTAGCATGTTCCCCTCACTGCCTCATGGATTATGTGTTTTTCCTATGTGGCTAATGGAAACATGACTATTTCTGGCTCTGTGTGTTCATTGAGAACTATTTCTTTAATCATTTTTGATGTTTCTTTCTCCAAACTTTGACAGTTTTCTCACACATATGTGCTGATCATACCCTGATAAAAACTTGAGAGAGACTGTATGCAGACCTCTCTCCGTGCGGCTCTCTCCTCTTTGGAACTTTTTCCTGTACTACATATTGTAGCTGCCTTAGTCTCCCTGCTCTCTTAGCTTCATCTTCTCAATTCAAGTGCTGGGCTTCCCAGATGGCACTGGTGGTAAAGAATCCTCCTGCAATGCAGGAAACACAAGAGATGAGGGATCTTCCTCTGAGTCTGGAAGATCCCCTGGAGGAGGGCATGCCAACCTGCTTCAATATTTTTGCCTGGATAATTCTATGGACAGAGGAGCCTGGTGGGCTACAGCCCTTGGGTTGCAAAGACTCAGACAGGACTTAGCATACACATATACACACCCCTACCTGAGCTATGGAAACTGTCTCAAGGTAGCAAGCTCGAGCAGTTACAGGGCTCACCAAGTTTGTTTCTCATATCATAGGGATCACTGTCTTTCATTGCCTGCTATCAGTATCCTGAAACTTTTCTATATTTTGCCTGTTCTTAGTTGTTTCAGGCAGGAGGGTATATCCAATCCCTATTATTTCATTTTGATCAAAGGTGGAGTCAACTTTGATTTTTCTTTCTTCCTCTACAATGAGATTTGTGTAGGAAGATTCCTTAGAAATTATCCATAAATTGTCAAAGGTATCAGGTTACTCTCCATAAACCCAGACCACCTTAATAAACATGACAATTTTTAAAAAATAAATAATTAACTAAGAAACACCTCTTTTTTTCCCATTTATTTTTATAAGTTGGAGGTTAATTACTTTACAATATTGTAGTGGTTTTTGCCATACAGTGACATGA
Organism: Odocoileus virginianus; assembly: GCF_023699985.2. Classification (NCBI taxonomy): domain Eukaryota; kingdom Metazoa; phylum Chordata; class Mammalia; order Artiodactyla; family Cervidae; genus Odocoileus; species Odocoileus virginianus. The sequence goes on along the minus strand of NC_069683.1, from coordinate 36,821,058 downwards.
ATCAGTCATGGGTTTACATGTGTTCCCCATCCCGATCCCCCCACCCGCCTCCCTCTCCATCCCATCCCTCTGGGTCTTCCCAGTGCACCAGCCCTGAGCACAAGAAACACCTCTTGACTCTTCTGGAAGCTTAACGCATTTTTAAAGTGTTCACCACTTGGCCACTGACCTTCAGAAATTCAGAGTATAATGGAGCCATGGTTATATTAATAAATAACTCTAGCAAGACTAACAACTCTGTCATCCTAACTGTTGAAAAAATTGATGTAGCACCTCTCAACAGCCTGCGGGCTGAGAGCAGGGTAGGGTGGGGCCTGAAAGGGGCACACAACCCAGTGAATTCATCTGTAAACTGGAGATTTCAAAAGACAGACTGATAAATGGAGAGTCATAAATTTATGATGTTTATCTTCAGAGATTTAGAGCAGTGGCTTAAAAGACGCTAATACAGATGTAATCTTAGTTTCAAACAGTTCAAGGCAGCAGCTGCATTTGTGAATCTGAGATTAAAGTCTTCCTGGGGCCCCTGACAGAGCCATCAATGTTCTTCTTGCTTACAGGCAGCTGCAGGGCTAGTGGCTCAGGTGGTTCTCTGAGCTGCAGGTGGTAACATGGAACATGTGTGGGTGTTAGGCTTTTAGGGAAGACAGCCTTGGGGTGAAATCCTAGCACTGTCATTTACTCTACTCTGTGAGCTGGGGCAAATCAGCAGTTCTCGCTGAGCTCTGTTCCCCCAGGGTATATTTTTCTGTGACTATGGAAATCACTACATCACATGTAATAGAGTAACATCAGTTCTCTCAAATGTCCCTTTTTTTGAAATCCCATTCAAATCCTCTACCTTCTGTTAGTAATCCTCTCTGACATTAACTTCCAGCTTTCTTATTTGCAAGAGAAGGCAAAACTCAGGCGTCTTATCTGAATTTGTGTGTTCCCAAATCTTCGAAATCTTATATTTACAGATTTGGATTGGGTTAGTTCTAGTGATGGTTACTCTCATTTGCACCATTTCTATCTTCCTAATTTCATTTTGGGTGATATCCTCTTTCCAAAGACTGACTGGACAGATCTTCACTATATGGCTTATTATGTTACTTTGGGAATTATTTGCTATTTCTACTGACTGCCCCACAAGAAGATGAAACCCTTAAAAGCTAAAATCTTAAGTATTATTCACCTTGGTATTATCAACACCTGCAATATCAAAGACAACATAGCAGGACCTTTCTAGAATAATCAATAAATGGACCAACCAAAGACAAAATGTCTGTGATATCTGGAAAAGTTACACCTGAAATGGACCCAAGGTTGAAGACTAGCAAGTTAAGTGCCTTATTGGGAATAATAATTTAAGTGAAACCAGTCAGAACCCAAATACTATGTGGGACATTTTTTCTGGAAACCTCTCCAAAAAAAGCAGTTTGATAGAAAGAAGAGTAGACCCCACTATCAAATGGGCTTAATTTCAAGTACCAGCTCTTCTATGGTTAAAATATGTGACCTGGGGTAAATTATTAAATCCATCTGAGCTTTAGTTATATTTAAAAAGTAAAAAGGGAGAAAAATAACAATGTAGTCATCATTACTGTCCTTCATTGAATGTTTCTGGTGTTCCTCCTTTAGATGTTCGATAAGGACTGTACTTCACTTCTCTCTTGATTTTGGGCATGGTCATATAACTGACTTTATCCAGACACATGGAAGTGTGTAAGCTAGTGTAAGATTTTCCACTGTTTCTTCCTTTTACCCTAAACACTGGGAACATTCCAGAGGTGAAATCTTCACCACCTGGGTCTCTGAGTAGGCATGAAGTGCCACAGAGTCCCCACAGACCTAAAGAAATAAACTTTTGTTGTTTAAAGCAACTAAGACTTGGAGCTTGTTACTACAGTATAAATAAGGTCACTGTTACCGATCCAGGTTGATAGGTTGTGTCAAACTGATAGGTTGTTGAAATAATTGAGAGGTTTTTTAAATGTCTGTGTCAAGTTTTTAAGTCTTTGTGGGTTTGATGTTGCTGAGTTACTAAAAGATGTAAAAAGTGTCAAATTCTTGCTTTGGTCAAAAAGTTTGTTCAGGTTTTTTCATAACATCTTATGGAAAAACCCAAATGAGCTTTTTGGCCAACCCAATATTTAACTTGAACATGAGAATCATTTTGGTGAGGCTATATCACTGCAAAGTCTATCAATAAGAGAACTACCAGCCTCAAAAACTGGTGTTTACAGCCTTGTTGGAAGGAAAACACACACCACATCCTATCATGTGTCATTAAATAGCAATGCAATATACAGCAAAGAGTGAATATTTGGCAACCAGTATTTAGGAAGAAGCACAAGCTGGAATCAAGATTGCCGGGAGAAATATCAATAACCTCAGATATGCAGATGACACCACCCTTATGGCAGAGAGTGAAGAGGAACTAAAAAGCCTCTTGATGAAAGTGAAAGAGGAGAGTGAAAAAGTTGGCTTAAAGATCAACATTCAGAAAACTAAGACCATGGCATCTGGTCCCATCACTTCATGGCAAATAGATGGGGAAACAGTGGAAACAGTGTCAGACTTTATTTTTGGGGGCTCCAAAATCACTGCAGATGGTGACTGCAGCCATGAAATTAAAAGACGCTTACTCCTTGGAAGGAAAGTGATGACCAACCTAGATAGCATATTAAAAAGCAGAGACATTACTTTGCCAACATAGATCCATCTAGTCAAGGCTATGATTTTTCCAGTGGTCATGTATGGATGTGAGAGTTGGACTGTGAAGAAAGCTGAGCACCAAAGAATTGATGCTTTTGAACCATGGTGTTGGAGAAGACTCTTGAGAGTCCCTTGGACTACAAGGAGATCCAACCAGTCCATCCTGAAGGAGATCAGTCCTGGGTGTTCATTGGAAGGACTGATGCTGAGGCTGAAGCTCCAATACTTTGGCCACCTCATGTGAAGAGTTGACTCATTGGGAAAGACCCTAATGCTGGGAGGGATTGGGGGCAGGAGGAGAAGAGGACAACAAAGGATGAGATGGCTGGACGGTGTCACAGACTCAATGGACATGAGTTTGAGTGAACTCCGGGCGTTGGTGATGGACAGGGAGGCCTGACATGCTGTGATTCATGGGGTCACAAAGAGTCAGACACGACTGAGCGACTCAACTAAACTGAACTGAACTGAATAAGACATGAATTGTGTGTCAAAGTGAGCTAGTGAAGGGACAGACCAATTGTACTTAGAGGAAATGGGGGAGTTTGAGAGAAGTCTTGGAAGGTGATAGGGTGTGAATAGAGGACAGAGAAGACCATGAATTTCTAAAAACTATGACACCTCTAAGTCATCTAAGTCTTGCTTGTCTCATTGCAATTCTCTGATAAGAAAGTTGTATCTAAATATAGAAAGCTGCGTTTTCACTTTTGTTTCCAGGAAGGGTGACATCAGCAAAATAGCATAGGCTTCCACAATTCTTGGCACATGATAGAGACCCAACCCAGATTTATTGGTCAAATGACTGAATAGATGGACGGTTGGGCTTTATTGAAAGACAGACCTGGATTCAAATCTCAGCTCTCTCTCTTACTATATGACCTTATAAAAGTTACTTATCATGTCTGTGGTTTATTTTCTATGTCATAGTATAGTTTTGTGTTCAGCTGTGTTATAAAGCTTCATGGTGGCACTCAACAAACAGTAGAACACTTTCTGTTGCAAAATAGCTTTCACAATGATCAGAGTTAATACTCTCCACAAAGTGGAGGTATATTCTTGGCATGAAAGGAGTTTTCTAATATATCAATATCATAGAAAATGTGCTGATGAACATCATTATACCTAGAGATTCTTCCTTTTGTTGGATGTTTTTAAAGTTTGGATTCACTGAGTCAGAGAATATATCCATGGAAAAGTCATCATCTTCAAGGGGTGATAGTTCCAGGATAGAGTGCCAGCTAGTGCAAAATGGAGCATAATTATTACTTTTGTTAATATTTACTTATTTGGCTGTGCTGGGTCTTGGTTGCAGCATGTGGGATCTTTATTTACAGCATGTGCAATCTAGTTCCCTGACCAGGCAGAAAGCCTGGGTTCCCTGCATTGGGAGCATGGAGTCTTAGCTACTGGACCACCAGGGAAGTCCCAAGATGGGAGAATAATTATAAGAGCCCAAATTCAGCTGATGAACTTAGATTGGATTAAAGAATCTGCTTGGGCTTGCGGGCTGATTCTGTTTAGCTAAGTTGTTTTCTGGTAAAAACTCTCTGCTTATTTTAAATTCATCTTCAGTCTTCCATCCCACCATTCTGTCTCCTCTCCCAAACCTATCAGAATCACCTCTGGAGTTACTTCAGTCCCCTTATTAGTGAATGATACAATCTGAGGGTGGTACAGGTGGCTGGGGTATTGGATAATCCTTTCCTGTGCAGAGTGTGGATCCATCCTCACTCCTCAGATACCCTGAGCTCCTTTTTATATCTTTCTGCACTGAAGTTTTTCAATGTATTTATCATGTGAGTTATACATACTGATTCAACTTACAGTAAAAGAAGGTAAAATTCACAGTACTACAAGAGATGGCATTTCTAAGAATGAGATATGAACACTCAGGACTCTTCCTAGAACCAAATTGTGTGTGTGCGCGCACACACACACACACACACACACACACCCATGTGTATACACATATGTATATTTTTTTCTCAGGGTTTTTACTCCCCAGTGTATCCAGATCATTCAACATTTCATGTCCAAAAGCAGACTCATGGACTTCCCTGGTGGTACAGTGGATAAGAATCCACCTAGGGTGCAGAGGACTTGTGTTCCATCCCTGGTACAGGAAAATTCCACACGCAACAGAGCAGCTAAGTCCACGCCCCAGAACTACTGAGCCTGTGCACTAGAGCACTTAAGCCACAACTACCAAGCCTGGTGCTGCAACTAGGAAAGCCTGTACTCTGCAACAAGAGAAGCCGCCGCAATGGGAAGCCTGTGCACCGCAACAAAGAACAGCCCCCGCTTCCTGCAACTTGACCAAGCCCGTGCACGGCAATGAAGACCCACAACAACCAAAAATGAATTAAAGAAATAAATTACAAAACCAACTCTTCTACTTTCTCATAGTTAGTCTTTTCTAAAGTTCTTTAACCTGGTGAATGGTACCAGCAATTCATCCAGTTGGCCAACAGCAGAAACCCAGGAATTATTCTCAATTCTTCCTTTTACCTCAACACGTCCACCCCATCCACATACAATCCTTCAAGTCCTGTAGCATTTCAACTACTATACCAACCTTGAGCCAGGCCACTTGGTGTCTACTGCCACCACACTGTTTGAAGCACCATCGTCTTTCCCCTGGCAACCTAGTTAACCTCTTTCCCCTAGTTAACCTCTTGTGGCAGAAAAGGGAATATGCAGCACAGATCCCCCTTCAAAGGAAGACTTACTGCCCAGCTACGGGGCGTGTAGACAGCAGATGGCCTCACTTAGCTCTTGCAGAGTCTGCTGTAGCCACCTCACCTGGGGTCATGCCCTTCCCAGGGCATCCCAGACAGGTGACAGGGAAGTACATACGCTTGGTCATTTCAGTTTTATGCGGAACAACTTTGATGAACAGTACTGAACCTTTGTCACTGTCTCTCTCTGTGAGTCCTTCTAGAGGACTCCACTTGCATAGTCCCCTCTCCACTGTTTCTGCTCTCCGCAGTCACGGTTAACTTCTCAGAGTGTAGGTTGAGTACCACTCACACACTTAGGCTCCTCCATACTGCCCCACTGATTGGAGGCCAAAGCTCCAAATCCTGAACCCTGATGTCTGATCCTTCCCCCCTTCCCCTGGTCTCACACTCCGCCCTTGGCCACACTGGCTCTATTATTAATAGTCACCTGCGGCTGCTCTAACAAAGTACCGCAGACTGGGTGGCTGAAACAATAGAAATGCATTTTCCCACACACAGCTCTGGAGGTTAGAAATCCACAAACAAGATGCCATACAGCCATGCTTCCTCCAAAAGCTGTGAGGGAATCCTTCCTTCTTTCTTCCTAGCTTTTGGTGGTTTGCTGGCAATCTTCGGCATTCTTCAATTTATAGATGCATCCCTCCAACCCTCCATCATCATGTGGTATTCTCACTGTGTTCTCTGTCTTCACATGACTTCTTATAAGGACACCTGTCATGTTGGATCACAGGCCGACTGTACCCAGTTAGACCTCATACCAACTGTACCTTCAACAAACCTATTTCTAAATAAGGTAACATTCTAGAATACTAGGGATTAGAACTACAATATATCTTTTTCTTTTTTCTCCCAACATATCTTTTTTGAGCAGGACACAAGTCAACCCATACACTGGTATGTGTTCAATCCCTGAAACAAGCCACACTAATTGTGCTTCAGGTCTTTTGTATATACTTTTCACAGCTTCCCACTTTCATATCCACGCCATTCATCTTCTCAATCTCAGTTCAAAATTCATTCTCCTGAGGCAGACTATTTTTTATCTCACCCTTCCCCTGAGCTATAAACAGGTCAGCTCTTTTTCACTCACAGACCTTGTGTTTTCTTTCACAGTACGTACCGCCACTTGTAATTGTATATTTGTTTGAGCAAATATTTTAACAATGACTGTCTCCTCCACTAGCCCAGAAGCTCCATGAGAGCAAATTGTGTGTCTTGCATACTGTGTATATCTTTGTGCTGAGCATGGTGTCTGGCAATTAACAAGTACCTGCTTGCCTGCCAAGTCGCTTCAGTCGTGTCCGACTCTTTGTGACCCCATGAACTGTAGCCCACCAGGTTCCTCCATTCATGGGATTCTCCAGTAAGAATACTGGAGTGGGTTGCCTTGCCCTTCTCCAGGGTATTTTCCCAACCTAGGGATCGAACCCTCTGTCTCCTGCATTGCAGGGCAGATTCTTTATCACTAAGTCACCGGGGAAGTCCCCAACAGGTACACAATACATATACATTAAATAAGTGATCTCAGAAAACTTATAGAGCTCTTAGGTTTTAACTTTCCTCAGAGTTTTGAAGTCTTAGGTGTCCCTGTTTCCAGAAGATATGTATTACACTAGCCCAGTCAAGACAACAGCTTGCTGAAGAAGTGGGGAAGAGGAGGAGAGTCAGTCCCAGATAAAGGTGCTTGAAGTTGACCCCCAACTACTTCCATGAAAGAGAGAAGACAGAGCCCTCTTTCAGGGGCCAGCAGCAAATCACTACCCAATAAGAGACCTCTATTATTCTCCTGGATTGTGAGCTTTACTGAAATCAGGACCTTCTAGAAATTCAGGCTCCTCTTCGGGTTTATGGGATTATGCCAGAAGGCTTGATAAATAGCAAGAGGCAAGATCAATTTCTTAAATATTCTACCTAAAAAAAAAAGAGGATGCCTCATTCATTCAGGTGATATTCTAGAAAGCAGAGCAGTGGATATAGTCCAAATACATAAAAATAACTATTTGGAGAAGGTTGCGGTTGGGGGAGGTGGAGAGGAAAGTTCTAGTTAAGATATGATTGAAGAGGACTTCCCTGGTGGTCCAGTGGTTAAGAATCTGCCTCCAGTGCAGGGGATGTGGGTTTGATCCCTGCTGGGAACTAAGATCCCACATGCCTCAGGGCAACTAAGCCCACTCGCAGCAACAAGAGAAGCCCCCCCGCACTGCAGCAAAGACCCCTCCCCCTAAAAAAAGATATTATTGAAATACATCTATTAAATGAAGGGTGACTACTGGTTAGCTGGCTATTTCCTGAGTTGAGAGAAGTGAGTAGTTCTTATTTGATGACACTTCATTTCAGCTCTCCATGTGCTGCCCTTCCTGCAACTTCCTTTTTTCCCTTCAAGATGCCTTTTGGGTGAGGCACATTTCCCTCCTATTTTTTTTTTTTTTTCCCCTCAGGGGCTCTTATATACCTCTGTCATCAGCTACAGCCATTGTCATCCCATCCTCGGCTGGGACCAGGATTTATCAGGCTGGTGGGGACAAAGTGTGTCTCAGTTGGAAGTATTCTCATTGCACAGTGCTGCGGTGGGCCAGAGTGGAAGGACCTTTCCAGAGAAGCAAGTCTAAAAAGAGTAGTTAATATTTTGGATTCTGTTCTTTTTTTTTAACCTTCCCAAGTACATAAACTTTATCATAGAAGGACTCAGGAAGATTAGATTCTGTGACAGAAAGAGTGTAATAAGAATTGGCAAGGTATTAATTAGCTATGGCAATCACACTTCAGGCAGCAGGGTAGTAGTTTGCACCCAAGGCTACTATCTTGAGAGGTGGTTTTCTAAATTCTTTAGTCTCCTCTTTCTGTATCGGGGTCTAAGCCTGGAAGACCTGGCTCAGACAGTGCTTCTGTGGTGTGGAAGATACCCTAGCCCTCATGAAAGCCAGGGGCATTCCAGGTGAGCAGAGGTGGAGTAAAAGATGGAGCTCTCCACTTTCTAGCCCAGGAAGTAGCAGGAGACAGAAGGAGCACCTAGAGGCCAGAGAACAAAGCTGTGGGTCCTGCTGGCTACCTCCCAGCAGACCCAGGAGAGGGTGTGTTAGTTAAGTCTAGGGGAGCCAAGAAACCTGGAGGTTCTGTTTTGTAACCCAGTGAAGACTGGGAGGAGGCTGATTCTCAGGCCGTCCACAGTGAACTGGGAACCACCTCCTCACCCTGGTGTTCAGCACAGTCAGGCAGAGGCAGGCCCATGGTTTAAATTTCCTGGGTCATCTTCAGTTCCAGTGGTAGAGACAGGCTTCAGAAATACCTAAAAGTCCAGAGGAATTTCCCAGAAGGATCCCCAGGGTTAGACTGAGGGATCTAAGTACCTAGGACTACCAAGGGAGACGCAAGTCAAAGCCAGATTCTGATGCCCAAGACCACCAAGGTCAGGGTGAGTCAGCCATTGGGAGCTAGAAGGCCCTGAACAAGCTGAGCGATGCCAGATCACAAGTCACCCTTCTGCAGAGACTGGAGGAAGCCAGGAGCGTTGGCACAAAGACCCTGAACCCTCCCCATAGCCACAGTCGTGAGGTTGCGTAAGCTACCACCACCCCTCATACACGGGTCTGGACACATTCTTGGGAACTCAAAAGAGACCAAGGAAGAATTTTATCTATGAGACTGAGCAATTTTTTTTTTCATCCAAGAGAGGTTAATTTAAAACTTTATTAGTGGGTTTAATACCAAGTTAGGCTTTAATTTGAACACTTACATTTTCCTTGCTAACCAGTTGGCTGTGGGCTTGGGAGGAGGTTCTGCATTAGATATTGGAAAAACAAAGTATATTTTTCTCTGTACATCCAAGCTACAGTATGAAGTTAATATTCTGCTTCTGACACATAAGAAAAAAAGAACCATGAAATCACTTGTCAAAAATCTCCACAATGTTTACAAAACCAAGCATTCAGTTGCTGAAGGGTTGGATGGGCCGCATTCCTGAAGCCCCCACAAACAAGGCTGACTGCAACTTTGACAACTGTAGAAAAGACAAGAGAAAGTTCAAGTGGTGAACCAGGATGGTGGACTCCTCCCACAGTTATTCTCTTCTCCACTTTATTGAGAAGTGCCAAGACTCAGGGCTTCCCAGGTGGCACTAGTGGTAAAGAACCTGCCTGCCAGGGTTGGGAAGATCCCCTGGAGGAGAGCATGGTAACTCACTCCAGTATTCTTGCCTGGAGAATTCCAAGGACAGAGGAGCCTGGCGGGCTACAGTCCAGAAGGTTGCAAAGAGTCAGACACAACTGAAAGAATTGAGCACGCACACACGCCCACACTCAACCCTCAGTCATACCAGCACTCTAAGGAAAGGCTAGTCTGCCCGTGGTGGGAGGCAGGTGACTTCTGAGAACATGAAACCTGCCCTTTCACTTCCCCCTCTTGGCAATACCTGTAGGGGTTATGTCAGCAAAACAGTTTAAAATGACCAAGCCCACAATATGGGATGAACAACACATACCATGCAAAACTGCTGACTTATGCATAAATATAGTTAAGTAGTGATGAAATAAAAATTCCTACTCTAAGGCAATTCAAGGAAAATTTAAACATAAATTCTTTTTCTCTGCCCTTTGGCCTCCTCTCACCCCTCTGGTGTGCATCATGTATCTGCATTGTACCTTGACCAAACTATTGGCTGAAATACCCTCTCAGCCGTAAGAGGCAACGTTCTCCTAGCATCAACAAGACAACTTAAAAGATAACATTCCCTCTTAATCTCGTAAGGGGCCATGATGACCCATGATCCACTATGTAAGTGTAGATCTGGATTGTGTAAACTGTCAATAATATATTATTTAATATACAGCCCTCTGTCTCAAACACAAACCGTTTTGACTTCTAATAGGCAAAATGCTCCTCAGAGCTTTCTGAGACACTGCTCCTGAAGTTATAATACTCAACTTGGCTCGAATAAAATTTTCCATTTCTTTCTTAGATCAACTGATCAATTTTTCATTGACAGTAGGAAAAAAATAACATGATTAAAACATGTGTTCACTACCTGGTCTTCCCCACTAGCCACGGGGACTGTGGCAGTCTCTTTCTTATTTTTTTCTAGCTTTCTTTCTTTAGTTATCCTTGTGATTCTTTCACAGGTCTCCTTGTATATGCTGTGCCAGGCCACATTCCACCTCAATCCCAACCCATCCTTTCAGGGCTAAAATAATAATAATTGGTGAGCTCTGGGGCATTCTCCAAGCCAGGCTTCAGCAATACACGAGCCGAGAACTTCCAGATGTTCAAGCCGGTTTGAGAAAAGGCAGAGGAACCAGAGATCAAATTGCCAATATCTGCTGGATCATCAAAAAAGCAAGCGAGTTCCAGAAAAACATCTATTTCTGCTTTATTGACTATGCCAAAGTCTTCGACTGTGTGGATCACAATAAACTGTGGAAAATTCTGAAGGAGATGGGAATACCAGACCACCTGACCTTCCTCTTGAGAAACCTGTATGCAGGTCAGGAAGCAACAGTTAGAACTGGACATGGAACAACAGACTGGTTCCAAATAGGAAAAGGAGTATGTCAAGGCTGTATATTGTCACCTTGCTTATTCAACTTATGCAGAGTACATCATGAGAAATGCTGGGCTGGAAGAAGCACAAGCTGGAGTTAAGATTGCCAGGAGAAATATCAATAACCTCAGACATGCAGATGACACCACCCATATGGCAGAAAGTGAATAAGAACTAAGAAGCCTCTTGATGAAAGTGAACGAGGAGAATGAAAACGTTGGCTTAAAGCTCCACATTCAGAAAACTAAGACCATGGCATCTGGTCCCATCACTTCATGGCAAATAGATGGGGAGACAGTGGAAACAGTGTCAGACTTTATTTTTGGGGGCTTCAAAATCACTGCAGATGGAGACTGCAGCCATGAAATTAAAAGACGCTTACTCCTTGGAGGAAAGTTATGACCAACCTAGATAGCATATTAAAAAGCAGAGACATTACTTTGCCAACAAAGGTCCGTCTGGTCAAGGCTATGGTTTTTCCAGTGGTCATGTATGGATGTGAGAGTTGGACTGTGAAGAAAGCTAAGCACCAAAAAATTGATGCTTTTGAACCATGGTGTTGGAGAAGACTCTTGAGAGTCCCTTGGTCTGCAAGGAGATCCAACCAGTTCATCCTGAAGGAGGAGATAAGTCCTGGGTGTTCATTGGAAGGACTGATGCTGAAGCTGAAACTCCAAAACTTTGGCCACCTCATGTGGCCTCATGTGGCCACCTCATGTGAAGAGTTGACTCATTGGAAAAGACCCTGATGCTGGGAGAGATTGGGGGCAGGAGAAGGGGACGACAGAGGATGAGATGGCTGGATGGCATCACTGACTCAATGGGCACGAGTTTGAGTAAACTCCGGGAGTTTGTGATGGACAGGGAGGCCTGGCGTGCTGCAGTTCATGGGGTCTCAAAGAATCGGACACGACTGAGCGACTGAACTGAACTGAACTGGGCATTCTACCTGCAAAGTATTCATCTTCCATTTTTGTTGTTGTTCAGTCGCTAGGTCATATCTGACTGTTTGTGACCCCATAGACTGCAACAAGCCATGCTTCCCTGTCCTTCAGTATCTCCTGGGGTTTGCTCAGACTCATATCCATTGAGTTGGTGATGCCATCCAACCATCTCCTCTGTTTCCCCCTTCTCCTCCTGCCTTCAATCTTTCTCAGCATCAGGGTCTTTTCCAATGAGTCAGCTCTTCACATCAGGTAACCAAAGTATCAGAGGTTAAGCTTCAGCATCAGTCCTTCCAATGAATATTCAAGGTTGATTTCCTTTAAGATTGATTGGTTTGATCTCCTTGCAGTCCAAGGAACTCTCAGAAGTCTTCTCCAGCACCACAATTCCAAAGCATCAATTCTTTAGTGCGCAGCCTTTTTTTATGGTCTATATCTCACATCTGTACATAACTCTAGTTATTCCTGTTTTTGTTTCTATTTGCATAGCAAACTCATGTGTAAACCATGGTTCTCCCCCAGTGAAGGCCCACCTAGTAAAGTACCTATCGCCAAAGGTCAGTGAATGTCCTCTTGTCAACACTGCTGAGCCCAGCTCTCTTTTTAGCTCCTGATGGGAAAGGACAACTTCCAGGCTAGGTGCCTCTGCTCCCACATCCCATTATTCATAAGTTTTTATTCTAAATATGTCTATGCCCCACTACTGAGTGTCCTGCTGGCTGCAGCATCCATGCATCCATGTAGTTTTTTTCTGTTTAGTTCTGTGTCTCTGCAAAGGTAGATGGACTCTATTCTTCCATAGATGGACCTGCACACTTATCCACGTGCTTATTGTTAGCAATTCTGAGCACTCAATACTGTCATTAGAAAACTAAACTTAAAAGCTTTTGCACAACAAAGGAAACTATAAGCAAGGTGAAAAGACAGCCCTCAGATTGGGAGAAAATAATAGCAAATGAAGCAACAGACAAAGGATTAATCTCAAAAATATACAAGCAACTCCTCCAGCTCAACTCCAGAAAAATAAATGACCCAATCAAAAAATGGGCCAAAGAACTCAACAGACATTTCTCCAAGGAAGACATACAGATGGCTAACAAACACATGAAAAGATGCTCAACATCACTCATTATCAGAGAAATGCAAATCAAAACCACAATGAGGTATCATTATACGCCAGTCAGGATGGCTGCTATCCAAAAATCTACAAGCAATAAATGCTGGAGAGGGTGTGGAGAAAAGGGAACCCTCTTACACTGTTGGTGGGAATGCAAATTAGTACAGCCACTATGGAAAACAGTGTGGAGATTTCTTAAAAAGCTGGAAATAGAACTGCCATATGACCCAGCAATCCCACTTCTGGGCATACACACCAAGGAAACCAGATCTGAAAGAGCCACATGCACCCCAATGTTCATCGCAGCACTGTTTATAATAGCCAGGACATGGAAGCAACCCAGATGCCCATCAGCAGACGAATGGATGAGGAAGCTGTGGTACATATACACCATGGAATATTACTCAGCCATTAAAAAGAATTCATTTGAATCACTTCTAATGAGATGGATGAAACTGGAGCCCATTATACAGAGCGAAGTAAGCCAGAAAGATAAAGACCATTACAGTATACTAACACATATATATGGACTTTAGAAAGATGGTAACGATAACCCTATATGCAAAACAGAAAAAGAGACTCAGATGTATGGAACAGACTTGTGGACTCTGGGAGAAGGCGAGGGTGGGATGTTTCAGGAGAACAGCATTGAAACATGTGTATTATCTAGGGTGAAACGGATAACCAGCTCAGGTTGGGTACATGAGACAAGTGCTCGGGCCTGGTGCACTGGGAAGACCCAGAGGGATCGGGTGGAGAGGGAGGTGGGAGGGGGGACTGGGATGGGGAATACATGTAAATCCATGGCTAATTCATATCAATGTATAACAAAAACTACTGTAATGATGTAAAGTAATTAGCCTCCAACTAATAAAAATTAAAAAAATAATAATAAAAAAAAAAAAAAAAAAAAAAAAAAACCTCTACAAGAGTACAATCCAATTCTATGGAAAATTCCTTAAGACCAGAGATGTTGGCTTATGCAGGTGTCCACCTGTAACTGTGGGGGACTGGTTCCACAGTTTGGCATCTGAAGATGCCAAAATCCAAGGATGCTGAAGTTGGATATATAAAATGGCTTAGTACAGTGGCCTTCCGTATATGAAGATTCCATACACATGGAGAAGGAAGACCAACTGTACTTCCTTCATTTCCCTCAGGGACAGGCAAAAAAAGTTACTATTTTGATTTGAGATCACTTCACCTCCAATTAATACTTGATATCTAACCAGTGTTTACTAAGTGTTTACAATAGACCTGAGTCCTTCTTACACACTCTCTTATTTAGTCTTCACAACAACCTTGTGATTATGGACTATAGGATGGTCTCAACTTTACGGAAGAGGAAACACTGACTCAGAAAAGCCAGTTGACCTGCCCAGTCACTCAGCTAGAAGGTGCTGATCCTGGAGCTAGAATATGTACTCCTCCTGCTTCACAGTACATGCAGTGCTCTTTTCTACACTGCAGCTGCTTCTCTGGTGGTAGTCCTGGCCCTGAGGAAGAAAGTCTGTCTGAGGTCAGCAGGTTTGCCCCATCAGGACAAAGTCCTTGGTGTGGAGAGGGGCACCCAGCTTCATAGAGCAGGGCCTGGAGTCAGGCACCAGTCCAGCAGGTTCCCAGGTCTCTGACTGTGTTAGCAAACTGGCCACAAAATAGCCTCTGATGCATGTAGAAGGGCTATGTGGGCCCATCTCACTACTCCTGCAGGAGTGGGATACAGGGGAGAAGGCTGTCTTGGCTGGGTCCTTTTACTCTCAAGGCCCAGGCTAGTGGCTTCAGCATTAGCTCTTTCCATTGAGAGGGCAATATGGGGGCTTCCCTGGTGAGTTGATATTAAAGAATCTACTTGTTAACATGGGAGACATGGGTCCAGTCCCTAGGACAGGAAGATTCCATATGCCATGGAGCAACTAAGCCCATGATGCTCTGCCCAAAAGCCCAGGAGCCACAACTATTAAAGCCGGTGCTCCCTAAAGCCTATGCTCCACAACAAGAGAACCCACTGCAGTGAGAAGCCCTCACACCAGAGCTAGAGAGTAGACCTTACTCACCACAACTAGAGCCTGCACAGCCACAAAGACCCAGCACAGCCAAAATTAAATACTTTTTAAAAGAAATTTAAATACCAAAAAAGAGGGCAATATGGGAACCCAGTTCTTCCAGCACAAGGAGGTTGTGATGGGGGTGACAATCAACACTTCCATACCGTGTCTGTCCTTGACCACGGTCTTGCAGAGCCCCAGGTACCATCCCTTGAGCAAGCAATGGGGCCATCTATGTTATCCATCCAGGCTTAGCAGGAGTTGCCAGAGCTAGAAACAGCTGGGACCCAGTAGGTCTATCCTCTCCCCATTGGTGGAAGAGCTCCATGACAGCTGGGATTTCAAATGTCTTATTTCCTGCTGTCCTCAGTGTCTTGAACTGTGCCTGGCATATAGTAGGCACCCAGGAGACACTGTTGAACGAATGACTGGATGGATGATCAAAGGTGCCCAAAGTGCTGCCTCTTGTGTGCACAGAAGCCCGTCTGCAAGCGAAATGCAGACACAGGCCTCCCCTTAGACCCTGCCAGCCCCACTCCCTTCTTCAATACACACCATTTCCTGGAAAAACAGCTCTGAGTGATCTCTAAGCATTGCCCTTATGCTGGCACCCTCTTTTTCCAAAGGCAAGAAAAACTCGTCTATCAAGTTTCCCCTAGACTGAGCAGAAACAACTGTTGCCAGCTTCAGAACCGTGATTCTCTCAGGAGCACCTGAGCCCTTTCAGCTTAACACGTCTCCCCTGAGGCAGAGGAGAGGCAGAAGCCATGCCACAGTCCGAGCTGGGGTCTCCCATCCTCCAGCTACCTGAGGCAGGCCGCACCATGAGGCCAGGCCCCAGTGGTCATCTGAGAGAGGTCACAACCTTCTGCGCACTCCCGAAACTCTCATCTAGGCAGCCTCCTGGTTCTTTGTCTGAGGAAGTCTGTAATATGTGTGACCAAGAGTCTCACGGGACATTTGACTACAGGAAACTTTCCTGACTTTGCTAAGCCTCAGTTTTCTCATCTATGAAGTGAGAATAACAATATTATCTGCCTCATAAAATCATGATGCAAACTAAATAAAAGAAAATACACAAAGTGTTTGGCACATAATTAGAGCTCAATAAATGATAAGGATTATTTTTCCTGTTAGGTATGATTTGTTCCTGTGCTTTTGTTGTGAAAACAAATGAACATAGTTCACAACCTGAAATAAATAGAAAAAGCTCACTTATCATTATTCATTCATTCAACCAAGACTGTATCAGGTGCCACGCCAGGTCCTGGGCAGGACAGGAAAGGTCTTTACGTTCTCTGTGAGTTGTCATTCAGTCATGTCTGACTCTGTGACCCCATGGACGGTAGCCTGCCAAGCTCCTGCCCGTGGGATTTCCCAGGCAAGATTACTGGAGTGGGTTGCCATTTCCTTCTCCAGGGGTTTTTCCTGACCCAAGGGTTGAACCCAGGTCTCCTGCATTGCAAGCAGATTCTTCACCATCTGAGCCACCAGGGAAACCTTCACTTAGGTGGATCCTTGAAATGAATCACATATACTCTCTGTTTGCCTGTCTCTCTTTTAGTCTCCCAAACTCAGCCAAACAGAACCTCCTTCGGAGACGTTTTCCCTGAATGGATGCATCCCATGCTGGATTCCTTGGGAAGCAAATTCTGAGATTAGCATGTAGGAAATCCTGTGGAAAGGAGGAAAAGAAAGAAGACTAGATGGAGGGAGATGAAAAGCAGCAGTGCAATTCCAACAGGGG
Source organism: Odocoileus virginianus (assembly GCF_023699985.2). Lineage (NCBI taxonomy): Eukaryota > Metazoa > Chordata > Mammalia > Artiodactyla > Cervidae > Odocoileus > Odocoileus virginianus. The sequence goes on along the minus strand of NC_069683.1, from coordinate 36,804,231 downwards.
ACCTCTGCCAACCCACAGACCTGTCAGGTAGCAGTGAGTGGGCCAGGTCTTCATACTCCCGAGTTGCATCAGTCACTGGATGCAAGCTGCCTCTGGAAGCTATGACCTTGGGTGAGGCCGCTTTCTTCGCTTCAGCCAATCCCCAGAAAGGGCTGTCAGCAGATGGGGATCTGGAAACCCTCCCTACAGCTGGGGAATGAGTCTTTCATTCCTGAAAGTGAATTTGAGCAGTGCAACGTAGCATCCACAATATACTCCAGCCTAGATGTTATCGGTTAAGAGATGTTGATTTCCAACCGCTTGACTCCTATCTCTCAACTGGTATATTACATGAATAGAAAAAAAGAAAGGATTTTACCAGGCCCTTAAATTCTCAACTGCATTAAAATCTGTGTTATCCTCACGACTTCCCTGGTGGTCCAATGGCTAAGACTCCATGCTCCAAATGCAGGGGACCTGGGTTCGATTCCTGGTCAGGGAACCAGATTCCCACATGCTGCAACTAAGAGTGCACATGATGTAACTAAAGACCCCACATGTCACAGTGAAGATTGAAGACCCCCACATGCTAAGACACGGCACAGCCAAATAAATAAGTATTTTATTTAGAAACCTGTGCTATCCTCTTCTATTCCACAGCTTGGAGTCCTTTCTTCATTACTAAGCATCCCTGCCCTCAAGGCTGTGTGCGTGTGTGTTCAGTTGCTCAGTCATGTCCCACTCTCTGCAACCCCACGGACTGTAGCCCGCCAGCCTCCTCTGTCCATGGGATTCTCCAGGCAAGAAAACTGGAGTGGGTTGCCATTTCCTCCTCCAGGGGATCTTCCCAACTCAGGGATCAAACCAGTGTTTCCTGTAACTCCTGCATTGGCGGGTGGATTCTTTTACCACTGAGCCTCCTGGGAAGCCCCTTCCATGGAGGCTGCTGCTGCTGCTGCTAAGTTGCTTCAGTCGTGTCCGACTCTGTGCGACCCCATAGATGGCAGCCCACCAGGCTCCACCATCCCTGGGATTCTCCAGGCAAGAATGCCAGCAAATGTACGAGGGCTTATAATAAAAGAAGTCAGTCAAGACTGGGGAGGCTGCAGGGTTGAGTTTATCTCTGGACTGGCCTGGGCATAATTTAAGACCATTGTTGATGCTTCTGTGGTTTTTTTGAAGAGAGAAGAGGGCAGGCAGATTTCAGTCTCACCAGAAAGAACAGGAAGTTGTTTCCTCGGGCTGTCAGGTAGGTCTGCTGTCGTTATCAGTTTGGCACAGTCTGTCTTAGGAAAATGTAGCCGGTGGTTCTTCTGTCTGTCGGCATGCTCCAACAAAGCCTAACTCTAGACACAATGAGCATAAATGTCTATCTGAGTGAAGTCTGGGATCACGCAGTGGATTTGCAAACATGTTTTCAATTAAAGTCTGCTTTCAGGAAACTGCAGCTGCCTTCCCACCCTAGAAAGAAAATTTCCAAAAGTCCAACTCCAAACTGACAACTGAACTTGTATTTCAGGCTTGTAACAGATTTTTATCAAGGGTTTCTGAGTGCCCAAGATATGTTTCAGTTTTCTTATTATTACCCTAACTTATTACTAAAACTTTTATGAATCTTAAGAATTATGAACACATCCTAAACTCATTATAGTAGGTTTGTTTATTGTAAGGGCACACAGGTGAAGCAATTCTGAAGCTGTTATATATATTTTACAGGATTGAGAAGTGAATGAATATACTAATGTTGAGATCCAGGGTGTCCACTGTGGAAGAAGGGACATACAAATATGAATTGATAATCATGTATGTTAATTAACTAGACGGTGGGAATCCTTTCAAATCACCATAATGTGCATGTTAAGCATCTTACAATTTTATTTGTCAATTATACCTCAATAAAAAGGAAAGAAAAATATATGGATTGGGAGAAGGCAAGAAATTATTCCATGAGGATGGAAATGGAGGTGTAAGTGTAGACTCATGATTTCTAAAACAAGTATATGTGTGTGGATACACATTTTGTGTGCACATATGTATGAATATCACCCCACTCCAGTACTCTTGCCTGGAAAATCCCATGGACGGAGGAGGCTGGTAGGCTGCAGTCCATGGGGTTACTAAGAGTCAGACACAACTGTGCGACTTCACTTTCACTTTTCACCTTCCTGCATTGGAGAAGGAAATGGCAACCCACTCCAGTGTTCTTGCCTGGAGAATCCCAGGGACGGGGGAGCCTGGTGGGCTGCCATCTATGGGGTCGCACAGAGTCGGACACGACTGAAGTGACTCAGCAGCAGCAGCATGTGTGAATATATATTTATATTTACATACATGTATATATTCCCTAAGCTTGCCTGCCAAAAGGGTCAAGAAGCAAACCCTCCTTTCCCCCCATAGCAAGGAGCACACCTATTTGCCCCAGTCTTGTTCTCTAATACCATCCCTCACTAGGAAGAAACAGGCTTCTCAGAGAAATGACCGATTTCAGGGTTGAGGTGAGGTAGGGACAAAATGAACCTAGAATATCCTATTATGCCAAGAAGGCTAGTGAGGGAGAGAGAGAGAAATTGGGGCATGCCACAAGAGCACAGAAGCCAGATTAGAGGGACTACCACTGGCCAAATCAATTAAGTCCACTCATGCATCATAAAGCATGGGGAAAAACAAGAATATGTTTGTCTTTATCAATAATGAATAAGATAGATAGATAGATAATGAATGGAGAACTCTTGCTTACAGTAAAATGTAGAAAGCCACCTGGTGAATGTGGAGGTAGGCCTATGGTTCGAAAATGCTCATTTTGCAACCGTCATGACAAAGATAGGATAAAGTAAGAACCATAAATGAAAATAAAACCTAGGAGGAAATTTTGACTAAAGAGTAAAATATCTGAACCATCTTTCAGGTGTCTCTCCCACAGACTGTTTATTAGGAAGGGAAAAAGAATAACTAAAGAGTGGAGAAATTAAACACCTCAATTGGGTGATCAAAATTAACATCACCAAGAGGGACAGATAGACATCATGAGCCTCCAGATGTGACACCCTGAGGACATGATATCATGATACTGCAGTGTTCTGGCCAAGAAGTCATGACCTGAATTTAATCATGAAGAAACATTAGATAAACCTAAAATGAAGACCATCCTATAACCCAAAGAGGAGAGAGGTTGAATTCTTAAAAAATGTCAGTGCCATGAAAGACAAAGAACTGCCATGAATGAAGAAGACCTGAGACTAAAGACAGACAGTAGCGAGTGTCAGGGGGATGTGCAGAAACTGGAACCCTCATACACGGTTAGTGAGATGCAAACCGGTGTGTCTACTTTGGAAAAGTCTGGAAGTTCCTCAAATTTTAAACATTGAGTTACCACGTGACTTACTCAGCAATTCCATTCCCTCATAGATGCCCAAAAGAAATGAGAACATATATCCACAGAAAACAACTTGTATATGAATATTCATAGCAGCATTACTCATGACAGCAAAAAAAAAAAAAAAAAAACACATAGGCAAATGAGCATGAACCGATGAATAGATAAAGTAAATGTGATGTATTCATACAATGGGTTATTTATGATTCAGCAATGGAAAAGAATAAAGTGCTGATAAATGCTGCAACATGGATGAATCTTGCGAACATGCTGAGTGAAAGAAGCCAGACACAAAGGACCACATGCTGTTTCATTCCATTTAAATGACATGTCCAGAACAGGTAGATCTCTGTGGGCAGAAAGCAGATGACTGATTGCCTAGATCTAGGGAAGAGGGAGGGCAGGGAATGCTAATGGGTGAAGGCTTTGTTGAGGGTAACTAGAACGTCTAAATTTTGGTTATGATGATGGTTACACAATTCTGTGAATAGACTGAAAACCACTGAACTGCATGCTTTAAAATGGGTGAATTTTATGGTATGTGAATTCTATTTCAATAAAGGTGGTTTTAAAAGTCTAATGTTCTTTAAAATACCCGGGTAGCAATAATATTTAGCATATGATCTATCTCTAAAGAGAGCAATTTTGAAAAATAAAGAAATAAAACACGCACATACAAGGATGGCTTGGGAAGCCTGGAGGACGTTGGTGACCCAGGCACTGGCCAGGAGCAACTTTAGTGAAGAGGTAAAGACAGGAAGCCGACTGGACCGGGTCAAAGGAAAGAAAGGTGGGGAAGCAGACAGAGTGCGTTTATATTTCAGACAGCTCTTTCAAGGAGCCTCCATGTAAAGGTCAGTAGAGAGATGGGGGGAGAGATAGAGAGGCATGTGAGGGCTGGAGGAGGCTCTACTCATGTAGGAGAGCTGCAGTGTTGAATGCATTCCAGTGGGAAAGGAGATGAAGGAGTTGAGAGAAGCGAAGTCCAAGAGAAGTCATGGGATCCAGAATCCACAGGATATCCAGAAGCACACTTTCTCCATCAAACAGGAGGGAAAAGAACAGGTGAGGGGCTGGTATAGACAAGGCTGGAATTTAGCTTCAGTAAGATAAAAAACTTCCTGCAGTTGACTTCTACCTGTGGGAAAGGAAAAAGATTGGAGGTTTGAAATTTCACATCCCAAGTTGATCGCCTACTAGCTGTGAGATCTTGGCAACTGTGAGCTTCTCCGAGCTGGTTTCCTCCAGACCCAGGTTCAGTCCCTGGGCTGGGAAGATCCCATGGAGAAGGGAATGACAACCCACTCCAGTATTCTTGCCTGGAGAATCCCATGGACAGAGGAGCCTGGCAGGCTACAATCCATGGGGTCACAGAGTCGGATGTGACTGAGTGACTGATACTTTCACTTACTTTCTTTTTTTTTTCACTTACTTTCAAAGTGGATTATACCTTGCAATGTGCTTGTGAGGATAAAATGAGAAAACACAGGTAAAATGCAGAGCAGAATGACTATCATACAACAAATGTTAGGCTCTCTAACACATTTTTAGTTCATTTCTATAAACTTGCTCAATCTGTTATCACCCCCAAATACATGCAAAAATAAGAACTTCTTAAAGGTAATAACCTGGGACTTCCCTGGAGGTCCAGTGGTTAAGAATCTGCACATCAACGCAAGTGACACAGGTTCGATCCCTGGTCTGGGAAGAGCCCACATGCTGCGGGGCAACTAAGCCCAGGCACCACAACTACTGAGGCTGTGCTCTAGAGCCTGGGACCCACAACTCCTGAGCCCATGTGCCACAACACACCCTAGAGCCTGTGCTCCACAAGAGAAGCCACCACAATGAGAAGCCCATGCACTGCAACTAGAGAGTAGCCCTTGCTTGCTGCAACTAGAGAAAACTCATGTGCAGCCAAATAAAAGGGCTTCCCTGTGGCTCAGCTGGTAAAGAATCTGCCCGCAATGCAGGAGACCTGGGTTCAATCCCTGGGTTAGGAAGATCCCCTGGAGATGGGAAAGTCTATCCACTCCACTATTCTGGCCTGGAGAATTCCATGGACTGTAGTCCATGGGGTCGCAAAGAGTCAGACACAACTGAGAGAGTTAATAATAACCTTATTTTATTAATCATACTCCCATAACCTGTAACAATACTTGGCACATAATAGATGTTTGATCAATATTTGCTTCCTAAATTCAGATTCAATTCCTCCTCTCTGAGTAGATGTCAAGTGTCCAGCCCCATGTTAGGAATTTTCACCCATGTCACCTCATCAACTCCTCCCAGCTACACTGGAAATGAGGTGCTGTCATCTTGCCTTTACCATCAAAGGATCTGAGCCTGGGAGAGGTTAAGTCAACTAGACAAAGGTGGAACTCCCAGCCAGCTCTGTATTCCAACATTAGAATCTTTCCACTGTCTCCTGGGTACCTGACTTTGTTTTCGTCTTTTGCTTTGCTTTGTTTTGTTGTTTCTCTTTTCTTAAGCTGGCTGATTGGCATGTCTCCAAGACATTGCCTAGAAGAACCTGTGCAAGCCTCACAAGGGCCAGAAGTTAGGCATTCTGCTCACCCATCCTAACTGCCCCGACCCCACCAGAATTGCCCTCTCTTCTTCCTTCCACCCCTCCCTGACCTGATGAAGATGACTGGAGCCACAACTAGAAGGTTTAAAGGCTTCATTTTAGTTATTTCCAGACCCAGTACATAAAAAAGAGAATAAAGGGTAATCTTAACGACTAGTAAATTATCACTGAGCAAGTGAAAACTTCACCTTGTAGCTCTGGCATAATAGAAAGGCTTTGGAATGCTGAAATGCCTGAAGTTATTGCAGGTGGAAAAGGAACGAGGGGAAAACTGAATCTTTTCCATGATATGTTTTGTCTTTTTAAAAATTTCTTAAAATTTTAATGAAAAAATTTAAACATACAATTATAGTCCTATAATTGTATAATCACCTAGTAGAGAAATTAGTATAATGAACCCATGTACCCAACAATTAGCAAGATTTTGCTGCACTGGCTTCATCTCTCTCTCTTTTTTTAAACTTAATTTCTGACTTCCTGTCATTTCACATTTCACTCCCTACTTCAGGATGCATTTTTTAAATGGGTTTTTAAAAAAAAGAAAAAAAAAATCACAGGATTATTTTTATACCTACCAAGCTTGACAACAATCTAGTATCACCTGATACCAAGTCTGTATTCAAATTTCTCTGATTATTTAACTTTTTTCTTTCTCTCCTTCTTTCCTTCCTCTCTCCTTCCTTCTTTCTTTCCTTCATTTGGTGCATTTGAATCACAGTGCAGACCCACTCACTGCATTTGGCTGTTCTGTCTCTTAAAACTTTTTAAGAGAGATAGTTTCTCTTTCCTAAGTCCTGTCCTTCCTTTTGATGCTAACACACTAGGAGGAGCTAGATCCATTGTTCTGAGAACAATTTCTCAGAACAATAAACAAATTTGAGAAAATAAACAAATTCTAGATTAGTTTATTTCCTTCTGATAAAATTTAATTTGCTCTCTCCCTCATAATTTCTGTACAGCAGAAGTTGGCTTCAAACGTTTGGTTGGCTTCAGGCATTTTTGGTACTGATTTGCTGAGGCGATGCTGTGTGCTTCACATTGGACCACAGCAGGAGGCGACAGCACTATTTGTCCTGCTCCTGGAGATGCTGAAGTTGGTCAGTGAATTCAAGTGGTTGTCCTGTCCTTTTCTGGGGTATAACAACCATGAAATGAGCTCTCAAAAGTCAAACTGAGAGTGACCTTTAATTCATTCAGGAGTCGTTACCTGAGTTCCTATCATGTGCCAGCCACTCCCTTAAGGAGATGAAGAAATAAATAAAAGAATACTTTTCCTGGCCTTGAGAGAACACACTGCGATAAAGGAAACACTGTGAACTGCCCTGGCCTTATGTCATGACTGGCTGCCTCCTCTCTAGGTTCACAGAGTTCTATAAACACAAGACACAGCCCAGGGGCCAAGGAGTACCATTTTCTCCTGAGACATCACCTGCAGCCTTCCTGGACTCCTGGCCATCATGAGCTTTCCTGTGGGAAACTAAGGGAATAAGGGTATTTTCTCTAATAACCGCAAGATGCCCAGGCTGAGTCTTCCTTGAATCCTAAAAAGTTTGACTTCATAATTCCATGAGCAATTGGTCTTTTTGCTCTTTGTGCCAAATTTTAAAAAGTAGAAACTCTCACCTCCAGAGAAATGAAGGGGTCTTGAGAGACGCTTTGAAATATTTATGTCTTAAGTACCATGTGGCTGCTTGTGAATGGGGAGACTGAAGTCTGTACTTGGCAAAATTAGAGTTTTAGAATTGTGTCAACTCAGCTTTTATGTGCTGTCCAAATGCCTCACCCTTCAAAACCCTGCACAAGACTTCTCTGCTGGAATTCTAGTTTGTATTCCACTCTTTTGCGCTAAGGGACAAACGAGGAATATTGCTCACTATACCTCAGAGGATGTCAAGTGTGTTCTGAGGTCCTGTATTCTTTAAAAGAGGCTCTACCAAGACACCTGGTGCCAGGCCCGTCTTAGAGGTGAAGCAGCTGAGGACACTCCACTCTGGGCCACTTCTTCCTCTGAGTGTTTTTATTATGGATCATACACCTTTAAAGGGCTTCCCTGGTTGTTCAGACAGTAAAGAATCTGCCTGCAATGCAGGAGACCAGGGTTCGATCCCTGGGTCAGGGAGATCTCCTGGAGAAGGGAATGGCTACCCACTCCAGTATTCTTGCCTGGAGAATTCCATGGACAGAGGAGCCTGGCAGACTACAGTCGATGGGGTCCAAAGAGTTAGACACGACTAAGCAGCTAACACTTAACACTACTCCTTTAAAAAGCAATGAATGATATAAGTAAATCCATGGCTGATTCATGTCAATGTATGGCAAAAACCACTACAATACTGTAAAGTAATTAGCCTCCAACTAATAAAAATAAATGGGAAAAAAAAAAGGCAATGAACACAGTCTATTGCAAAAATCCCTTCTGTTTGCATTTCTAGCGATATTTCCTAGCCGGCTCTGGAGGTGGAACAAATTCTTTCCTCCACCTGCCCCTCCTTTCCCCTCTCTCCTTCCTGAGTGCTGGGCCAACCCTGGAGACTGAAACCAGAAGTGACACATCCACGCTGCCTGTTGACAGAGGAGGCTGTGGCCTCCACCCAACGCCTCAGGAACCTCCTCCACAGAGAGTTCACCCTGTCCTCACCAGGGGTCAGAACCTTCCATCCAGGTTGGATTGATCAGAGTTCCCATGACCGAGTTGCCTCGGCAACAGCCCTGAGTCTGAAGGGAACAAGGGTGGGGAATTGCCGCCCTCCTCACCCACACTGGAGCCCAATCAGCCTCCAAGGACCAGTCGCTCCGACACCAGTTGCATCATCCCCAGTCACCTCTTTTCACACAGTCTCCTTTCTTTCTTCTGTTTTGTTGCTAATTTTACATAACTTGGACTCACATACCAAATAATTCCTTAGGAGACCACTGAATGTGTGTTTGGGGACTTATGAGAAAATTTGGAAGAATACAGACCCCTGCCAGGGGGTAGGGTTAAGGTGCCTGACAGGCTACAGTCCACAGGGTCGTAAAGAGTTGGACACGAATGAGCACATAGCACAGGGTGAAGGGGAGAGAGGGGTGGTTGGGCATACACTTGTTTATGTGAGGTCTGTCACACACAAATATGCCATATATACTTGCAGTGATCTTGAAGCAACAGACAGTTGCAGAGTCATAGAAGGCCTTCCCTACCAGTTGGCCTCGTGTTTAGTATCTTTTATAGGACGACATTTTGATTTATTTGCAGATCCTTACATCTGGGTTATAAATTAATACTTTATTTAAACAAATTTACAAGCTCTAAGAGTCAGACATTCTTCTCCCACTGAATCACATGAGTGTCCTTTCCATTAGAAAGAGGGAATAAAAGAAGGTAGAGACCTATAAAATCTAAAGCATTATGGAAAACCTTCTATATGCTCAGTCCTTTGCTAGAAAAGCAGGACATTCTAGCTCTTCCTCATGCACCTGAATTCAGATCTTAAGCCGACCACTTGTCTGTCCTCTGCAGGTGAATCCTTGAAGACCATCTCTTCATACATAAATTAGGAAAGAAACAGCGCTCATCAAGGTGTTGAGAGGCTTCTTTTTTTTTTCAAGCGTGTGTAAAATATTGGCTCCTAGTGGTACTTATTACTGGTTAGTCCTCTTTCTTATCATGTTGAAAATATGGAAGACTTTTCAGAATTCATTAAATCCATACAACCACTTTGGAACATGAGCTTCGAAGTCCAACTCCCTGAGCTTAAATCCCACTTCCCTGTCTTAAAAGCCCTATGACCTTGATCATTTTCACTAACTTTGCTGTGCCCCAGTCCCCTTATCTGGGAAGTGGGGATAGTGGCAATACCTATCTCACCGGGTTGTTATCGGACTTCCTGGCACACATAAAGGTGCTCAATAAACATTAACTTCATTCCAGGAGCTGAGAAGTGTGAAAGTTGAAGCAAAATTACTTTCTACTTAACTTTGTTCTTTGTCATTATAAAGAACTTTCTCAGTTGAAAAAAAAAAAAAAATGCTGTCACTTTTCTCTAAGAGCAAAATTTGCCCATTAAGGAGCTACTTGAGTTGAAATGTATTATCAAGAGACCTTACTTTTGATGGATTGTGGAAAGTTCTATACAGCACACACTTGTGAAATGAAATGGGTTACGGTTTTGTAAACTCTTCCCACTCTAAGAAGCTTAGAGCCACTAGGGGTTCTCCAGCAACAATGCACGCTTTTGTTGGGGTTTGACATTAGAAGTGTTTGATTGTTCAGTACCTCTTGTTTGAAGAGTGCTTTACTACAACTTAATGGCAAATTCCATTCTGGATTTCCTGCCAACAAATCTATAAAGCTTTGTTTGAGACTGAAAGCATTCAGAACTTCTTTAAAAAAAAAAAATGCTGGGAGGTACTGGGTGTATATTTAAAGAAAAAAAAAAAAAAGGAGGAAGAGAAGAGAAATCCTGTAGGTGTAGAAAGAGTGTTTTCTGTAAGAACTGGCTGGTCGGCTCCAGAGTGGAGCAATTAAGAAAGGTTTAAGAGGGCCAAGATGAAGAGTGAGGCGAGGCGAGCAAGCAGCTCCATCATTGCCCCGCCCAGAAGAAACAGCCCTGCTTTGCCCCTCGCATTCAACAGCTGGTTCCTGTTCTGAACCGAGGTGATGACAAAGCAGCTTTGGGGGCATTCTTACCAGGATGTAACATTACATAACTGCTGTTCTGCATGGCCTGCTGCAGGTGCCATGGGTTAATATCCAAGACTGGCATTCCAGTGTTAGGCTCAGGAAATAAATGCGTGGTGGTTTTCTTGCCAATGTTCACAGATGGCACCTGGTCAAAGAGCCTTTCAGGCCTATGTCCCCAAGGCGGCTGTATCCGTATAAACCACCCGGTATTCATGTTGGAATAATGCAGATTAAAAATACAATGTATGTGTGCACGATGGTGGAGGGAGATGGGTTGGTAGCAATAAACTGGTAGAACTAAAAAAAAAAAAAAAATGAAAGTGCCCACTAAAGGAGAACTTCTTAAAATGTGGATAAATATCATACATTTAATGATAAGTGAAAAGAATTGTTGCCTAAAGGTATGTAGCCGTATGAAGCATTTTATGTGACTTTCAAGATAAAGCTGAACAACCCTCTATATCCACAGGTTCTGCATCGTTGAGTTCAAGCAACTGTGAGTAGAAAACATTCAGAAAAAAACTTCCAGAAAATCCCCAAAAGCAAAACTCAAATTTGCCCACTCTCTGGCAACCATTTACATAACATTTACATTGTGTTTACAGTGTTTACATTGTATTTATGGCTATTTACATAGCATTTATTTTGTATTAGGTATTATAAGCAATCTAGAGATGATTTAAAGTATATGGGAGGATGTGAGTAAATTATATGCACAAACCACACCATTTTATATAAACGACTTAAGCATTCATAGATTTTGGTACCCAAGACAGTCTTAGAATCAGTTCTCCATGGATATCTAGGGACGACTGTATTATTTACAGAAGCATTCACAAAGTACAAAGTCATGGCCAGAAACCCAAAAATACCAAATTCAGGATAGTTGGCCAGCTCTGCAGAAGGATAAAGAGATGAAGGAAGGGAGGAGAGAAAGAGGAACAAGGCCTACTTGTATTTGAAGTTTTTTTTCCTCTTTAAATCCAAAATAAAGAGATCTGAGACTAATAAGTCAAAATGTTAGCATTTATTAAACTTAGGTGACAGGTGTGTGGATATTTGTCATATGTTCTCTACTTTTATGTTTTCAAATATTTCATAATTTAAATTTTTATTAAAAAATAATAGTATATCTATATCATGAAATAGAGTCCCATGTTTGATCCCTGGGTGGGGAAGATCCCCTGGAGAAGAAAATGGCAACCCACTCCAGTACTGTTGCCTGGAAAAGCCCTTGGACAGAGGAGCCTGGCGGGCTACAGTCCAAAAAGAGTCGGTCACAACTGAGCGACTGAGCGCATATATGATGGAATACCGTGCAGCATTAAAAAGAATAAGGCAAGTGTATAGGTTATCAGACAAATATATGCAAGAAATATTTTAGATCAAAAAAGCAGGCCGCTTAACATTGCCCAGGCTGGAGTAGAAGCTAGATCCAGGTGGAATGGGGGTGGTACAGACAGATGGGAGAGGGCCTCTGGACCACATCTTTCCCCTCATCTCTCCCTATCCTCTGGGTCACATATGCCAGCCAATTAAGGTGGGGGACTGCCACCATGTCCCTGACTTCCTGGGCCAACTTCTACACAGGGGTCAAGCTGCTTGTGACTGGGGGTGTGTACCTGGGGTACGGGTGCAAGGCCTGTCAGGGTGCCCTGTGGAGGCCCCCATCATCCCTACTTGATTTCCCATATTTCCCCTTGGGCATCCCTGACTAGGACTCTCCCACCCCAAACTCAGTCTCCTGAATTTCAGCTCCTAACCCCATAGACTTGAAGCCTACTTGCCAATGTGCCAAACCTCCCCACATGTTACCAAGGAAGTAATTTCCAGCCAGAAAGAGGAGGCATCATCACAAAAGCAAGAACAAATACAAAACCAAGACAAAGTAGGTTGCTGTGCAGTATGAAACTATAATCTATTTTTGCATAATAAAATATACATGTGTATACACAAACACACACACATCTAAAGTTTTCTGCTGGGCTCTATACTCATGATCAATGCCTAAAATCTCCATTGGATGTCACTCAAGCAACCACAAGAAAACCTACTGGGTCCAAAACTTACTGGATCTTCATCTTTCCCTCCAGATATTCTCATCTTCTATTATTCCCCATCTCAGCATATGAAACCATCATCCACTCTGGTGCAAATCCCAGGAGTCAAGGACAAGCCCTCCCTTTCCCTCAAGGCCTGCTGGTACTACCTATCTACTCTCTAATCCGTCCCATCTTCTCACTTTCCCTGTCATCCTCCCAGCTCACTCCTGCTGCCAAGTCCATTATCAATTACTGGAGGCCTGTAAGGGGTTCCCAACCAGCTCTCCTGACAGCAACTGTTGATCCCTACAACCCGTTCTCCACATAGCCAGAGTTGTCCAGTAAAGACCTAGTGAAAGTAAAAGTCTTTCAGTTGTGTCTGACTCTTTGCAACCCCATGGACTATATAATCCATGGAATTCTCCAGGCCAGAATACTGGAGTAGGTACCTTTCGCTTCTCCAGGGGATCTTCCCAACCCAGGGACTGAACCCAGGTCTCCCACAATGCAGGCAGATTCTTTACCAGCTGATCCACAAGGGAAGCCCAAGAATACTGGAGTGGGTAGTCTATCCCTTCTCCAGTGGATCTTCCCAACCCAGGAATCAAACTGGGGTCTCTTGCATTGCAGGCAGATTATTTACCAACTGAGCTATCAGGAAAGCCCTGTAAAGACCTAAGTCATCCCTTAACTAAAACCCATTAATACTCCCGCTGTTCTCAACTCCTTGATCATGGGTCTGGATCTGCCACTTTCCCCTGCCTCTTCAGGTACCATGTCCCCCTCCCTCCCCTGCACTCCAAGCACCCTAGAGGACTTTCATTTCCTGGGGATCACCGTTCTCCCTCTAGGGTCAGTGCACAGGCTGTTCCTCTTGCTTCAAATGCTCGATCCTCTTTTCCTGTGTAATCAGATGTAACCCATATTAGTTAAAATGCCCACACTGAGGGAAAATTGAATAAATGTATTTATTTGTTAACTCAACAGTGGCCACTAGACTGCACAAGGTCAGTTTTCATTTCAATCCCAAAGAAGGGCAATGCCAAAGAATGTTCAAACTGTCATACAGTTGCACTCATTTTACTTGATAGCAAGGTTATGCTCAAAATTCTTTAAGCCAGGCTTAAGCAGTACCTGAACCGAGAACCTCCAGTCGTATGAGGAGGGTTTCAAAGAGGCAGAGGATCCAGAGATCAAATTGCCAACATCCGCTGCATCATAGCAAAGGCAAGGGAATTCCAAAAAATCATCTACTTCTGCTTCATTGACTATGCTAAAGCCTTTCACTGTGTGGATCACAACAAACTGTGGAAAATTCTTAAAGACATAGGAATATCAGACCACCTTACCTGTCTTTTGAGAAACCTGTATGCAAGTAAAGAAGCAACAGTTAGCACTAGACATGAAACAATGGACTGGTTCAAAATTGGGAAAGGAGTACAATAAGGCTGTATATTGTCACCCTGTTTATAACTTCCATGCAGAGTACATCATGAGAAATGCTGGGGTGGATGAATCACAAGCTGGAATCAAGATTGATGGAAGAAATGCTAACAACCTCAGATAGGCAAATAATATCCCTCTTATGGCAGAAAGTGAAGAGGAACTAAAGGGTTCTTGATGAAGGTGAAAGAGGAGTGTGGAAAAAGTTGGCTTAAAACTCAACATTCAAAAAACTAAGTTCATGGCATCCAGTCCCATCATTTCATTGCAAATAGAAGGGAGAAAAGTGGAAGTAGTGACAGATCTTATGTTCTTGGGCTCTAAAATCACTTCAGACTGTGACTGCAGCCATGAAATTAAAAGATGCTTGCTCCTTGGAAAGAAAACTATGACAAATCTAGACAGCATATTTAAAAGCAAGACACTACTTTGCAAACAAATGTCCACACAGTCAAAGCTATGGTTTTTCCAGTAATGTATGGATGTGAGAGTTGGGCCATGAAGAAGGCCAAAGAATTGATGTTTTTGAATTGTCTAAAACAATTGAAGAAGACTCTGAAATTGGAGAAGACTCTTCAGAATCCCTTGGACTGCAGAGAGATCAAACCAGCCAATTTTCCTAAAGGAAATCAATTCTGAATATTCACTGGAAGGGCTGTTGTTGAAGCTGAAGCTCCAATACTTTGGCCACTTGATGTGAAGAGCTGACTGATTGGAAAAAACCCTGATGCTGGGAAAGATTGAAACAAAATGACAAGGGGGCAACAGAGGATGGTTGGCATAACCAACAGAGGTTGGATGGCATAACCGACTCAATGGACATGAATTTCAGCAAAATCTGGGAGACGGTGAAGGACAGGAAAGCCTGGCAAGCTGTGTTCCATGGGGTCGCAAAGAGTCAGACACGACTGAACAACAATTTCTTGAGTAGCTTATTTATTTAATCCAGCAAATATCTACTGAATGCCAACTGTGTCCCCAGATAAGTTCTAGATGTTATGGTTCCCTTGTTTGGCTTCCACATCTCAAGCCCAGTTGCTTTAAGGTTTACATTAGAGGTTTCATTTTGATTTCAGTCCTGTGTACATGAACATTCAAGGCTAAGCCCAGCTCTGCTATGTGATGGCTGAGACTCAGTGGAAATGTAAACACATTTTCATTTCTCATAAGACCGAAAAACTTTTACTGTAATAAACCATCACCTTCAGGAGACAAGGCTAAACAGCCATCACTACAATCATTTTTTTCTTACTTATAGACAATTACAGGTCCAGAAAACAAGTAATTTTCACTGTGTTCCCCTTGACCACTTGTTCTGAGATTTCTGCTTCCAGCCTGTCCATTGTTCCTAATGTTGGTGGCTCAAAACCAACTTTGGTAGAGAATCTGCCTGCAATGCATGATACCTGGGTTCAATCCCTGGGTCAGGAAGATCCCCTGGAGAAGGGAATGGCTACCCACTCCAGTATTCTTGCTTAGAGTATCTCATGGACAGTGGAGCCTGGCAGGCTATGGTCCATGGGGTTGCAAAGAGTCAGACAGGTCTGAGTTACTAACACTTTCACTGAGGAATATCAGAGTTGGAGCCCAGGGTGAGCAGTTTCTGGGATATACAGACAAGTACCCTGTACACTGTGTGCCCTGCCCATCAGTTTTCTCATATCCTTGGGCACAGTTCAGATCTCATTTCAAAAGCCTCCAGGCAAAAGCCTGTGAGGAAAATATGTTTGTAAAACCAGAATTATCTAGGTTGATTATCGATGTTAATTCAACCCAGTTTCTGTTTTTCCTTTTTATCTCCCTAAAAGACCTAGACATTACTTTGCCAACAAAGGTCCATCTAGTCAAGGCTATGGTTTTTCCAGTAGTCATGTATGGATGTGAGAGTTGGACTCTAAAGAAAGCTGAGCGCCAAAGAATTGATGCTTTTGAACTGTGGTGCTGCAGAAGACTCTTGAGAGTCCCTTGCACTGCAAGGAAATCCAACCAGTCCATCCTAAAGGAAATCAGTCCTGAATGTTCATTGGAAGGACTGATGCTGAAACTGAAACTCCAATACTTTGGCCACCTGATGCGAAGAGCTGACTCATTTGAAAAAAACCCTGATGCTGGGAAAGATTGAAGATGGGAGGAGAAGGGGACAACAGAATATGAGATGGTTGGATGGCATCACCGACTCAATGGACATGAGTTTGAGTAAACTATGGGAGTTGGTGATGGACAGGGAGGCCTGGTGTGCTGCCTTCCATAGGGTAGCAAAGAGTCGGACATGACCGAGCAACTGAATTGAATTGAAAAGACCTGAGTGTATACGAAAATACTCAGAGAACATCTGACTAATTGTGGAGATGAGTGGAGGTAGTTAGTTTAGCATAGTGTTTAAAGCAAGGGCTTCAGAGTCAGAGAAAGCTTGCTCAACATGCTCTTTCCTTCATGGCCTGCCCTTTGTTTCCAGACAAACTCCTACTCATCCATCAACACCCACCTTAAATAATTCCTTCTGGAAAATTTTTCTTGGTGCAGTCAATGTAAATAGATATGCCTTTTTTCCTGGGTTCCTAGAGCATGTCTGCTATGTTTAGTTTAGCACTTGTCATGTTATCTTAAAATTATTTGTAAAATTTATGTCTCTTTCGTTGAATAACTGGGCTTCCCTGATGGCTCAGCAGTAAAGAATCTGCCTGAGATGCAGGAGACTTGGGCATGATTCCTGGGTCAGGAAGATCCCTTGGAGGAGGAAATGGCAGCCCACTCCACTCCAATATTCTTGCCTGGGAAATCCCACAGACAGGAGCGTGGCAGACTATGGTCCATGGGGTTGCAAAAGAGTCAGCCAAGACATAACGGCCAAACAACAACACAGCTGAATAACTAGGTTCTACAAGGCCAGAAGCACACCTTATTCTATTTAGTATGGGGTCTGTCATATATCACAGTGATGAAATATGGGCATTAAATAATCAGTCAGACCTGGGTTCAAATCCTGACTTTACCTCTTACCAGTTATTTAACCATGAGAAGTTAGTTCATCTCCATAAACCTGTTTCCTTATCTAAAAGATATTTTCTTTTAAGAGTTGTTGAAAAAATAAAATTAGAAAATTAAATTGGGTATTAAATTAGGTATTGTTGAGAAAATTAATTAAATATTTGACCTGGTAACTGGTCCATACTGAAGGATTGTTTTAAACTCTCACTTTTATTACTAATTGCACAAATGTTTGTTATTCAAATTAATAAATGCATGGATCTAAACCTCTGATGATAACCCCTTCATGTCAGATGAAGAAGGCCCTGTGAGTGAGTATAAGAAGAAATGTCACTATTTTTTTTCTCACAAAAATATATGGGTGTTTTAAAAGGTCACTTGTGAAGAATACCTGTTAGGAAAAAATAGCCTAATTGTTTTAAACTACTTCCCGAGTTAGGTAAAAATCAAACTCAATTCAAATGCTGAAGGTCTTATAATGTGCATTTCAGTCTGCCTGTTTGGGCAAGCGATTTTCTCTGGGAGCCTGCAAGAGACAGCTTAATTAGTGGTCGTTAGAAGAGATGCAGCTGATTACACACCACTTAAAAGCATTTCAGGTCAATTTTTTTTTTCACTTTGTAATCTTCTACCTTTATCCTTCCCAGGCAATTTTTCTGCTTACTCCTGATTGAAGTTTAAGAGATAGACACATTTTCATAAAATTTTATAGCCTGTTATTTTGCCTCAGGCTCTTCATCTTTTCTTAATTATGATCATAGTAGCACGAATCCCCAGAGTGCCTACTATGTGCTAGCCAGTCAGTGTGCTGTCAGATATATCATATATCTCTCTTTCCCAGAGCTTATCACCATCTAACATACCAGATAATTTGCTTCTTCTTTATGTCATTGTTAATCATCTTTTCCCTTCCATCCAACCCTTCACTTCTAGGAAAGTAAGAGCCCAAAGTCAGGGATCTTTGTTTTGTTTCCTGACATATAGCAACAGATTAGAACAATGCCTGGCACATAGTAGGTGCTCAATAAATATTTGTTGAATGAATGCATCTTCACAGAATCCTGAGGGAGCTAGTCTTACCATCATTCTGAGACTGGGGAAACTGAGGTCCAGAGATTTAAAATAAAAAGCCTGGCATCACAGAGCTAGTAAGCAGCAACAGAGGCCCCTGGACTCAGCCTGATCTGACTCTAAATTCTCTACTTTCTCCACAAGGGAATGCCATGTTGCGATCAAGTTCTCTTCTGAAACACATGCATCCCCTGTACCTGGACTGACTTGAGACAGCATTTGAGATGGAGAACGGCAATGGCAGGGTACACATGATTGTGTTGCCAGGGCTAGAAAAGGAGACAGGTCAGACTGCTGGCCACCAGTGGGTAGCTGGGAGCCAGGTCGCCTGACCATAACACCCTCTGACTCTGCAAAGAGAACTTTCTGATCTCAAATTCTATTTTTCTTGCACGCCAGAAGTTAATATAATCATCCCTACCTCTTAAAGATCTCGCTAACTTTCTGTGAAGACTCATGGTGCTTGGGCAGAGACTTCAGGTCTTTGGAGAAAGGTGTTCTCTAAATGCCAGGTGTTATCATTAAGATCACTTACTGCTATTCATACCCTTTGCTATTTGGAACTAGACACCTTGATTCCTGAACCTCTTTAGTCAAAACTCAAACCTATTTAATCCCCAGATCCTTTCCTTTTTATACTGTGAGTTGTGAAAATATTGGCTGAGTTCCATATTCCCATCCTGGATGTGGATTGTGGTGAGTGAGTCAAACTGAGAAATTATGACCTGTTGAGAGAGGTTTGGTACCCTCTCTTCATCATATATATTTCCTTGGTGTACACATATGGTCAGTCATGTCTGACTCTGTGACCCCAAGGCCTGTAGCCCACCAGGCTCCTCTGTCCATGCAAGACAGAGTTTCCAGGCAAGAATACTGGAGTGGGTTGCCATTTCCTCTTCCAGGGGATCTTCCCAACCCAGGGATCAAATCTGCATCTCCTGTGTTTCCTGCATTACAGGCGGATTCTTTAACACTTGATCTTCTGATTCCATAGCTTCAGCTGCTATTTACTGATTGATTTCCCAATCAGCATTGCCCTCCCACTTTGCTTTCCAAACTCAAAACTTTTTTTTTTTTTTTGACACACCACATGGTAGAATCTTAGTTTCCCAACCAGGAGGGATCCATCCAACCAGCACCTCCTGCATTGGAAGGCAGAGTTTCAACCACTGGACCACCACCAGGGAAGTCCCCAAACTCATTTGTGCAGAACTGCCTCTGTGTACCTCCACCTGGATGTGCGAAAAGCATCTCATATCCAGCACGTGCAAAACTCAGTTTCTCATCTTATCCCCAACTCTTAAACTTCCCTCTCAATTCTTTCTCTAAATGAATGGTATCTGTCATTTCTTACTCCTCAATCCTCATTTCTTCACCACCCACATCCAGGCATTAAACTTTTTCTGTTCCAAATCAGAAATGCCTTACATCTGTTAACTACTCTTGGTGTCTGCCCAGTTCTGATATCAAGCAACTTCCTCACTGGTCTTTCTGGAGAGTTTCTTCCTTTTACATGTGGCTACCACAGATATCTTTTGACATGACAAATCTGATGACATTACATACTCCAACTCTAGGGTCTTCAGAACCAGCCCCAGTCCATCATGCTAACATCATATGCCCCGTCAAGTGCTAACACCTTGTCCTCACCACTGTCTTCCACGCCTACCCTATCTTTAAACTCTTCACCTTCCCCTACATGCAATGGTCTTCATTTCTTCATGCCTTCACACACTCTGTTCCCTTTGTCTGGAATACCTTTCCTTTTCTTAGTCACCCAACACATTCGCATACATCTTTTGGGTCCCATTTTCTCTGCTTTTCCAAATCCCCTGCAGGTGGAATAACATCCTTCTCTGTGGCTCTATAGCCATTTGTAAATGCCCTCTTTCATTAGCCAGGGTTCTCCAGAAAAATAGAACCAGTAGGATACATATGTAGGAAGTGATTTATTAAAAGGAATTGGCTCATGTAATTATGGATGCTAAGAAGTCTCCCAATCTGCTGTCTGTAACTTGGAGACTCAGAAAAGCCAATGGTTGATTCGGTCTGAATCTAAAAGCCTGAGAGCCAGGAGCACTGAAGGTGGGACAAGACTGATGTCCCAGCTCAGCAAGGAGAGATGGATTCTTCTTTCCTCCAACGTTTTGTTCTATTATGGCCTTCAACAGGTTGGATGATGCACACTGGGGAGGGCACACTGCTTTACTGAGTCCACCAGTTCAAAGGTTAATTTCATCCAGAAACACTTTCACAGACACATGCAGAAATAATCACAAGGTGCCAAATATATGGGCACCTTGTGATCCAGTCAAGTTGACAAAAAAATTAAACATTACATCTCTCAAAAACAATTTTTACTAATAGCACCCTATAACACATATTTTGTGATGAGCACTTTTCTGACACTCATTTTATACCTGCAATAACCCAAAGAGTAATTGTAATCTTTACGTGCGTGCTAAGTCACTTCAGTTGTGTCCAACTCTTTGCAACCCTATGGACCATAGCCCGCCAGGCTCCTTGGTCCCTGGTATTCTCCAGCAAGGAATACTGGAGTGGGTTGCCATGCCCTTCTCCAGGGCATCTTCCTGACCCAGGGATCGAACCCACATCTTTTGCAACTCTAGCTTTGCAGGTGGATTCTTTACTGCTGAGCCACTGGGGAAGCCCAGTTATTATCCTTATCTTCATTTTATTCTCACGAGACTAAGACCAAAGTTAACTCACTTGTCCAAGGTCACCCAGCTAGGAAATGAAATTGCCAACTCAACTGGAGATAGTCTGCACCACAGTCCATGCACTTGGACACTACCTGTTTTGTTTCTCACTGTGAGATTTGTGTGTCTGTCTAGACTGAAAGTTTGTCGGTTTCAACTTCAACTATTATGCCACCCTCCCACTTCCTCTTGACTTTGTTGATTCACTAGTTCTCTGGATCTACAAGTCTATTTCTGTTTGTTTGTTTGTTTTTTAACTTGTTTTTCAGGTTCCACATATCAGTTCAGTTCAGTTCAGTCGCTCAGTAGTGTCTGACTCTTTGCTACCCTATGGACTGCAGCACACCAGGCCTCCCTGTCCATCACCAACTCCTGGAGTTTACTCAAACTCATGCCCATCGAGTCAGTGATGCTATCCAATCATCTCATTCTCTGTCGTCATCCCCTTCTTCTCCTGCCTTCGATCTTTCCCAGCATCAGGGTTTTTCAAATGAGTCAGCTCTTTGCATCAGGTGGCCAAAGTATTGGAGTTTCAGCTTCAGCATCAGTCCTTCCAATGAATATTCAGGACTGATTTCCTTTAGGATGGACTGGTTGGACCTCCTTGCTGTCCAAGCGACTCTCAAGAGTCTTTTCCAATACCATAGTTCAAAAGCATCAATTCTTCGGCGCTCAGCTTTCTTTAGAGTCCAACTCTCACATCCATACATGACTACTGGAAAAACCATAGTCTTAACTATATGGAGTTTGTTGGCAAGGTGATGTCTCTGCTTTTTAGTATGCTGTTCAGATTTGTCATAGCTTTCCTTCCAAGGAGTGAGTGTCTTTTAATTTCATGGCTGTAGTCACAGTCCACAGTGATTTTGGAGCCCAAGAAAATAAATGTCACTGCTGCCACTTTTTCCCCACCTATTTGAAATGAAGTTATAGGACTGGATGTCATGATAGTTTTTTGAATGTTGAGTTTTAAACCAGCCTTTTCTCTCTCCTCTTTCACCCTCGTCAAGAGGCTATTTAGTTCCTCTTCAATTTCTGCCACTAGAGTGGCATCATCGGCATATCTGAGGTTGCTGATATTTCTCTCTGCAATCTTAATTCCATCTTGTGATTCATCCAGCTCAGCATTTCACATGATATACTCTGTGTATAAGTTAAACAAGCAGGGTGACAATATACAGCCTTGTTGTACTCCTTTCCCAATTTTCAACCAGTCCATTGTTTCATGTCTAGTGCTAACTGTTGTTTCTTTACTTGCATACAGGTCTCTCAGAAGACAGGTAAGGTGGTCTGATATTCCTATGTTTTTAAGAATTTTCCACAGTTTGTTGTGATCCACACAGTGAAAGGCTTTAGCATAGTCAATGAAGCAGAAGTAGATGATTTTTTGGAATTCCCTTGCCTTTGCTATGATGCAGCAGATGTTGGCAATTTGATCTCTGGTTCCTCTGGCTTTTCTAAATCCAGCTTATACATCTGGAAGTTCTCGGTTCACATACTGCTGAAGCCTAGCTTGAAGTATTTTGAACATTACTTTGCTAGCATGTGAAATGAGGGCAATTGCAGGATAGTTTGAACATTCTTTGGCATTGCCCATCTTTGGGATTGCAATGAAAAGTGACCTTTCTCAATCCTGTGGTCACTACTGAGAGAATATCACCCTTCAAAGAAACTCTCGGTTATTTCCATTCTGCTTACTGCAAATGACTCTTGGTGAAAAACTTTGTCGTATCTAGATGCAGACAGGGCTGTGCTCACAGATGCCAAGAAATCAAGATATAAAACATGTATTACAATAAAATCTGACCACAACTTCCAAATGAATCAGGAGCACTGCTTCACAGGCAGGCCAATGCATCTCACATATTAAGTATCCTTTGTTGTTTATAGCAATAGAAGCTGCTGAGGTTGGGAGTAAGGGCAAGAAACCTGCCCAGCCTTTCCTGTTGATGAAATTCCAGTGGAGTCTGGTTCTCAGATTTGGTGATTATTGAGCCAAGTCTGGGAGATCTGACACTGAGCCAGGCTCTACTTTGCTGGCAGACCTGGAAAGCTTGGATGGGGTGGCTCAGAGGAGGGGCCAAAAGACAGTGTGACTTGCTTAGAGCCTCCTGCACAGTAGAGTTCAAAATATATTGGCTCCCCAAATGGCTGAGGCATTTGAGAAAGAATTTATGGAAGTATGACGTTTGAATTAAGTCATAGAGGTTCTTGCAAGTGTGGGAGGAAGGACAGGCACTTGATATAGGATGGACAGTGTGTGCAAAAGGAGAGAGGGATGAACAGGTAACCTCAAGTTGGTTAGTGAGGCTAGGGGAGGGTGGAAGTGGGGGATGAGGCTATTAAGATGTTTTGTGCTAAGATGTTTAGACTTTCTTCAATGGATAACAGGAAGCTTTTAATGAATGCAGCGCACATGAGCGACATAATCAGAGTCCTGGCCTCATTTACCCCTCTCTTTCCTAGTCACTATTCCAACATGAGCTTCCCCTATAGTCAGTGCTGCTTCCACTGATTTACCTCTCCTGTTCCTTCGCCCTCAGAACCCTTCCTCTCTCCATCCCAATTCTTGGTATCATCACAGAGACCTACAACATCCACCTGGATGTGTCTCCCAACACCGTGGCCTCTCAGCTTTGATGACCTTCAGCTTCAGCCATTATCTTTAGCCATCCACGCCCAGAGTCACCGCGCAGACCTCCTCCACCGTGAGGATCTCAAAGCCCAGCTGCTCTCTGCCTCTGTCATCCATTGGGCGGGCAGAAGAATCAATCATGTCATTCCCCTGCTTGAAGCTTTTCAGTGATTCTCAGGGCGTTACAAATAAAGCTCCAACCTCCTGCCTGTGGCCTTCTGGACCCTCTGTGTTCTGGTCCTTGCCAGCTTCTCCAGTACCATCGCGGGGCACTCACCCCCTCGCCTTCCATTCTGCCTTGGCTCTTCATCCTTTAACCGCTACAGTCACATCCCCTCTCCTCACACCAGACTTCTCGAACGAATTCTCATTACCTGTCGTCCCCGTCTTTCCACTTCCCACTCACTTCCCAAGCCGCTAAATGTGGCTTCAGCACCCCCAATCTTCTGACATTCCCTTCTCCAAGGCTATGGTTATAAACTGCCAAATAGAATGAGTACTGATAGCCCCCCTTGTTTTGAAACTCACTCTCCCTAAACATGATTTCCACAATGTTGCTTTTTCCTTCGCCTACTTCTGTTTTTTTCCTTAGTCTTTGTGAATTTTTCTTTCTCTGTTGACTCAAACCTCCATGTTATCCAGAGCTCTAACTTTAGTACCTCATATTCCCACTCTACACTCATTGAGCATCTGATTCCCTGTGCGTGGCTTCCCTCTCCCCATCAGATGCACCCACAGGCACCTCAACACAACAGATTCCAAGCTGAGCTCACCATCTCCCGTGCCCACTTCATGCCAAGACCCAGTCCACACTATTCAAGAAAAGCACTCACCCATATCTTTCCATTTGCCCAAACTGAAAACCTGGGAATCATTCCAGGTTGCTCATTCTCCCTCATCCTCCACTAGTGATTAACCTCCACATGTGAGTGAGGCAGGCCTTCCTTGGTGGCTCAGATGGCAAAGAATCCACCTGCAATAAGGGAGACCTGGGTTCTACCCCTGGGTCGGGAAGATGCCCTGGAGGAGGGCATGACAACCCACTCCAGTATTCTTGTCTGAAGAATCCCATGAACAGAGGAGCCTGGTGGGCTGCAATCCGTGGGTCACAAAGAGTCAGACACGACTGAGCGACTAGGCACAGCACAGTGAGTGAGGCGAGCTTCTAAAAGTTTTCATCCCTGCTTAAGCCCATCTCCTACTTCAGGTCCTCCTCATCTCTCTTCCAAACTTTGGGACCACCTGATTACTGTGTCCCTGTCTTTGTTTTTTTATCTCTGGTCCTCATTGGGAAGTGAAGTGAAGTGAAAGTCGCTCAGTCATGTCTGACTCTTTACGACCCCATGGACTATATAGTCTATGAAATTCTCCAGGCCAGAATACTGGAATGGGTTGCCTTTCTCTTCTCCAGGGGATCTCCCCAACCCAGGGATCAAACCCAGGTCCCCCGCATTGCAGGCGGATTCTTTACTATCTGAGCCACAAGGGAAGCCCAAGAATACTGGAGTGGGTGAGCCTATCCCTTCTCCAGCAGCTCTTCCCGACCCAGGAATCGAACCAGGGTCTCCTGAGTTGCAGGCGGATTCTTTACCAACTGAGCTGTCAGGGAAGCCCCTTGTCCTCATTGGATCATGTCTTGTACAATTTTGTATCTTCTGGGGCTGCCACAGTGGCTGGCATACAGTATGTACTTACAGTAGGTGTTGGTGACTATACAAATGAACACATGAATGCACGACTAAAAGAAGGAACAAATGGGGCAAGGCACTTGGCATTGCCTAGTTCAAAACAATAAGTCTACAAAATTAAAATTCATGTCACTTGCACAACAACTTTGTGAGGTACTTATTATTATTACTAACTTTACTAGGTTAATAATTTAACCTAAACCATAGAATTAGTGAGTCAGAGAATCAGCTAGTAGAAAAGCCTGGATTTTAACCTATGACTCCAAATCTTAAATTTTTCACCATATCTTAGAGTTTTTCTCAGCAGCTGCATTATTATTTATTTAATTATGGCCATCCTGTGTGGCTTGTGGGATTTAGTTCCCCCAGGATTGAACCTGGGGCCTTGGCTGTGAGAGCACAGAGTCCTAACCACTGGACCACCAGGGAATTCCTAGCAGCTGTGTTATTTTCAGGTCCTATCTACCATCTGGGATTAGCCAAATTATTTCACTTTGCAGCATTGTTTCTAAACAACATATTTTTGCCCTCAGAAAATGAAGTGTATTCAATTCCTTAAAGCACAAAGGTTTGTCTTCATTGTTGCTGCTCCAAAGAATGTGTGATGACATACAACCTCAAGTAGACATTTCAGTCCTGATGTGTATGTTCAAAAAATGGCCCTGGATACCAAAAAAATAGGAAGAATTGTATGCTACTCTGTGGCTTGAAACTTTCACTTCCTTGGTGATTTTGTCAGCCAACCATTTCCTAGAAAAGCTGACACAGAAAGAACTTCACCCAAACATAGTTTGATTTCCTGTGCCGTCTTCTCTCAAACCATCTTCTCCTCCCATATTCCCTACCTCTGTGACTAGCTACCCATTTCCCAGACCAGAAGCCTGGTTATCATCCCTGAGTCTTCCTTCTGCACATCCAATTCAGCACCCAGCCCACCTGTTCCACCTCCTCAGTGTCCCCGGGGTCTACTCTCTCTTCATTCCAATGACTACTGCCTACGTTCAGGCCTCCACCCGAATCTTTGCTGCATTAAGAATCAGCCTTCTGTCACATCTCTCCATTTTCTGGTTTTGCACACATGAACTGTCATCCACACTGTAGCCAAGGTTATGATTCAAGCAGACACATCTGCTCACGGCAGGTTTCTGCCTTTGAACCTCTAATGTCTTCTCTCCTGTCTCCGGATTAAGTCTACCGTCTCAATCATGGCACACAGGACCTATCACAGTCAAGCCCTACCCACCTCACCAGCCTCCTCTCTCCCCACTCTCCACCTCTCAGCTCTGGCTTTGTGCTGTCTTCTTCTGCACTTTGCATTAACTGGCCCCTCCCTCTCCCACTTCAACTTGGTCAACTCCAACCAGTCCTTCAAATCTCAGCCTGGGTGTCATCTGCTCCCAGTGTCTCTGACTTCCACGATCTGGTGCCGCCTTAATTTTCCTACGGGAGCCATATAGCATATTGTGATTGTCTACTTGTTTGTCTCTGCTTTACCCCCACATGTCTTACACAGTGAGCTCTGAGAGTCAGGAGTGTATCCTGTTCATCTCTTCGTCTCTAGTTTCTGAGCCCGTGGATGCTCATGGGTTTAAGTTAATGAATCCTTATCCTCACCTCTCCCAGATCCCCTTCCCTTGCCACTATAGTGGGGGAGACACCAACAGAATAGCCACTGTAAATCAGTGATAATGGAGTTGTGTGTAAGTCACCCTGGAAGCCAGGAGAAGGGAGCCATGGCAGCTTCAGATGTCTCAATGAACAGTATGGCAGAAATACGCCTGGGATTTAACTTTTAGAAAAACAGCAAATGGAAAGGGCACCCCAACTTACAATCCTGAAGATAAACTTAAGAATAATTAGTAACTCTAGGCCAGTGGTTCCTGTTCTCTTTCCATATGAGGACATGTTCTAATATCAAAAAGTATAGATATATCTGAGTAATAGTAGTTGACACAGAAAATCTTAAGACTCCTCTAACTTCAGGAAGGATTTTATGTCTTCATCATAATGCCATTTACAAAGATTCACAAATTAGCAGTACATGAATGTGAAAGATGGTTTATTATGCCCTCTGACTGCCTGCCGAGGGTATGGGTTATGTGGATCCCCTGTAAAAACTCCACAGGGCCCCAAGCAGCCAGGGTTTAGACTCACTTATACCACAGTAGCCCTTTATGCCTCTCAGCTATCCTTCCTCCTGGATCTGGACTGACTCAGAAAATGCACTCATGTAGAAGACAGACATGGCTGGAAAATGAGTAACTGGTTAACACCTTCATAACTAAATAATTAATTCAGGCATTAAGAGATTAGTTCAAAACTTGAACACAGAATGATCAGATTAAATACTTTCCTTTAAGCAATTGATCAAAGACTCACTCTACTTGAAAGCCTGCTTTGCTGACAGTGACATGATGAGAAGATCATCTGTCCCAGAGACAGAGGTCACTTTGTTATCCCTCAAGGTCTGCAGATTGGTTGGTTCAGGGTCAGGCTGAACCTACTCCAATGATTTAGTGCAAGCTTAACTCTCACGGTTTTAGATCTTATTTTCAACAGCTGTGTTTACCCAAGATACAAGAAAACAGTCTCCCACAGTACTTTGCTCATACCTTAATTATGACACTTTATTCTTTTAGTTATTCAAGTTATGTATACTTGCTTAAAAAGTCAAATGATACACAAATTTATAAAATAAAAAATAGCAGTTTCCCATATCACTCCCTGATCCTATTTCCCAAAGATAACCAGAGAAAATAGCATAACAAAGTTTATTATTCTGTTTTATTAAAAAGAAAAAAATTCACACATATTTTCTATACTTCTCTTCTGCAATTTTTTTCACTTTCTACTATTACAATCCTCAAACCAATACATAAACCCAGAGAACAGTATAATGTATCCCCATATACCTATCACCTATCTTCAGCAAATATCAACAACTTGCCAATTTTATTTATCTCTCCTGACGATCCAATTTTTCCATGAAATATTCCAGCAAATCTCAGACATTATCTTATTTCACCATAGTATTTTCTTTTGTTTTGCTAACAGGTAAAACCTTTTAAAAACAATCATTTTGCCATTATTATATCTAAAAATAGTAATTATCCTTTAATAGTTGGTTCCTATTTTTCCTGATTGTCCCTAAATTTTTTTAACCCTTGGTTTGTTTAAGTTACTATCCCAAATAAAGTCCATAATTTGTTGGAATGTCTCTTAGTCTCTTTCAGTTATAATGGTTTATTTCCATTCCCTCTTCTAGGTTATTTATACATGGATTTTTGCCCAGTCTAGATTTGGCTATTACATAACTCAGAATATCATTCCACATACTCTTCTCTTCTTCCTGTTTCCTATAAACGCCACAATAGAACTAGACTCTCGATTAGATTCAGACTCGATTATTTGGGGTGGAATATTTAATACATGGGGCTAAGTGCTTTCTATTTTATTGTAGTAGGAGGTACATCATGACTGGACGTCCCATGGATGTCAGTGTTGTCAGCTGATCCATCCACTATGAAGTTTCCCATTAACTTGACACCTGCTCATTTTAATGTTATCAATGATCACTATCTAAATGCATTAATTTGTTATGGGTTGCATATGGGTAATTTTCTAATTCTACCATTTCTTCTGCATTTGCTAGATGAAATTCTTTTGTAAAAGAAAAACCTTCCCTCATCAACTGATGACTTAGAAACACAGTATGAACAAGAAAGACAGAAAAAATGTCCTCTTTATCACTAACTTCCAGAGTAACAACTTGGTATCCTAGCCACCTCATATTAATCAAAGTTGATTAATAGGTTTATTTTTTTGTAATATCATTGTGAACTCCTAGTCTTTCACATTTTTGTTTCAATTCATGGTATGTTTCGATTTATTGTGGCTGTTGTTCTCACTGAAATTTATTTTTTCCTGTCTTTAACTTTGAAGCCCCTGAGTTTATATATAGTATAAAATCCTCTACAGTTTCCTTCCTTTCTGGAACACAGGATATAGCTAGCCTGTCTTATCTATTTCTCATCATGAATTTGGAATCAACCATTACTTCAAGAAGTCTTTTTAATAGAAAAAAATGGTATGTAGATATCAAATATAGGTGTTAGTGATACTCTTGGGCAGAAATTGATTCCAGACCTTTTCTGTAGACAAAGCTAAGAAATGTCTAATTTTTAGAGCTATGAAAAAAGTACTAAGTTTACACTATTGCCATTTCCTTGCTTTTTTATTTGGCAATATAATATACATGATTCTTTTCATGTCAGCAATGCAGATCTAATTATTTTAGTAGCTGTGTAATATCAATATAATAATATGACTATAACATGGTTTATATAACCAATATTCTCTTTAGGAAAAATATTAGTTCAAAAGTCTTAATAAATTTAAAATCCCAATACCAGTGTCTTAGAGGGCATTTTTAATGATTTAATGCTCCCTATTTTACTTATTTTTGCAGACTTAACCCCTAGGCCTGGTATACAGCATAAACTCAATATTTGTATGTTGACTTGGATTGAGCAAGCCAAAGCTCACAGAAGAAGGAGTGAAAAAGAAAAAGTCCAAGCTAAAGCCTCTGTAACAACGCCAAAGGACCTTGGGGAAAGCTCTATGACACTGGTCCAAAGAGGATGACAGACCCATCTCACAGATTAAGCCCATCCCACATCTAAGCCCAACCCACAGATTAAAGCCAAGTTCAGCAGAGCCTTGCTAGGATCAACCAACCCCCAGATGACTCACAGGTGCATAAGTGAGAACAAATGAATATTATTTTAAGTCACATTGAGTTTGGGAGTAATTTGTTATCTTTATTATTATCATATTATTGGACAAAATGACTTAACATAATAAAGATATCAATTCTGCTCAGGAAAATATATATATTTACTGTGATCCAAATTAATATACTGAGAAAGATTATTAGCTACATAAGATTTTCTATAACTGAAATTGTAGATGATATCAAAATGAAGAGGGCGAGAGACCAGAGAAGTGAGACTAGTGTATTAAGATCCTTATCTTGCTTGGGGGCAAACACAGCACTTACAAGTTTATGCAGAGGTCAGAAAAAATAAGCAGAAGTATGCTTGGAAAATAGAAGAGCAAAATTAAATGTATAACTTTGAAATCAGTCAAAGAAAAATCTATACATCCAATGAAAGAAAAAAAGAGAGAGAGAAAACAATCTTATAAGTGACTCAAGTGGGAATGGCACAGAGAGAACCTCCAAAAGCCACCTGTCAATAAAAGTAACAAGAATAATGTAAAAAAAGAAAAATCATCAAAAACCTAAGTGTAAGAGCTAAAACTATAAAACTCTTAGAAGAAAATAGAGGAAAAGCTTCCAGACATAGGATTTGTAAGGATTTCTTGGATATAACACCAAAAGAACACAACAAAGGAAAAAATAAGTAAGTTGGATTTCATTTAAAAAAAAATGTAAAAAAACATATGCATCAAGTACACACCAACAAAAGCAATAAATCAAATAGGAGAAAATATTTATAAATCATACATCTGATAAGGGATTGCTATTCAGAATATATGAAGAACTCCTACAACTCAACAATAAGAGTAACAATAACAAAAACAACCTAATTCAAAGTGGACAAAGGACTTGAAAAGACACTTCTCCAAAGAAGCTAATAGAGGTTATCAAGGGTTGAGGAGAGGAAAGAGGATGTGATACATATATACAATAGAATATTATTCATCCATCAAAAAGGATGAAATAATGCCATTTGCAGCAACATGGATAGACCTAGAGATATCATACCAAGAAGCCAAAGACAAGTATCACAAGACATTGCTTATATGTGGACTCTTTAGAAATGTTACAAATGAATTTATTTACAAAACAGAAATAGACTCACAGACTTAGAGAGCAAACTTATCATTATCAGAGGGAAAGAGGAGGTTTCCTCCTCTTTTGGGGTTTGACATTGACATGTACGCACTGCTATATTTAAAATAGATAACCAACAAGGACCTACTGTATAGAACACAGAACCCTGCTTAATAACCTAAATGATAAAAAGAATTTGAAAAATAATAGATACATGTATGTGTATAACTGAAAACTTCCAAATGTACAAGGGAGAAGAACCAGAGATTGAATTGCCAACATTTGTTGGATCATAGAAAAAGCAAAGAAATTCCAGGGAAACATCTACTTCTGCTTCATTGACTACACTAAAGCCTTTGACTGTGTGGGTCACAACAAACTGTGGAAAATTCTTAAAGAGATGGGAACACCAGACCACCTTACCTGCCTCCTGAGAAACCTGCATGCAGGTCAACAAGCAACAGTTAGAAATGGACATGGAACAACGGACTGGTTCAAAATTGGGAAAGGAATACACTTAAGGCTGTATATTGTCACCCTGCTTATTTAACTTATATGCAGAGTAAGTCATGAGAAATGCTAGCTGGATGAATCACAAGCTGAAATCAAGATTGTCAGGAGAAATATCAACAAGCTCAGATATGCAGATGACATCACCCTAATGGCAGAAAGCAAAGAGGAACTAAAGAACCTCTTAATGAGGGTGAAAGAAGAGAGTTTAAAAGCTGGCTTAAAATGACATTCAAAAGACTAAGATCATGGCATCTGGTCCCATCACTTCATGGCAAATAGATGGGGAAACAATGGAAACAGTGACAGATTTTATTTTCTTGGGCTCCAAAATCACTGTGAACTGTGACTACAGCCATGAAATTAAAAGATGCTTGCTCCTTGGAAGGAAACCTATGACAAACTTAGCATATTAAAAAGCAGACATCACTTTGCCGACAAAGATCTGTACAGTCAAAGTTATGGTTTTTCCAGTAGTCATGTATGGATATGAGAGTTGGGCCATAAAGAAGGCTGAGCACCAAAGAATTGATGCTTTCAAACTGTGGTGCAGGAGAGGACTCTTGAGAGTCCCTTGGACTGCAAGGAGATCCAACCAGTCCATCCTAAAGGGGATCAGTCCTGGTTGTTCATTGGAAGGACTGATGTTGAAGCTGAAACTACAATGCTTTGGCCACCTGATGCGAAGAGCTGACTCATTTGAAAAGACCCTGATGCTGGGAAAGATTGCGGGCAGGCAGAGAAGGGGACAACAGAGGATGAGATAGTTGAATAGCCACACTGACTCAATGGACATGAGTTTGGGTAGACTCTGGGAGTTGGTGATGGACAGGGAAGCCTGATGTGCTGTAGTCTATGGGGTCGCAAAGAGTCAGACACGACTGAGCGACTAAACTGAACTGGACAGCAAGGAGGTCAATCAATCCTAAAAGAAATCAACCCTGAACATTCATTGGAAGGACTGACGCTGAAGCTGAAGTTCCAATATTTTGGCCATCTGATTGGGAAGAGCTGACTCATTGGAAAAGACCCTGATATTGGGAAAGACTGAGGGCAGGAGGAGAAGGGGATGACAGAGGATGAGATGGTTGGATAGCATCACTGACTCAATGGACAAGAGTGTGAGCAAACTGTGAGAGACAGTGAAGGACAAGGAAGCCTGGTGCACTGCAGTCCATGGGGTCACAAAGTCAGGCACTTAGCGACTGAACAACAACAATAATTGAATCACTTTGAAATTAACACATTGTTAATCAACTATACTTCAATATAAAGTTTAAAAATTTTTAATTAAAAAGATATAGCATTTCCCATTAAAAGGAATCAGAGCTTCTTATAGTGATGGTTGATTTCAGGTCTGAGTCAGAAAATGTACAGTCTGAGCTTGGAACATCTTGACACAATGAAGAGCAAAGGAAGCTATCAAAGATTATGAAAAATGTGTGAAAAGGATTCAAAACTAACCAAAGAAGCTCCCACTCAGCCAATAATAGTACCAAAAATACAGTAGACTGAAACACACTAAATATTTTAAGTTCAAATTGTAATAATGATTCCCAAAAGGATGAACAAAGAATAAAAAACTCACTAGCCACCTTTGGAGAATGCTAGGGGAAAATCATATTATTTTGAATACCGTAAATAAAACTAAAATGTAGAAATGTTGCTTTTATACTATATTTCAGGATGATCAACATTTAAACTGTTCTTCAGGGTGACATTTGACAAAAGGGAGAATCTTTCTTTAGAAGTATTCCGGTTAATGAGTGAGAAAGGAACCGCGGAGGGAGAGGATTAAAAAAAGTGAGGTAAAGGAAAAGAGAGAGAATGAAGGGGGGTGGGCGGAGAATGTGAGGCTAATATTAATAGAAGAAAATACAGTGTCATACTTTTATGCAATTTCTTAACCAAGAACTCTAAACCACAAACCGTAAGGGAAAGATGGGGGTGCTAGATTTGACCATATTAAAATCAAATCATCTTTTCAACAACAAATACCAGAGATACAGCTAAAGATGAAGGACAAATTAGAGTAAGATATTTACACTTGTTCTAAGGTTAATAAGAAAGTAACATTCAGAAGAAGTAAGGAACTCTTGCAAATCTGCCAGAAAGAGGAGATCCAAAGGAAAAATGGTTGATAACAACAGGCAATGAACAGAAGAACCCAAAGGATAATGAGCATACGAAGGTCAATTTCACCTAGAATTCAAAAAGAAATGTCAGGTAAAGCAAACTTGTAAACAGTAGAAAGTTAGATAATATCAAGTGCTGGTAAGGCTATGTGGAAAATGGGAATCTTCATTGCTGATGAAAGCCTGACCTGGTAGAACCTTTTGCAAGAGTGGTCAAGCCATTCAGCGCTAAAACAGCTGGGTTTTAAACCTCAAATTATCACATATGGCCATTGATCTCTGCAACATTGCAGACATTATTGCAACATCGTTTGAGGACTTGGTTACAATCTAGATGTCTCTCACTAATGTTAGTTGCTCAGTTCTGTCCTACTCTTGGCGACCCCATGGACTGTAGCCCACTAGGCACCTCTGTCCATGGAATTCTTCAAGCCAGAATGCTGGAGTGGGTTGCCATTTCTTTCTTCAGGGGATCTTCCCCACTCAGGGATCAAACCCAGGTCTCCTGCATTGCAGGCAGATTCTTTACCTTCTGAGACACCAGGGAAGCCCACTAAGGAAATGTATAAATTAAAGTAACAGTATACTATACAGGTCAGAAATAATGAACTAGATTTACAAACTGTAGTGTGGAGTGCTCACACAAACACAATATCATGTAAAAAAGAGAGACATATAATGAGCTTTATAGCTCAACAAAGGTCATGTATATTAAACATAAGCCCACAGACGGTTTCTACTTTCCAAGGATACATAAACGCAGGGAAGCAAATGGATTGTGCCAGTACATTGCTCAACTTCAGGGTTGCTAGTCACATAGTTTCCTATGTGAATGGTGCCCTCTGCTGCACGACTCCAGAATATGGCATGAATGGCGCCCCCTGGAGGTGTGCAACATGACAGCCCTGAATGTGTTAAGGTGGCTTTGGAAGATTATAGACTAAATACACTAAACTAGGTGTCTATGGTGGGGAGGAAGGAAATGGAAGTAGGATTGGGGAGGAAACATGAAGTAAAAAGGAGAAGAGGGACCTTGTACAAACTGAGGATGGCAGTGTGACCTTAATGAAGAAATACGATCCACTCAACTCTGTGGTCATAAGGTGGGAAAGGATGACTCTGAAGACAGGTCTTGAGCTGGCTAACCAACAACCTTAAAAATCGTGCTAAGAAAAGTGGATTTTATCCTGAAAGCAATAGGGAATCCTGGAGATGTTTGAAACAGGAAAATTTTGCACAGGGCTGGATGAGAAGGGCAGAGACTGGGGCAGTGGTCCTTCACAGCAATCCACTCTACGTGCCCACATGTGCAGTGGAGTCAGCATGGACACTGAAATGCCCAACACCATGGGCACAGGGATCTTTGGAAGACCCGACTCGGCCTCCTTCCACCCTTCTCTGATCCTCGTGTACCAGAGGCTCTCGCAGGAACAAGACCTGGGTAAAAGCTGGGGACAGCTCCAGCACACTTATGGTTGGTACTGCCTTCCAGATGAGACTGTGAACAGGGCACAGCTGTCTGCTCTGATGGCCAAGGACTCCAGGCCGCTGACTATGCACCTTGTCCTTGGGACACTCAGTCAAAGTCTGCGTGGTGATACAGAGGGTCCTAATTTTATGTGAGAACACTGGCAAAGTCTTCAACTCTCAGAGAGATGCCCAGATATTTACAAAGGAATTTCTCCTCCTTTGTGTTCTCCTAAATCCTCACCTTGTACATACTTACTGGCCCTATGGTTTTGAAAAGAATCATTCCATCTCCCTGGTGGAAACACCTGGACAAGAGTTGATAGTCTCTGAGTACCACTTTCTCCAGTGCCAACACTCTGAGGGCTGTGAGCAATCTTTTTTCTGAGTGTGCAGAGCTTTTCTTGGGTAAATGTACCTGGAGTGATGCGGCAAAATGGGTATAGATTTTAGTCAGGCTTAGGTTAGACTCTGGCACCTAGTACTCACCACATGGGTGGCCTTCTCTTCTTTATCTATAAAAACTGGAGGTTAAAAAGGTCTATCACAAAAGATGAATGCAGGAAAAAATGCCCAGAACTAGCATTTGGAAAGCACTCAAGAATAAACAGTCCCTCCTCCTTCCCCTTCATTTCTTTTTAGAAGAATGCATTTCACAAACACTTTCACACTGAAAGCCTCACAAATTGTCATGATCAAATCTTCCTTTTTCAAGAATTTAAGGGTGAATTCAAGTATAGTATCAAATGTAGAAAGAAATGCCTAGAAAAATCTAAACTGTTAATTAGAGGCTGTTAATAAATAAGTAGGCTTATGTATTTATTTTGGTTTAATTTTTGATAGGATGGATAGGGAGAGGCATGAAATCAAGCATGTTCTATGATATCACCTTCTGAGGATAATCTTTTCTACTAGACTCAAGATAGAAAAAGACAGTGAATATTTTCTTTCTATAAATCTGATTATATTCATTAATATCCTTAAGTTGCTCTTGTAGAGTTTTTGGCCCTCCTGCTCAGATGGGCCCCCTAGGAGACAATATTGCTACTAATAAGCAAGAATTCAGGGAAATTAAGGAAGTGGGAAGAATAGAAAGCACTGTGTCCTCTTAACACTTCTGGTCAGATGACCTGCCCTTCAGGCTGTATGGATATTTTAAGTCAGTGGTTGCCAGTCCTGGGTTTCAGGGGCCACAATGAATTAACTAATTAATTTTGGTTAAAATATTCTCTTAACAAAATATAATACCTAATGAGAGTCAAAGTGTGATGAAATATGTACTGTTATGCAAGGCAGATTGTAATTAGACCAAATCTTTTGAAAGGCAATTTGGCAATTAAGTGTCAAACCTTTAAGTGTTTGTACTCTTTGACCTGAGAATTCTCTTTTTGGGAACTTGTCTTATTGGTGGAGAGCAGTATCTAATTAGGAAAACAGATATGTACACAAAGAAGCTTATCACAGTGTTGTTTTATAATAGAAAAAAAAAATTGGGAACAACCTAATAACATGAAAACAATCATATGCAATGGGGTGCATCCAATGCACGGGTGGAGCTGTATACAAGAGTGTCAAAATCTGAGCCTAAAAGCATTCAGACAATCTCATTAAAATTATATATATATATATATATATATATTTTAAAAAGAGGCAAAATATGAACTCGTCACAATTCAAAAAGGTCTGGAAGGAAATATACCAAATTTTGATAATGATAACTTTAGGTGATGTGATTTTGAGTGACTTCCTTCTTATTTATGTTATTTTTAGGACCACCATAAAGACTATAGAATGTAACTTTTCTAATTAGCAAATCATCATCGCCATTATCGTGTTTTATGAGAAAGTAAACAGACAGAGATGCCAGATAAAATCTTTCTGGTTTGGCAGATGGCTGTGAATGGGATCACTAAGATCAAAGATACAATAAATTCTATCAACTTCTATCAGTTTCAAAAAAAGATGGGGTTGGTTGGTAAGGAGTCGGCTCCATTTCATCCTCTCCTCCACAAGCTTGCTGACTCCTCCCCAGGAATTCTGCTAGACTTGGAGCACAGGAGAGGAGGTGGTTTTCCCAGTATACTTAAATCCTGGTGCTGATGCATTCACTGTTATGCATTCATTCTCATTTCTTAGTGGCAGGGTGATTGTTTTAAAAGTGAATGAAATTTTAAGACTATCTAGCATTTGCTAGGCACTTTCTAAGCACGCTGAACTGTTTTCGTACTTTTTATCCCCATATTTCACCTTCCTCAGGCTTGCAAGAGTTCTCAGTAAAAGGAACCATTGTTTCCTTTTCCACCCTGTTCTCCTTTCTCCTACCCACACAGAAAGTGCCTTTGGGGGATATAATAATTGATTTGGATGAAAGAAAAAATGGACAGACTGGGTCACCCTTTATTATGAACAAAACTTCCTTCACTGCCTGAAGAGGTAGCTGGAGAAGCATCTTCGGGTGGCCAGCATGGGAAGGTTCTAGAAAGAGGGCACCAGAAAACCCTGCAGGCCTTCTCCCTGTGATGTGGCTTATTTGCTTTATGGGCTTCAGGCATATTTGCTGACATCAGCAGCCCGTCAAAGTTTAAAATAATAATAGTGAAAAGGAAAACAGCCCCTTTCTGCCAGGCAGTCCTGTTCTGCCAACTTCTGTGTTCTCTTTTGAGTTAATAAACGCCCAAGAACCACCTCCCCCTGCCACCCTGGGGGCGGGGAAAAAAGCACAATAATTTTAAAACCACCAGGTCAGGCTATTGCCAGCATAAACCATTCAGACAAGTAGCGTTTGTCACACTCTAATGAGGATTTTACCTCTGCCTCCAAAAGAAAGCTATCATTAGGCTTTGTGTTTATGGGATCAGATGATTGTCTAGGGACAGTGGGTTTCTTTTGGTCCCTTCCTCATTTTAATCATGCTCAAGACCAAATCCATAGGTGTTTTCTGCATCAGACGAAATGAAAAAAACGTAATTATGCCAGCTACTGTCTTTGGAAAACATCAATTAAGAAAACGGCCTTTTAATTCCCCTTTTGCTTGAAAATCTGAAAATATCTACACATGTTGTAATGGCATGGTGGTGGTGGAGGGTGGGGGGAAGCCTGTCTCTTAAAAAGGAGACAGCTCAAATGGCTTGAGGAGGTCAGGTAAGCAGGTCGCTCTTGGCAACAAGTAGAGACTCTCTCCAAGGAAAGAAAGTTCTCTACAAAGCAAGACCTCTTAAGTTATCTTCCCATGTAGTATTGAAACTGGAGCCAGCCCCTACACAGTGAGGCTGATACCAGGCTGGCACCGCACACATACCCCATTGTTAATACCTCCTCAGGAGAGATTAGATCCTGCATTCCTCAGAAGTTCTGAGCTCCGGAGGGAACACCACCAGCAGGCTCCTTCCACCCAGGCAACAACTAGCTACAGCTGATAAGTTTTCATTGAAATAACTGGAACAATTACACTGAGTCCCCACAGGGCTCTGTCACTAGCTATTAAGAGAGAAGCATTGCACTTGCATGCTGTGGTGTCTGCAAAGGTGTGAGCCAGACAAGAGTAATTCAAGTCAAGTCTTTAGCTCCATTTTATATGCTTTTATCTATGGCTACATGCCATTGTGAACCAAATTCTTCACCTAAGATGTACTACTGGATTGTTTTACGTTATGTTTTCTTTTCAGGTCTTATCTAGTAAACTTGATATTTACACTATCTCGATTTAGGTTTGGACAAGTAACTAATTAATCTCTGACCAAAGACAGACTTGGGTTTGTTTGGTAAAATCTGTTGAGGTCATGGCTGGTTTTAATCATGCAGCTTAGTTAAAATGTTGAACACTAACAAAGATCTTTGCTTTCAAGGCTTACCTTTCAATCAGAGTGCTCATTAAACAGCAAATGTAGTTGTACTTGAATTCTGCAACTTCCCTTTTATTTTTTCCGGAATAACAGTGTCTGCAGGATTAAGTGGCAATAAGAATAAAAGGACAACACACATCACCTTTGCAGGAGCAAATCGTAAAGGGCCTAGATTAACTTTTAACCAGGGGTTATGTCCACCCTGATTCTATATCTCAAAGGGTTAGGTTTGGCTTTGAGAATAATAAAAGGTGAGTTTGAAAAAAAAGGACCCTATTTTATCATATGCTGAATTTGCTAGGAGGAGACAGAGTTAGTCTTTGAAAGAAAATAAAAGGCAAAGAGTTTAGCAGATGGGTAATTCCCAAATATGCAAAAATGTAAACAGCCAGGATGTGGGTGCCTGTGGGTTTTTATCAAAGATGTAAGGCTGAGGCCAACACCAGTGCGTCCTCTTTGGCTAGTTTTAACACGTTCACAGTCACAATTAACATTCAAGGAATTTCCTTTTCATCCAAGTGTTTCTTTAAAAAGTACTTTATACCACAAACTAAAGTTCTAGCTGCCATCAGTCCTTCCCATACAAAAAAAATTGATGAAATCGCCATAATACCTTTTTTTGAAAATGGGCTCGGACCACGTCAATTTCCTGGGGCGTTTGTTTTCCAATATAAGGGGGTTCTCACCTCCTCCCTCCTTCCTTCCCCTGAGAGAGCCTGTAATGGAGACCCAGCTTCCTCGTCCAGCAAAACCCTCCGCTTTCACTCCGCCGCCTGAGCAGCGCCGCTGCAGGGCCGGCGTCCCCCATCCTCCCCCTGCCCAGTCAGAGGGCTGCTGGCCGGCAAAAGCTCCGGGCCCACTCCCCACCGGGTTTCAAGTCCCTGAGCCGGCCAAGCCGGAGTTCTTCAAGACAGGGAGCGGCGGCCGTCTCCCCCTCCCACCCTCCTCCTCCTACACAAGGGATTCGCACACGGGCACCGAGTCCGAGTCCTGGCTGTGCATGGAGCTCAGCCCGGTGTCCGAGTCCTCGTCGTTACCAGGACAGCTCTTGGCCAGTCCGCGGGCCTGGTCCACCCACACCTCGGCGCAGGCCTGCGGCCCGGGGTCCCGCGAGGGCCCACTGGACACCGGAGTCCCATCGGGCGCTACCGTCAGCTCCAACGTGTGCAAAGTCTGGAGAAGGCCCTGGAGCTCGCGCTCCTTGCTGTCCCACTGCTGCTGGCTGTAATCCAAGTCCGACTTGACGGCCTCCAGGTCCGTGTTGAGCCGGAGCCCGATGTAGAGGCTGGTGCTGAGCTGCGTCCGGACCCGTTCGCGCTCCAGCAGCAGCTCGCCGTCGAGGCCTCCCTCGGCCTCCGGGGGCTCCTCCCGCGCTGCGAGCTCCTCCTGGCGCCTCCGCATCCACCTCTGGTTCAGCTCCTCCTGGATTTCGGCCGAGAGGCGCTCGAGCAACTCCTCCTGCTGGGCCCGCTGCTCCTGCAACTGCAGCAGGTCGTCGCAGCGCCGGGCCAGCTCCTCCAGCGCGACCGCCTTCGCCTCGCCGTCCAGGGGCGGCGTCGTTGTCGCTGCCGCCGGCTCGGGCTCCGGCTCCGGCTCCTCTCCCGGGCCGGTACCGTCGAGTTCGATCCCAGCACCCACCAAGTAGGTGTCCTGCACGTAGTTCACTCCATGTCGCCGCATGCGGTCCAGATGCACCTTGGCCTCGTAGCGGTCGATCTCGCGGTCCAGCTCCCGAAGCCGCTGCACCTGCTGACGGATGGTGTGGTCCTGGGAGAGCACCAGGTGCACTAGCGTCTCCATACGCTCCACCGAGGCGCTCTCGGTGGCCCGCGGCGACGACGACGAGCAGGACGAGGCGGCGGACGACGAAGTGGACGAACAGGGCGACGACGGCTGCTGCTGGCGCCGCCGGTTGAGCTTGGCCAGCTTGCGGAAGGCCTTGCGCACCACTCGTCGCTGCTTCTCCTGGGTCATGGCTAGGCTGGGCCGCGCTGGGGCCCCCCGCGCGGAGCAGGGGCGCTCGCGACTCAGCACGACTCGCGCCTCGGCACTGCGGGGACCTGCGTTGGGCAGCGACGCCTCGCTGCGCACCAGCACGAAGCGTACGTTCTCTTGCTCTTCGCCCCAGGCGGCCCAGAGGCGCAAGATGCGCGTCTTGTTGGGCAAGATGCGCTCAAAGCCCCGCCACTTCTCCACAATGCAGTAGCACTGCGGGGGCCCGCACAGCATGCCCTGGGGCAGCGCCTCATCGTCGTCGTCCTCGTCGTCCTCGTCCAGGGGTTCCGGCAGCTCCCCGGGGCCCGGCGGGTCCCCGGCCGCCCCCCGCCGCCGGCTCCTCCGCTGCCGCCGTCGCCGCCGGCAGCCATCCTCCAAGAGCACCCGCACTACGTCCGAACAAGTGGTGCGGCGGGAGAGGCCGGACACCAGTTTCTCCTCCTGGCAGATCCACACGGATATCTTCTTCTCCGAAGGATCCATAGCGCAACCGGGACGCAGGTGGCGCGGGGGAAGCCGAGTCCCACTGGGGCGGCAGGGGCAGCAGGCAGCCCAGCAGCTCTGGAGGAAGGATTGGCGCTCGGGACCCTCGCTCTCTTCAGCACCGGCCCTTCTCCCCGCTCCGCACGGAAGGCAAGCTGAGGCGGTGCTCCGCCGGGACGGTGCGCTCCAAGAGCCGCACGCCCGGGCTCGGGCTCCCGCGGCTCCGCCTCTGCCCAAGGTTCCCGGGGCCTCTGGGTTTTGCTCCTCCCCACGTGGCTCCTCCCCCTCCCGCCCCCAGCGCCGGGAGCTGCTGCCCGAACGCTGGAGGCGCGGAGCCCAGGCCCGTCCCTCTCCCGCGCTAAGGGCTTGGGGACTCTGCAGTGCGTCTGTGTAAGAGGGGGCCTCCGGGACCCCTCCTCCGCAGGGCCTGGAGCCTGTGCCTAGGCGTGGATTAGCTCTGCGTCTGTCTGGGTCCACTGGCTCCTCTCCTTGGGTCTAGAGCTAGCTGGACTGACTTTTCGCATCTTTCCCGGCGCCCCAGGGGTGTTTCCCGGACTTTCAGAGCAGCGCCGTCTGACAAGTGCCCCGGCGCAGAGAAGCCGAGACGCTCGGCATCTCTAACGAAGATTAACCTGACCTCCAGCTGTAACTGATCTGTAACTGCAGCCTACAACGCGGAAGGCCTTCAGTCTTCTTAGTCTGCACGCAGTGTTTGCATATGGAAGGAGAACTGGCGGGGCGGTGTGCTCCGGGAGCAAGTGTAGATTAGATTAGTGAAGTCTAGACTTGCGGGGTACTTCCTGACACCGTCACTGACTCCTCACGTAGCCTCGGCGTCGCATAGCCTTCTTCGTAGGGGGACCCCTAATTCTAGAGAGTTCCAGGCCCAAGCTGTTTTGCAAACCACAGCTCTTTTTCCAGATCCCACCTTCATAAAGAGAAACCTAGTCGTTACCGCGACAGTTTCTGGCATTACCCAGTACCCACATGTGGTCAAGTGGAGATAAGAGCAAATTTGCACAGCTCAAGAAATCCAAGACCAAAATGCAAATAAGCTTTTTTTCATCCTCAGATGAAACGACTGATGAGGACGGTTCATTGTGTGCAAGTCTTGCTCCCAGTTTGTCCTTGGAGCACAGGCTTGATAAGATCATTCCTTTGCTTCAAGACCTTGAATGGCTCCTCACTGCCTCTTGAATGAAATATTTTATTCATTCATGCATGCACTTGATAAATATTCGAGTACCCACTGTGCTCTAGTATCCAACACAGGTGCTAAACGTGTCCAACACAAGACCTTCTGTGCTCTGATAAGAGTGAGCATGAGGTGCCAGAGGAATACTAGAATAGCATCCTACTCAGTCTGCAAGAGTTGAGGAAGGATTTCTGGGGAAGTGTCATCTTGGCAAGACTGAACGCACCATTTGAGTCATCCAAAGGAAAAATAAATAGATGGGACAATTCCATTTGTCGGTATTTGGAATGATCCTAAGGGCAATGAGAAGTCATGGAGTGTGGATTCTGAGGTCAGACTGTCTTGAGGAAAAATCTCAGCTTGTCACTTACTACCTCAGCGACCTTAGAAAAAGTATTTCATCTCTCTGAGCTTCACCTGTGAAATGGCAATAATACAAATACCTGCCTGATACAAACTATTTTATATAGGATGGATAAACAACAAGGTCCTACTGTATAGCACAGGGAACTGTATTTAATATCATGTCATAAACCATAGTGGAAAAGAATGTGTATATATATATATAACTGAGTATATATATAAGTGTGTATATATATATATATATATATATATAAAACTGAATCACTTTGGTGTACAGCAGAAATTAACACAACATTGTAAATCAACTATACTTCAATTAAATGTTTAAAAAACCTACCTAATAACTCTAATAGGACTGCTATGAGGATTAGATGCTTGGACCTGTTAAGTCTACAATAGAAATTTTATTGGAGGATTAGAAGTCACATGGTGTATTAGTCTTCTATTGTTGTTAACAAATTACCACCAATTTAGTGGCTTAAGATAACACCCATTTTATTAGTCCTGCAGGTCAGAAGACCAGCGTGGCATGTCACGGTCTTCTGGCTCATGGTCTCCCAAGGCTTAAAGGCAAGGTTTTGG
This sequence comes from Odocoileus virginianus, assembly GCF_023699985.2. Classification (NCBI taxonomy): domain Eukaryota; kingdom Metazoa; phylum Chordata; class Mammalia; order Artiodactyla; family Cervidae; genus Odocoileus; species Odocoileus virginianus. The sequence continues at coordinate 36,760,613 of NC_069683.1, read as the reverse complement.
CTGGGTGAGTGCTCATCTGGAGGCTCTGGGAAAGAATCCAGTTCCAAGCTCACTCAGGCTGTTGGAAGAATTCGATTCCTTGCATTTGTAGAAATGAGGTCCTTGGTCCTTGCTTGCTCCGTTGGCTGGGGTCACTCTCAACTCCTGGAATCCCCCCTCAGGTCTTTTCCATATCACACCCCCTTCATCTACAAGCCATCAACAGGATGTCAAATCCTTTGATTCCTCCTTGGCTTGAAGTCTCTGTGACTTCCCCTCCTGCTACCTGCTGGAGAAAACTCTGCTTTTAAAGGGCTCGTTTCATTAGGCAGAGTCGCCTGGATAATTTCTCTGTCTTAAAGGCTGATAAATAGCCTTAACTAACTGCAAAATCCCTTTTGCTGTGTAAGATGATCACCAGAGTAACGCGAGGGGATGGAGATCATGGAGCCATCTTAGATTTCTGTCTATGAGAGACCCTAATGTGACGATTCTCATTTTGAAAAATCACTCTGCTTGCATTGGGGATGATGGGTGGGGGTCGGGGTGAGATGCCAGGTGGCCCTTTAGAAGGCTGTCACCTTCATTCAAGGAGGAGATGGTGGCCTGCACCGAGAATAGTGGCAGTGAGAGGACTGGACAAAATTGAGAGCTGTCAAGGGAGGCTGGAGATGCAGGACATGGTAATGGATTCAAGGGGCATTTTCATCTCCCTAGCATGGTATTGGGGGTCTCTTACAATCTGGTCCAGCCCACTCCCTAGCTCCTCCCTCACATGCTTGGCTATCCCTGCCTCCTTCCCCTCTCCCGCATCATTGCTAGAGCTTTATTATCAGCTGCAGTCCCTTTGTTATCAGCTGCAATCCTTCCTAGATTTTAAGCTCCACAAAGTGAGGGATCATATCTTCTTTGCTCACTTTTGAATCCTCTGCATTTAGCACATTCTAGGTTTACTAGGTATCTACTGAATTTACTGGGATGACCCAGAGGGATGGGATGGGGAGGGAAGTGGGAGGGAGGTTCAGGATGGGGAACACATGTACACCCATGGTGGATTCGTGTCAATGTATGGCAAAACCAATACAATATTGTAAAGTAAAATAAATAAATACATAAAACTGAAAAAAAAAAAAAATAAAAAATGGATGACTGAATGAATCCTACATTCTTGCAAGTCAACACGTTATTCATTCAGAGCAGCATCTGCATCCTGATGCATTCATGCTTTTGTACATGCTTTCTCTGTTAATTAGGACCACTCTTAAGCAACTGAAAAAGTCCTACTCATCCTTCAGAAGTTCAGCTCAAACATCATGAGGTGTAGGAATTCTTTCCTTCCTCCTCCAAGTTGAACTGGCTCCTTGTTTCTCTTTTGCCTCTCTTGATGCACAGGTTACTTTGCAATGTGATGTATTTTTTTTTTCCTCATGTCTGTTTGTCCTTCAAGACTTAAGAGCTCTTTGAAAGGGTGAATTGACTATCTTATTTATATTTTGGTCCTTAGTGCTTGTTGCCTGGTACATAGTAGGCCCTTAATCTTACTTAATACTGTAAGGAACATTAAGATAAATAATATCTAAGATATCGTGCTGTCCTCAGTCAGTTCAGTTCAGTCACTCAGTCGTGTCCAACTCTGTGACCCCATGGACTGCAGCACGCCAGGCCTCCCTGTCCATCATCAACTCCCGGAGTTTACTCAAACTCATGTCCATTGAGTCAGTGATGCCATCCAACTATCTCATCCTCTGTCATCCCCTTCTCCTCCTACCTTCAATCTTTCCCAGCATCAGGTCTTTTCCAATGAGTCAATTCTTCTCCTTAGGTGACCAAAGAAATGGAGCTTCAGCTTCAGCATCAGTCATTCAATGAACACTCAGGACTGATTTCCTTTAGGATGGACTGGTTGGATCTCCTTGCAGTCCAAAGGACTCTCAAGAGTCTTCTCCAACACCACAGTTCAAAAGCATCAATTCTCCAGCACCCAGCTTTCTTTATACTCCAACTCTCACCTCCATATATGACTACTAGAAAAACCATAGCTTTGACCAGATGGACCTGTGTTGGCAGAGTAATGTCTATGCTCTTTAATATGCTGCGCAGGTTGGAAATAGCTTTTCTTCCAAGGAGCAAGCATCTTTTAGCTTCATGGCTGCAGTTACCATCTGAAGTGATTTTGGAGCCCCCTCAAAATAAAGTATCTCACTATTTCCATTGTTTCCCCATCTATTTGCCATGAAGTGATGGGACCAATGCCATGATCTTAGTTTTTTGAATGTGCTGTCCTCAAGGTTATTATAATTTCTTTTTAGTAACAGATAATTACATGAAATCCCTGTTACAGGAATGTTATATATGACATTCCTGCTGGAGCAATTAAAGGGTAGAGTGATCAAGGGGTCCTGGAAAGATTGAAGAAGCAGGGCTTTAATAAGTGAAGAGAAGGAGTTGATGGGAGAAGTTACATGAATTAAAATGTTAAGGTGGCTATGCACATGGTTGTGTATCAGTGTTTTAGAGTACAGGTTCTGGGGTTGCCATGCCTAGATATGAATAGTAGCTATAAGTTTCATAAGCTTTAATTTCCTCATCTGGGACAAAAGGAATAATAGAATCTCCTTATAGAATTGTCATGAACATGAAATTATGTACAACACACAAACAATTTAGTATGGTATCTGGCATACAATAAATGCTCAATAAAACATAGCTATCTTTATCCACATATTTTGAGTACCAATCCAACCTGTGTCCTGGGCTATGTGTTAAGGCTACAGCCATGAATTAGGCAGGCATGGTTCCTGCCCTTACAGAGATCACAGTCAAAACTAGTTTAGTATTTGTTTGATTAGAAATATATGTTAGATTAGGTGAGGCTGTAGTAATAGTAGAGTCAAACATGTATAATGGCTCAAATGTAATGAAGGTTTATTTTTCTCTGACACAATAGTCAAAAGCAGATATCCTGGTTGATAGGTCGCTTTATTCCAAACAATGATACAGGGATCCTGGTTCCTTCCATCTCTTGACTCCAAAGTCCCCTAGGCTTCATCATCTATATCCAGCCAGAGGAAAAGCAGAGGAGGAAGGGACATAACCTTTCTTTCAAGGTCTTGGCCAAGAAATGAAGCACACCGCTTCCCCTCACATCCCACTGACCAGAACCCAGCCACATGGCTACTTGCAATGGCAAGGGAGGCTGGGAATATAGTGTGTCTCAAAAGAAGAGGAAGTGGGTTTTTATGAATAGCTAACTACCTGCTGAAGAAGCTGAAGTTGAACGGTTCTATGAAGATCTACAAGACCTTTTAGAACTAATACCCAAAAGAGATGTCCTTTTCATTATAGGGGACTGGAATGCAAAAGTAGGAAGTTAAGAAACAGCTGGAGTAACAGACAAATTTGGCCTTGGAGTACAGAATGAAGCAGGGCAAAGGCTAATAGAGTTTTGCCAAGAGAATGCACTGGTCATAACAAACACCCTCTTCCAACAACACAAGAGAAGACTCTACACATGGACATCACCAGATGATCAATACCGAAATCAGATTGATTATATTCTTTGCAGCCAAAGATGGAGAAGCTCTATACAGTCAGCAAAAACAAGACCAGGAGCTGACTGTGGCTCAGATCATGAAATCCTTATTGCCTAATTCAGACTTAAACTGAAGAAAGTAGGGAAAACCACTAGACCATTCAGGTAGGACCTAAATAAAATCCCTTATGACTATACAGTGGAAGTGAGAAATAGATTTAAGGAACTAGATCTGATAGACAGAGAGCCTGATGAACTATGGACGGAGGTTCGTGACATTGTACAGGAGACAGGGATCAAGACCATCCCCATGGAAAAGAAATGCAAAGAGGCAAAATGGTTGTCTGAGGAGGCCTTCCAAATAGCTGTGAAAAGAAGAGAGGTGAAAGGCAAAGGAGAAAAGGAAACCAATTTGGATGCAGAGTTCCAAAGAAAGCAAGGAGAGAAGAAAGTCTTCCTCAGTGATCAATGCAAAGAAATAGAAGAAAACAACAGAATGGGAAAGAGTAGAGATCTCTTCAAGAAAATTAGAGATATCAAGGGAACATTTCAGGCAAAGATGGGTTCGATAAAGGACAGAAATGGTATGGACCTAACAGAAGCAGAAGACATTAAGAAGAGGTGGCAAGAATACACAGAAGAACTGTACAAAAAAGATCTTCACAACCCAGATAATCACAAAGGTGTGATCACTGACCTAGAGCCAGCCATCCTGGAATGTGAAGTCAAGTGGGCCTTAGAAAGCATCACTATGAACAAAGCTAGTGGAAGTGATGGAATTCCAGTTGAGCTATTTCAAATCCTGAAAGATGATGCTGTGAAAGTGATGCACTCAATATGCCAACAAATTTGGAGAACTCAGCAGTGGCCACAGGACTAGAAAAGGTCAGTTTTCATTTCAATCCCTAAGAATGGCAATCCCAAAGAATGCTCAAACTACCGCACAACTGCACTCATCTCTCACACTAGTAAAGCAATGCTCAAAATTCTCCAAGCCAGGCTTCAGCAATACGTGAACTGAGAACTTCCAGATGTTCAAGCTGGTTTTAGAAAAGGCAGAGGAACCAGAGATCAAATTGCCAATATCTGCTGGATCATCAAAAAAGCAAGAGAGTTCCAGAAAAACATCTATTTCTGATTTATTGACTACGCCAAAGCCTTTGACTGTGTGGATCACAATAAACTGTGGACAATTCTGAAGGAGATGGGAATACCAGACCACCTGACCTGCCTCTTGAGAAACCTGTATGCAGGTCAGGAAGCAACAGTTAGAACTGGACATGGAACAACAGACTGGTTCCAAATAGGAAAAGGAGTATGTCAAGGCTGTATATTGTCACCCTGCTTATTTAACTTACATGCAGAGTACATCATGAGAAATGCTGGGCTGGAAGAAACACAAGCTGGAATCAAGATTGCCGGGAGAAATATCAATAACCTCAGATATGCAGATGACACCACCCTTATGGCAGAAAGTGAAGAGGAACTAAAAAGTCTCTTGATGAAAGTGAAAGAGGAGAGTGAAAAAGTTGGCTTAAAGCTCCACATTCAGAAAACTAAGATCATGGCATCCGGTCCCATCACCTCATGGGAAATAGATGGGGAGACAGTGGAAACAGTGTCAGACTTTATTTTTTTGGGCTCCAAAATCACTGCAGATGGTGATTGCAGCCATGAAATTAAAAGACACTTACTCCTTGGAAGGAAAGTTATGACCAACCTAGACAGCATATTGAAAAGCAGAGATATTACTTTGCCAACAAAGGTCCATCTAGTCAAGGCTATGGTTTTTCCAGTGGTCATGTATGGATGTGAGAGTTGGACTGTGAAGAAAGCTGAGCACTGAAAAATTGATGCTTTTGAACTGTGGTGTTGGAGAAGATTCTTGAGGGTCCCTTGGACTGCAAGGAGATCCAACCAGTCCATCCTAAAGGAGATCAGTCCTGGGTGTTCATTGGAAGGACTGACACTAAAGCTGAAACTCCAGTACTTTGGCCACCTCATGCAAAGAGTTGACTCATTGGAAAAGACCCTGATGCTGGGAGGGATTGGGGGCAAGAGGAGGAGGGGATGACAGAGGATGAAACGGCTGGATGGCATCACCGACTCGATGGGCATGAGTTTGAGTCAACTCTGGGAGTTGGTGATGGACAGGGAGGCCTGGCGTGCTGCGATTCATGGGGTCGCAAAGAGTCGGACACGACTGATCGACTGAACTGAACTGAACTACCTGCCAGAAGATTCTTTATAAGAAATTGGAGATGATGCAGAGGGATAAGTTTGAAAGTCTGTCTGTTGCCACAGGAAGCCCACAGGCCAATTCTGGCCATCTTAGATGGAGCAAACCCTTTCCAAGTGACCATAACCCCAACACCCTCTGTGCCTCTTATAGGACCCAATTCACCTACCTCCACAACTTGCCTGCCCACCATAGCCATTTGAATTTTTGACTCCTGCTTCTGCACCTCCTCCTAGGATTATTTCACTAACCACCGGGGAGTTAATATTAGCAGTATACCATGGCTCCCAAATCTAGGCATCTCTTTCAGATCTCCTTGTCTCCAAATATTCATGGGCAACTGCTTGCCAGATAGCTCCACTTAGATGGTCCCCAAACACCCTAGATGTTTGTCAAAAAGATAAATTGAACTTATCATCTTTCTTCTCAAACCCGTTCTGCCCCCTGAACCTCTATGTCAGAGAATGGCCCCACCATTTTGGGGCTTCCCAGGTGGCGCTAGTGGTAAAGAATCTGCCTGCCAAAGCAGGAGACACAAGAGATGCAGTTCGGTCCCGGTCTTGGGAAGATCCCCTGGAATACAAAAGTGGCAACCCACTCCACTATTCTTGCCTGAAAAATTCCATGGCCAAGAGGAGCCTAGTCATCTATCGTCCATGGGGTTGCAAAGAGTCAGACACAACAGAGCGACTGAGCACACACACACCCCACCCCACCGTTTACCAGATGAGATGAAACCTGAGGACCACCCTGCATCATCACCACCTACCTTGTTTCACACAGTATAATGAGTTATCTGAGAGCAGAACTGTTTTGCTTTCTGCTTTCTCTCCAGTGCCAAGCACACAGCAGGCATTCAGTGATGTGGAATGAATGCATGAACGAATGAATGGATTGCTTTAAGCCCTCATTATTTCTTACCTGGATCCCACACTTTCCCCCACTCTAGTTTCCTTGTCTCTGGTCTTGCCTTTCTCCCATACTCCCTGCTGACAAATGTCTGATGGCTCCTCATTACCTTCAGGATCTAATCCAGCCCCCTGAGCAGAACCTGTATATCATCAGGATCTGATATCTGCTTCACTCTCAGCCTGTACACTCCAGCCACACCTTTCTACACACTCTTCCTTCTGACCCCCTGGCTAATGCCTACCTACCCTCCAAGTTTCAACTTAACTGTCACCTCTTCCTAAAAGTCTTCACTCACAACAATATCTGCTCCAGGAAAGAAATCTAAACAGGACTGTGCTTTAGGAAGATTAATCTTTTTCAGTATGCAGGATCAATTGAAGTTATGACACACCTTTGTTAAGAAGTGTGAAGGGGAGGTACTTAAAAATTCAGACTGCTGTCACTTCAACATAAACCGAGAAAATGCCTCCCAGTACATCATGGCCATTTTCAGCCTTAATCCTCAGGGCTGCACTGTCTAACACAAAAGCCACTAGACATATGTGCCCTACTGAGCACTTGAAATATGGTTAGCTGAACTGAGGTGTGCTATGAGTATAAAATGTACACTAGATGTCAAAGATTCAGCATACAAAAAATTTAATAACTCAGTAATATGTTATATTGATTACATGTTGAGATGATACTATTTTGGAAACACTTGAATTTATTTTACCTACTTCTTTCTTTTTCATGGATGAAACAACACATTTATTTTGCTGGATTTTGTTTTTCAGGCAACATAAGAATGATATGTAAGTGATGTTTAGTTACCAAAAAAAAAAGTATAGGAAAACAAAATTTAGATACATTAAAATAGGCTTGCTTCCAAATTCAAACAAAAATAACTGAATTTCATTAATTATTATTTTCTGTAACTGTGGTTTACTTTTACACGAATGGGACTAAGTTCTACCACATTCACCTGTTTCTTTTTAATTCTTTTTTAATGTGGCTACCAGCAATTTTAAAATGTCCATATAGATCATAGTATATAATATCCATTAGACTGTGATGCCTGGGGAAAGGCCCAGAAAATTAAAGCAAATTCTTTGAATCTCTCCAAGTGTGGAGTTATCCTGAATATCCTAAACAATCGCATGTTTGCCTGGGTTACAGCCAGAGAAAGCCATTGCATACCTTTTCTGGATTTGTAGTTTGAATGTTTCTTTTTGTTTTACGATGTCCCTTAGAAAAGTTTCTTATTACAACCTATGCTATCCCCATTAGGCTGTCTAAGAAGCACATTCTCTGAGTCCAGTCCTACAGCTGGATCCAACTGAAAGTCAAAGTGATTACTTCCCAGACAGGACTTCAGCATTCTTGCTTATCTACCAGTCCAGATCCTTGATGGAGATTCAGGCAGTGTCCTGAGCCAGAAAACACACAGGTTTCACAATAGGAGAAAATATACAAAATTATATTTATGAACTGGATGCAGGGAAGGCATTCATAAACAGGACATAAAAAAGCAAAATTCATAAAAGAAAAGATCAATAAATATGACCACCAAAAAAAAAATGTAAAGGGTTGTGAAGTTTAAGGGTGCTATTGGCTAAGGGGGAATCTAGTTGAGAACCTGGTTTAAAGAATGTGCTTCACAACGGAGCTTTGCTTTCTCTTCTAGTGCTGGCAGAGCCCTTTGCTGAAATGTCTTTATTTCAAATGTATTTATTTCAAGGATGGTGTGCTATTTGACACTGTGGTTTTTTAGTCACTTACCTTTCTAACACCTAGGAGAGGGAAGACATAGCTTCCTCACCCTTGAGGAAGCTGAGGCCATGGGGAAGGGACCAACCACTTTCCCAGTTCACAGAACTCTGTGGGAACTGGCCTTTTGTCTGGAATTGCTACCTGTGCAATCTATCAGTCACGGTTCATGGCAGCTGTGGAACACCCCAAATAGGAACTTCCGCCCTTAATTATATTGAGGCTTGCAGAAGTGTGACTGGACTTACTGCCTGCATCAGTTCCACTTAATGATTAACTAAAGAAAATAATCCGGCAAATTATGTTTACAAAAACATTTGGTTGCTCTCAAATGCACTAGAGGGAATCTGGGAACTGCCATGCTCATCCAAGGGACCCTTTGGTCAAACCAAGCATCTGGCTAGGGACATCCTCCAGGATGTTGCTTCTTAAATTGGGTCAAGGGTCCACCTCCCTAGAACTGCCTGTGGTGTTTATTAAAATGCAGATTCCTGGCCCCACTCTAGACATAGTGAACCAAAGTCTCTGGAGGTAAGCCCTCAAATTTGCATTTAAAGCAGTCTCTTCTGATTCTTACTCATACTAAAGGTTGACCCCAACTTTTCTAGAAGAAAAGAACCAGAGACAAGAATGCTCTTAGCAAGAATGCTCTTCAGCCATCTTGGTCCCATAGATGGTAATTGTATATAAATGACAAATATACACAATAGGGTGCTGACAACAAATGACAGGTGAGAAAGAGATTCCCCTGAGAAGAAGGAGAAGGTAAGAGAGAGGACAGAATAGGGTAGGAGCCGCTCAGTTTTTACCCTCTGGAATCTTTACTCTTTGGAGGGAGCCTCGGTTACAAGATGATAACATAGAAATGTTTAGGTAAGGGAGTCTAAGGTAGCAATGAGTTCAGTCACCTGAAAGACATCCTGGAAGATATTTAGCATTCCTGGTCTTTGTTCCAACAAAACCAATCTAGTTCCTGATTCACAAATCATCCTGGAAATGTATAGCACTGACAGTCAAAGAGAAATCTCCCCAGCAAAAAGGCATCATCTACTCAATGGTCTATGACATCACCATTGAAGACTAAGTCAAAGAGGGTTTTGTGTGATTAATTTTCATTATCTGTTGTTACCCAGTTAATGAAAGGTGATACTATTAATGAGTGTGTGAACGAGACAGTGTCTTCGTTGCCATATCTGAAACATCTCCCAGCTTTTTCAGGGTAGAATAGACCTGACCCAAAGTGTGGCCTTTCTTCATTATAGAGAGATACAAACCCTTTCTCTCCAACTGCCCAACACCAAATTATTGTGCGTCAGCTGCTCACCACCCAGAACACAATATGAGGCCTGTACTTGAGTTACTGCTATTTTATGTGAGCAAAATGCTAGCTTTCTTTTCTCAGGAAAAAGGATTGATTTGGGAGAAGTTTCAATACCACATTTCTTGGTCTGAAAGCATGGTTGTTTAATAGCTGGTTGTGAACTGCATGGAACTTGGCAACTCCCTTTAAGCAATATTCAGAAGATGTTAAATTTGATTAAATGGAACCTTTGATACAAATAACTTTGAGACAATGAAATGTCTTCACAAGGAGATGTTCTTTTTCCCCCACTGAGGAAGAAATGGAGACATGTTTCCATTGTCAGTGCGTCCTGTCCATCTGATTATAAAGGAAGGCTGTGGACTAGATAAGCGAAAATAGGTTACATCTGGGAAGCCAGCAGTGTCTCCCTGCTAGCTGAAGAAGTTCCCTTTTGTCTCGCTCTTGAAGCACTGCGTTGTTTTCTTGGACTGCGGCTCTGAATTAAACCTGAGTTAAACTATGGATCCCTTACACTTGATTTTGTGATTGGAAGACCTACACAAATGCAAACCTAGAATATAATTGAACTTTTAAGAGCTAAAATCTCCACGAATAAGAAAGAAGCTACTTGATCCTACAAAAGATTGTCTGGTTGCTTTCTCTTTTGTATCCACTGTTAAACTAGAAAAAGAAATCACTAAGTTATCAGTCTGTATTCACTACTTGAGAGTACACATTGAACAATTTTACAAAACAAAATTGTGTCATAAAAAGTATTTCATTCATGTGATTCAGCCATCCCATTTCTCCATGTGTATATACCCAAAATAATTGAAAGTGGAATCGTGAATGGGTATTTGCACACCCACGTTCATAGCAGCATTTTAAAAATAGCCAGCCAAAGGTGGAAGCAACCCAAATGTCTATTGGTAGATAGTTGGATATATAAAATGTGGTATCAATACATGCAATTCAGACTTAAAAAGGAAGAAAATTCTGATACATGCTACAATACAGATTAGTGTTGAGGACACTATGCTAAGTGAAATAAGCCAGTCGTAAAAAAAAAAAAAAAATACTGTGTGATTCCACTTATAAGGTACCTAGAATAGTCAAATTCATAAATACAGAAAGTAAAATGGTACTTACCAGGGCCTGGGGTAGCGGGGAATGGAGAGTTACTGTTGTTTTTTTTTTTTTTTTTGAGTTACTGTTTTATGGATATGAAGTTTCTGTTTTTCAAGAAGAGTTCTGGATATGGAGATGGTAATAATAGAACAGCAGTGTGAATGAACTTAATGTCACTGAACTGTGTACTTAAAAACAGTTGTAAATTTTATGTTACGTACATTTCACCACCATTTAAAATAATAGTACTTTTAAAAACATATTTTAGAATTTTTATGCCAAAACTCTTGTCAAAGGAAGCTTCAACTTTTTCAAACTGGAAAATACTTTTCACATGACTTTCAAAGTAAATATAATATCTTGTTAATGCTCTGCACCTTTAAGGAAACTAATAAATTTCTGATCACTGTTCCTTTGAAGAAAAAACTTATGTCTTTCTTCTGCTTTTATATCCTTTCTCCCTGGCTCCATGTATTTGTCAGCTTTGTCAGGAATCTATGCTGATTTGTGGATTTATTGCTCCAGTCTTTACAAGAAACTTAGGTAAATAGTTGCAAGCTTTGGTAGGCTTGAAAAATGATAGCTGGGTACAAGGCTTTCATGTTGAGAAAACTATGACTACAAAGTATATTCTTAATAAAATTAATGTTCTCTGTAGTTCACTGAGCCATGCACAGAATAAACAGCATAATTTCTGCCCAGAGACAGTTGATATGAACACATGCTGTCCTAGTAGATATTTGCTTATTAAGCAATGGCAAAGAATAGAGTTAAAGGGACCCAAAGACATTGCTTTTGTGCCTGTTTCCTGGAGCTACAGGTTTCTAAGCAGGTCTCCTAGGAGCAACAGAAGACAGGACTCTAAGCACCCCATTCCTATATCAGCTGGTGAAGCTCCACTTGTGTATATTTTATACATTGGGGCTCCATTCCCCCCAAAAGTTTGAAATCCACTGGCCATGAAAATGAGTTGCCTGACTCTGCATCTTTCCTTCTCTTCTTTTCACTTCCCAATTGTCCCAATTCCATGTGGGAATCAATGCAGCTATAGGGAGGCTGACTGTAATCTCAGCAGTGGGAATGGACCTAGCACCACATGACCTCGGCCCCACCAATCATCACATTCCATCCCCTGTCAGTGATTGGTTCAGGGACAGGCACATGACCTCAGAGGCTGTGGTTAGAGTAAATCTTAGAACTTCTGCTGATAACACTGGCACAAAGATATTCTTTTTGTGCTCTTCATGAATGGGGGCATATAGAAACAGGAAACAGCTAGAAGCTGTTTTGCAACCAAATGGTCTGCCTAAGATGAAGCCACACCAAGGAAGCAGTAACAAGAAATGGTGAGGGGGAAATTGGTTCCTGGTTAAGTTGTTTGAGCTAAACTTCAAGCTTTTTAAATCTTTTTCTGCTTTTCAATTACATGAACGAGTAAACTCCCTTTATAAATTAAGTCAATATGAGCCAGTTTTTCTGTTACTTAGAAACAAAAATATCTGAACTGCTACACCATTGATCCATGTCAAACAATCCTTTAATTTTACAGATAAGGAAGCTAGGACCTATGGATACTATGTGGATAGTTAAGAGGCATAGCCTTCCAGTTTCAGGCCATTTTCTTAGTGTCCTAATCATTTAGAGCATGTTTGTGGTGTGTTCGACAATGAATAAAATGTTAGTTCTCTTTATGACTAAGCATTCATTGGATGTGCTCTAAAGGACTAAGACTGATTTTCCTCATGTTTGACTTCTGGCAATCAATCATATTGCTTTATGGCCACTTTGTGTATTATGCACCCTGATGACTCATTAAAAAGAAGAATGATTAAATAGTTGGAAGAAGGTGTGGGGACCTCACAGAAGAATTTAATTTGTAGCTAGTTTACCGGCAACTTAGGATGCTACTTTGTCATTTTCTTCTAAATTTGTCATTCACTTTCATTCCTTGATAATCATCCCTTATTACCAGTTCTTATCTTTCAAAAGCACAGCCCCACTGTCCTGTCTTCCTACCTTTTGAGGCTTCTTCTTCAGCCAGAATTTCCAGATTCTATAGGCTCTTCTATATGGGCTTCTCTGGTGGCTCGGCTAGTAAAGAATCTGCCCGTTATGTGGGAGACCTGGGTTCGATCCCTGGATTGGGAAGATACCCTAGAGAAGGGAACAGCTACCCACTCCAGTATTCTGGCCTAGAGAATTCCATGGACTGTATAGTTCATGGGGTCACAAAGAATCAGACATGACTGAGTGACTTTCACTTTCAAAGGCTCTTCTATAAACTCTAAAAATACTATCATTTTTATCTTCACATACCGTCTCCCTCACCCAGATGCTGGTTTTATGTTGGGGGAAGGACTTTGTTATCTACCTCAATCCTAAAATTACTTATTAGCCATTGAGTCTTCAAATAAATGTCCTAAAGTGGGGAGAAAAGAGAAAGGAATCCCCATTTTATGCACTAGGAGGGATACTCGATGACTTACAGACATTCTCACAGTCACCTGATGGGAAGTAGGTAGAAGTGTCCTAGTATAAAAAAATAAAGAAACCGGGTTGGGTGAGTTATAGGGTTGACACTAAGATCTGGGTGGGTACAGTTCCAAAAACATTTCCTTCCACTGCCACGCTGGGCAGTAGACTTTTTTGCCAGCTCCAAATAATAGTGACCACCTGTATCCAGAGTTGGGAAGACTGAGGCCTCATCCAGGCCTAGAGGGAAAGATAGTGGAGATGTCTGTCAAGCTTGCCAAAGGGGAGAGTGGCTGCCCACATGCCACATATTTCACCTCTCTGCATCCTGATGACCCAGCCAGTTCCAGAGGTTTCCCAGGAAGAAGGTCAAGTGCATTGAAGAGTCTAGATATAAGGTTTGTAAACTCAAATGCATTAGCAGGGATGGTTTTGCGTAAAGATGAAGATGCATTTGTAGTGTGCTTGTGAGAAAACTAGAAGTCAGAGGGTTAATTGCTGTCTACTGGAGTGAGTCATGAACCAAAAGGCAGGTGAGAAGTTCAGGCCCTGGAAAGACCAGTGCACTTTTGCATGGGATGCACTGGGGCAGCACACCAGCCTCTTTTTTCAGACTCATATTGATGCACAAGTACATGAATGTTACCCTCTGGAGTGACTCACTTAAGAGGAACCAGTTCACTTGCCACCACACAGACTGACTCACAGGGTCTTTCAATCAAAGCATACAGTGTGGCACATGAACCCTGAGTGAGAAATGGCCAGTCTTCTTTCCCTGAAGAAACAGGGACATCAGGAAGGAGAAGAGGATAGTAAGCTAGCAGTCAGGGAAGCCACCTTCTAGCTGCTGCTTTGAAGACATGTTCATCATGCCTATCCCTTAGCTGGGTGGTGGATGATGCTGCAAGGGACATGCCCAATGGTTGCATAGATGATGGACTTCTTGTGGGGTTATTTAAGATACACAAAAGGAAAGAGGCTGGATCTGGTCCCAGAAGACATTTCATAAAGAGTAAATGAATGAATGGGCAATGTAATGGAAACTAATGCAAATCATGGATTCAGAAGACCTGAGCCATATTTATCTTATTTCCTCATCTGAAGAATATCTATGATTTCAGTTGTCTGGGGAGGGATCTTTGATTGCAGAAGGCAAGGAGGGAGATTCTGAGTTCAGTAAGAGGTGGGGGTATTTGGGGCTGAAAGAAGCCCATGTCAGAATGATGGGCCAGGAGACAAAGTGCATTCTGTCCAAGGGATGGACACTGAAAGTGACCTGGGAGACTGAGCAGGTTAAATTATTCCATTGGGATAGATTGTGGGTTTATCTGAGCAGGAGGTTAACTGTGGGTTAACTGCAATGGAGGCCATTCTCCAGAATGAATAACAGTGGATTTAAAGACAGACTTTGAAGTAGACAAATTAAAGACACCAGATCTTTGTGGTGAGTTTAGTATGATGTCTAGATTCCAGGGCTCTGCTTCTCAATTCTGGCTAAACCCAGAATTACCTGGGAGCTTTTCAAACTTATCAGTGCATGGACCCTTCTCCCAGAGATTCAGATTCAACTGGTCTGAAATGAGGCCATGAATCAATTATTTTTTAAAAGTTTATTGTAGTTGATTTACAGTGTTGTGTTAATTTCTGCTGAAAAGCAAAGTGACTCAGTTATACATACATGTTGTTGTTGTTTTTTCATGCTGGTTTATTACAGGATATTGAATACAGTTCCCTGTGCTACATAATAGGCCCTTGTTGTTTATCCATCCTATATATAGTAGGAGGCTAACTCCAAATCCCAATACTTCCCTCCCTTCACCTCCTCGCCCTTGGCAGTCTGTTCTCTAGTCTGAGAGTCTGTTTCTGCTTCATAGATATGTTCATTTAGGTCATTTTGATATTTTACATTCTTCATAAAGTGATATCATATGGTATTTGTCTCTTTCTAACTTACTTAGTATGACAATCTCTAGGTCTATCCATGTTGCTGCAAATTATTTCATTCTTTTTAATGGCTCAGTATTATTCCATTGTATATATGTACCATATCTTCTTTATGCACTTATCTGTCAATGGACATTTAGGTTGTTTTCATATTTTGACTATTGTCAATAGTGCTACTATGAACATAGGGGTGCATGTATCTTTTCAAATTATAGTTTTGCCTGAGTATATGCCCAGAAGTGGAATTGCTGGATTATATGGTAATTCTGTTTTTAGTTTTTTGAGGAATCTCCTTACTGTCTTCCCACAGTGGCTTCATCAACTTATACTCCCACTAACAATGTAGGAGGGTTCCCTTTTCTCCACACCCTCTCCAGCATTTATTATCTGTAGAGTTTTTAATGATACCCATTCTGACTAGTGTGAGGTGGTGCCTCATTTTAGTTTTGATTTGCATTTCTCTAATAATTAGCTATGATAAGCATCTTTCCATGTTCCTATTGGCCATCTGTATATCTTCTTTGGAGAAATGTCTATTTATGTCTTCTGCCCATTTTTCAGTTGGGTTGTTTTTTTGTTATTGAGTTGTATGAGCTGTCTGTATGTTTTGGAAATTAAGCCCTTGTTGGTTGCATCATTGCAAATATTTTCTCCTAGTTCCTAGGTTATCTTTTCATTCTATTTATGGTTTCCTTTGCTGTACACAAGTTTTTAAGTTTGATTAGGTCGCATTTGTTTCTTTTTGTCTTTACTTCTATTGACTTGGGTGACTGACTTAGAAATGTATAGTTTTTGTCACAGAATATTTTGCCTATGTTCACTTCTGGGAGTTTTATGATGTCACATCTTATAATTAAGCTTTCAAGCCATTTTGACTTTATTCTTTGTGTATGATGTGAGGGTATGTTCTAACTTCATTGATTGACATGTGACTGTCCAACTTTCCCAGCACCACTTGCTGAAAAGACGGTCTTTTCTCCCTTGTATATTCTTGCCTCCATCACCAAAGATTAATTGTCCATAGGTGTGTGGGTTTATTTCTGGGCTCTCTGTTCTGAGGAATATATATATATATATATTTTGGCTGCACAACACATTTTGTGGGATCTTAGTTCCCTGACAAGGGATCAAAGCCACAGCCTCAGTAGTGAAAATGAGAAAATGAGAAGTCCTAACCTCTGGACCACCAGGGAATTCCCAGGAATCAATATTTTAAAAAAGATTTCCAGGTGGCTCTTAGGTGCCACTAAGGTTAAGAATCTGCACTCTAGATATAACTCAAAGTAGGCAAATTCTCAAGAGTCCATGCCTGAACTATGAAATTTTGAGCAAACTCAAAAGAGATATTTTGGGATTATACATGCATATCATACATGTATACAGGCAGTATACACGCTTGGTTTCTTACTAGTCCCTAGTCTCAAAATCTGGCAGATGCCAAGGTGACCTTGATCCATGAGAGAGTCCCTAGAGGGGCCAACGGGAGATACACTCATGAAACCATCCTGTAAGGTATGGTAAGTAAAGGTATGGTATGGTAAAGTAAAATCTTGGCACTTGAGTGGCCTGACACTGTAACAGGAAGAAACCACACTGGAGGGTGCAGCACAGTGGAACAATAGTAGGCCAGAAATCAGAAGTCTTGTCTGTCACTCTTGACTCTGCAACTCCGCCATCCCTAATCCTGGGCAAGTCACTTCACCGCTCTGGGTCTAAGCTCTGTTTCCTGTCAACTTCAGTCTTAAAGTTTCCTTCCCTGTCTGTGGATCTCTGACCCTAACTCTGTTTCTGAGGCCAGGCCAATTTGAGGTCTCTAGGCCACTTGAGTTTCTGGGGAGAAAAGGGTAATGGGAGGAGAAAGTGTAATAAGGAAATAAGTAGAAAAGGTGGACAGAGGTTACTAGAGCTTTTAAGAGCCACTGACATGGTTCTATACCAAAAGACATCCTAAAATTTATTTGGTTCTAGATACAGAATTCATCACCAGTCACATCCACAACTGGGTGTAGTTTTTGCTTTGGCTCCATTCCTTCATTCTTTCTGGAGTTATTTCTTCACTGATCTACAGTAGCATATTGGGCACCTACCGACCTGGGGAGTTCATCTTTCAGTGTCCTATCTTTTTGCCTTTCTATACTGTTCATGGGGTTCTCAAGGCAAGAATACTGAAGTAGTTTGCCATTCCCTTCTCCAATGGATCACGTTTTGTCAGAATTTTCCACTGTGACCCGTCTGTCTTGGGTGGCCCTACACAGCATGGCTCGTAGTTTCATTGAGTTAGACAAGACTGTGGTCCACGTGATCAGATTGGCTAGTTTTCTGTGATTTTGGTTTTCATTCTGTCTACCCTCTGATGGAGAAGGATAAGAGGCTTATGGAAGCTTCCTGATGGCAAAGATTGACTGAGGGGGAAACTGATTCTGATGTAAAGTCCAATGCTATAAAGAGCAATATTGCATAGGAACCTGGAATGTAGGTCCATGAATCAAGGCAAATTGGAAGTGGTCAAACAGGAGATGGCAAAAGTGAACGTCGACATTTTAAAAATCAGCAAATTAAAATGGACTGGAATGGGTGAATTTAACTCAGATGACCATTATATCTAATACTGTGGGAAAGAATCCCTTACAAGAAATGGAATAGCCATCATGGTCAACAAAAGAGTCCAAAATGCAGTACTTGGATGCAATCTCAAAAATGACAGAATGATCTCTGTTCGTTTCCAAGGCAAACCATTCAATATCACAGTAATCCAAGTCTATGCCCCAACCAGTAACACTAAAGAAGCTGAAGTTGAATGGGTCTATGCAGATCTACAAGACCTTCTAGAACTAACACCCAAAAGAGATGTCCTTTACATTGTAGGGGACTGGAATGCAAAAGTAGGAAGTCAAGAAATACCTGGAGTAACAGAAAAATTTGGCCTTGGAGTACAGAATGAAGCAGGGCAAAGGCTAATAAGAGTTTTGCCAAGAGAATGCACTGGTCATAGCAAACACCCTCTTCCAACAACACAAGAGAAGACTCTACACATGGACATCACCAGATGATAATACCAAAATCAGATTGATTATATACTTTGCAGCCAAAGATGGAGAAGCTCTATACAGTCAGCAAAAACAAGACCAGGAGCTGACTGTGGCTCAGATCATGAACTCCTTATTGCCAAATTCAGACTTAAATTGAAGAAAGTAGGGAAAACCACTAGACCATTCAGGTATGACCTAAATAAAATCCCTTACAATTATACAGTGGAAATGACAAATAAATTCAAGGGATTAGATCTGATAGACAGAGTGCCTGAAGAAATACGCTCGGAGGTTTGTGACATTGTACAGGAGACAGGGATCAAGACCATCCCCATGGAAAAGAAATGCAAAAAGGCAAAATGGTTGTCTGAGGAGGCCTTCCAAATAGCTGTGAAAAGAAGAGAGGTGAAAGGCAAAGGAGAAAAGGAAACCCATTTGGATGCAGAGTTCCAAAGAATAGCAAGGAGAGATAAGAAAGCCTTCCTCGGCAATCAATGCAAAGAAATAGAAGAAAACAACAGAATGGGAAAGAGTAGAGATCTCTTCAAGAAAATTAGAGATACCAAGGGAACATTTCATGCAAAGACGGGCACAGTAAAGGACAGAAATGGTATGGACCTAACAGAAGCAGAAGATATTAAGAAGAGGTGGCAAGAATACACAGAAGAACTATACAAAAAAGATCTTCATGACCCAGATAAATATGATAGGTCACCTAGAGTCAGACATCCTGGAATTCAAGGTCAAATGTGTCTTAGGAAGCATCACTATGAACAAAGCTAGTGGAAGTGATGGAATTCCAGTTGAGCTATTTCAAATCCTAAAAGATGATGCTGTGAAAGTGCTGCACTCAATATGCCAGCACATTTGGAAAACTCAGCAGTGGCCACAGGACTGGAAAGGATCAGTTTTCATTCCAATCCCAAAGAAAGGCAATCACAAAGGAAGTTCAGACTACCACACAATTGCACTCATCTCACATGCTAGCTCAAAATTCTCCAAGCCAGGCTTCAACAGTACATGAACTGTGAACTTCCAGATACTCAAGCTAGATTTAAAAAGGCAGAGGAACAAGAGATCAAATTGCCAACATCCATTGGATCATAGAAAAAGTGAGAGAGTTCCAGAAAAACATCTATTTCTGCTTTATTGATTATGCCAAAGTCTTTGACTGTGTGGATAACAACAAACCGGAAAATTCTTCAAGAGATGGGAATACCAGACCACCTGACCTGCCTTCTGAGAAATCTGTATGCAGATCAAGAAGCAGCAGTTAGAACTAGACATGAAACAACAGACTGGTTCAAAATTGGGAAAGGAGTGCGTCAAGGCTGTATATCATCACCCTGCTTATTTAACTTATATGCAGAGTATATCATGAGAAATGCTGGGCTGGAAGAAGCAAAGCTGGACTCAAGATTGTCAGGAGAAATAACAGTAACCTCAGATATGCAAATGACACCACACCTATGGCAGAAAGTGAAGAAGAACTAAAGAGCCTCTTGATGAACGTGAAAGAGGAGAGTGAAAAAGTTGACTTAAACTCAACATTGAGAAAACTAAGATCATGGCATCCGGTCCCATCCCTTCATGGCAAATAGATGGGGAAACAATGGAAATCGTGTCAGAGTTTATTTTTGGGGGCTCCAAAATCACTGCAGATGGTGATTGCAGCTATGAAATTAAAAGAAGCTTGCTCCTTGGAAGAAAAGTTATGACCAACCTAGACAGCATATTACAAAGCAGAGACATTACTTTGCCAGCAAATGTCCATCTAGTCAAAGGTATGGTTTTTCCAGTAGTCACGTATGTATGTGTGGGTTGGACACTAAAGAAAACTGAGCCCCGAAGAATTGATGCTTTTGAACTGTGGTGTTGGAGAAGACTCTTGAGAGCCCCTTGGACTGCAAGGAGATCAAACTAGTCAAACCTAAAGGAAATCAGTCCTGAATATTCATTGGAAGGACTGATGCTGAAGCTGAAACTCCAATACTTTGGCCACCTGATGAGAAGAACTGACTCGTTTGAAAAGACCCTGATGCTGGGAATGATTGAAGACAGGAGGAGAAGGGGATGATAGAGGATGAGATGGTTGGATGGCATCACTGACTCAATGGACATGAGTTTGAGTAAGCTCCGGGAGCTTGTGATGAACAGGGAGGCCTGGCGTGCTGCGATTCATGGGGTTGCAAAGAGTCGGACACGACTGAGCTACTGAACTGAACTGAGATACAGAATTCATTTAAAAATTGAAGGAGAAAAGGTGAGACTGAATGTGTACTTCTCTGGTTGGAGAAAAACCTAACGTGATGATGATGATGATGATAATAGTAATAATTGGACATTCTGTAGCACTTGACACTTTATAAAGTGCTTTCACATGTTAATAATTACAACTATGCCTTAATTTACAGTAAAAAAAAAAAAATGCTTTTTGGTGCTCTCCCTCCTGTATGAGTTGGCACTGACTGGGAATGTAAATGCGCTTGTTATTTACATGGTTGTTAGTGGAAGTAAGAGGGATGGAGGTTCAGCACCAGCATCTGGACAGTGAACAGCTCAGAAGATGGCCTGGCATGCCCGCATCAACACCCCTGTGTTCAACCTGGTGGTCTCCTAACTGTGATCATGAGCAAAACTGGAGCGGTGCGGCCCTGCTTACTTTCCTGGGAAGTATGTCTTTCCTCCATCATCACTGAATCCTTACTTTTGTTTGACTTCTCCTTCCATTTACATTCTAGTAACAAGCAGTCATTTTGTTTTTTCCCTCTAGAGAGAATCCTAGCCTGGGAGACAGAAATTCTGGGTCCTGGTCCCAACTCTGCCATTTAATTATTTTGTTTCATCTGATCTCACTTTCTTCCCCTAGAGCAGAGTTGAGCCAGATCTTTTCTACCCCACTAGGTCTACACTGGGCTTCCAAGGTGGCTCAGACAGTAAAGAGTCTGCCTGCAATGTAGGAGACCTGGGTTCAATCCCTGGGTCAGGAAGGTCCCTTGGAGAAGGAAATGGTAACCCACTCCAGTATTCTTGCGTGGAAAAATCCCATGGACAGTGGAGCCTGGCAGGGTACAATCCATGGGGTCACAAAGAGCCGGACATGACTAAGCAACTAACACTTTCACTTTCAGGTCTACATCAGGCTTCCCAGGAGGTGCCTGCCAATGCAGGAGATGCAATAGATGCAGGTTCGCTCCCTGGGTCAGGAAGATCCCCTGGAGGAGAACATGACAATCCACTCCAGTATTCTTGCCTGGAGAAGGCTCAAATAAAGTAATGTATGTCACAAGGTTTTGAAATTTTGAAAAGCACAATCCAGATAGACCTGAAAGAATGTGAACTATTGTTATTCGGGGGCTTAGCAGGACCAGGGATTTGTTCCCATTGCCTCCAGAACATGCCAGTGCTGTGCTGGCCTCCTGACATCCTACAGCCCTCTTCCCATCACACAGTCCCTGACAGGGCCCATTGATCCTGGGATTGAACCCAGGGTGCACCAACTTCCTGACCATCCTCAGATAGCATCCCTGGTTCTTACAGTGCTCTTATGGGCTTTACTGCCCCAAACTTCCATCTCTTGCCCACATCTGCCCCGAGTCTTACCTGAGTTAGGTGTTTCCTTAGGGAATACTAAATATTTTTGCTGTCAGTCTATAACCATAATTAGGAAGATAAATCAGCAGCCCCAATAAAGTAGGCTCATATGTTACAAAGCCCAATGTTAAATATATTCTTGGAATGGCAGCTAAGGTTGGTACCTTGACTCCCCTTAGTCCCTCCCTTGAAAAAACCACTTTCTCTTTTCAACCATCTTATACTCTTAAATTTTTATTGATACTCCAAAAGTGTGTTTATTTATTTTAACCCAAGAGTCCTGACATGTTAATGACAAAATTCGTGGTTAATTGTAGCCCAGGACTAATATTTAACAACAATAACAACAACAAATTTTATAAGTTATTGGAAGATGAAATAGATTCTCATTTTTTTTTTACTAGTGTGTCCATAAATTAATCTACCACCAATTTCAGCCATACACTTAGAGCCTGTATCTTAGATACCTTATCTATATAACTACATTTTTTTCTAAGAAAAGGAAAGTTTAATACATCAAACTCTGTTCTATTCTTTTTTTTTTTCATTAATTTTTAAAGTGAGCATTCATGGACTAAATCTTTGTTGGTTATGATACACACACAGTGAAAAAGAGCAAGAGTTGATTATTTGATTCTCTTTTTTTTGATTCCCTATTTTTTTAAGTATTAAAATCTAGTTCATAAATGAAATATGTTTTGCCTAATTTTGGTAAAAGTTAAATCCTTTTTAATAGAATTATCTTTAAAATAACCAACAGATGAATTCTATTGAAAAGTTTTTTAAAGAAGTTTAGAGCTAATGGTTATTGGACACTTGTTAATTGTCAAGCACAGGGCTAGGCACCTTGCCTCCATCATATAATTGAATCCTTGCAATTCTGTGAAGTAGACATTTTTAAATTTGGTTGTTCAAAATCAGGATATGTTTTCTAATCATAATAGGAACCATTTCGTAGAGCTTACTATGTGCTAGATACTCTGCCAGAGACATAAATTTGCACTTAATCTCCACTATAGTCCTAAAAAGGAGGCTTTATTTTCCCACTTTGCAGTTGAAGATGCTAGGGTTGAGACTGGTTAAAGTGAGTTGCCAAGGTCATAGAATTAGTAATTAACAAATCTAAACTTCAGCTCTGGTCTTCTGATCACAACACCAAGATCCACAAAACTCCCTTCAGGTTATCCATTCATTCATAAGTCTGGGTCCAACAGCTAAAATAATTCATTCCAATTTGCTCAGGTTTTAGAGTCCTTGACCAAGGGACTATTTACAATGCAGGGTTAAGGGAACAAAAGAGGGATGGTTAAGCACTAAAAGATCATATTGTATCAAGTCTAGTAGAAAAACAGAAACGAAAACTATGAGAGTGTGAACAGGAAGAATTCAGTACAATGGATTGATTAACCAGTCATTGGAAGACTAAAAGGGCAAAAGAGAACATTTCTAAACAATTAGATTAAACCACTAAGGGAAGGCCTCTGTGCCTCTGGGCAGTAGCAGCTACTACAACCCTGCAATAAGAGGCTGAAAAGTTAACAGTTGGTCATTGAGTCACTATATGGACTCCACTCCAGGTTCAGGCTTTAGTAAGGAGTGAGTGAAGGTCAATTTAAGTTCAGGCTATGCTTTTAGACAACTCAGTGGGTACCACAAAAACCCAGTACATGTTATACTACCATTTGTCCCAGCAATTTCATTCCTGGGCCATTTATCTGAAAAAACAAAACCACTAGTTTGAAAGGACCCCTGCATCCCAATGTTCTTAGCAGCATTATTTACAATTTTCAAGGTATGGAAGCAACCTAAGTATCCATCAACAGATGACTGGATAAAGAGGATGTAGTATATACATACAATGGAATACTACTCAGCCATTAAAAAGAATAAAATTTTGCCATCTGCAACAACATGGATAGACTTGGAAGGCATTATGTTAAGTGAAATAAGTCAGACAGAGAAAGAGAAACCCTGTACGATATTACTTATATGTAGAATCTAAAAAATACAACAAACTAGTGAACATATAAAAGAAACAGACTCATAGAGAAAAAAACTTCTGGTTACTAGTGGGGAGAGGGAAGGAGGAGGGGAAGGTAGGGGTGGGGATTAAGAGGTGCAAACTATTATGTATAAAATAAGCTATAAGGATATACTATACAACATGGGGAATATGGCAAGTATGTTACAACAACTGTAAATGGAATACAGCCTTTAAAATTATGAATCACTATGTTGTACACCTGAAAGTTATATAATATCATATATCAAATATACCCCAATATAAACAAACACTAAACCTGTCACACACTAAATCCTGCCACCCTGGTACCCACAGAAATAGGGCTGCTGGAGCATGATCTTATAGAAACCATATACAGGATCTATTTCCATTTCCCTGATCTAGGAAGTGAGTCTCTTTCAAATGCCAGAGAAGAATGGTTCATAGACAGGAACGGTTTTATGAGAGAGGGGGGGAAAGGCCAGCAGAGTATGCAGGGACCTCCCAGAGCCAAGTCAAAGATGCACAAAACCTATCCCCAGGGACTTGAGTCCAATAGGCCAAGCTGATAGATTCACCTGATACTTAGAGCTCAGGACTAGGAAGAGCTTTAAAATGTATGCCACCCTACACACACATGGGGCTATTTGGAAAGAAAGATGTATACTAACAGGTGAAGTATGGCTTAAACCTACTGAGACTCCTAGAAGCAGCGCAGCTGCCAAAAAAAAGTGGCAATGATTCATTGTTGGGGTCACCAAAAGAGGGATGCAGAGGTGATAGAGGGGAACAACACAATAGACACAACTGCCGAAAGGCCGGGCCTCGAACCGGTAACTTGGCAACTATCCCTCATCCCTAAGAGGCAAAACCCACCCGATTATTTCCCACTCTACACAAAGGAAGCATTAGACAAAGCCTGAACATGGGGCTTCAACAAAGATCTTGGAGGCCATGTGTTGCTAGTTAATGAACACGGGCAATACGTCTTTCTCCAAACTGCAGCTTGTCAAGCCATCAGGCAGGCTCATCAGGGAACTCACTACAGAAGGGAAGCTCCGTATAGTTGGTTGGTTGAGGTCATGGTAACCTCTGTCATGAAAATATAATCAGTCAGATAGCTGAGACCCGCCCCATGTGCACAATGAACAACCTCAGGCTCCGAAGAGGCCCCCAGATAAGCCCCATCCAGGACATATCCTGAAGATTAGCTGATTGCTTTCACTGTCATGCCAAGAGCATTAAACAACTTCAGCTGTATCTTGGTATTAGAGGACACATTTTCAGGGTGGGTAGAGCACTCCCCACTAGAACTGAAACAGCAGCCCCAGTGGCTAAAGTATTACTAAGAGATAATCCCCAGGTTTGGGCTCCCAGGGCCCCTATAAAGTGATAATGGCCCAGCATTTGTGTCTCAAGTGACAAAAGGGATAACAAGTACCCTCCGCATAAAATGAAACTTGCACTCAGCCTGGACACCCCAATCGTTTGGGGAAAGGAGAGAGATCTATTTAGAACTTAAAACAACCTTAGCAAACTTATACACTAGGAGACTCAAAAAACACTGGATTAAGTTACTCCCAGTCGCCCTGCTCCACATGTAGTTAGCCTCAAGGGATAACTCAAAGTGCATTTGAACCCATGTATGGTAGACTAGGGCTTCCCAGGTGGCCCTAGTAGTAAAGAACCCACCTGCCATTGAAGTAGAGGTAAGAGATGCAGGTTCAGTCCCTGGGTCAGGAAGATCCCCTGGAGAAAGGCATGCAACCCACTCCAGTATTCTTGCCTGGAGAATCCCATGGACAGAGGAGCCTGGCAGGCTACAGTCCATGGGGTCATCAAGAGTCAAACACAAGTAAAGCGACTTAGCATGCATACATGGTAGACTCATTCCCCAGCCCGAAAGTAGGGATACCTTAGCCCCTCGAAACAGAACAATTCAAGTATACCCTCCAGCTAGGAGAAACCATGAGTCCTCATGTATGTGGCGACCAGGTGCTGCCTGGACCATGGTCCTGGCCCTCCCCCACTTCTAGCTAGGAAATCAGATGAACCTAAACACCTGGAAAACTGGCAGCCCACAAGGTCAGCTCACTCCTAAGAGGACCAGTCTCCACTCGGTGATCCTAACCAGCCATCCTGCCCTGAAACTGAGGGATCACTCTGTGGGGACATCACACTCAAGGAGGCCCCTGATCCCCAACCTCTGGAGACACAACCTGGGCAATAGACTCCCTGACTCCTCGAGTGAACCTCCCTCTGACCCAAAGTGTCTCTTTAAAAAACCACAAAAAGTGTGGCCAGGGATATTTAGCCATGGCAGTGAATCTTGAAATCAGGGCACAATTATGCCTACAGGCAAAGACCAAGATACCTTTATTTGTAGGAAAAATGGAATGCATGACCATCATTCTCCTGCTAACATGTGAGCCATGCATCCTAAACTGTCCGGAGTCCTCCATCTCCAAGAAGCTAGAGTTTCTAAAACTCCAAATGGTGGTCGCTCAGCGAAGCAAACAGTCAGGACGCAGTCGTGTGACAACCAAGTACACGTAAAGGCAGCAGGAGAAGCTCTGCTCCTCCACTCAGGGTTATGCCGACGCCCCAAACCAGCGAAGCAGTTATAGAAGACAGACCTGCACCCCCAGAGCCCCTCAAGAGTGAGGAGCGGGTTGAAAAACCAAGGAGGGATTTGTCAGGGGCAAAGCCCATTAGCAATTCCCGGGAAATTAACATAGAATATTGGTAATAAAATAAAGTCTAACCTTTCCTCCTTGGTACTTCATCTAGTTTCACTTGCTGGTAGGGGGCTGCGTGCAGAGGCCTTGCACTGGGCACTTCAGATGTGGACTGAGCGGACATCTCAGCTTGGGACCCAGTGCAGAAGTGCTGCACCTGACGCTCAGTTCAAGACGGCGGGGGTGGGGGTGGGGGTGGGGGCGTGCGCAGAGGCACGGAGCCTGGACGGGCAATCTGGAGCCTGAGCAGCACAGGCTGCGTCTGTCTCCTTGAGCTCCACTTTCTTCCTCCCGCCCCTGGCTGACTTGAACCCTATAAAGCAGCCCCACTCATGGCCTGCCTGGATGAATGGGTACTCTCCAGCAAAAAGTTTTCAGCCTTTTTGGCACAGACACGGGTGGAAGACAGTTTTTCCATAGATTGAGATGGGGGAGAGGGTGGTTTCAGGAAGATTCAGGTTCATTACATTTATTGTGCACTTTATTTCTGATCTAATGCCACCACAGATCTGGCAGGAGGTATGGGTCCATGGCTCGGAGGTTGGGGACCCCAGCCTCCTCCTTTTTTTTTTTTTTTTTTTTAATCAAAAAACAGCTTCCTTTGCTTCTGAACTGAACTTGGTCTGGTTCTACTGGCGTGAGCAACAGAGGGCAGAAGATCCCTTGCTGGGGACCGATTTGAGAGAGGGACGGTAACAGTGGTGTGCTTAGAGCTAGGGAAACACAAAGAGGAGACTGGGATTATTCATTAGGAAAAACTCCATAGAACTGGGCCCACATCTGTGAGGTAGATGCTACCTACCTGCTGGCCCTGTTCTTCTGGCCCTGAGAGCTCTGGGGCTGAGCATAGACACCACAGAGCTAATGCCCACATCTGTGAGAAGAGGTGCCTTAGCTGGTACTGGGCAGGTGGGAGGGCACAATGAGGCTGACTGTGGGAAAGTGGACAAAAACCTGGAACCTGGAACCAAGGGCCACTGCCGGGTGATAAACCATCGCTCAGAGTGTTCTGACAGGAGCAGGAAGCCAACACTGAAAGACGTGAGAACTTTCTTCCTCTTACTGCATTCCAGCTCCATTCAGGGCCCCTTGTTGACTGACCCTAATGGTGAGCCACTGGCAAAGGAGTAAACAAATGGCAGGATCCTAGCCCCAGGATGAAAATGCTGAGACTAGAAGGATGGGTTTGGAGCAGAGAAATCAGAGTTGAATAACTAGCACAGCCTACCACTGGCAGCTCATCGTTCATGCACACTCTTCTACGCATACTTAAACTGCCATACAACAATAGAGTTGCATGCTTCTGCCTAACAAAATGCAACTATCCTTTGTACAAATGAAGCACCCTTACTTCTCCCAGAGAAGAAAGGCACAAAATCTCAAGATTAAATGTGTCCATTTCAGGATCTTCCCTGGTGGTTCAGAAGGCAGAATGCATCTGCCTGCAATGCAGGAGACCTGGGTTCGATCCCTGAGTTGGGAAGATCCCCTGGAGAAGGAAATGGCAACCCACTCCAGTACTCTTGCCCGGAAAAATGCCATGGACGGAGGAGCCTGGTAGGCTACAGTCCATGGGGTCTCAGCAATCCTAACTGAATGTTTTGAAGATTAATTTTAAAATTTGCCACCATCACTAGTACTTGTATAAATTATAAGGGAAAGAAAGGAAGAGAAGACATAAGTGTTTATTAACTATATGTGTGTTCAGTCGTGTCTAATTCTTTGTGACCCTGTAGACTGTAGCTCACCAGGCTCCTCTGTCCATGAGACTCTCCATGCAATAATACTAGAGTGGGTTACCATGCCCTTCTCTAGACGATCTTCCTGACTCAAGGATCGAACCTGTGTCTCCTGAGTTTCCTGCATTGCAGGTGGATTCTTTACCCACTGACACACCTGGGAAGCCCATTTATTAAGTATACATGTGTTCAAAGTCACTTATATGTGGAATCTAAAATTTGACACAAATGAACCTATCCATGAAGAAGGAACAGACTCAGAGACATAGAAAACAGATTTGTGGTTGCTGAGGGGGACATAATGGGAGGTTGGGGTTAGCAGATGCAAAACCAATTTATATAGAATGGATAAACAGCAAGGTCCTAATGTGTAGCACAGGGAACTATATTCAACATCCTGTGATAAACCATAATGGAAAAGTATATTTTAAAAATGCATACATGTATATAACTGTAATCACTTTGCTATATGGCAGAAATTAACACAACAATGTAAATATATACTTTAACTTTTAAAAAGCAAACCTTTGCAAACATGTAAAGAAAAAAAAGCCCATGCAGAGTGGTGACAGTCCTTGTTTCTGTAGCTGACCACCGGGCAGGGTTGAAATTTATAACTTCCTTCCCCTGTTACTCATTCTATGCTTCCTTCCTTCGCTCTCAAGCCAGCACATCAGCAAGTGTGTTTTCTTTACTTGCTATAATGACTTCAGCTTTCATTTCTACAGGGTCTGAACCTTCAGTGGTTCTGCCCATCTTCCCATTAAGTATTACTATCGGACATGGAAGTACTAAGAGGTGCCCCAAGCATCCCCTAGGTTCCAGACATGGTCCTCTGTGTCCACATTGTGTGGCAGGCATCCAGCTTCTCTTTGGTAATCAGAACCTGCCTCCCTAACACAGAGTCAGTTAGTGAGGTCAGTCGCTCAGTTGTGTCCGACTCTTTGTGACCCCATGGACTGCAGCCCACCAGGTTTCCCTGTCCATCACCAACTCCCAGAGGCTACTCAAACTCATGTCATTGGGTCGGTGATGCCATCCATCTATCTCATTCTCTGTCATCCCCTTCTCCTCCTGCCTTCAATCATTCCCAGCATCAGAGTCTTTTCAAATGAGTCAGTTCTTTGCATCAGGTGGTCAAAGTATTGGAGTTTCAGCTTCAGCATCAGTCCTTCCAATGAATATTCAGGATTATTATTATATTCAGGGTATTATGAATATTCAGGATTATTATTATAAAGGAATGAATATTCCTTTAGGATGGACTGGTTGGATCTCCTTGCTGTCCAAAGGACTCTCAAGAGTCTTCTCCAACACCACGGTTCAAAAAGATAAATTCTTTGGCACTCAGCTTTCTTTAGAGTCCAACTCTCACATCCATACATGACTACTGGAAAAACCATAGCTCTGACTAGATGGACCTTTGTTGGCAAAGTAATGTCTCTGCTTTTTAATATGCTATCTAGGTTGGTCATAACTTTTCTTCCAAGGAGCAAGCGTCTTTTAATTTCAACATGGAGAGTAGTTCTCTTTTTGCCTTTTAGTTTTGTGACCCACTGAGCTCATGATGGTTCACTTCAATGGAACCTGCTGGGTCCTCTTGTGGAAGCACTCTTACCACTTGGTACTGAGAGCCCCAAAACATCCGAACAAAGTTCTTTGAGTAAGTACTTCCAACCCTTGACACCTGGACCTGATATTTTACCTATGTGTTAAAACAGAAATATGTATTGGTTGCTGACTCAAAGTATATCCTGAATCCTGTTGAAAAAAGAAAAAACTCTTAACTTTCATGGTGTTATCTCCTGCCGGGGGCCACAGATAGGTCTGCAGTAGGCTATTCCACTCTACCGTCTACCTGGTCTACTGCTTACGAGGTAGGAATGGTATAGACAGATCCCATGGACAAGGACCTCTTGCCTCACTTCTTTTGCAGTAAAATGTGTTCCTTGATGAGAAGAAATGTTGTGGGGGAATGATGATGGTGCATAATGTATTTTACCAGTTCATGGAATCAAGACAATGATTTAGTATCAGCCAAACTGTGCAACAGCTTCAAGGCATTGCCACCCCTGGACCTGAAAGGGAATGGGGCAGAAATTGTACCTCTGAGCCCAGTGAGAGCTAGAGATTTGGAGGAGGAACTTCCCTCCCATCCAGCCAGCAGAAGCTGTGGCCACAGAGGGACACAGCTATATCGCTGGAGGCGTGGCGCGGAAGCAGAGAGGAATCTGCAAAGAAGTGCTCCAGGCTTACCTCCTGCTTCCCTTTGATCTCTAGCCAATGCCTCCCTTTGTCTGAACTGCCCATGTCTTCCTTTGAATCCAAAGGGAAACAGAGACTTCCCTGGTGGTCCAGTGGTTAATAATCTGCCTGCCAATGCAGGGGGCATGGGTTTGATCCTTGGTCTGAGAAGATAACACATGCAACTCAGCCCATGCATCGCAACTACTGAGCTCGCTCACCCTAGAGGCCTTGTTCCACCACAAGAGAAGGCCCCACAGTGAGTAGCCCCACACCACAACTAGAGAGTAGTCCCCACTCACCACTACTAGAGAAGCCCACACAGCAGTGAAGATCCAGTGCGGGCAAAAAGAAGAAAAGGAGGAGGGCAGGAAGCAAAAGAGCTACCGTGATGCTTCCCATAGAGGTTAGGCTCCCCCAGCCCAGAGTGGGCTTGCAGTGAGGAGGGGTGGTAGGGAGGGAGTAATCAATACACAGGAAGAATAATTCAGGCAGAAGAAACCTGGAAGGAATCTCTTGTAACCTTGAAGTCCTAGGTGGGAAACTGAAAGGTTTAGGATCCCAATTTTCATGCTCTTTGCTTCTTTGGGTGGCAGTATATTGTCAGAGGGTGACATGAATGTAGAGTCTGGCACAAAGATAGCACTTAAAAATTGATGGTTATTAATAATAAAACTACAAGGAAGGAAGAGGGAGAAAGTTTATCCAAAGAAAGTAGAATAATGATGACATGAAATAACGCTGAGGTTCTAAAGGCCAGGTTCTCTCTGTCATCTTTATCTTGGAATCTGGGCGCCAAGCCTGGGCCTGGCAATGAGCAATCACTCAAGGCTGATACATGAATAAAAGTGACATAGAAACAATTCTAATGAAGAAGAGGCCCAGAGGTCTGGAGTAGGTGGCCACACACAGGATGGAGTTAACAAACCAGCCAAACTTGGAGTTGGTTTTTTTTTAAATTGATTAATTTTTGGCTGTGTCAGATCTTAGTTGCAGTATGCAGGATCTTCATTTTGCTGCACAGGCTCCATGGTGTGTGGGATCTAAGGCTCGTGGGCTCAGTAGTTGCGGCTCATGTGCTTAGCTGCCCTGCAGCATGTGGAATATGAATTCACCAACCAGGGATTGAACCCACGTGCCCTGCATTGGAAACAGATTCTTAACCACTGGACCACCACCAGGGAGGTCCCCAAACTTGAAGTTTTAACCTAAGGATGCACACATTATCTCACTCACATATTTGGGATATGGGGGGAATAGAATTACAGCTTAATATTGTCACAGAAGACTGAGACTGTTCAAAGCAAAACAGCAGAGGAAGGGGATGGACAAATCTAAATATCTAAATATGCCTGTCTCTGTGAGTGAGTACCCAGGTGAGGAAGCCAGGCAAGAGGATGAGAAGGCTGTGTGGGAGCACTCTTGGGGCCATTGGCTTGAGGAGGCTGTGAACTGAAGTCACTTTAATAATAATTAACATTTATTAAATGCTTACTGCAAGCCAGGTGCTTTTTGTAAATCATCTTTTTGGGGGGCCCAACATCAATCTCATAAAGTTAATACTATCATATGTATTTTGCAGAATTGCCAATCAGGGCTCAGAGAGGTTAAGTAACTTATGTATGGTAACACAGCTAACATGGTAGAGACAAGATTTGAACCTGAGTCTTATGAATTTGAACTTATGCCCTTAGTTACTTCTTGTGGTAGCCAGCTTCCAAGATGGCCCTTCATTGATCTTGGCCTGCTGGTACTCATGCCCTGTGTGGGCCACCTACCCACTGTTGGTGTGACCAGTAGAATACAGCAGAAGTGGTGCTGCGGCACCTCCAAATCTAGGTTATGAAAGACATTGTAGTTTCCTATTCTGTCTCTTGGATCATTTTCTCTGGGGAGGTTGCCGCCATGTGGTGAGAAAAGGCAGGCCCGGTTGGTGAGGAACTGAGGCTTCCAGCCAACAGCCAGCAAGGATCTAAGGCCTCCTGCTAAGCCACATGAGTAAGCTTGAATGTGGATCTTTCAGCCCAGTCAAGCCTTCAGATGACTGCAGTCCCTACTGACATTCTGCTTGTTGCCTCATGAGATAGTGTAAGTCAAAACTATCCAGCAAAACCACTCCCAAATTCTGACCCACAGAATCTGTGAACTAATAAATGTTTTAAGCCACAATGTTTTCAGGTAATTTGTTTTGCAGAAATATATAAGTAATATAATATTACAGCAACAACGCAAGCAAGGAATCCTAATGTCTTTCTCAAATTTCCAACGTTTCTCATCTGAGCCTTGATAAATGAGTAAGATCTCACTTGGAAAGCAGGGCAAAAGACATAGCATGTGCAAAAATCAGACAGCACAATGCAGCACTTGAGAACTTTTAAATAGTATGGTTTAGTTATGAAAAGAATATGTTTAGGGACAGAAAGAAGTGGTGGGTAGCCTGTCACGGGTAGATTATGAGGCTGTTGTTTATATCATTGTAAGATGCTTGCATTCCATCCTGTCGGTAATAAGGAACTCCTGTAGCAATAACGGACCAAGGCAGTGAGGAGGAGAGGTTTTTAAAATAATGTAAGGAAAACAAATACTGAATATTCATCGGCAGGACTGATGCTGAGGCTGAAGCTCCAATACTTTGGCCACCTGATGTGAAGAACTGACTCATTTGAAAAGACCCTGATGCTGGGAAAGATTGAGGGCAGGAGGAGAAGGGGACAACAGAGGATGAGATGGTTCAATGGCGTCACTGATTGAATGGACATGAGTTTGAGCAAGCTCCAGAAGTTGGTGATGGACAGGGAAGCCTGGCATGCTGCAGTCCATGAGGCTGCAGAGTAGGAACAGCTGAGCAATTGAACTGAACTGAACTGAAGGAAAACAAATGGCCCAGTTTTCAAAATAGCAAAAGATTTGAAGATACTTTACTAAAGAGAATATAGGTATGGTACGGCAAGCAAATGTGCTCATGTCCGACTCTTTGTAACCCCATGGACTGTAACCTGCCAGGCTCCTCTGTCCATGGGATTCTCCATGCAAGAATACTGGAGTTATTGTAGGAAGGGGGACCCCTTCCAGGGCCCGAAGCTGGGCTCTTGTCTAACACTCGGAAAGGAACTGTCCGAGGAGACACATGTGCTGACAAAGCAAGAGATTTTATTGGGAAGGGCACCAGGGTGGAGAGCAGTAGGTAAGGTAACCCAGGAGAACTGCTCTGCCCTGTGGCTCACAGTCTCGGGCTTTATGGTGATGGGATTAGTTTCCGGGTGGTCTGTGGCCAATCATTTTAATTCAGTCTTTCCTGGTGGCAGCACGCATCACTCAGCCAAGATGGATGCTAGCAAGAGGGATTCTGGAAAGTGGACGGAGTCTCGGTGTCTCCTTTCCACCTTTCCCGAACTCTTCCGGTTGATGGGGGCTTATTAGTTCCGTGTTCCTTATCAGGATCTTCTGTCATAAAACAACTCATGCAAATGGTTACTATGGTGCCTGGCCAGGGTGGGTGGTTTCAATCAGTGTGCTTCCCCTAACGGAGTGGGTAGCCATTCCCTTCTCCAGGGGATCTTCTCTATCCAGGGACTGACGTGCACTGCAAGTGGATTCTTTACCATCTGAACCACTAGGGAAGACCCTATCATTCCAGTATACATTTATATAATCAATATGGGGTTTTCTGTATATGCCCATGTAAGTTTGAATTGGAATGGTTTCTGACAGCACCCATTTATCACTGTAGGTCAACAATCATGAATACAAAGGATTTTTTTTTTTTTTTATCAAATCACATCCAACAGTTTATGCATCTTCCATGGCTTTTGAATTTTGGCTACTCTCAAAGAGTAAACTTTCTTTATCACATACCACAAACCCCTTTCATGATGCTACATTTAAGAAAAAGTAGAAACACTTGAAACTTGATGCTTAGTCCACATTTCTCCTCCAAGTTAAAATAAAATATTGATGTGAGACCACATCAATGTGATGTGATGTGATGTGAACACCACTCATGTTCATAGAGCTGAACATGAGTCTTACTGGGCTAGTCCTGACGGGAGACAGTGAGAGCAGAACTGGAAATAAATGTGGCTGTGGACAATACATAAAATAGAATTGGCAAAAGAAAAAGCCCTGTGGGTTCAGCAGAGGGTGTGTGTATAAGAGAGAGAGAGAGATAGACAGACAGAGACAGAGAGAAGCAGAGAGACAGATGGAAGAGACAGATGGAGAAATGGTCCTGGGACAAGGGACACTGATTTTTTGGTTCTTTTATCCTTAAGAAAGATACCAGACAAGGCCTGGAATCAACACATACAAAAAATCCAAAAGAAAACACTTTAAGAAAAAAATGGGATTTTCCCCACCCTCTTTTCTGCACAGAGGAAAGTTTAAGGTCTCCTCACTGAGTTTTCAAGCTTAAGACTTTTTCTTCCAGGGCGTAGAGTTCTGTGGGCCCAGTACAGAAAGCTCCTGTGTGTTTTTTTTTTTCTTAAGCTCCCGGTTTAATTGAGGCTTCTGCTCCCCCAGGGCTGAGGCTCCCAGGAGGATAAGGAATTTCAGGAAAGCTCTAAATGCAGGTAGCCTCTCTATAGAAACCATCCTCCAAAGCAGGGCTAGCAGGAGGCTCCCCTCAGGGCTCTTTGAGCAGCTCCCGTGTCTGAGGTCTATGGGCAGGACTCCGAGGAGAGTGATCCCCTGTCCATCACCTGCAGAACTTTGTTCCCACACTTGAGAGCCTCCTCCTGTTATTTGAAGGCTTTTCTGCCTTCTCAAGTTCCTTTGTCAACAGCTCCAGGAAGAAGCCCTGGCTGCTGGGGCAGAAATGAATGCACGCTCACACTCTACTTGTGACCGCTTAATCATTGCCTTGATCACCACTCCTGCACTGCCTCTGTTTGGAACAATAACATGTGGGAAAACTTCCCTTTCTAGATTGAAATTAACAGCAAGGCAGAGAGAGGCCATTGATGAGCAGAACCTCAAAACTCACATGGAGAAAGAACTCTGCTTGAGCGTGTGTGAGTGAACCACAGAGGAATCAGATAAAATGATAGCAATTATCATCCTGTGGTCAAGACACGTCTATAATATTTGACAGCTCCCTATACACCCTCCCCTCCCCTGGACCCATGAGACAGACTACCAAGACAGGCAGCTCAAAAGAAATTGAAGCTTAAAAAAAAAAAACAACTTTGTATTCAACAGAGGTGATAGTGCCGAGGTAAAACATGGGAGGGAGGCAGGGGTGCTTTCTTTTACTTCTTCCCCTTTTGCTTTTTAAGTAGCATTTATCACTCTCTGCTTTTATCTTGTCCGCATATTTGAATTTACTATCATCTGTCTCCTCTCCTAACTCGAAAACTCCATGGGAGCCTGGCTATTTTCAGTCTCTTTATCATTGCATCTTCAGGCCCTTGAACAGAAAGAAGTAGGCTTTAAATAAATATTTGCTGAATAATAAATGAAGGTGTCCCCAAAGGTGGACTCTCAGGAAGGTGGGCTTGTGATGGTTTTCAGCCCCAGCCTGACCACATGGCTGGAATGTGTTCATGTCACTTGTCATCCCAGTTAGAGACTCACTTGGGGAAACAGGCGTCACTCAGAGGTGCAGCCCTCTCTGGGGGGTAGGAAGGGGGGGGTTAATGGCAGTTCTTATCTTCCCCTGTACCCACTGTGGATGCTCTCCCAAGGGTAGGGAGCTAAGATGCCTGGCACTGGAAAGATGGGTCTGAAGGGCAGGAGGGAATCTGGGAGTAGCACAGCCTTGATGAGTCCATGCAGCCCTATGTTTAGGATGGTGAGGAAAGCGCCAGAAGTCAGAGAGGGAGGAGGAAGAGTGTCTGGACTGCTGTACTTACAAAGTTTCCAGATAGCTGGGCTTGTACCTGCAAAAGAAAATAAAATTTTTTTCTCCTTCTTCTCCAAGAGATTCTGAGACACACGAGGAAACAATCTCACGGGAAACAGCAGAAATAAAGAAACCACCCCAGGCTCAGCAGTCCTAGAACTTGAGTCAGATCTAGCTGCTTTATCCATTCACTTATACATTCATTTAACCAATGTTTATTGAGCACAAATTTGAGCTAGAAATCATGCCATTGTGTCCTCAGGAGTTTCTGACCTGTAGACTCCAGAAACTTTTGTGATCTATTGGGTAAAACAATGTTTTCTAAGGAAATGACATTCTGATAGCTGAATATCATATTCAAATTACTGTGTGGAATATATGTCGTTTTAATTATTTATTTGTAAATTTTTATTTCTTTTTTAACATTTTGGTTGCACTGGGTCTTCGTTGCTGTGTGCAGGCTTTCTCTAGTTGTGGCAAGCGTGAGCTACTCTTCCTTGGGGGCTTCTGGTTGCGGGGGCTTCTCCTGTTGCAAAGCAGGGGCTCGAGGGGCATAGGCTTCAGTGGTTGCGGCACGTCGATCAGTAGCTGTGGCCCACAGGTTTAGTTACTCTGCAGCATGTGGGAACCTCCCAGCCCGGGGGGGATGTCCCCAAACTGTTTTTAAATTGAGATTTGTCTGCATTGCCTTACAGCATTCATGAATTCTTCCCCGGCTGACGGTGTGCTCCTTGAAGACAGGCCTGGGTCTAACCATTAGAGTAAATATTGCTCACCTGGGCTTAATTCTGCTGCTTTGGCTGTTGCTTTGTTGTTTGCTTATTTCTACGGTTTCTTGTGAGATTGTTTCCTTGTACATTTTATAATCTTGAATTTTAGGCTAATATTTGAGGGTGTTTACCAGTGGGATTTCTGTGTAGTGTGGGTTGTAACTGTCTACAAAGCAGTTTTTGCATTTGCTTCTGCCAGCCTTGTTACCAGCTCAGGATGTTTTTCCTGTTAGGGACTCCTCCGCCCCTCAGGTAGTGTAAATTTGAACTTGTGAAATTTGAATAACCCCTGTGGGTAAAACCCTTTTAGTTATAGTTGGCTTCTCAGAAGGGAATTTTTTTTTTCTTACCCAGAGCCTTTTATTGGTGAGCAGACTTTTCCAGAAGGTGCCTTTAAAAGTTATTTGCTTTATGCAAGGGTCTCAGTTTAAGGCCTTGTTCTTGTCCCCAAATGGGCAGTAAAACTCAAGCTGGACAACTCTGCCTCCAAGGACAGCCAAAGCATCAGATATTACTTGAAACTCCATTTTTCAGCTTCCACTCCATTTCTGGACTCTGAGCATTTCCTTCCCTTATCTTTTCCTTTTGCAAAAGTGTATTGCAGAAATAGGTGTCTATATTGATCCTATGACTGTTCTCTAATGGTTCATAATTCACAACAGACATGTTTCAAAAACCAATCAATAGATTTCTCAAAATGTGCTATTGTAAGTCTTCACGTAGGACACAAAGAGGGAGAAATACTGTGAACCATTGATGTTCAGGCAATTTCACATGTTGTCTTATTCAAGTCTCATAACAATCTTGTGAGATCATTATGATCCCCATTTTACACATGAGGAAACTGTGGCTCCAGATGAAGTGGCTTGCTCAAAATCACATCTCTAGTCGATAAGAGGACTGGCATTACATTCATGTCTGACTCCAAAATCTGTGCTCTCACTCTGCCATGCTGAGGGTTATCACAGAGCCAGAGAGAAGACATAATGAGCAAAAGGCTCAATACAATACAAAAGTAGAAAAATAAAATGATAAACACTACACTGCAAGAGATATTACTAGGCTGCAAGGACATGAGTAGTTGCTGGTGAATAAACCAGGGGGCTATGGTTTTAGTGAACTTTGGGGCCATAGTGAACTGGGAGAAGGAGACACGTGACTTGGGCCTTGATGATACTGCCTCAGTAGAAAAGGAGAGAGGCACATTCCTGACAAAGGTGAGAGCTTAAGAGGCATGACAGTGAGAAAGCACATGCCCACTGGGATCTCCATGAGTAGACGGGACATGGTTATATAGAAGTATGGCTGGGAGATAAAATGGGAGAAATTTGAGGCAAGTATGGAAGAACTTGACCGCCAATGGATGAGGGCTATATTGAGGTAGGTAATAAAGAGCCTTTGAAGGCTTTTAGCTAGGAAAGATGTAGCCAGGACAGTGATTTGAGAATATGTAAATGAAAGTTATATATGAGATGGGCGGGGAGAAAATGAAGCAAAGGGGAGAAACTTGTGAGCCTGGGTTAAGGTGGGAGCAATGAAAAGGAAATGGAAAGGATAGATACTGAAAATGTCAGGGGAACTCTCCTACTCTTCTACTTTATTTAGTACGTATTCAGTGAGCAGTAGTTTTATTATTAGTTCAATACCTTCATTTTACAGATAAAGCATCTGCGATCCAGAAAGTGTTGGGATGGCCAAAAAATTTGTTCAGGTTTTTCATAAAGTGCTACAGAAAAACTCAAACGTTTTGGCCAACCCAATAGTTTGCTCAAGTTTGCAATTAGTGGCAGAGCCAATAGCCTCTTGGATTCACATTCCTTAGCTCTTTCCACATAACCAAACAAATCACCTACAATTCTCAGGTAAAGTGGTCATAGGTGTTTTCAAGCCTTGACTGTAGATTGGCTGAATTGATGAGAAACCTGGATATAAGGAATTAATAGCAGCTCTGAAATCTCCCTATAGCCTCCTGATGTGACCAACATTGGCCTTCTTGGCTAATTTCTTGGGATGCTCAGCAAAGGCAATCCTCATACAATGCTCCATATTTCCCTCATAGCATTTTCATATTCTAACAGAATTTCAAATTTTGGGGTACCAATCCTCATTATTCTTTTCACACCCAAGCCAAGGAACAAAGCTATGCTGTATACTTGTTTTGTTTATTATTTAGTTGTTCTATAATAGGCTTCCCAGATGGCCCAGTGGTAAAGATTCCTCCTATAAGTCTAGGTGGCTGATTCTATTAGTTAATGCTCCAGGTGATAATATAGATATAGATTTCCCTCCAAAAAATAAACAAAACCAAAATATCTTTCTGGGTATATTAATATAAAGTTTTGTAACTTTGGACCACACCCTCTATCCTCATACTTTCAATAGATGAATAGCCTGT
This sequence comes from Odocoileus virginianus, assembly GCF_023699985.2. NCBI lineage: Eukaryota > Metazoa > Chordata > Mammalia > Artiodactyla > Cervidae > Odocoileus > Odocoileus virginianus. Next base: position 36,721,005 of record NC_069683.1, on the reverse strand, counting down.
CCTTGTCAGGATGAATGGAGAACGTTTACCTTTGTCAACATTTATTGGTACAGTACTATATGCTGCCATTTCTTTAATAAGACAGTAAATCTTTAGCAGAGTTTATAGGCTGTCTTTCATCCAAAGACCTCAAAGTAACTTTGCTAACACTGTGTCATTATTAATCATCCAACTTGCCCAAGGAGGCAAGCGATGATTGTTTCAGAGGAGAAACTGAGGTTTTTAAGGAGGTTCTATGACTTCTTGGGGTCATGAACAGGTTCAGGAAGAGTTGGGCACACGACCCACATTCCTATCTTCAGGCCAAGGACCCAGCCCTCCCCCAGCACTCTCTAAACATTTCCTTTTGATAGAAAATGCAATTGGCTACCTTGATCTATTAAGCAGAAATGAACTCTAGACCCTCCTTCAATAGCTTAAGGAAACTAAAGTTTATTTTTGAAGTGACTTCAAGTCATAAAATGTTTGATTCACTATATTAAATAGTAATATTAAAATAAGTAAACAGCTTTGTAGTCATAATGATAGCTTGGGTTTAAATGGTGCCTGTTCACATTGCACCATTTGAAAAGCCCTGCAGTTCACAGGCTTCTGAAGACTGTCCGTCATTTCGGTTGCCCCGTCTTCTTGACTATAAGTATCCTTTTCTTTCTCACAAGTCTTTCCTCCACCTGCCACCTACCTTCACACACACCCCTTTTCTTTTATTGAGTCATATCTTCCGATGCATCAGGTAATCTCAAGATAAAAGAATTGCTTTGCTTTAGCTAGATATGAAGAAAGACGTCAGGTTCTCTGAAATAGGCTGTACCTTTCCACTCCATGGGACTCTCCGTGAGGCTTTTATAGGGATGGGTATAGATCCAATCTTGCTTGGAGATACAAAGCAAGATCCAATCTTGCTTTGTAAGATCAAACTTACAAAGACTGTTTAGAATCATCAGACATGCAAATGGTCCTCTAAATATCCCAAGCCCCCTTGTGTTGAGATTGGGGTTTTGTAACTAGTCAGACCAATGGAAGGAAAGACAATTGAGAATGGAATTCTTCTTCCACCTCTCAAACTGCTGAGTGACTTGGAGGCCATGCCTTCCAGGTGGTACCCTACAAGGCAGAGGATGGCTGCCCACCGACTTCAGACTTTATGTGAGCAAGAGACAAACTTTTGTCAGGTTAAACCACTGAGATTTCAGTCAGTTGTTCTCAGTTATCCTGACCAGCATCTGGAGTAGAATATCACCATAATAAAGACATTTAAGGCGTGTGGCATTAGTAGTCAAGCTGGAGGGCCATGATATGCAGTGGCAAAAAGTTGAGTAAAGCTAGGCCAGCAATAACTTGGAATGCAGACTGAATTTTTAAGTCAAAGGCAGGAGTCCACAAACTTTTCTGTAAAGAGCTGGATGATAATCTTTTCCATTCTATGGACCATATAGTTTCTTTTACAACTACCCAAGTCTACCATTGTAGCACAAAAACCACCACCATAGATAATATGCAAATGAATGAAGCATAGTTATGCTCCAATAAAACTTGCCATTGGCTGCATTTGACAAGACACTTCAATAAAGAGATGAGTTCCAGGAAAAGGGAACCCACCCACGCTATTGATGGAAATGTAAGCTGGTGTAGCCACTATGAAAAACAGTATGGAGTTTCCTCAGAAAACTAAAAATAGAATTACCATATAATCCAGCAACCCCACTCCTGGGCATATACCCAGACAAAACTATAATGCAAACTGATACATGCCCCCTATGTTCATATCAGCACTATTCATAAGAGCCAAGACATGGAAACAGCCTAAATGTCCATCAACAGATGAATGGATAAGTGTGTGTGGTACACACACACATACACACACACACACACACAATGGAACTGCTCAGCCATAAAAAGAACAAAATAATGCCATTTGCAGCAACATGGATATAACCAGAGATTATCATACTATGCGAAGTCAGAAAATGGCAAATACCAATATGTGGAATACTTATATGTGGAATCTAAAATATGGCACAAATGAACCTATCTACAAACAGACTCACAGACATTGAGATCAAACTTGCGTTTGCAATGGGGAGGTTAGGGAGATGGATGGACTGGAAACTTGAGATTGGTAGATGCAAACTCTTCCATTTAGGATGGATAAACAAAAAGGTCCTACTGCATAGCAGATAGAGCTATATCCAGTCTCCTAGGATAAACTACAATAGAAAAGAATATTTAAAGAAGAATGTAATATGTGTAAACTGAGTCACTTTGTGGTACAGCAGAGATTGGTACAACATTTAAATCAACTATACTTCAATTCTTTAAAAAGTGATTAACAAAGAGAGAGTGAGAAAAGTTCCAGAACTATTGACTGATTTGCAGACAGGAATTAAAGAGAGAAATTAGAAATTTGGGTTCCCAATCTTCCATAAACTATAAGTGGGCTAAGACTGCTGTGAAACTGCCAAAGCCCATTCAGATGTGGAGGAGGGGGATAAATGCAAGAGGAGTGACCTCCTAGAGAACAGAGCAGGAATGGGGGTGGGAAGTTACCATCTGAATACAGGCATTAACAAAGTGAAAGACAGGTCAATTAGATCATAGGAGAACAGAATTACAAGCAAGTGCAAAGGCCCTGAGGCAGGAGTATGCCTCATATTTTCAAGAAACCTCAAGCATGGCTTCGGAAATAACACTGACCTATTAAAGATAAAGGGGTACCAGTCATAGAGAAGGGGTATGATACATGCAGCTAACCCTCAAATGGTTCAGAAAAAAATACATACAAAAGACATATATGCGTGTATACACATATACAGAGGTTGTGTGTGTACATGACTGCATTGGTATATACAGAGATGTATATGTGTGTGTGTATATATGTGTGCACACACACATATACATTTATATGAACAAACATGGCAAAATATTAACAATCAGTGACTCTGGATAAAGAGTATACAAGGGTTATATGTATCATTCTTGAAATTTCTCTGTGAAATTTGAAATTACTTCCCAAAAAAGTTTTATAAAACATTTGACATCCAAAGTCAAGTTTACTTTGAAAAGAAGGTTAAGCTAGTTAAACTTTCAAAGGAAGAAGTGGAACGATTTCTACCCCCAAAGGGTATCATAACTTTCATAGGAAAGGAAGGATTCCGAGGAGGGCAGCATGTAACACTTGCCTGCATCTGAGACTGGCGATCACGAGTCCTGGAAAGCACAGAGTGGTCAGCAGGTGCTCCTTAAATCTTTCTACCACATGGATACCCTCCTTGTCTCCTCTGCTTGAGTACTTACCTTCTTTTCCAAACAGAAGCTGATCAGCATTCTTTTCCCTTCCCACTGGGTCCCAGAGTCTCAGAATCCTCTCAACCACTTGATATCACTACTTCTCAAACTTGGCTGCTTGGTAGAATTGCCTGAAAAACTTGAAAAGTGACTGGTGTTTGGGTCCTACCTTCAGAGATTTTGATGCATTGGGTATTGTGCATCTGTGTGTGTGTTGAGACAAAAGGGTGGCATGAGCATTAGGATTAAAAAAAAAAAAAAAACCTACATTGATTCTCCCGTGCAACCAATTTGGAGAACCCACTGATGTACACCGAGTTGCCTCTTGCTCTGAGCTGAGCGCAGAGCTCGGTGAGGTCTCAGGTATTCAGTGAGCTCTCTGGCCTCCTTCTTTGGCTGCAGCGAGCATCTCTTCTCCATGGACGGCTTTGCAATCCTCATCTGGGAAGCAGGACTTCAGGATGCTTGGAAGCGTCCATCTTGGAGGGCCTTCTGTTGCTGCTGCTAAGTCGCTTCAGTCGTGTCCAACTCTGTGCAACCCCATAGACGGCAGCCCACCAGGCTCTGCCATCCTTGGGATTCTCCAGGCAAGAACACTGGAGTGGGTTGCCATTTCCTTCCCCAATGCATGAAAGTGAAAAGTGAAGGTGAAGTCACTCAGTCGTGTCCGACTCTTCGCCACCCCATGGACTGCAGCCCACCAGGCTACTCCGTCCATGGGATTTTCCAGGCAAGAGTACTGGAGTGGGGTGCCATTGCCTTTTGCATTGGAGGGACTTGGGCATCACCACAGACATCCATTAGTTCCAGAGTTTCTGCAGCCAAGCTCAGCATTAGCAGGGTGGATGGGGGTTTGAGGTCATTACTGGGAGAAGGCTGCCTTCTGCAAGAGCGATCAAGGGGGAGAGCCCCGAGGGTGCTTTCAGAAGCTTTTCTTTCAATTCACTCCCCTGTTCTACCCTGAAAGCCTTTAACAGCCCAGAAAATCCAGGGGCAGCACATAACACTCGCCCGTGTCTGAGACTGGCGATCACAAGTCTTGGAGGAAGCACAGAGTGGTCAGCAGGTGGTCCCTAAATCTTTCTACCACATGGATAGCCTCCTTGCCTTCTCTCCCCTTGAAGACACCCACCTTCTATATTCTTTTTTTTTTTAAGTCATTTTCAGGACTTCCCTAGTGGTCCAGTGTTTAAGACTTTGCCTTCCAGTTCAGGGAGGGGGGCAGGTTCAAACCTTGGTGGGGGAGCTGAGATCCCACCTGCCTTGCAGCCAAAAACCAACCAAAGAAATGTAACAAAACTGAAGCAGAATTGTAACAAATTCAATAAAGTCCTTAAAAATGGTCCACATTTAAAAAAAAACAACTAAAAAAAAAGTCATTTTCAACAGCCTTGGAATGCCAGTTCCAAACAGCCTCTGGCATCGCGGTAGGCACCCCATAGGTACTTTTCATCTCTAATCACCCCTGCTAACCTATTAAAAGATACACTTTCAAAGCGATAGGAGTAAGTTACTCATTCAAATGCTGTTAACAAATAACAGGATTTAAGGGTGTAATAGGTAGTTACTCAGCTTTGAAAATTTGCCCTGAAGAGTTAAAATTTCTGCTTCATTGACAAGGGTGGGGGGCGGGAAGGTCCTCGTGGGAGGAATTTTCAGCCCCTGGAGTTTTCTGTCTGATCTCTCTCCCCTGCTCTGAGCTGGAGCGTGAGATCCAGCAGGAGATTGCAGGAGAGGGAGGGATGGGGACAGCTTTGGTACCTGCAGGTGTTTAGCGGCTGCACCCGCCAGGGCTACTCCCCCACCCCAAGCCAACAGACACCCGCCAGGACTTGCCAGAGCCCACGTCAGGGGAGCTGGCTTGTAAATTACTCTCTGGATCATCCTTCCAGGTTGGACAGGATCACAGGCAGGCGGAGTGTGGAGGGGCTGCAGCCCAGGCTTCAGGTGGAGGGTTTCTTGGAAGAAATCCATCCAGGAAAGACTGACAGTGCAGTGAGACATGCCCCAGCCTCCCAGCCAACTAGCAGAGCCTCCTCCTCATCACCGCCACCTCCAAAGCAGCCGGGAGCCAAAAGCTGGGGTACTGCAGCCCCTCCCACCTCTGTTTTAAAGATTGCTTTTTCTTTTAATAAGTATTTCCTGAAGTCCTGCACTAGAAGAATGTGACACTGAGTCCTTCCCTATGAGACATCCTGCTGTGGGGACAATGCCTCCAGGGAGACTGCAGAGTCTGGTTCCTCGAGTTAAATGTCTGGTAAGTGCCAATTCTCTCCTGGGGTTTAAGAAAATCTTCAGGCCCCCAGGGTCGTATTAAGAGCTAAAGTGTGAGACCTAAATTGAGGTCAGTAATAAGTCAGCAAGAACTAAGGGGGTCAAGACTCTACCTTAAGGGACTTCATCTGAGCTGGTTGATCACTGAGAATTCCCAGGTTTGGCTAGTCTATGTACAGGTTCAAGTTTAAAAGAGTATTCGTGGTACTACAGAAATTCAGAAAATATCTCTTATACACATTGAAACTGAAGTGAAAGCGAAAGTCGCTCAGTCTTATCAGACTCTTTGCGACCCCATGGACTTAGTCCATGGAATTCTCCAGGCCAGAATACTGGAGTGGGTAGCCTTTCCCTTCTCCAGGGGATCTTCCCTACCCCGGGATCGAACCCAGGTCTCCCACATGGCACTTTACCAGCTGAGCCACAAGGTAAGCCCCGGACGTACACATTGCTATATTTAAAATAGATAACCAACAAGAACTTAAAGAGTTGGACATGACTGAGCTAATAAGCCACAACACAATTTCTCTGGGCTTCCCTGGCGGCTCAGACAGTAAGGAATCTGCCTGCGATGTGGGAAACCTGGGTTCAATCCCTGGGTGGGGAAGATCCCCTGGAGAAGGGAATGACTACCCACTCCAGCATTCTAGTCTGGAGAATTCCCACGGGCAGAGGAGCCTGGCGGGCTACAGTCCATGGGGTCACAAAGAGTCGGCCATGACTGAGGACGAAGGACACGGCAACAAGGACTTACTGTATAGCCCAGGGAACTCGGCTCAATAGTCTAGAATAATCTAAATGTGAAAAGACTTTGAAAAAGAATAGAAATAAATCAATAGAAATATTTCTCAAAGGAAGAAACAATGATTAAATCAGAGGCGCGTGAGGGGGGTGTCATGACCAAGGCAAGACTGAGTTTCCACTTGAGGTGGCTCCTGAGTGCGTAGGCTCGGGGCTGAGAGGCCAAGGCGGGTACAAAAGCCACTCCAAGCCCGTGGGCGCTTCAAAGAGGGTGGGGAGGGGAAAGAGGGTGAAGGAGAAAGAACAGGAAGGGAAGAGTCAAGGGTCAAGTTCTCAAGTTCTCCTTTTCTATGGTGAGAATAGCTGACTCTCCGCAAGGGAAATTCAGTTTGCCTTCAAGTCCCCTTTCTCATCAGGGGTTTGGCCTCATCCAACTCCCCAGTCTGCCCCAGGCCACCCACCGACAGACTGGGACTCTTAGATTATAGCTTGAGAGTGGATGAATTCAGGACCCAACCCAGTACTTTAGATATCTTACCTCGGAATCTAGAAATGCAAGCCTTAGCTCCCAGTGATCTTACCACACGCCTTCCTCTGCATAAATCACTTTTCAGCGTTCTTAACTTGGATCTAATTGACACTGATCTACATTTTTGTGATAACATTTTAATTACATTTGCATGTACCTATGGATCTTCACATCCAGGCAAAAAGGATTGGAGGCAGCCTCTAAAGTTTTCATGTGATAACTCCTTTGATAAATCTGGCTTTCACCCCACTTCACAGCTATATGCACAGCTACAAAATAGAGATGAGTTTTCTAGTTTAATTGTAGAACAACATGCAATGTACCTTTGCAATCTGGCTTCAAGTTTTAAAATATGTGCATCTACTCAGTATCCCAAGAAGTTACAGACAATATTGGGCAACCTGGACACAGAGAACTGGTACTGTGGGAAAACTCAATCTGCTGCCTGTCAGAGCTGTTGAAATCGTGGGCTTTCTCAAAAGTATGCCCACCTCCCACCCCCCAGCATGAGGCTGATTCTTGTGCAGGAGTTTGGATTCAGGGTTTGGGACACCCAGGAATAGGACCTCCTTGATTTGCTTTCTTTTGTTGTTATTCAGTCGCTCAGTCATGTCCAACTCTTTGCGACCCCATAGACTGCAGCACGCCAGGCTTCCCTGTCCTTCACTACCTCCCGGAGTTTGCTCAAACTCACGTTCTTTGAGTCGGTGATGCCATCCAACCATCTCATCCTCTGTCACCCCCTTCTCATTTTTCCCTCAATCTTTCCCAGTATCAGGGTCTTTTCAAATAAGTCAGTTCTTCGCATCAGTGGCCAAAGTATTGGGGCTTCAGCTTCAGCATCAGTCCTTCCAATGAACATTCAGGGTGGATTTCCTTTAGGATTGACTGGTTTGATCTCCTTTCCTTGCAGTCCAAGGGACTCTCAAGAATCTTCTCCAGCATCATGCAGAGGAAAAAGAGGGACAAAGTTTGCTGGAGAGAGGTATTTTGTCCAACCCGTGGGGCACTGGAGGAGGAGGGATTCTCTTCTCTTCCAGAAGTCCCTGCAGTGCCCTGGATCTCACTAGCTCAGGACTTTGCCAGCCACACTGATGCCCTGTCCCGAAGAAAGTCCACCATCCAAGCTGGACCTGTAATCCTTTGCTAAAAGGCCTCTTGGCCGCCACCACGCTCAGCAGGGGAGGGCCCAGCATTGTCCTGGGCAGGCTTGCTGTGTGGGGTCCCACCCTGGGGGGCTCCCACGCTGTGGGAACCTAGCAGAAGCCCCTTCCCACATTTACAGAGGTCGCTGTTGGGGTAGAGGCTTGCAACAGGACTCGCCTCTCTGGGAAACTCAAGGAAGTCCCTGGGCATCTTTCCCCTGGGCTAAGAAACACAACCTTCTCTTGATGCCAGTGACTCAGGATCAGATCCGCTCTCTCCCAGCCTTAAAGAGACCAAAATGGGGGCATTTTTCCTCATTTTTTTTGTTGTTTATACATTTTAAATATATTCCCTCTCTTCTGAAAGCATCTGAGTGGGCTTAGGGAAAGCATGACACGGAAGTTATCTGAATAGCAAATGCAGCAGCCTCTTCTGCCGGAGCAGAATACTTGCTTTCAAATAAATTTTCGAAAGATCCACCATCAGTCTGATAAATCAGAGTTGGAAGCCCGATTCTAGAGCCTTCAGCCTGGCCGCTGCAGAGTACTCTTCTCTTATACTATGACCGCGTTACCCATTCAGTCCTGCATTCTCCAGCTACCAAGGCAAAGCTAAGCTGCACACCAGCTAATGAACCTTATTCCTCAGAAGGGCAAGGCAGCACAGCGATGGTTTTTTGTGTTGTTGTTTTATTGTGACTGCCCATCAATAAAGTATGTTCCGCCTCTCACATCCATCTTGCTCTTCTCATTCAGGATGGCTGTCTGCTCCTGCTGTGTATTTGAGTGCACAATCCCCGGATCAGGACATGTCCACTAATGATGACAAATTTAAGCTCTGTCTTATTTTGACACCTGTGTGTTTGGGGACTTGCTTTATGAGGCTGCAAAGTCCTCTACGTACTACTACTATTAAGTTGCTTCAGTTGTGTCTGACTCTGTGACCCTGTGGACCATAGCCCTCCAGGCTCCTCTGTCCATGGGATCCTTCAGGCAAGAATACTGGAGTGGGTAGCCATGCCCTCCCCCAGGGGTTCTTCCCAACCCAGGGATCAAACGCACATCTCTTATGTCTCCTGCATTGTCGGGGGTGGGGGGGTGGGGGGGTGGGGTGTTCTTTACCACTAGCACCACCTGGGAAGCCCGGCAATCTACATAAATCAGAAGCTGACTGGGAATGAGGAGTGCTCCCTAAAGCTAGGGAGCTTTTCACTGGGCTGAATCAATGCTGAGCTTCTGAGAACAACAGGAGAGAGCAGAGAGAGCTGTTGGATTATTGTTTTAAAAAAAAGAAAAAGAAATTTAAAAAGTTCTTTCTTGGCTTGATGAGAGATGCAATCCAGGTGACAGACCTTGGGTGGGTGAGCAGTTTCCTGTTTGCAGCCTTGCCTGTGCCCGGGAGAGGGCTGGGACACAGCCTGGGGGAGCTTGTTTACATCTGACAAAGCAAAGGCAAGGAAAAAAATGGTATTTTCCTTTTTCACTTTTGTAGGGGCATAATAAACCTGTGAAAAGACGGTGCCTTTTTGAATCCAAGTAGAACAGGGTTCAAATCCAAACTCTCTTACTTCGTAGCTGTGTAACCTGTGGAGAAATTATATCAAGTTACCTTTTGAGGCTAGTTTCCTAGGAGAAAATGTAAAGACTCAGCTTGGTGCTTGGTGACAACCTAGAGGAGTGGGATAAGGGTGGGGTGGGTGGGAGGAAGCTGCAAGAGGGAGGGGATATATGTGTACAAGTAGCTGATTCACTTCAATGCACAGCAGAAACTAACATTATAAAGCAATTAAACTCCAACAATAAATACATAAATGCACATGAAAATAGAGCTCTGGACAGCATGCTCTAAGGGTTAGAGGTCATCTCTGGAAGAGCTTGTGCCAGACCCCAGGGCAGGCTCATCGCAGCAGGTCTGACATTGGCAGGAGCAGCAAGGCAGGGGGCACTGCTCATCCGGCTGCTGGGCTTATACTTTGAAGTTAAAAAGAACAGCTCTCAGTACAGACAGGCTTTACTGGAGGAGCGAATGCCAGGCGCCACCTCGCCTAAGGTGGGGCTCAAGAGTTTCTGATTTTCAAAGATAAAAACAAGCAGACAGATAACCGACAGCCCCCGCAGCCTTGCAGCCCATAAACATTCGGAAAAGCTGGCTTCAAACCCTCGTCCTCCTGGGAGAGAAACTGTTAAGTGGTACTTTGCTGCCCTCTGCTGTCCACCTGGAAAACTCCAGCAGGCGTCTGGCTGTGCTGCTGGACTCGGAATCCCAAGGAGCTTGGATGGCCAGGGCTTACCAACCCTTCCGAAAAGTGCACCCCAAGAGCGAGGGCAGGTAGTATCAGGGGAGGCTACAAAGCCTGAGGGGTCCAGGGTAAAATGCAGACCACTCTGTTAGAAAATGAATTTCAAGATGGGGACAACAGAGTATGAAACCAGGCACTGGGCACTTTGGAGGAGGGGGCCTGTGAACTCCACGTGTGACACACACACACAGCTCGCATGCCTCATGATTATCTGCTCTTGACATTGAACTTCTGGATCTATGTCATAGTCTTCATAGGTCCCCAAGGAGCTGAAATTTAGTAGAACAGTGTTACGGGGCCAGACTCAGGGTGGAGGGGTGGTGGTGGTAAGTTTCTTTTGGCTAAAATGTAGCTGTCACACAAATCTAATCTCCTGCTTACTGCTGTAGTGTGAGGGAGCATATGTTGGGTTGGTCAAAAAAATTGGTTTGAGTTTTTCCATAAGCTGTTATGGAAAGGGCCAAATGAACTTTTTTGGCCTGGTAAAGAATCTGCCTGCCATGCAGGAGATCTGGGTTTGATCCCTGGGTCTGGAAGATCCCCTGGAGAAGGAAAGGGCAACCCACTCCCAATATTCTCGCCTGGAAAATTCCATGGACAGAGGAGCCTGGCAGGCTACAGTCAGTGGGGTTGCAGAGTTGGACATGACTGAGTGACTATCACTTTCACTTTCCATATATATATATATGTGTGTGTGTGTATGTATATATATGTGCATATATACACACACACACACACATATACCACAATTGTCCTGGCCTTGGAAACCAATTCAGACTCAGGATTAGACTGATGAAGATTCAAACATCAAATTTACAGAACAGGCTATATGGGAGGATTTCCCTGGTGGCTCAGTGGTAAAGAATATGCCTGCAATGCAGGAGACCCAGGTTCAATCCCTGGGTCAGGAAGGTCCCCTGGAGAAGGAAATGGCAACCCACCCCAGTATTCTTGTCTGGGAAATCTCATGGACAGAGGAGCCTGGAGGGCTGCAGTCCATGGGGTCACAAAAAGTCAGACACGACTGAGCACCTATATGGGAGGATAGGGCTTACCAATAACTAGAGTGTGCTAAAATTCACACTTAAACTCCACCAGAGATGCCCCCAAATGGGAATGTGGACCAATTGCTGTCATCCACTAACCAGGCGATTCAGTGTATGTACTTCCATGGGCAGAGGTCAGGGTTAGGGAGAGATGCCAAGAGTGATTAGAAGAAAATCCCTCTCCATGGAAACCAGAGCAGCGGGGAGAATGCGTTGCCCCACCTGTATTCATATAGAAACCAGGTACTTAAAACAAACGGAATCTGATGTAGGAAACCGGTGGTGGGGGTGCTGAAAAGCTAAACTCTAAGATGAGCAGGAACAGAAAGTCACTCTCACTTTCAGGATGAAAGCACTAGAGATAAGATGGTGGCCCAAATCCCCAGATCACTAGTGGAAGCTGGAACACTTGGGGGTCCTCGAGTAGGAGTTGGAGCCATGAAGAAAATGCCCCTGCTGCTGGAGGTGCCAGCTGGGATGGAAAGAGGGAGAGCAGTGCACCGCTTCTCCCTCCTTCCCCTTCTACCTGGACCTTCCAAAGGCCACATCCAGGAAAGCAGCTGGCAGAGGAGCCTGGAGAAGACAACTAACAGGGCTGCATTTCAAAGGAGGTGCAAGGCAAGGAATGGATTAGGCGCAGAGGCTCCTTTAATGGTTTGCATTTCCAAGGAGGTAAAAGGCAAGGAATGAATTAGGCGCAGAGGCTCCTTTAAGGTTACAGACTCAGATGATTGGTGCCACCTATTGGATACAATGTAAATTCAGCACCATGACAAGAAAGGTCTTTGCCAAGCTAGACCACTTCTGAACCACATTTCCTGCTACTCCCTTATCCTGGACGGGCACTTACTTCCTTATTCTAGGTTTTCAGTCTTGCTTCCTCTTCCCATAACATCCTTTGCCCATACCATTCCCTTCTCGATTCTCATTTCTCCTCGACCTGCATCCTTCTCTTCACCTTTTCCTTCCCCTTCTTTCCTATTTCTTTCCTTTCTTTTCCCATCCAGCTCCCTCTCTCCATCTTTCTTTCCTGCTTATTAATGAGTAGACTGAAGTCCAGGTCTTTACATAGATTAGTTATTGTTTTCTAACAATTATTTCTTAAAAATCAATTATTAAAAAATATTGTAACCACTGACCGCCCCCCCCTCCCCATCTCCATCCCAAGGAAGCCCCAGACTTAAGATTTTAACTGATTAAAATCAGCCCAAACTTTCTTTACTGAGCCACTAGATGTCATACTGATTTCACAGCAGAGTTGGGAAGCCCTTGCAGGAGCTCAAACCTGCAAAGAAAGAAGCATCTTCATACTTTACTTGCCTCTAAAATATCACAGCCAGACTTCTGCTTACAGTAATGATTAAGATTTTACTGGATGGGGACTTCCCTGGTGGTTCAGTGGTTAAAACTCTGTGCTTCCAATGGAGGGGGTGTGGGTTCGATACTTTGTTGGGGAACTAAGATCCCACATGCCCCAGGGAACAACCAAAAAAAATGAAAAAAGATTTTACTGGATGGACATACATAAAATGGAAGCATGGGAGAATAACTAGAAGCAGGTGGATTTGGGTGGGAAGTACATGTATAAAGAGAGAAGCGATGGGAAGTGAGCTCCCTATATCTGCTGTTTTGGGGCCAAGGAGTGCTGTGCAGGCCAGTGGTGGTGCTGACGGAAAAGCTGCCGTCTTTCTGGCCCATGAACAAAAAGATCGAGTACAGGGCAACTACAGCTGCCACGGGGAGAAGGATTCCTGGAAGGCAAAGGCCAGAGAGGAGACCCCCAAATTCTACCTGGTTGTTAATAGTTGTAAGGCTACTCTATTTAGGTTTTCTACTTCCTTGTGAGTTATAGTTTTCTAAGAATTTATCCTTTCTATCATGAAAGTTTATATTTTATTTCTTTTAATTATCTGTAAGATCTGTGTTAATACCCCTATTTTACCTGTATTTTATAATACAGTAATATTCCTGTTACTCTTTGTGTTCTCTCTCCCTCTCTTGTCAGTCTTTCTAGGGCTTATAGATTTTATTTGCATTTTTTGAAAAACCAATTTTTGACTTTGTCGATCTCCTCTATTTTGTTCACTTTCTGTTAATATCTCGTTACTTTGCCCTTTAATAATTTTTTCATTCTATTTGTGTGTGTGTACGCTTATTTTGATCTACTTTTAACTTCAGGAATCGAATAGTTTGTTAATTTTTGGTCTTTCTTTTTATCTAGTATGGACTATTCCCCACGTTAATCTAGTAAACACTGCTTTGGCTGCATTCCACATATTTTAGTAAGTTGTATTTCTTTAACATACAGTTTTCAATTTAATTTCTGTGATCAATTTAATTCAATTTAATTTCTGTGATCTTTCTCATGGGTTAATTAGAAATGCTTACTAATTCCCAAATATATGAGAGCTTTTCTAAAAATTCTTTTTAAATTGATTCTACCTTAACTACTTTGAGGTCAGAGAATATTGTGTGGTATTATAACAATACTTTGGAATATACTGAGACTTGCTAAATTGGCAAGTACATGGTTTTCATACCATTCCATGTGGCTGAAAAAATACGAATGACAATTTTGGGAGACAGAGTACACATACAATCAATACTTTGATTTTTTCCTACATATTTCCTGGAATTTGCCTGCTTGTTCCACCAACTACTTAAAGAGATGCACAATTTTGTATTTTTCCTTGCAGTTCTCCACTCCTTGAGAGTTAAGGAAGTTTTATTAAGAGCGTGTGCGTGCACGCTCAGTTGCTCAGTCACATCTGACTCTTTGTCACCCTATGGACTGTAGCCTGCTAGGCTCCTCTGTGCATTAGAGTCTCCTGACAAGAATACTGGAGGGGATTGCCATTTCCTCCTCCAGGGGATCTTCCCAACCCAGGGATCCAACTCATGTCTCCTGTGTCTTCTACATTGGCAGGCAGAATCTTTTACCACTGACCCAGAAGGTAAGCCCTATTAACAGCATACCAGTTTACAAGTATTTCATCTTCCTGGTGAATTTAACCTTTCATCACATGAAGTAACATCTTTATTAAGATGCCCAAATAAACTGTTTGCCCTCCGACCTTTTTTTCAGGTTCTGCTTCCGGGGGAACCTAAACTAAGACAGCTGGTCCGCGGGATGAGGAGGCGGCAGTTCCTCAGACTGTCAGCTGCCATGGGCTTCCCCGGCGGCTCAGTCGGTAAAGAACCCACCTGCATTGCGGGAGTGGTGCCTTCACTGCTGTCGTGTCCAGCTCTTGCGACCCCATGGACTGTAGCTTGCTAGACTCCTCTGTCTATGGGATTCTCCAGGCAAGAATACCGCAGTGGATTGCCATTTCCTTCTACAGGGGATTTTCCTGACCCAGCAATCGAACCCGGGTTTCCTGCATTGCAGGCATTCTTTACCAACTGAGCTATGAGGGAAGCCCCCTCATACTGACAGAGCATTTCAGGAGACTTGGGTTCAGTCTCTGGGTTGGGAAGATCCCCTGGAGAAGGGCATGGCAACCCACTCCAGTAATCTGGAGATTGCCTGGAGAATTCCATGAACAGAGGAGCCTGGCAAGGTACAGTCCATGGGGTCACAAAGAGTCAGACACAACTGAATGACTAGGCACCTATCATCAACTGGCATTGCTTCCACAAGGAAGGGGATGCCGCACCTTACACAATCTCTAGCATGCTAGAGTGATGGATGGCATTAATTATGATTGGTTGGTGGTATTAATGGGTTGGTTGTTGCTAAGTATAATTGGTGCAAAGAAGAAGTAAATGCCAGGCTCAATTCAGGGCATGGCATAAAAGATCTCCCTGGCAGCATTTAAAGAGATCCTTAGCTCAGGCAGTTGAAGGACAGACTGGGCTAACAATCAAGCCAGAAATTACAAATAAAGCTGAAATTGCACCTCTCACAAGTTTCCTGTCAGGCCCAAATAGATAAGGAGTGGGGCACTGAAACGTGGAGTGGGAACATCTGGGTGGAAACATTGAGAACTCTGAACCTCAGATTTCTTGAAACCTTCTAGCCTAGCAGTCCAATCCCTCTGCCTGGAGACCACGTTAAGACCTCATTTGAAACAGATGCCGCCCAAGATGAAGTGTTTGCCTCCCCCGAGTCCTCCCCATCTCATCTCATCACTTCCAGTAATTGCTTCTAGCAGCCTGACTCTTTGCTAGTTACAACCACCTAGATAAAATTGACATATGCGGCATTAAACAGAAGTATCTTCAAAGGCAACTAAAAAAACTCTAAGGCTTCACAAGCTTACACAACATTTGTGCTTTCTGAGTTGGAATTGTATCAGTTGCTCACTGGTGACTTAACCACAGCAGGTAATTTAGCCGTCAATAGGCAGTAGCCATGCTAATGAGAGCCCTCCATCAGTTGTAAGGCAGGAAGAAATGATCGGGGTTCCCAGGGACATTTCTTGATTCTCCATCTTACAAGAAGCCTTATTTACTCTCCCCTGTGTGTCTTCAGTCTCTCCTCACTGATGTTAGTTTCCCTAGCATGCCACTCTTTCCGCTGAACTCAAGTTAAATGGAACTGCAGGCACTAACAGGGATGTTTTTGATGTGCTAAAGCATCTTGTTTTAGAGGAAGTGCAGGGCCAACATGCCACACAGCCAGCACCAGAGCCAGGACTGCAAGGGAGGAGGGTTTTCCACTTCTGAATTCTTGCCACTTACTAGCTTTTATGATTTTAACAAGGATTAGCTTCTCTGGGCTCCCATTTCCTTATTGGAAAATTGGAAATGATTCTTTTACTCAAGAGGATGTGGGTTAAACGATGTCGTGAGTGTGAAGGGAACTGGCATATAACAGGGCTTCAGCAAAACACCCCAGTTCCCCTCCCCCTGCCCTGGATAGCTGGCTGAACAACAGCCTTCTCTCGAATGGTAGCTTGCTAAACACATGTCTCTTTCAAAGAAAATGGAACCCAATATTTCTCTCTGTTTCCACTTGCACAGTGCCTTGGGATTTGAGGCAGGCTGCATCTCAGATTTCAAAGAAACGGGGAGAAGCAAGACCACCTGAGGTTTTGTTCAAACTGAAGGATCCCAGGGTATATTGGGTCCTGCTATCAGAAGCCCAAGGCTATTGTCATTTAAGGAAGCCCCCGGAGCCCCAGATTTCTGCTCCCAAGCCTTGAGTGGTTTCCATGGAGCCTCAGAGAGCCAAAAGGCAAGGGCCAAGAGTCAAAGCCAGGGTGATCTATTGAAGGCTTCACCACTCACCAGTCACGACCCTGGACCACCTGCCCCTTCCTGAGCATCAGCTGGGGGTGTGTGTGTGTGTGTGAGATGACATCACTGTCATCAGCACTGTTGTGAGAATCACACACTGTACCAACACACTGGCCCAGTACCCAGCATGCAGTAAACTTAGTGAATCCAAGGCTTTGTTGCGTGTCTGTGTGTTGCACACACCGGAGGACCGGGCAAGGGTTACAGCCCAGCTCGCACCGTGCAGGCACCCACCACCCTTCATTTACCTCTTTCTCACATACACTGTTCTACACCTGGCTCCAGGCATGCACTGAGCAAGGTGCGTTAACAATTTTAATAACACACTACTAAAGAGAGGTAAGCAAGCAGGCAGACAGATTAACTGACCCATGGATATTTTTAAGAAACCTTGTTAATGGGAACTATACTCAGTATTTTGTAATAACCTAAAGGGGAAAAGAATATGAAAAAAAAGATATGTGTGCATGTATAACTGAATCACTTTGCTCCACACTTGAAACTAAAACAACAATGTAAATCAACTACACATCAATTTAAAAAAATAAACAAAGAAAGAAACCCTGATAGACATTAACACTCATGCTCCAATTACTACGCTGAGCTCAGTGGACACCATGAAAAGACCTCTATTTTAACCTCCTTCCCTCTGTCCTCCATACATTCAGCCATAACACATAAAACACCTTTTCATTTTCAACAACATACATTTCTGCAGATAAAAAAGGTGACCCACACTTTCATTTTCTTTATTTTTCATTGATACCGTATGAATACAAAGTTTCTATAAAGCTACAAAATGTCTACCACTTTATCAAGAAGGCATCAAAATGTGTCACTTTGCAAAGACATGAAAACACCTGCAGGAACTGACACAAAAATAGCATTTTTAGAGTGATGAAATAATTGCACTTAACTGTCATGGATATTACAGTTATCACACATATGTACCGCGAAAGCTAGAATACATTTTTTTTTTTTTACAAAGCACTTTATAAAAAAATTCTCTGCACACAAACCCTATAATTTTCATATAACTATCATACTAAAGATAAATTCACTTTAAAGCCAACACTTAGAACATTTTTAAACAAAAAGGTACCAGTACCTAAACACAGACATTAACAAATACAAGAATACTGTACTGCCAAGAGGTTTAACCAAATGCCTTTTGAAAGCTTCTGCAAATAGGTTAAGAAAACATATGTGAGAATTTGCACCCCCCACCCCCCATCTCTCCAATCTATCCAAGAGGAAGCTTACTGCCCAAAGGCAGACTCCTCAGCCCACTCCCAGCAGCAGTACAATATTAAAGGAACCACTGAACAGATGAAACGCTTACGTCACAAGCCCATTTTATACACGTGACACGAAGACACAGACTGCGAGAATCCCATTACGTCATTGAGAATGTGAACAAACACACGTGGCAAAAATCAATTTACATAAAATTTAAGCATATTAATAAGAATTAAAGGCTATTCAGGTTTCTTTTTTAAATGTTACAAAACTTTTTTTTTTGTCATTTTTAGGCACGTAGTTTTTGTTTTTACTTTTTTTTTCTTCCTTATCTGCAGTCATGAGCCTACTGAAAAAGGCCTACGGAAGTGACTCTTTCAAGGAGGTAACAGGGAGATTTTTTTTTTTTAAGAAGTGCAGTTCATATCTAATTTACACAGTGAAACTAATCACAGAAAAGGACTGAGGCAAAAAGGAAAAGAGAAAGAAGGAAGGGAGGGAGAGAGAAAACCAGAGACTGGTTTCCAACTGATATATACCTAGATTCTGTCAGCCTCTCTTAAGAAAAAGGGGAACAAGAAAATTTCACAATGGAAGTCAGACAAAAGACAGCCAGCCTGAGAGAGGTGGAATCTTTTGAAATCTGACCCTACTTAATGATGAACAGAGGGAAAATAAATGCCATTTCAAATATTAAAATGATGGAGTGGGGCATATGACAGACTCAATGCAAATTCACAGAATAAAACAAGTTAACAGCTTAGGAAGTAGGACAATAAATACAAATATTTCATCTAATTTAATGGTGCGTGACTTCAGTGAAACTATCCTTTGCAATGCAATACATTTTAAACACAAACCTTCATTCTTAACAATATAAGCAATGAGTTAATGAGAGAAAACTATTGCCAAAGAAAGCAGTAACAGTTGAAGAGGGAAACAGGAAAATAAATATTTGATTAATTTCTTCCAAGTTGTGGTGTAGTCTTGACATGACAGGGAGGGGCTGAATTCAAGCAGCTAACTATGACTTGTGTTGAGCAATTTTCCTTTTGACTTTTTTTTTTCATTGTATAAACTTCTATGAGTACTCACAACTTGGTGTGGATAGAAATCACTTCTGAAGTTTCAGAGAGCCCAAAGAGGGTATTCTTAAAGACACCAGGTAGAAACAGACGGATCATACGCATTCAGAGGCTAACTTTCAATGATTCTAATGTCATTGTAAAGTCTATATTGGTAAAGAACAATCTTTTTTTTTTGTCCTGGCTTTTATTTGGCTGGTGTTTTTGCCTTCTCGTCCTTTTCACTCCTCTTCCTCCCCTCTATCAGTTTTCCCAATTTACACAAAGTTTTGATAAAAGCCAACACGGACTCTAAAAGAGTTGCCCTTTTAGAGGTCTGGAACATTCTTTGAAAATTCCAAATTGTGAGTGGTACTCTTTGGGAGTTTCTCATAGCACATTCAGACAACACTCAGAGTCAACATTTTCGCCCTAAGAAGAACACGTCAATTGTGATGACCCTAAACCATTTTTTGTTCTGCACTGTCATCTCAGTTTGAGGCTTCCAACTTTCAAAACGGTATCACTGCGTAAACCGGAGAAGTGCGCGCTGGCATCTGAGTGGAAGGGCAGGCTCTACAGACTGAGAGGTCACACCTGTCCACCGGCTGACGGCCTGCGGGCTGTGCGCGAGTCCCCTCGGGCGCACGCAGGGCTGGGCGACGGGCAGGGATGGCGCACTGGGGCACGGCACACAGACATACCAGTTTCGGGGGAGCCTCCTGCTGCCGTGGGCTCCAGGGCTGGGAGTGGGGGGGGTGCTCCCCTACGGCGTAGGATGCACAGCAGGCGGGGTCTGCGTCGTGCTCTTGTGAACAGAGGCCTGTCGTTGGTTATTCATCCCGGTAAACCAAAGGCATTACGGTGATCTCAGAATATTTTTGGTCTCTCTACAAATTATCATGATTATGGCAGCACTTTTCTAAGCTGGAATCTCAAACCAAAGGCACTTTCATGCTAGAGTGCAGAAGGTTCACAAATAGCTAAGTTTTTGGTCGTGGATTTAAAAGGCAACATTTAAAGTGTACAATTTGCTTTTCATAGTAAACTATGAAGTTGCAAGACCTTCCGTTTTGGTATAGACATTGGACGGTGTGGTCAATGAACTGACTTCTGCTCATTTCGGATTTCAGACCAAGAAGTCAGTTTCCTATAGATATGGAGAAAAATGGGCTTACGAAAAACAAAATTGAAAACAACAATTGCTTATTCTGTTTTAAATACTGGGCCGATTAGCAAAGGGACATAGAGAACTGGTGTGAGAAAAGGCTGGCGGCACGACTAAGTATCACTAAGGCACTGCTTACTGAACGCTTTGGCAGCTCTGAATTGAAAACTTCCTACAAAAGTAACAATAGTAAGAGAAATGCTTCCAGCTTACAAAAGGGCTCACAGTTCTGAGGCAGCCTTCTGCACTGCAAACCCTACATGCAACATCGCGAAGATTTAAGGCTTTTCAGAAATGACATGTGCAGGGTTTCGCCACAGAAACATCAACAGAAGGAAAGAAGCAATGCAGACGTATCCTCTTAATGTCGCAGGTGTGAACACCAACACACAAAATGGGTTCTACCCTTCGTTAGAACAGGCGTAGTGTACCAGAGCATAGACAAAAATCATACAAGTGATCGGTACCTGGTTTGAAAAGTTGACTGTCATCTTGTGTGATTTAAATAATTTACGTTTGTACAAAAACAAACTGCAAAAGCCACTAGAGTGTTGAGACCTAAAGAGAAGACTTGGGTCTGTAACACCAAGTTCTGGGCATGGGGCTGGTTTTTTTTTTGGCTGGTCTGAGAGTGGGACTTTGCTGTTGGGATGTTTGATTCAGAGAAATTTGATTCAGAGCCTGTGGCAGGTGAACTGTCCTCGGGGTAAGGAAAAGGCTCATCAGCTTTCCTATCTGCTGGTGGATGCCTCCCCAACAAGACCCTCAAGGAAGCAGCAGCATCAACCCCGGGGGATGCTCTTGCTCTGGCAGGAGAAGGGTCTTCCTCTCCCTCTCTTCCTCACTGAGCACCAAAGAGGAACAACCCCCACCAAAAGGCCAAGGATCAAGTGGCAAGAGTCCTAGAGCCTTCCTAGCCAGCTGTCACGGACCAGCACATGACTTTGGACAAGTCACGTCTCCTCCGGGTCTCAGCTCTCTCATCTACAGACTGGAGGAGGTCACGGGCATACCTCGTTTTCTCACGTTTCACAAATATTGCAGTTTTTACAAACTGCAGGTGTGTATCAAATGAGTTTGCTAGCATCATTTTTCCAACAGCATTTGCTCACTTTGTGTTGGTGTCATGTTTTGATAATTTTCACAATATTCCAACCTTTTCATTGTTTTCATATTTTTAATGGTGATCTGTGATCTTTAAGTTACTATTGTCATTGTTTTGGCATTTTTCAGCAATATCTTAACTAAGGTATGTGCATTGATTTTTTTTTTTTTTAGCCATAATACTATTGCACATTTAATAGACTACAATATAGCGTAAACATAACTTTCACATGCACCATGTGACTCGTTTTACTGTGACATTTGCTTTTTTGTGGTTCTCTGGAATCAAGCCTGTGCAACCTCCGAGGTATGCCTGTAGACTGTGCTCTCCTATAGCTTAGTAAAGAATAACTCCAGCAGTCCCCTTACAAAACGAGTCCTTCTCTCCTCCATCCTTAAAGATGAAGTGTTCCAGAAGTTTCTATAAATTCTACAAAAAACATTGAGTCTAACACTAAAAGTAGAAGGCCAGAAGATATTTACTGAAATGATGAAAGGTCTGATAATGAGAACAATAACCTTATGGGAAATAATGAAAATGGGTGGCATTTTTTAACCAGACGAAATAAGGAATGAAGAGCAAATTAGAAATGCTCTTTAAGCAGTATGAGTTGATCACAGGGATGTTGGTAACCAGTTGTCCCCGATTTCCCCAGGGAGGAAGGAAAGAATACTTGTAGCTGAGAGACTCTGTTGTGAAGTAGAAGCTCTGAAACAGGAAGAAACATGGACACAATGTCATTTGAATAATATTCCTACCTGTCTCTTGATGGCCTGAAACAAGGCTCCCAGGAGAGAAGCTTTCTCAGGATAAAATGGAAGGAAAAAGAAGATGTCAAGTATGGCATTTGTGACCTGTGGATGTAGGGCAGTGCTTTTCAAGCAGGGGCAATTCTGTGGCCCGCGGGACATTTGGCAATGTCTGGAGATACTTGGGGTTGTGACAACTGGGGAAAGAGTGTGTCTAGTGGGCAGAGGCCAGGGATGCTGCTAAACCTCCTACAAGGCACAGGACAGCCCTGCACCACGAAGAATTATCTGGTCCAAATGTCAGCAGTGTCTAGAAAGGGTTGAGAAACCCTGGTCTAGGGTAGCTTAGACATTCTGGGATTCTAGGACATGTTTTGAGAAAGCCTCGACTTTACTTAGGTCACTTACTAAGATGGGAAATGAACGCCAAGAGACCAAAGCTCAGTTCTTTAGTTTCTTCCTCTTCAGGCTGTGGAAAGTGGCCTTCAAACCCTCCAGTGAAAGCACAAGATGTCCCTGAATCAATCCTGGGAGTGGAGGGTCAACCAGGAGATGGAGCACCCAGAAGAGAGCCGTGAGGACAGAGTTTTGGAAAGGCTTCTTTATGGTTCAGAAAGCTTGACAAATGAATAAGACTCTGCCATGAATGGTCAAAGACCAAAAATCAGACTTGGATTAGATGTTGTCACACAAATCTAATCCCAGGGTCTAATTTAGAAGAGACAGACAGGGGAACTACCTGCCCTGGAGAAATCTTTAGAACAAGACAAGAAGCAAACTTTTTTTAAGAGCAAAAAGTAACCCTCAAGGTCATCCATGGAGACCCCAAACGCAACTACAAAGGCATTTGGAGGAAGAGGACAAGCATCAGAGGGCCCAGCCTGACCCTGGAGGCCAGGGTATGATCTACTGTCCAGTTAACAGAACTAATCTCTAGCTGGTGTTTTTGGGTCTCAGTCTATTTGTGCTTTGAAAAAAGTAAATCCTAAGAGCCCTCCTGGCAGCAAGGAAGAGTCCCATCCCCGGGAGAGAACGTGAACCAAATACCTCTTCCCCTGAAGTTCTGGGATGGCCACCTAAGACCACTTGCACCCCTAGGTCCTGAGAAGACTGGGGGTAATCTTCAGTAAGATGCAGGAGATGGGAGCAAAAGAAGCACCTGTAAGAGGGATGACCAACAGAAGTCATAAGTATGTTGACCAAATGAGAAGCTTAATACGTGGGCCGAAAACCAGATGGAAGGGTGGGCCGCTGGGTCAACTCTTCAAAGGCCTACTTGGAATCAGGGAACAAACTGTAGTCTGTTTATGGAGGGAAGATGCACACCATCCTGCTGGCTGACGTAAGGGATGTGCATTCCAAAAGGGGAAAGTTCTGCACTTTTTCCTCTGGTCTTCCCAGGGACCAGGGTCATGGGTTTGGGTGCGGTTAGGCGTGGTTCAGCATTCTGTTTCCACAAACCAGCCACACCCTCATGCTCCTGACCTCAGATACTAGCCAATATATAAGCAGGGTCACAGTTGGTTGGGGGGAATAGGGAAGAGGGTGTGTAGGTTACTTGAATGTGACAGTACAAAGCTTTTTTTACTTTTCTGGCTTGATATAAAAGTCTTGACATGCTTTACAACTTCCAAGACATTTCATGTTCTGTAGCGTTAACATTCCGACAATTGTCAACAAGTCAATTTCCTTCAGGAAGGTAGGGAGTACGCCCTGTCCCCTTCCCAATGTATGGAAGTAACAAGACATGTGACCACACCAAACCAACTCTGCCTGGACAATGCTTTGGAATATATGGGTTGGAAAGCTGAATCTCTCTTGGGAAGAAAACGTCCCAAATGAACCTGTTTGGAAAGGGCAGAGATAGATAGCTGAGCCTCTTCAGCTTCAGTCAAGTAAGTATTGTGACTTATTGAGAGATGTCAAGAAAATGGGTGTCCTTAGAGAATACACCAAAATCTACGGACACAGATTGAGAAATACATGTATCAGCACCTGGCAGACTGAGTGACACTGAACAGATGTTCAATAAATAAGCGTTGAATAACTATATATGTATATGTCTGTATGTACACACACACACATACACACATAGTTACAACAGGTTAATATGCATGCTGGATCACCAGAAATAATTTATCCACAGGCTGGTGAGTATGCTTGTGATTTTCTGGGGAGCAGAAATCCTAAAACTGATGAGCCTTTTACAAGTTTGGTTTGATGAACTTTCTCCCAGCCACAGGGTTTTCTATAATTTGCAGCTCACAGTGCAGTATTCATGCCAATTTTGAATTTTTGTTATTAAATTTCAGTGGTTCAAATATTTACTCATCTTAATAAAAAAATTTGGTTGTCCATATAAAATATAACTGCACACACAAGACTATAAACATTGTAAGCTTAGATTTTCAGTATTTATCTACTTATTGCAAAAAGAGCCATCTTTTTTTTTCATTAAATAATCATCACATTAGTACAATACAATTTTATATTTTTTAAATATACTATATATGTTAAGGATAAGGGGTGAAGTTTTCTTCCTCTGTAATACCTGTTTCAAGAGTTTTAATGGATTAGGAGATTAGTTTTAACCTTGAGGAAAAAAAGTACAAATTTGTCTCATTAGGATATTTCTACCAAGTATTTCTTAAGGCTATATTTCAACATTTGGTTTCAAAAAGAAAGAAAAGTTTCATTTAAAAAATAATTTAGTGAATTACATTCTTTCATAACTTCCACCCTAATTAGTTACAAAGATAAGTCTAAAGATTCTTAGTTTTGTGTACTAATTTACATTTATATTTAAAGATTAATTTTACTTGTATCTTAAAACAAGAATTTAATGTTGGAAAAAAAAACACACTAAATACATTTGTATAAAGGCTGTAAATGTCCAATGGTAAATGCTCTGTCTCAATTTTTTTTCTACCACAATGAGAAATAGGTCTCTGCAGACAGAGACTTGGGTTCTTAAGGTTCACCTTTCCGAGGAATTGTGGGCTGTGGATCTGAGTAACACAGAAACAACTTGACTTCTCTTTTTACAACTGTACCAGAACTTCACAGCTACAATGAGTATGAACACATGAAAAAATGACTTCAAACAGGATTTAGAAAAATCGGGGTGACCTCAAGGCCAGGGCAGCACCCCTGCATGGTGAGGTTTACAGTCAGTCGTTCGATCATGGAGAGAGTGTGTGTGTGTGCGCACATATGTGTGTGTGTATATACAGATATCTATATATATAAATAACCACGGTTAGTCCTTTACAAGCCTGTAAATATGATGCTGTGCTCCATGTTCACTATTTGAAACTTCAAATACACAGGCCATGCACAGGAGAGTTTCTTGTGTATCCCTGTTTGTTACCACCTGTTAAAAAAAATAAAAGTGTAAAAAAGGATACATATATACATATATGTATGTATAACTGAATCACTTTGCTGTATAGCAGAAATTAACACATTATAAATCAACTACACTTCAATAAATTTTTTTAAGTAATATATATATATACATACACACACAAAAAATATCTGTATCAAACACCACATGAATAAAAATATTCCACCTGTGCCATGATGAGATGGTTTACTCAGAGACGAATACAGGGTCTAAATTTCAAAAAGTGGATTATTAGAGATCTATTCAGCCTCACTCTGCCCCCTCCTGCACAAACTCAGGATATTAAGGGTCCAACTTAAATTCTAAGTTTAGTTACCATATGTAAGAAAGACCTTACAGATGGGGTCTCACTCATAATCTGAGCCTAAGAAGACACCATAAGAATTAGCGTGAGGTTTTTTTGAGGGGGGAGGGGTGTGACTTTTTTTTTTAAACAACATAGAGAATTTTCTTTAATTCTGTCCCATAGGACAGTCATTTATTCTACGAACTGTTTCCTATCTTATCCCTAAATCTTTACCAAATTTTGTTCCACAATAGTCATTGGGAGACATAGCTCTGTGAGTGACTTGACTCACCACTACATTAACATGTAGTGCCTGGTTCAGTGAAGAAAGTGCAGAGCAAAAGAACAGTCATGCTGTTCAAACCCATGCAGTTCAAGGATCTACTGTATTTGCTGAATGGATGGACATTCACAGAATAATAGCCACTATCTGTTGACTGTTTACTCTGCATCTCCTCGGTATTAAACACTTTGCAGGAAGAATCTCATGTAATATTCCAACTCCAACAGCAGATGTCATTTCACCCCTGTTTGACAAGGGAAGATGCTTGGGGTTAATTTAAGGTTGTACTAATGTCAACAAAGGGTTCCCTCCTAGCTCAGTTGGTAAAGAATCCGCCTGCAATACAGGAGACTCCAGTTCTACTCCTGGGTCGGGAAGATCTGCTGGAGAAGGGAGAGGCTACCCACTCCAGTATTCTTGAGCTTCCTTTGTGGCTCAGCCGGTAAAGAATCCACTTGCAATGTGGGAGACCTGGGTTTGGACTCTGGGTTGGGAAGATCCCCTGGAGAAGGCAAAGGCTACCCACTCCAGGATTCTGGCCTGGAGAATTCCATGGACTGTATAGTCCACAGGGTCGCAAAGAGTGGGACGACACCACTGAGTGACCTTCACTTTCTCTTTCAATGTCAACAAAAAACCCAGATCTTCTGACTCTGAAGACCTTTTTCTTACCTGTTATGCCATGCTGCTCTAAATAAATGAATGGATACAGTGATGAATCATCTACTTTTTCTGAGTAATGAAGTTTTTTCAATACTAACATCCACCTGCTTTTCTTGTCTCACTCCCTGCCACTTCCCTTACAGATCAAATACTCCAAGTGTGCAAGTCTTTCATGACTGAAATCTCTCTCTTCCTAATCCCCACATCCAAACCAATGTCATGTTCTGCTGCTTTTATCTCCTCAAGAGTTCTTGAAT
Organism: Odocoileus virginianus; assembly: GCF_023699985.2. NCBI lineage: Eukaryota > Metazoa > Chordata > Mammalia > Artiodactyla > Cervidae > Odocoileus > Odocoileus virginianus. The sequence goes on along the minus strand of NC_069683.1, from coordinate 36,694,224 downwards.
CCATCTCCCTTTTCCACTGCCACAACCCAAGGTACCAGCAAACCTGATCTGGACTCCCCTACCAGGAGTTACCCTTGCTGGGCACCAGTTCCATCTGCACAACAGCAGCCACCATAACCTTGAAAGAGATATAAATCTGACACCACCACCCTCCTGCTTAAAAACTGAATGGACTCTTTTGAAATTCAGGATGAGGAGAAAGCCTGTTCTCATCCTACCAGGATGAGCATGAGAAGAGACAGGGCCCAGTCTGGCTGGTCCTACCTGGCCAGCACCCTCCTCTTTCTCCCTGGGCCAGTCACACTGCTCCATTTCCAGCCCTCCCAGCGCCACATTTCCTCCTACACGCAGTATTCCCTCCTACCTTCTCTGCCTATCTAGCCATCCGGCAGACACCTCTCAGCTGTTTGTTGCTCAGAGAAGCCTTCCCTGACCTCTCATTACACACCTCTTGGCACCATGCACCAACCTTTACCAGCCATCCACCACAGCTGAGTTACGCATCTGGTGACTCCCCTGTGCCTGACAAAAGGCCACCTCTCTCACCAGACTCCAGGGTGCCTGCCCCGATTGCCCAGTTCACCGCAGCTCTGCACCTGACATGTCAGTATGCACCCATTGAATGACCCTTTTCTTGGTAAATGTGAAAAATACATCTGCTTATCCATCGAGGCAACTTAGACATCATCTTTTAACATCCCTGAGAATTCCCTACCTCACTCAAACTACAGGTGCCTGCTCAGGCAATTCAACTCCTCTTTCACAAGCGTACCGTGGCCACGATGCCTTGCAGGGTCATCGACTATTTACCTACCTCGTTCCCCTCACCGGGCCCACATTTCCTGTGTTTTATTTGCACTGTATTCCAGCAATTGGTAAACCTCTCCATTGTTTAGCTGAACAAATGAAAACACTCTCAATAACCAACAAAGTGGAGAGGGGAGATTTGAGCACTTTGTAAATGGAGGAAAAATGAGGTCTGGAGATTTTAAATGACTTAACCAAGGTGGAGCTGGGTCCTAAACCCAAGTCTTCTCATTCCATGACCACGACATACACTGCAAAGTGTCTTTTCTCTCAATTCAAATCTTAATTTATGTCTATCATTGGCTCTGTGACCTCAGGGAGGCCTAACATTCCTCTATCCATAAAATGGGAATACAAATGACCTCACAGTTCTGCAGTGAGAATTTCATATCTACAAAAGATTCAGCATTGTGCCTGGAACTTCTGTGATCTAGCTTACCTTCTTGCAAACTTTCTGTGAAAGAATATGTCCTATATCCTATTTACGCGTCATGCTTGAGATGAAGGAGGAAAGAAAAAAATGTTTCTAGCAAGCTGTATGTCAAAGTGCGACCTCAAAAGATGACTGGAATCCTTGGCCCACAATTCAGGTGCTGCCTTCCTTGGCCTGACTGCCATTATTAGGGCCCTGAACCTACAGGGTCACCTCAATTCCGGAGTCATCCTGATGAAACCAGAGACTAGCCCACAAGCCAGTAAGGCCTGGAACTGGTCTTGGTGACATACAGGTCTTGTATTCTGCTGCTGCTGCTAAGTCGCTTCAATTGTGTCCAACCCTGTGCGACCCCATCCAGGCTCCCCCGTCCCTGGGATTCTCCAGGCAAGAACACTGGAGGGGGTTGCCATTTCCTTCTTCAATGCATGAAACTGAAAAGTGAAAGTGAAGTCGCTCAGTCGTGTCCAACTCTTAGCGACCCCAAGGACTGCAGCCCACTAGGCTCCTCTGTCCATGGGATTTTCCAGAGAAGAGTACTGGGGTGAGTTGCCATTGCCTTCTCCGGTTTTGTATTCAATGACCTAGTAAAACACCTGCAACTACGTCCAACAGCTGTCATCCTGGCTATGTCCTTAACCCCACCTCCTCCAAGGAAGCACTGAAAAGTATGATCTCTGCTGTTTATCAGCGAGATGACCTCATTACCCAGGAGTGCTGGCTTAATTTCATTTTTCTACAGAAAAATATTATTCCTAGCAAATATTTATTAAGAGCTATTAATTCTTTATAACAAAGGGATTTATGTAGTTGATATGTTTTAAAATTAATTTTACCTGGTAAGTTCTTTGGATGGAAGCCATGTTTTCAAAGAGGCATTACCAATATAATAGTTAATGGGTTCTGTGGGTAATAGATACTCACAGCTTTCCCAGGTCATATATTTCCTGGTTGTGTTTGAGGTTGGGTTTTAGGGACTGAGACATATATTCCTTAATGTGCTGAAATAGTCTCACTGGTTTGTAAGAAACAGATCTCTTTCAGGAGAGGGAGGGTGGCCATCCATTCAGAGAGTTTTGGTTAACTTCTGAGGTTATTTAACATCCACATAAGGATGCCATACTCACTTTCTGCTCATCTGAGCACTAAGGTGATTCATACGTCCTTAAGTAACAACAAAAAGCATCTACAGCAAAGTACCTGCCAGCATCCTAAACCTTGAACTGCTCAATTTTCACCAAAGATCATTAAAGAAAAGGATAATGATGAAGAGTTAGTGAAGAATACGTTTTTTAAACTTTCTCCCAGACTACTAGCTTCCAAGTTTCAGAGGAACATGGACACACAGGAGAATCCACTGAGATTCTCTTCTTGGAATAAATGAAAACAGTATACAAAACCATCTGTCTGCCTACTGTATGCCCATAATCACAAGTCAGTGAACTGAGGCTCCCTGTGGCTCACCACCAATCCCATATAACAATGGGTCTCAACCTGGCTGCATACCAGAACTACCTGGAGAGCAGTAAAAATAAACAAAAACCATGATGCTCGGCTCCCTCCTTCAGAATTTTTTTAAAAATATTTACTTATTTGGATGCACTGGGGTCTCAGCTGCAGCATGTGGGTTCTAGTTCCCTGACCAGGGATCAAACCTCGGCCCCCTGCATTGGGAGCCTGGAGCCTTACACACTGGACAACCAGGGAAATCCCCCGAATTTTTTAAAGTGTCCTGGATAAATCCAATAGGCAGAGGTTTTAAATTTCTTAATTTTTATTTATTTATTTTTACAGTGGTATACAGGAACTGGTTCCTACTAGTTTTGAATGTTATTGTTATATATTAAGGAATTTCATGAGCTAGATGGCCACTGTAGCTTCAAAGTGCCCATGGAAGGTATATTTACATCATAAAAAATGGGCAAAAACCATAGATCAGGGTTTTGGGAGAAACTAGGGGACAGTCTTTTATTTTCTTTCTTTTTTACCAGTACATTACAGGGCTTTCCTGGTGGCTCACATGGTAAAGAATCTGTATGCAATGCATGAGACCTGGATTTGATCCCTGGATCGGGAAAATGCCCTGGAGAAGGGAATGGCTACCCACTTCAGTGTTCATGCCTGGAGAATTTCAGGGACAGAGGAGCCTGGCAGGCTGTGGTCAAAGGAATCATAAAGAGTTAGACACAACTGAGTGACTAACACTTATACACACGGATTGAAAAACAGTGTCCCATTGAATCCAAAGCGTCCAGGTACAGAATTCCTGCTCTTCAAGTATTCTAATTCTAAATTCTGGTAACAAAGAATAACAATGCAGGCCTTCAGAGGGCTGAATATTTGACCACAGTATTGTCCTGCTGCCCCTTTTAGCAAAAATTGCTTCCACTGAATTTTGTTTTGGCATTTTGCCTTTGGTTTAACCAAGGAATGTTATTTTTTGAAAAACGAGCCTTATGAAATCCATTACTACATATTTTATGGGTGTATTTTGAGGAGAACATTGTACTTATTAACCTTCTTAAGTCACCAAATGAAGTCTCCACGATAAATTGTTTAGAAGTTAAATATTTGGGGGAAAAAAAACCCACACAGAGCATTGCCCAAGGGAACCGGAAAATTTTCCCATCATGGACCTTGAGCACTACTGCTTTCTCCTTGCTCTTTAGCTGCCTGTTAAGTTTTGACCATGCTTTTCAGCCCATGAACATTCTCCGGCTCTCCTGCTGCTGGTTATGCCATTATATTCTAGTTAATATTTCTCCTGGTACTGAGAGTTTACGTTTTGCTATATTAATATATGCTACTTATAATAAGGCCTGTAAACCCTTCCTGAAATGAGTGTAGGTATGCCTTAAGTACAAACCTGCTGACTCAGCTTTTGCCTCATTTATGGTTTGTATACTACCGGGCTGCTGAGACTTAAGCTTAGCTACTGCTGGGATAACCCGGGGAACTTTATAAAAATGCATGCCTGGGTCCTATCCTCAGAGATTCTAATTTTACTGATCCAGGATGCAGTCTTGCCATCAGGATTTTAAAGACATTCTTCAGGTTTCTCTAATGTGCAACCAGAATTGAGAATCTAGTTTTATTACCTCTATCCTCCTTCCCCAAATTCCAGTTCTGCCAAGCTTAGAAAGCCCAGCCAGATGAGAGCCCTTCTCTTTCACAAACCTGAGCCACACCAAGTTTGCCTTATGGATGCATGAATCCGGCTGCTGGCTGACCCCCTGGGACCCAGACCCACCCAGGTCCCTCTTCCCTGGCAGCTTCATGGCTGAGTCTGACAAAACAGGAAAGAGACAAAATAGTTACCAATAAAATTGTGAAGTTTTCCAAAACACTGTTCATCATATATTTCTCTGGTAAGTGTTTGAGCTTGTGGATGAAGTTGATCATATATTCACACATTGGGGAGCGGTTTATTCGGTAGACAAATCGGCCATTCTCAAACCTTGCGTATTCCGTCTGTGAGGGAAAAAGGGTTTATACTTCTGACTTCAAAATACATGAAAAAGATATGATTATCTATAAAAACATTTCACTTTTTCAACATGAATCAGCTGTTATATGTTGTACTACTTATGTACTTTACTTAATTAAAGAAAATCCTAACTCCAATTTTAACACCATACCGAGAATCCATTATTTTTCTGGAATTTTTTTTAAATTGTAAAAATACTTTAATGAAAAGTTGTATAGATGTTTTTTCAGCAAAGGTCAGGAGAAAAATATAATTGCCTGCTGAGTGATTCCCTACCTAGAAATTTGTGAGAGCAAGCCCAGCTAGTCACAATTCTTCAAAGAGTCCACAGAAAATCTTTCTTTATTGTGATAAGGCCTCATAGGCCAAAAACCAATGCAGCTAATATCTCTACTTTAGGAAAAATTGCTTCACACTGATCATGAGCCCCTGGCTATGTTATGTCTTTAATTTTAAAAAATGTTTTATACATATACATATGAGAAGGAAATGGCAACCCACTTCAGTATTCTTGCCTGGAAAATTCCATGGACAGAGGAGCCTGGCAAGCTACAGTCCATGTGGTTGCAAAGAGTCAGACAGGACTGGGTGACTAACAAAACACTTAAATACATATTTGAAGATCCCACTGAAACATTCAGAGAGAAGAAAGACACTCTTAGATACTTTGGATCAAAGAGGAATTTAAAAAGAAATACAAGCTATCTAGAGTAATGAAAAAGAAAATATTTACATCAAATTTTGGGGATTCAGTGAAGCTGTACTTAGAGGAAAGCAGCTTCATGTCTTCATTATTAAAGATGAAAAGTTACATAACTGAGTACACATCTTAAAAAATTAATAAACCCTACAAAATAAACCAAAATCAGTGAAAATCAGGAACCAAAAATTAATAAAGAAATTAATTTATTAATTATTTATTATTTATTATTATTTAAAGAAATTAATTAATAAAGAAATTCAAATGAATGCAAAGGAAATTTAAAGTGTAGACAAGATGTAAAAATCTAACTTTTTAAAAAGACAAAATAAACCCTTCATAAGCCTAAGATGGAAAAGAAAGGAGACAAAACAGCAGTCACATTATCAATCTGAAGGTTAAGAAAAGGTTACTTCATGTAACTATAGCAAACAACCAATCAATCAATCAATAAAAGCAAAGAAAATCCAGTGAATAGGATGATGTCCCAGCAAAACACAAATCACTAACACTGAACCAAAAAGTAGAAAACTCCAGCTGGTCAATTACTGTAGAAATAACTAAAAACTATGTAGAAATCTACCACTGAAAACAGTCCAAAGACCGAATGGTTTTACAGCTAAGTTTTATGTAACCTTTAAAGAAATTTCATCTTGTGACATTTTCAATGTTATTCACACTATTCTATACCATAGAAAAAGGTCGGTATTCCAATTATTTTTGCAAAACTGATGTATATTCAATACTGAAATATGATGAAGAGATTATAAAAAAGAAACGTACAGACTACTATCACTAATGCAATGCAAACACTTATGTAAAACAGCAAACAGTGCATTAAGGATCCAAAATAAAGCATTCTTTGGGAATCCTGTGGTGGTTCACACACAGGATGTTTGTTAACTCGTGATGTCAAAACACTGGAGGAAAAACACAGAGTAAGAGTTGCTGAAAAGGCATTTGATAAAATACTGCAGCTATTACTAACAAAAAAATTAAGTAAAATAGGAAGAGAAAGAATTTAACATAAAATAAAGACCATTTATAAAAACCAATAATAAATCCAATGTTAAAACGTCAAAACTGTTTCTACTGATACCAGTAACCATATGAGGATACTCACCATCACTATTTGTTTTATTTCTTTTTACAACTGTGTCGGAAGTTTTAGCAAATGAAAAGAAGGTGAGAAAATAATAATAAAAGTGGCAAGAACATTGGAAAAGAAGAGATAAAATAGTCTTCCTTTTTTGCTGCTAAGATAATATATCACAGGAAACCCAAGAATCTAGAGGGAGAAAACCACTAGAAATAAATGACAGAGTATGGCAAGATGGCCAAATAGAATACAGATATGCAAAAAGTGGAGCTTTCTTCTAGTAATTAAACTAGAAGTTGAAAACTGTATTAACAAATTTATATAATATTTAGAGATATATTTAACAAGAAAGAGATGAATCTACACATGAAAAGTGTAAAATCTTACTAAAATAGATAAAATGAGATGGAAATGCAAATAGATTCTTGATTAGAAAGATTTAATATCAAACTGCCCCTAAATAATATCTGAATCTAATGCAATTACAATTGTTGCTGTTGTTATTGTTGTGTTAGCCGCTCAGTCATGCCCGACTCTTTGCGACCCCATGGACTGTAGCCCTCCAGGCTCCTCTGTCCATGGGACTCTCCAGACAAGAGTACTGGAGTGGGTTGCCATTCCCTTCTCCAGGGGATCTTCCAGACCCAGGGATCGAACCCGGGTTTCCTGCATTGCAGGCAGATTTGTTATAGTCTGGACCACCAGGGAAGCTGGCAATTACAATTAGGTTGCTCAAATAAGACTTCTGTTTTTCTTTACATTTTAAAAATGACCTCATAACTTTGGAAGAATAAGTGCTGGTAACCTGCCTAGAAAATATGTGAAAAGAAAGAGTAGGGAGACTGATTTGCCCTAGCAGATATCAGAAAATGCTACTGTTGCTGTTCAGTCACCAGGTTGTGTCTGACTATTTGAGACCCCATGGACCACAGCACGCTAGGCTTCCCTGTCCTTCACTATCTCCTGGAATTTGCTCAAACTCATGTCCATTGAGTTGGTGATACCATCCAACCATCACATCCTTTGTTGCCCACTTCTCTTCCTGCCCTCCATCTTCCCTGGTATCAGGGTCTTTTAAAGTGATTTGAGTCTTTGCAACAGGTAGCCAAAGCGTCGGACCTTCAACTTTAGCATCAGTCCTTCTGATGAACATTCAGGATTGATTTCTTTTAGGATTGACTGGTTTGACTTCCTTGGAATCCAAGAGATTCTCAAGAGTCTTCTCCAGCACCACAGCTTGGAAGCATCAATCCTTTGGCACTCAGACTTCCATATGATCCAACTCTCACATCCATACATGACCATTGGAAAAACCACAGCTTTGATTAGACAGACTTTTCTCAGCAAACTGATGTTTTTGCTTTTTAACATGCTCTCTAGGTTTCTCATACCTTTCCTTCCAAGAAGCAGGTGTCTTTTAATTTCATGGCTGCAGTTACCTTTCACAGGTGATTTTGGAGGCCAAGAAAATAAAATCTGTCAATGTGTCCACTTTTTCCCCTTCTATTTGCCATGAAGTGATGGGGACTAGATCCCATGTCTTTTTTGTGAATGTTGAATTTTAGCCAGCTTTTCATTCTCCTCTTTTACTCTCATCAAGAGGCTCCTTAGTACCTCTTCGCTTTCTGCCATTAGAGTGGTACCATCTACATATCCGAGGTTGTTATTTCTCCTGGCAATCTTGATTCCAGCTCGTGAGTTATCCTGCCCAGCATTCCTCATGATGTACTCCATATATAAGTTAAATAAGCAGGGTGACAATAAACAGCTTTGACATACTCCTTCCCAACTTTGAATCAGTCCTTTGTTTCATGTCTGGTTCTAATTGTTGCTTCTTGTCCTGCATACAGGTTTCTCAAGAGACAGGTAAGGTTGTCTGCTATCACCATCTCTTTAAGAATTTTCCACAGTTTGTTATGATCCACACAGTCTAAGGCTTTAGGGTGATCAGTGAAGCAGAGGTAGATTTTTTTTGGAATTACCTTGCTTTTTCTATGATTCAATAAATGTTGTCAATTTGACCTCTGTTTCCTCTGCCTTTTCTAAATCCAGCTTGTGCATCTGGAAATTCTCGATTCACACACTGTTGAAGCTGAGCTTAAAAGGATTTTGAGAATTACCTTGATAGCATGTGAAATTAGTGCAATTGTACATTAGTTTGAACGTTCTTTGGCCTTGCCTTTCTTTGGGATTGGAATGAAAACTGACCTTTTGCAGTCCCATGGCCACTACTGAGTTTTCCAAATTTGCTGGCATATTGAGTGCAACAATTTAAAAGCAGCAGCTTTAGGATTTGAAATAGTTCAGCTGGAATTCCATCACGTCCACTGCTTTGTTTGTAGTAATGCTTCCTAAGGCCCACTTGACATCACACTCCAGGATGTCTGGCTCTAGGTGAGTGACCACACCATCATGGTTGTCCAGGTCATTAAGATCTTTTTTGTATAGTTCTTCTGTGTATTCTCACCACCCCTTCTTAATCTCTTCTGATTCTGTTAGGTCCATACCATTTCTTCCTTTATTGTGCCCACCTTTGCATGAAATGTTCCCTTGGTATCCCCAGCTTTCTTGAAGAGATCTCTAGTCTTTCCCATTATATTGTTTTCCTCTATTTTTTTGCACTGCTCACTTAAGAAGGCTTCCTTAATCTCTCCCTGCTCTCTCCAGAGAATACTCTGGAACTCGGCATTCAGTTGGGTATATCTTTCCCTTTCCCCTTTGACTTTTGCTTCTCTTCTCAGCTTTTTGTAAGGCCTCCTTAGATAACTACTTTGCCTTCCTGCACTTCTTTCTCTTGAGGATGGTTTTGGTCATCTCTTCCTGTGTAATGTTATGAACTTCCCTCCATAGTTCTTTAGGCACTCTGTCTACCAGATCTAATCCCTTGAACCTGTCAGTCACACTGTAAAATCATAAGAGATCTGATGTAGGTCATACCTGAATGGTCTAGTGGTTCCCCCTACTTTCAATTTAAGCCTGAATTTTGCAATAAGAAGCTGATGATCTGAGCCACAGTCAACTCCAGGTCTTGTTTTTGTTGAATGTACAGAGCTTTTCAATCTTCAGTTGCAAAGAATATAATCAATCTGTTTGCTGTATTCACCATCTGGTGATGCCCATGTAGAGTCATTTCTTGTGTTGTTGGAAGAGGTGTTTACTGTAACCAGTGCATTCTCTTGGCAATACACTATTAACCTTTACCCTGTTTCATTTTATATTCCAAGGTCCAATTTACCTGTTACTCTAGGTATCTCTTGACTTTCTGCTTTTGCATTCCAATCCCCTATTATGAAAAGGACATCTTTTTTGAGTGTTAGTTCTAGAAGGTCTTGTAGGTCTTCATAGAACTGGTCAACTTCAGCTTCTTTGGCATTAGTATTTGGGATTACTGTGATGTTGAATGGTTTGCCTTGGAAACAAACCAAGATCATTCTGTTGTTTTTGAGATTGCACCTAAGTACTGCATTTTGGACTCTCTTGTTGACTATGAACACTATTTCATTTCTTCTAAGGGATTCTTGCCCACAGTAGTAGATATAATGATCATCTAAATTAAATTCACCCATTCCCATCCATTTTAGTTCACTGATTCCTAAAATGTCGATGTTCACTCTTGCAATCTTCTGCTTAACCACGTCCTATTTACTTTGATTCATGGACCTAATATTCCTAATGGACCTAACAATATGGAATATTGTTCTTTACAATATCTGACTTTACTTTCATCACCAGACACATCCACAACTGAGCATCATTTCCACTTTGGCCCAGCCTCTTGATTTTTTCCGAAGCTATTTCTCTGCTCTTCCCCAGTAGTATACTGGACACTTACTGACCTGGGGGGCTCATCTTTCAGTGTCATATCTTTTTGCCTTTCATACTGTTCATGGGATTCCTGAGGCAAGAATACTGAAGTTGTTTGTCATTCCCTTCTCCAGTGGACAACATTTTGTCAGAACATGCTACAAAGCTACTGTAATCAAATCAACACAATACTGGGACATGTAGAGATAAATAGAGGGTGGAAAAGAACACACTCCAGGAACAGCCCCCCAAGTATATGCTTTCTCCATGAAAATTCCTGGAATTTCATCATTCAAAGGCAACCAGCTACAGGTAAGCCCTGACAACTTGGCCATTTGGTAGCAAAGCCTAACACTAACCTTCCGTGTTCCCAGCCACCGATAGGACTGCTTCTTCCTTCTTGGGGGAGATAGAGGTCATGTACCTCCAGGTCTCTCAGTCATGTCTCATTACACAGCCATCTTCTCACCTACCCTCTCCGTAGGATGAGGAGCGTCCCATCTTTTCCTCGGTTTCTCTGTCTGCGTCTCCCTTCCACTTAACCCAAGGCTGGCTGCTGCTCATTCTTTATTCTGTGCTCTTTCTATTCCCTCTCTGCAACTAGCTCTCCATTCCCATAGCTCTGATTATTTTTAATGCTTAGGATTCCCAAATGATATTTTCAGTCTTTACCTGTCTCCAAAATCCTAGTCTGGCATCTATAATCATCCCTGACTATTTCCAGTTGAACATCTTATGTACTTATCTCTGCTGGAGACTGCACTGTCCTTCTAAGCATAAAACGTGTGATCTTCAACTCTTCCTCCTCTTTGATCTTTAATATCCAGTCAGTTTCAAAGTTCCATTCCAAACGTCTTCTTGGATCCCCTCTGCCACTCTTTTAGTAACACTCATAACACCTAAGCTCATGGCAACCATCGAGTCAACTCACTCTCATCTTCCTCTATCAGCATGGTTCTTGTTCAGTCCCTACGTCATGCCCAACTCTTTGTGACCCCATAGTTAGGCTTCCCTGTCCTTCACTATCTCCCAGAGTTTGCTCAGATTCATGTCCATTAAGTCCGTGATGCTATCTAACCATCTCATCCTCTGTCGCCCTCTTCTTCTTTTGCCTTCAGTCTTTCCCAGCATCAGGATCTTTTCCAATGAGTCAGCCATTTGCATCAGGTAGCCAAAGTACTGGAGCTTACACTTCAACGTCAGTCCTTCCAATGAGTATTCAGAGTTGATTTCCTTTAGGATTGACTGGTTTGATCTCCTTGATATCTAAGGGATTCTCAAGAGTCTTTTCTAGCACCATAGTTCGAAAGCATCAGTTCTTTGGTGCTCAGCCTTCTTTATGGTCCAACTCTCACATCTGTACATGACTACCAGCATAACCCTCCTTAACACGATTCTCAGGATGCCCATCCTGTGCTCAGGAAGCTATGAGGGCCTGCAGCATCCCAAATCCTCCTGTTCAGCCCAAAGTCTTGAAAAACATCTCCTCGTTCCCTCTCTCCACCCAGTACATCCTTTCTCTCATGTCTCATGAGAGAAAGGATTTATTTCTGTGGCACAAAAGTCAGGGTGGGCTCCTGGACCTGAGCAGTCCTAGACACCTGTGAATAAAAGCCACTGTGAGCATGGATGAATTGGGTGGTGGGTAGAAGACATTGGTTAACACAACTCTGAATGAAATATCACCTGCAAACATTATTCACAAACAGCAACCCACCCTAGTAAAATGATCACCCATGTTTAGAAAGGAAGGGAAATGCGAACTATAAAAGCCATAAAGAGGTTTTTTGGTCCCAGTATATACTGAAATAGATTTAAAACAATTATGATGAAGGGAGTGGAAATGGCAAAAGCAAAGACCAAACTCAAGGTGGCAGGAATTTAGAAGTGAATGTGAAGTGGCTCAGTCGTGTCCAACTCTTTGCGACCCCATGGACTACCAGGCTCCTCCACCCAGGGGATTTTCCAGGCAAGAGTACTGGAGTGGGTTGCCATTTCCTTCTCCAAAGGATGTTCCCAACTCAGGGATCAAATCCAGGTCTCCTGCATTGCAGGCAAACGCTTTACCGTCTGAGCCACCGGGAAGCCACCTGGGTTTTAGAACGCAGCTGCCAATTAGTTGAAAACCACCTTGGTTATTATCAAGAGGCCTGGAAGTGTACTTGAACTTGGGGGTGGGAGGGGCACCATCTCCTGGGTAGCAGGATCTATCTCTAACAGATTTCACTTAGCCCCCGTCCCTCCTCAAGGCCTCCTATTGGACTGACCCGCTGGCAAGAGCAGGGCTGACTTCGGATGGCCAGGGAGGGTGGCATGGATTAATCCTGGCCTTCTTCCTTTCAGACGCTTTCAAATCATTTTGCCTTCTTAAGTAATGGAGGGTGGAGAGTGGGAGAAGGCAGAGGAAAAGGCGAAGACACTTAAAAAAAAAAACCTCTCTGCCCCAGTTAAGATTTAAAGGAAGGCAACAGGCCACCCGGAATGAAGGTTCCAGCGTACAGAGGCCAACTTACCTCTACTTTTTCTACTACTTGCTTCCCAAAGGAGCAAACTTTGGTGGAACAGGTGACTGTCATATTTTCAGAACTCTCATACTGACTGGTTACACCGTAAAAAGCCCCGGCATCGTCTTGAATATTGCAGTTTAAATCAGCCTGTAGGAAATGAAATGGAGGTGGGGGTTACTCTCTTATCACAGGAGTAAAGGCAACAAGCAGTAACTATCAGGCGAAGACTTCCACCTTGCCGGATGGAGGAGAGTGGAGGGCCAGGGTGGCTCAGGAAGGTGGTAAGTTCATGCTCAGCTAGAAGCAAGTTCTATGGCTCATCGATTGTGTTCTGAAGAGAATGCTAGCTTGGGTAGTCTTCCCTTGAAATAATGACAAGCTGCATGTATCTATTTCATTTTTACTTTCTTGCATTCAGCATTTAATCTATTTACTGGTTCATTTTTGTCTGCACTGGGTCTTCGCTGTGGTGACTTCTCTTGTTGTTTGGTGCATGGGCTTAGCTGCCCCATGGCATGTGGAATCTTCATGGGCCAAGAAGGAACCATTTCTCCTGCATTGGCAGGTTGATTCTTAACCACTGGACCACCAGGGAAGTCCTGCATTTAGTACAGAATACTAAATATCCTTGTAATAAAAGACTCATGAGGTCTCTGAAATATGTACAGAAAGCAGTATGTGAACTGGATTCATATTCACTAATCTGTAGATATATTTAAAAGAATAGGAGAATCCGTAGCTGACTGGCCATTTGTTATATATGTAAAAACAGAAACTTCATTACTAATTATGTACCCAGAGGGGAAATGGTTCCTATTAAAGACTGACTTAGAAAGATGCAAAATAGTTAATACAAGGCCCCACTCATTTAACATATTCTTATGACTATTTGCCATGTGAGATTCATGCTAGATACAAGACTACAAGTCAACATGAGAGAAATGTACAGAAAATAGCTCCAATTTAAATAGAAAGTAACTACCATGTCAAAGGCACTCAGAGTTCAGACCATGGAAGCATTATTTTCAATTAAAGGTATTTACTTTCAGGATGGTTAAGATTTGAACAGGCAGAGAAGGGCTAGGGAGTATTGCACATGGAGCAGCCTGGAGTGCTTCATTTTAGCTACATTGCAAGGATCAAGGAGATGGGGAGGAAGGAGTTTGGAAATGCAGCAAGGTCCTGGGTCGGGGAGGGCTTAATGAGGGGTGGGAATTGTATGCTGTAGGAACTGGGGACCCCTTGAAAGTGTCACCACCAGGCAATGAGGTGATCAGAGATGTGCTTCAAGAAGAGGTGTCTCAGTGTGGTATAAAGTCCACTGCAGAGGGAAGCTGGGAGGCTGCTGCAGCGGCTCCATCACTGAGGGCAGGCCCCCTTCAGCATCCTCTGACCCTTTCCTGCACTCTGGACATGGGTGTGGAGCTGGGGATCAACGAGTGAGCAAGACAGTCCCTGCGGTCGTGCAGCTGACAGTTTAGGAGGGAGGACACTGCAACAGAAATAAGTGCTCCTGGGATGGACACAGAGACATGAGAGCAAAGAGTGGGGAGGGAGCCCTTGCGGTCAGGGAAGCTTCAGATGATGATGCAGCTCAGATCCGAAGAGAGAAGAGCTGGCGTGGGCAGGAGCAGCAGGCTGTAAGAGAGTGCGCACAAGGGCGCATGGCCAGAAACACGGCTGGAACACAGACAGCAAGGACAGCGCGGGCCTGGAGAGGCAGGGGCCTTACACAGGATAGGGGCAGCGATAGCTTAGGATCAGATCTGCAGCCCAGAAAGGCACCCCAGATCACAATTTGGAGACACTAGAAGAGAGTGAATGCAGAGATGCAGCAGGAAGCAGGGTCAAATGAAGAACCTGGGCTGCAGAGAAAGAGCAGTGAATCTGACATAAAATGAGACTATCTTTCGAGAGGTCCGGCACATTTCGACTCACTGATCGTTAATACCTTGACAGGCACTAACCACCATAAAGACCTGAGTCATCCTACATGTATTTTTAATAAGGATCTGCATTTCAACTTCCTTCTTAAATTGAGTATCAGGAAAATGTCCATTTCCTCAGGCAAAACTTGGGATATTCTGGCTTCAAATAAAAAGGATCATACACTTTATATTCCCTTTTCTTACATGCCAACAAATTCAAAGCTACATTAAGTGCTCTACTATAGTAATTAACTTATCCTGGGTACTTCTAACAGCTACTAACAACCAGTGTCCAACTCCTGTTACTGGATTTCTGCTTTTACTTGCACTGATACTTGTCCAGTTTTATGTTATCCATAAATTTATGTGCCCTCACATTTTGTTTTTTGAAATTTTATGGGGCATAAAGTGCAAATAATTAAAAATGCCTAGGTGTGCCTTTTTCTCACATGCAAAGGTGAGAAATGGAGTGTTTGGCTCAATGAAACAGCAGTCCAGTGGGAAACTAGAGGTCTCATCCTGAGAACTGTATCTGAGCTTCTCAAAGCTGGAGAGCGCCCTGGGACTACCAGGGCTCCAGCCTTCAGGGGAGAAAGGTCCCAGCATATCCCAGGCACACAGGCGCTCTGGCCCTGGGCTGTCATCCAGCCTTCCCAGGCAGGTGTCACCTGCCGTGAGCTAGCAGCGAGTCTTCGAGAACTTCGAGCTGGTCCTGCTATCAGCTGAGAACACACACAGCTCGGAGAAACAGCTCAGGTGCTTTGTGGCAGTGGGATGACCAGTGATGTTCTTTGTGGGACTGATGCTCTTACTGTTATGATGTAGCTTGTACGAACAAGTTTTAGCTTAAAAACAAAGCACACACAGCAACAACAACAAAGGTAAAAATATATATGTGATAAGTAAATTAAAAAAATCAAACTGTAAAAAGGAGCTACATTTTATTTCTATGCTATGCTTACTACTCTCCCTAGGTGACCAGTGTTATCAGTTTTTCAAGTATCCTCTTAGAGATATTTAGCATTTACATATTTAAGCATACACGTTCCCTCTTTTCTGCACAAACCATAGCATTCTTCTAAGCCTGGCTTTAAGTCAATCAATCAATAACTACTTTTTAGAACTCATATAGTAGTGATATAGGGCTTCCTTGGTAGAATCCACCTGCAATGCAGGAGACATGGGTTTGATCCCTGGGTTGGGAAGATCCCCTGAAGTAGGAAATGGCAACCCAGTCCAGTATTCTTGCCTGGAAAATTCCCTGGACAGAGGAGCCTGGCAGGCTATACAGTCCTTGGGGCCCCAAAGCACGAGTGAGCACACACATAGACACACACTGATATAGAGTATCAGTTTTTTAAAAGAAAAGCCCTTTGAGAAATTGAACAGCCACACTTTTGGTGGCTGCATACTACTCCATTATACAGATGCACCATAATTTAACATATCCTCTATTGATGGGACATTTCGGATGCTTCCCAACAACCATGCAGTCACAGGCGGAGCAGGAAAGGTACATTAGAAATTATTTTGCCTTTTTTTAATTTAATATTTTTTCCACTTCTTACTTATTTTTGGCTGTGCTGGGTCTTTGCTGCTGCATGGGCCTTTCTCTAGTTTCGGCAAGCAGAGGCCACTCCCTAATTGCAGTTTGTGGGCGTCTCATTGTGGTGGCTTCTCTTGTTTCAGAGCATAGGCTCTAGGGTGCTTGGGCTTCAGAAGCTGCGGCTCCCAAGCTGTAGACCACAGGCTCAGTAGTTGTGGCACACAGGCTCAGCTGCTATCCAGCATGTGGGGTCTTCCCGGACCAGGGGTCAAACCCATGTCTCCTGCATTGGCAGGCAGATTCTTTACCACTGAGTCACCAGGGAAGCTCTACTTTGACTTCTGTTTTCAATTTAAAAAAATTCCCAGCTTTGAAAATGAGAATTAATTGACCATAAATACACTGTTAACTAATACTGCAATTTAAATTCATTATTTTGATGTAATCAAGTTGTTGTGACGGACTGATTAATAATCAAAAGCAGTCTGGTGTTTGTGGTGAATGGGCGGAGTGTGGGAAGGAGCTGGGGAAATTAGCAATGGGCGGGGGAGTCAACAGGAGAGAACAGGAACTATCAACCTCAACTTGCATCGGTGATTTAACCAGGAGGGAGGTTTCTTAAGAATTGCACCTCCACTCCCTAGGTACACTGTTTTCTTTCTTCTTTTTTTTTTTTCAGTGTTCCATTTCTCACTTTTTTCACTTCAGTGGCATTATCTTTTTATACAATTGCTAAGGGTTACTTTCCATTCACAGTTGTTACAAAACCTTGGCTATATTCCCTGTGTTGGACAGTACATCCTTGAGCCTAACTTACCCCCAGTAGTGGGTACCTCCCATTCCTCTTCCTCTATACTGCCCCTCCCCTCAACTGGTTACCACTAGGTTGTTCTATGAGTTTGCTTCCTTTTTGTTATACTCACTAGTTTGTTCTATTTTTTAGATTTCACATATAATTGATAGCATATTTATCTTTTTCTGTCTGACTTATTTCATTTGGTATACTGCAGTGGCCTTTACTTTCGACAAGTGAAAGATTTACAGTGTAAACAAACTAGGACTCTTAAAATCTAAAGCAAGCATAGAAATAAACACACAAAATAATTCAACCATACATACAATTTCAAAATGTTACCCAAGCTTAGAATGGCATTTGCCATAAATTGATATTAGCAAAACTGCTGAAAATGTTCAGCTTTTTTGTTTCCATCTCTACAAGTTCCCACACTTCAGTAATGCTGGTGCTGGAGCCACAACACACCCAGCATATTTGGCAACTAACAGTGGGTCGTTTTTAAGGTCTGTTTCCTTTATTTAACAACATTATCAAAATTATTTTAGTAACAATCAGCACTGTTTCACTGTTTTTGACTTTAAACACAAAAACTCTGTGGTAACAGAGAATGACAGAATTGAAGTAACTCTAGTTCTACTTTTTCACCTTCATAATTACTGTGCTCATTTCCAAATCATGGAAGCAGTGCTGTGTGGACTGCAGCTCCAAAGATTCCAAACTTTTAGAACTTACTCTAGAAGTGAATATAAGAGTGAGTCTTTAATAACATGTGCTATTAAAGAATAAGTAATAAAATGGATAAGCAACATACGTGTGTTAGTTTGAAGCAAAAAAATATATATGTGTGTGTGTATATACATATATGAAATAAAAACAAGACAAAATACATATATGAAATAAAAACAAGATTAATTTTACCAATTGTTTAAGACTTAGGCTAACAAAGAACTTTTTTATTAGGAACACTTCATTGATAGCATTGTTTAGAACCATAGGCACAGGGTGATAATAAAAATGACAAATGTTTTCAGATGATTCTGCCATATAAATTTCTCTACAACGAAACTCCTTAATACCTACATCTGGGGCAGATAATTCCCACCCTCTCACCTTTGGTTCACCACTGTACCTTAGAATTCTCAAATTTAATTTAATTAGTTTTAACTGGGAATGGATGACCTGCAGGTATAATGAAAGTATCAAAAACGAAAGTATTCAAGAATTCACATTATGAAACTGTCGTCAGAAGCAATCTCAACAAACTACAATTTTAAAGTTGTCAAGGTTAACTTTTTTACTTGAAATTAGAGTGGAACATACATTCAGAAGTGTACAAATCACAAGTTTACAGACTGATTAATTTTTATAAAGTGAACACACCCATGTAACCAAGCGCCCAGGTAAAGAAATAGAAAGGAAATCCCCTCATCCACCCTCCATTCCAGTGAACAGCAAACACTGCTCCCTTCCAGTGTACCTCAAACCCCCCGTGTCATAAGAGTAATGTTCCTTTAGTCTTGTCTGGTTTTTTGAATATTACATCAATAGAGTCACATACTGTTGATTCCTCTGTATTTAGCTTCATTTGTGCAGCACTGCAGGGTGACAGTCATCTATGCTGTGGTGTGTGGGTCATCCTTTTTGTCACTAGAGTACTCTGCTAAATGGAAAATACCACCATCTATCCCTTCTACGGATGGATGTTTACAATGCTTCCAAACTGAACCTATTATGAAGAGCGCTACTCTAAATACCTGGGATATCCTTTTCATGAACACACGCACGCACTCCTGTTAGGTGTTCCTAGGAGCAGAATTGCTGGTTATGAGATGTACGTGCATTTTCAGCTTTCATTTAGGTAAGAGGAACAGATGGATTTCCTGGGCGCCTGATGTCCTCTGCTAGTGATCAGAAGTTGTTTTGTGCAGTTTGCTCAGTGTTCAAATGTTCTTTCAATGAATTTGTAGGGGAGAAAGTGGTCTCCCTGTCCTATTCCTCCGCCATCTTAGCTCCTCCTCCTCGCAACAGATGGTTTTTGAATTATTTTGTTTTTTCAAAAAAACAGCTTGAGAAAACTTTATAATTATTAGCATATATTTAACAGGTTGCATTTTAAAAGACTTCTCAACTAACAGTAAATAAGCAATCTGTTATTACCACTGCTTCTCAATTACTTTTGAACATGGAAAATAATTACACAGTCATCCAACCATATCACAGCTGTTCTCTGGGAATTTTCTAGGAGGTATTGATGGGAAAGATAATTATCTGTTAGCTGATAATATTACAATTATCCCAGAAAGAAATGTGGTCACTGAACTCCTGCAGAGCAAAGGTAATATCAAAGAAAGAATGCTAGCATTAAATCAACTGGGGAGGTGAACTCTTAATGAGTCTAGGATTCGTGCTGAGTTCATTATCCACCCTCTCCACTCCTTTTTCTCAACTAAAAACTCAAGACAAACCTATTCCACATAGTTTTGAAGGCAAGAAAAGCAGAGGGAAAAAAAAAAAGTGCCGTTTCCAGACATACAAACTATTTTTGTCAAATCAGCTCTTATCTGAAATCAGGATATTTTCTAAAAGCAAATAAATACAAAAGTCCAAGAAACAACTAAAACCAGCAAACTTACCTTCCCAACAAATTCCAAATTCAAACCATATCCTGTCCTTAGGAGATGAGACAGCTGTTGGGGCACAGGGCAGGCTGTCCCAAAATGTGCCCCAATGGCATTATGATTATTTTGGATTAAAGTTAATCAAGAAACCACCAATGAAGAGAGACACCGGACCCTCCCCTCTGTCTCCCCAAAAGCAGGAAATAAGTCTGTCAGTGAAAGGTGCCCTCCTTGCATCTGGAGTTGGAAGAAGACCCTTACCACCAGAGATGGATAATTTAGGGTGGAGAAGTCTGTATACATATCTTGTTACTTTTAAAATTTACTTCCCCAAGCCCAAACTCTGTTTAGATTTTCTCCAAACCAATGTTTCTTTGTCCTGTCAATTCCTCATAAATTTATCATTTATCTAAAAAGTATGACAGATGCCTGCTTTGGCCACTTCTTAGGTCCAGTTTCTATGTGAACCTCAACGCCATGAATTAAAAATTTGTTTCTCTTTTCCTGTTAATTTGTCTTGTGTCGAAACTATTTTCAGTCCAGTCATAAGAAAGGTAGCAGGGGAAGTTTCCTTCTGCATAACTGGTCATGAACCATGTTCTAAAAAAAACCAAAGTAAACCTTGCAAATGTGGCTGGAGGGGGCAAGTCCATGCAAATGAGTCCTTCTAAGGAATCTTCACCCATTTTGCCCTAGAACAAAAACCCTCCATATAAACTGGGTTCAGAGACCAGCTCTTTCTCCTACCACCCAATACAGGAATCCTTCTGCAGTATCTTGACTTACACTGTCTTCTGGCTAAATACCTTCAGGTATGGGAAAATCATTAGTCAATAAAATACTTACCAAGTTCTGGGCAGACTTAAGTGTTAGAGAGTTGTATTAGTCTTCTATTGCTGCTTTAACAAACAACCCCAAATTTAGTGACTTAAGAACAAAACCACTTTATGATTCTCCACTTCTGTAGGTGGGATGTCAAATACATATCTCACCTGGCTGAGATCAAGGTTTTGGAGCTGTGTCCCTTTCTGGTGGATCTACTCTGAGGAGAGGTGAGTCTCTGTCTCCTTCAGTTTCCACAGTCCTGTCTCTCAGTCCCTTCCCTGCCATTTCAGAGGCCAGCAACACCAGGCTGAGTCCTCACATGGCCAGCTGTTAGCTCTCTAGACCTCGTCTTTCACCTCCCTCTGCTACTCTTACAGAAACTTGTGATTTCATTGGGCCCACTCACATAACCCAAGATACTTCCCTGCTTACTCTTAGCAACACCCACCTCGCTTTCCATGTATTGGAATACGTCCCCTAGCCCCATGAGAAGAACTTGGACACAACGCTGCCTACCATACCCGTTAAGTTGCCATCGGCTTCTCAGCAGCTTCCACCTAGAGCTCTGCTTTCCGGAAGCATGCAGGCCTAAGAACAGTGCTGAGAGACAACCCTGCAATTCTCTTTTATTTCCCCCCAGTCTCACCTTTCCACACCCACTTCTCACCCATAAAGTTGTTCAGGTTCTATCAGCTTCCTAGGATCCAAGTTCCAGGCTTATTTTTAGTAAACTCCATGCTGATCTCCCTTCCACCTAGTCCAGAGACTTGAAAATTCTGACTCTGCATCTGTCACCATCTTATTGCAGACACCTGACGGACAGCGGGCATCATTCCTTTGCATCTCATTGTTCTCATCTCTCAACTCAGAGAAGACCTGCTTCCAAAGGCCACCATGGTGATAAGAAGAGAGAACGCACACGAGACTCATCTGTATGCTGAAACATGCCACATAAATGGCCACGCCTATCAACCCGTGGACTTCAACACTGACCAGCACAGAGACGAAGCAGAGCCTCAAGTCAGATCTCCAGAGTGGGACCCGAAGTAGACGGTGGCTCATAATCAACAAGCAAGGTAAAAGCTTTCCCCCCAGATTCAGTCTGAGTCCCTATCCACACTTATCAAGTGAGCAGCACAAACACAGAAATGACTTTTTTCAAACAGAAAAATAAGTAGTTTTTCCAATTTGTGAGTTTAAAACAAGCCTTAGGTTTTAGGCATAACTGCTTAAATGGGTACAAAATTACCATCTTTCCCACAAAGATATGATTAGAGATGTCATAAAATTCTGTCTGGAAGCAAAAAAAAAAAAAAAAGGCAATAATTAATAAACATCTGGGGAATGAATTGAAGACTTGGGGAGCTATTTGTGGACAAGTCCTGGAAAACAACAATGCCAACCACAGAAAGCAGACTGCACTAGACAGCAAGGAAACGAAAAAGTGAAACATCACATTTCCCCAAATCCTTCCCTAAATAATCCTCTTTCACACTTGTTACTTCTGCAGCTGAAACACCTTAAGTTATCAGACAAGACTGCGGCTTGGTTTCTCCTCCATTACCTCTCATTCAGCAAGCGCATTTGTTCACATCTGTGTTCCACTGTTTCATGTTTTTGAAATTGAAAAAAAAAAAAAAAAAGCAATATTCTTCAAAGAATGATTCTTCCCATTTCATGGGTGAGAAAAATGAGATGTAACCCAGTTATGTTGGATCCATACAGCAGGGAGGGCTGGACCAGGGGATCAACTCTGCAAAACTGCAGGCCCCTGGAAAGCTAGTTTCAGGTACCTGAAGGACAGGAAGTGAGCGTTAGGGTTGCAAGTGCAGAATGGAAGGGCGCAGCATTCGGCTGAGGACAACTCCTTTGTCACCAGCCTCTGAAAGAAAAGGCCTACAGGAAAAAAGAGGAAACAGATCAGCCCAAAGGCAGGGGCGCAGGTTGGGGTAGTGGGTCAGGAAAGGAGCAGGCTGCATATGGCTCCCTTCCCACCCGTCTCTCCCTTCCCCCTGGGAGGGCCTGGAAGGGCTGGGCAGAATTACTTGGTTGCAAAAAAAATGAAAACATCAAGAGGATTGTCCCTGACAAGAGACAGTATAATAGGCACTGATGGATGCAAGGAGACGCTGGCATTTTCAAACCACCACTTTGAACCTCTCCTCTTCATCCTCTTCGAGCAATGATCAAAGGACCAAGATTTCAAATTGTGAAGCAATTTTTTCCAATGGCAGCATCTGGCTCCTTGGCAGGACGCGCTGGGAGCCGGGCCCTGTCGTGGGCGTCCATCCAGGCCTGCCACATGGTGAGGCTCGGCCGCGCCGGGCACCACGCGGGCCTTGCAGCTGCTCCCCCAGGCGCCTAAGGACAATCGCTCTGCCCTCCGCCACGAGCCATCAGGCAGAAGTACTCCCGAAGCAGCCTGGGCAGGGGGTCTTGAGGTTGATGACTGTTCCCCAACCCTCTCGCCTGACTCATTTGTAAGCATCTGCTCCCTGGCCACGACCCCTGAAGCCACCCAGAGTGGCTTCGGAGCTTGGGGTGTGGGAAGCTGGGATAAACGAGGGACGACCCCCCAGCAAGACTGGACTTGAGTTTGAGGAGAGTGAGAAAGCTGCCCGAAGGGAAGGGCGTCTTTGAGAGTGTTCATTTTGCCTGGTGCCCCGGCCCGACACAGGACAGCAGCTGTAGCTCTCTGGCCACAGCTGTTTTAAATAAGAATAATAGGCATAAACTCAGCCCCTGCTCTCCAAGTTACTTCCCACTGATTATGGCATATATTTACATCTACAAAATAGACGATTTTAAAAGACAACTGCCAAGAGCCCCTTCATAGCGCAGATTGGCACCCCTATTCGAATTTCATCAACATTTAGTACTTCAAAGAATCTTAAAAGCTTGCTCTAATTACAATAGGCACCATCTGAAAGACTGGCTGTTTGCATTGCAAATTTCTACAAATACTGGCATTCATTAAAAAAAAATTCAATTAATATCACCCATACAACTTCAGGTAACTGCCACTGGTGACTTCACACAGTAGCTGGGATGAAAGAGCCAAGGTCTCAACCCCTAGGACAAAGCGGTGGCACAGGCCAGTAGTCTGCAGTGGAGGCAGTTAATGAGTCCTGGGCGCCCAGCTGAGCTGGCCCTCCACCCAGCACATTCATCAGCTGCGCGAACACTGACCAGAGACCACCCTTTCCAGACCAGGAAACAGGGCCACTTTCTGGTCTGGAGTTCTTGTGCATGAAAAGTCTTACACAGAACAATGACAACAAATCAATCAACTAATTAACAAGTGTAAAACTGCCAAATAAAATATAGGCTGCCTAGTTAAATCTGATTTTTAGGTAAACAACATACTTTTTCATAGGGATAGGGACTATGTCCCAAAGATGACATGGGACAGACACTGAAAAAGTATACACTGTTCACCAGAAATTCAAACCAAACTGGGTGGCTGGTATTTTAACTTGCTAAATCTGGTAACTCTTCTGACAATTCACCTTTACTAAAGAGAATAAGAAAAATGGGACTTTGCTCAAATTTTCATTGCTATAAGGAGACATGTCCAAAATATTTTTTGAGTGGGAAAAAAATGAAGCTGCTGAATAACACATGGAGCATAGCACTTTTTTTTAGTAAAAAACAAGTGGAGTACGTACAATGTTTGTGGATGCATATAAGAAGTCGAGAAAGACACAGGGCTTGTGGGAAAATCTCACTCTTCCTTCTAAAGTCTTTGGAACTGCATGGAAAACTTAACAAGCTTCTCTTGCTTTTGTCATGTAGACAGTAAATTAGAATGCAGGTGGATGGGAGGGTAAGGTGTACCCTGAATCTCTACCCTCACAGGGAGAGGAAGTTTTGCATATCAAGGTCCAAACGACGAAGATCCTTGAAGGGTTTATGACTATAACCAGATTAATAAGTTGATTAACTCATTCCCTGGAAAACTGGGCCTGGAAATAAGCAGACACACACCCCGATAGTGCCACTTCAGTTCTTTTCTTCTCGGGCTTTTCCCGGGGATGGTTACAGAGTGAAGTCAGCTGTGCCTCCATGAATGGGGTGAATGCTGGGCGGTGCGGGCGGACCACATGCGTCTGCTTCCCCCCCAGGCTTCCAGCTAGCAGCAGTTCTGGGGGGCTCCGTGGCTTTGTATCTCAGCCTGTAACTGTGGCAGGGAGCAGAGTTAAACAGTCCCATGCAGCAAAGAATGGATGGATCCCTGACATTGGCTTTGTTAGCAACCACTGAGCCAAATGGTCCAGGATGGGAAGCAGGAGAGGAAGAGCTGTCAGATGGATTCTTCCATGAGGTTAAGGGAATTTCCAATTTAGATTCCGCCTAGATGTCCTGAAGAGTCCCAGGTTAAAAAAAAAAAAGTGTCTGTGGTGGGACTGAAGTGAAGGGCCTGCGGGAAAAGCACCGTCAGCTGCTGCTCCCATTTTTCCAGGCTGTCCTGTTCTGCCTTCTGTTCTCAGGGGATTCAGACTCTTAAATAATGTGACTGTCAGGCAGAGTATCGTTTCCACTCTCAACTTGCACCATACTCCTGGTTCTGTAAGGTCTGGCAGCCACTGGGACCCTCAACCAACTCTCACTAGGATTCCTGGTCTCTGCACAACCCCTCCCCCGAAAACTCCTTCCCACTCTCCTTTCATTGATTAACTTTTCAAGAATCAGTTCAAATGCCACATCTTTGTGAAGCCTTCCAGAAAGTTCTCAAGCAAAAAGAGTTCCTCCTCTACCTATGTTTTCACATTTCCACTATAGCCCCTACCTTACAGTGCTGTCATTTATCTGCTGTGTGTCTGCCATCCCACACCAGACCCTAAAGTCTACCTCTTACTCGTCTGCTCCCTCAGCTTTCTAGTAGCAAAGTAGAGATCAATGAGTATTTGCCAAATGACTCACTGGTATATTCAATGCTAAAGCAAACGGTTAAACTATTTCTATAAGAACCCAAATTCCAGAGAGAGCCTGGAAAGCTTTTGTGTGAATCCCTTGAGGTCTCCCCTCCACTGGCTTTCAGTAAATTCCTTGAGAAAGATTAGTCAACAAACTGTCAGATGCCTAGGCTATCTGCCTATACAATTGGAGCTGGCCCAGGGGTAGTTATAGGACCCCATGTACAGCAATTCCTCTAGGTGTATGGAATGAAATCACTCTTCATCTAACAAATTAAAGAAAATAAACTGTTGAGAATCTGCTATATACACTGCACTGCATAAACAAGTGTTACTGGATAGGATCCTTGCTTCCTGGGGAAGGCTTACAAAGAAGTTTAGGTCACGGGGCTGGGAAAACAGGAACGAAGCAATAAAAGACTGCAGTCAATGCAGCAAGTGCTAACAAGCTCCAGATACCGTTCTCATGAAATCAAACCAAAATGGGTTGGATGTGCAAGGTTACTAACTACCATTCCCCCTCATCCCTCGACATGAAATATCAGAACCTGCTAGCTAGAAATGATTTTTCAAAAAAAAAAAAAAAAAAAAAACCAAACCAGACCTGGTGAAGACAATGAGAGAGTCACAGTCTACCAAAGATAATCTATTACATATTAGTCCCAGAAATACCTCTGAATATGGTGGTGTTTCTTGTTAATCTTCCTTCCACTGCATCATTCCATCATTTCCTATTGTTCATGTATTTTCAGAGTTTAACACCATTGTGAGATAAGACAGAAGTAGGGTGAAATGAAAATCTTGAACTGAAAGGCCCTTTTCTTACTGATAACAGTTTAAAACATGTGGGAAGCATATTATTCCATTTTGCTAACATCCTTTTCCATGAATAGCAACAGAGACATTTGGTCGCAAATGATAGACTCGAGTCTACAATTCTAGCCTAAATCACGCACAATCCAATTAGAAACAGGCTGAAACTCCAAAGGGGGTCTATTTGGCCAGTTTACATGTGCACCCGATTTCTTATCCCTAAATAAAGCCCAGTTGTTTTATTTATAGTGCCTGTCATTTTGTCCAACAAATGTGATTTTGTTCCTACCAAGATAAAAGTATCTTCTAAAGGCTGCCTTCTTTCCAGATAACTCTTTTCCATTTCTGTTTTATAATATCTTCTCATATCTACTCCAGCTAGTAAAACTAGTCTTGCTTTTTCTTCCTCCAACAAAGTAGGTTAAGAAAGTTGAATGACTATGAATATACTGTTAATTGTTTACACCGGATGATCATAATTCCAAGAATTTTAAAAAGCAAAACATAAATAGCCATTGGGTAACTTGGAGTTTATTCTGATTTCTAACATGCCACTAATTGATTTGAGAGAAAAAAAGAAGCATTGTAATTAAATGTATATCAAGAATTTGTCTCTTTTAAAAACGATACAGATCCATACACTCTCATTTTTCATATTATTTTCTTCTTTATTATTCCAAATAAAGTTTGAGAGTAAGCCTTCATTATCCTAATGATTCTGCTGAATAGTTTTTGACTGTAAGGTTTATAAGTAACATGTTAGTAATGTGTGGCTTTCTTTAACCAGTGATGCCAAGTCTGACACTTCTGAGCACTGTTAAGACCGAGGAGAATTTTGAGGCCCCTCCAAAAATATTACTTTCATTGCATTTTTTATTCCCTTAAGTAAACTACTACTACTTAAGTAAACTATTCTACTTAAGAAGGCTGAGCATTGAAGAATTGATGTTTTTGAACTGAGGTGTTAGAGAAGACTCTTGAGGGTCCCTTGGACTGCAAGGAGATTAAACCAGTCAATCCTAAAGGAAATCAATCCTGAATATTCATTGGGAGGACGGATGCTAAAGCTGAAGCTCCAATAGTTTGGCCACCTGATGCGAAAAGCTGACTCACTGGAAAAGACCCTGATGCTGGGAAAGACTGGAGGCAAGGGGAGCAGGACACGACAGAGGATGAGATGGTTGAATGGCGTCACTGACTCAATGGACATAAGTTTGAGCAAACTCTGGGAGACAGTGAAGGGCAGGGAGACCTGGAGTGCTGCAGTCCATGGGGTCACAAGAGTTGGACACAACTGAGTGACTTAACAACAACAGCAACAAAACTACTACATGGGGCTGGACACAAACTTCTTTTGAAAGTGAGCTGAGAGTTATACTTGGGTTTCTGTCTTTTAGGATGCCTTACTGAATCACACCCACCTCTTCCAGCTTTGGGGACTCTCTGATCAATTCCAAAGCAGCTGACATTTTATCTTAAATTAGCTGCATTGTCTGCCATATCACTGGCAACCCATCTGCATGGATCTCAGTTCTGAAGCAAAGCACAGCTCTGTCCACTTGTGGGTGGACACCTTCCTTTCTTAGAGCCCACAGAGCATCTGATCGTTATTTTAAAAGGAAATAAGAAGTATGGTTTTCTGCCAGTGCAAAATGCTGGCCTCATTAACCACAAATCTGGTTCCATACTCCTCCTCAATCATAATAACAATTTCAATGCTGCATCAAACTACATTTTTCTGAGACACTTTAATTGGGGATTCAAATTTAAGCTACTAGTTTTTAGTTTAGTGTTAGTTGCTCAGTTGTGTCCAACTCTCTTCGATCCCATGGGCTGTAGCCTGCCAGACTCATCTGTCCACAGGATTTCCCAGGCAAGAATACGGGAGTGGGTTGCCATTTCCTTCTCCAGGGGATCTTAGTATAGTAGTATACACGACTAGTGCAAGTAACTCAACTAAGGTGATAAGGAGGTGGTGAGATGCTTTCTCACAGATTATTAATGACAACATACCCTCTTTACTGGGTGTATCATAATTTAACCTTTTTATTAGACATTGATAATAATCAATGGCTTTTAATGTGAGTGTGTGTAGGTATATGTGAGTTGGTGTGTAAGAAACCAAGTTGCTTTTTGAAAGTAGTCAAGCAGTTAGTGAATATACTAGGCATAAGCACACACTTGGTATTATTTAATCCCTGGGAGGTACATGTGATAATTCCCACTTTACACATAAAGAAACTGAGTCATGGATAGACAGAGTGACTTCTGCATCTTGACACAGCTAATCAATGCAGGATCTGCTGGACTCTGGAATCTGTGCTTTCCACTGTGTCTGTGATGGAAGCCAGGGGCACCTGAAGTAAAGCAGCGTCACTTCTTTGTGAAGATCTGTCATTACGGGGCACTCAGGTGTCCGTTTACCCGGGCACCAACAGTAGTCTACTGTTTCCAAGAAGTTCAGGTCGGACTCTACTGTGGCTCTGCCATTCACGTGTGTTTTGGCGTCTGAGTCCTGGGGAGGCCAGTCAGTTTTCTGCTCTGAAGCCAGTGGAACGACCACTACATGGCAGAGCTGGGCCACAGAGTGGGCATTAAGTGCAGATACTTCAGGTGGACTCAGGGTTTCACCCACAGCAGACTCCTGAGCTGAGCCCAGGTTGGACATGGAGCAATTAAACATATGAATAAACTAAGTCATCCTGCTGGTGATAACCTGGAGACTGCAGGTACTCTGAGAAGGAGGAAATAGGGAGGAAAAGAAAGGAGCTGTGTGGGTAGGACCTCTGTTGAGATGTACCGAATTTACATGAAAACGAAAATCTGTGAAGCAAATTGCTAATATGAAAGACATTTTAAAGGGAAGGTTAAGCCTACTTAAGAAACACCCACTGGAAACACCGACTAACATTCAAGCACAGGGAGTCAAAGTGTAATTCACACTTTCTAAGTCTTTAGAGGAAGCCAATGAGATTTCAAACTGCAGCAAAGTGTAAACCTAATTCAAACTGCCTTTTCTCACTTATTGTAACATAGTTAGGACTGAATTTCTTCATAAAGGTTAAGTACTGCTAACAATTACACTGAAGGAGTGATGTCTTTCATCATACTCACAGGAGAGCTCAGTTGTAATTCTAATTCTGCAAATCTTAATTTAATAAAATGATATCTAATCTCGTAGTAATTGTTTCTAAATCTGCACATCTCATACCTGCCACTACACTCTAAACATTTGCAAACCTAGACCTCGTTATTTGGGAATTAGTGACTGAAGGGCCCCATCACTGAAAGCATTTATTAAAATCATCCTCTGTGTAAAATGGAAAATTTTACAAGCAAAAACAAAACTTTTCTAATATCAATAGTTTCCATTCTACTTTATAGTCAAACAACAAGCAAGTTATAAGAAGTCTTATTAACATTAAAAACCAACACTTTAATTTGAAAGCACTGAAAATGGTTTATTTTTATCTTATCCTATTATTTTCTGATTAATTTTAATTTATTTGGGTAGAACAGCCTCTTCTATATCTTTCACCATAGTGGTTCTCAAACTTTTTCATCTCAGGGACCCCTTTTCCACTCTTAAGATTTATTGAGGGTCTCAAAGAGCTTTTGTTTCTGTAGGTTATAGCTATTGATATTTTCTATATCAGAATTGTAAACTGAGAAAGCTTTAAAATATTTAGTACCTGCTTTAAAAATAATATTAAGGTTATTTTATATTAACACACATCTTTTTAAAATTGGCCATACCTATATTTTAAAAAACAAAAATTAGTGAGAAAGGCAGCACTGATTTGCATTTTGCAACATTTAATGTGTGGCTTAATGGAAAATACCTAGATTCTTCTTCTTCTTCTAAATTCTTATTCCTCTTCTGCTTCTAAATTCAATTTGTCATGATTTGTCCTTCAACTTTTGGTTGAAATACCTGAAGAAAATCCAGCCTCACATAAACATGGGGCTGGGAAAGGTAAGAATATTTTAATAGGCTCTTCAGATAACTGGCCATTTTTCTTTGACACTAAATCAAAACTTGACAAGCAGTGGTTTCTAAAGGTTAGCTGCAGTGTGGAGTCTGAAACTCTCAATGAACTTCTCATACTGTTATATTAAAACCCATTGGTTTATCTTGCACAGTATTAAAAAAAAATCACACTTTTTTAAATTAGTTGGAGGCTAATTACTTCACAATATTGTAGTGGTTTTTGTCATACATTGACAAGAATCAGCCATGGTTTTACATGTATTCCCCATCCCGATCCCCCCTCCCACCTCCCTCTCCACCCAATCCCTCTGGGTCTTCCCAGTGCACCAGGTCCGAGCACTTGTCTAAAAATCACATTTTTTAATATGACTATGGATCCCATCAGAAAAGTCATAAATGTTGGGAAGCCGTCAAGTTTACCAGTGTGGATACAAATTTTCCAAAATTCTTATTTTTATTTGAAAGTTCAAATTTTATCTTTGACAACAAATATCAGTTGTTTTCCTTGAAGGAGCAGGCAGGTTCGTCGCATCCATTTTCACTGTGTGCTCTCGGTCTAAGATGTAATAAACTTTCACAAATGACACTCTGGGTTTGACTAATTCTTTTTTTTTAATTTAAACTGTGCATGCAACCCAGTCTGACTGATCCAAGGCTTCAGCAGTTTTATCCTATAACACTGGAACCATCAGTATGCATATCAGCAGAATTAAAAAAGAAAATAGCATCTCAGTGTCATAATTAAAGTAGTTTTGATCTTGTCAGCCCATTGAAAGGCTACTGAAGAACCCCCCTACGGGTCTGCAGGCCACACACTTGAAAACTGTAGTGTTACTATATAACTGGCCCCCAACCACCATTCAAGTCATTGGGTGGCAGTCACTAATTTAGGAAAAGGAAGTGACTGTTACTGCTATTTCAGGGTGTCCACATGTATTACCAATCCTGAGAACATTAACTTAAGTAGAAGGCTACTTCCACAATCCAAATTCAATACGGAAGCATGACAAATGAAATACAGTTACCACACAAGGATTAAAAAAACAAAACAAATTAAATTGAATATGTAAATTTTCTCCCAAGGAATTTCAAACATGAATTTTTCCTTAGTCTGTTTGTTCTGCCATTTGTGGAGTTTGTGTGTGTGTGTGTGTGTGTGTGTGTGTGTGTGTGTGTGTGTGCCAGGCACTTGCTTAGCTCTGGAGACATGAAGAATGATAGACAGACCCTGTGAGCAGGGTCCTGGGGGCACAAGAAACCAGAAAACAGGGCAGAGCCACTTTTCAAACAGATCTGATTTCAAGCTCCAGGTCCCCACCTGTCCTTTGTAATCTCTGCATCTCTATTTTCTTAGTTGGATACGAAGCAAATTCCACTTAACCCTGGGAGGACTGGAGGAAAAGCAAGTGATGCCTGAGCCCAGCGCACAGCCCACCGCAGGCATGCGATCAGTACAGCGACACAATGAGTAAGGAGCCTGGAGTCCAGAAAGGAACGGGACACACATCCCAGTTAACTGTGACCCAGCCTGGGAACTGAGGCACGACGCAACGCGATGAGACTAAGAGAGAAATTAGCACATGGCTTATGTAAGGAAGGGGTGATAATAAAGAAGCCACCATCTCAAAAGGAGGGCAAGGAGGAAAACTGTACAAAGTCCATCCAGACACACACAAAGGCCGGCTGTAGGATGGACAGGAAGCAAAACACCTGGAACCAGCTCCTTCAGGGCCTTTAAGGCCATGCTGAGAAGCGCAAATATTTGAAGCCATTTTCTTTTTATTCTCGTCAAGACCGAGGAGTTATAAACGCTCAAGGCCAGCAAATTCTCTGGTCTAAGCCCCCAGGACACACCGCTGACCCCACAGCAGTCCTCTGGCTCAAGCCTGACCAGTGGAGAAGGGACAGCAGAAGATCTCCTCGGAGGCCAGGGGACAGTCCCAGCAGCTGGAGGAACGTGCCCTCGGTGTCTGAAAGCACAAACGAGGCACGCGGTAGGCAGAGCCATTACATATTCTCTCTGACCCTTAAAGTCTTGCAGCATGTCTTTATCTCTACCCAAGTCCCTCCTCTGCCTCAGGTCCTAGGCTCCCATGGAATTTATAGGTCGCTTTGCTTACTGGGCTTTTCTGACACTCAGACAATAAAGAGTCTGCCTGTAATGCGGGAAACCCGGGTTTGATCCCCGGGTCGGGAAGATTCCCCTGGAGAATGAAATGGCAACCACTCCAGTATTCTTGCCTGGGAAATCTCACGGACGGAGGAGCCTGGCAGGCTACAGTTCACGGGGTGGCAAAGAGTTGGACACAACTGAGTGACTTCACTTTGCTTACTGGACTGAGAACCAATAGAGTCTAGTGCCCTGCGTCTGCCACTGTGACTCCAGTCATCTGCGAGGTTTCTTGTCATTGCACAAGTGAGTTCTTAAGCCCTAGGGGCCACCTGTCTCTCTCGGCAGGACGGCAATGTCACCTGGGTCCTCATGTGGCTGTGCCACGTGGCCCGCGTGAGGACGCCCACAGAGCTAGTGTGTGATCCCCTGGCGATCGGGCAGATCAGTCAATGGGAACCCACAACCACTGCAGCTCTGCCCTCGGGTGTAGGACACGACCATTCAGACAAAAACGACTGAAATAACAGCAAGGTCTTACTCACCCAGAATTTTACGAGGAAGAAGGCATTTTGAGGGCCCTTTCCAAACAGTTCCTTTAAGCCACCTTTCTTTTCAGGAAATTTGTCATAAATCTGACGAATGTCCACTGATTCGAGCAACGGGTCACTGTAAGAATGGTTGGCATGCCCGATGTGCACGAAGAGGTGTTTGTTGTACTGCAAGAAACCAACAGAAACATTCCCATTACAAACCCTTTGGTCAACCCAGGACAGAACCATCTCGAGCTGCATGAAGAGTGGTGGTCTCGAAATCCTGGAGTTCCTTCTTGAACAGCCTCAGGTCTGTGCCTTTGAAAAGATGATGATATTAAGAAAAGTCATTACAGCTCAGGGTTAAAACAATCATTGTCTATTATTCACAAGGGCATATGTTCTTCCCAAATGCCTAAAAACGTCTTTTTGTAGATACAGTAGGAAATGACTTGTGACCCCATTACCAAACCTAGAAACAATTCCATTACCCAGTGACTGTTTCTGGAGCACATCATTTACAGTGAAAGCCCAATAAGAAGTATGGGTGGTTCAGCTGATGCCATCACCCAGAAATGACTTGTTGCTCCAGTTCCCTTAGCAATAGCAAGAATGCAGTACTCTGAGCAACAGTACCCACTTACTTCTTCCAGCAGGAAGAAGAGAGCTGAGTGTCTTTCTCATATGTCCCCTTAGAGACCAATCTAGCATTTCTGCATGAGGGCTGGTCAGTATGTGAATGTCAGTGCAAAGCTACAGTCATGGGTATAGATCATGGAGAGGACTCATGGAGCAAGGCTATACAGGATCAATAAAAAAAGAACACCAGTTGCTCATCCACAAAAAGTGAATGAAACAACTCAAAGCCCTCTCAGGTCATTTAACAAATAAATGAAAACCTTTTCTTCTCCTTGCTTTGGTATAAAACAGGGTAAACTGGACCACAAAGGAGTGTGGCAAACAATAGGCTCTCAACCAGGCTGCAGCAGAATCACCAAGGAACATTTAAAAATCATCAAAGCCAGGGTCCCACTCTGGCTAAACTGGCATCTCTGAGAATGAGGCCAGGCATCAGTTATTCTTAATACTCCCTTGATGAATTCCAATACACAGCCAAGTTGGAGAACTACTGGCCTAGACCCTATACAACAGACCCCCCCATGCCTGCCTCTTCTACTGAATAGGCAGTAAAACCAGCCTAATCTGACACCAAAACATCTGGCGTGCAGAGGTTCCTGGGAGCTCAGAACATAATGGGATTCATAAGAGAAACCCATGTCACCATTCTCCCAACAGTCTGCATTCACTTTTCGAGTTTACATTGGCATTTCTCCAACTAGAGTCCTTTTGAGTACTAACCCCATCAGTTCAGTACGGTTCAGTCACTCAGTTATGTCCAACTCTTTGCAACCCCATGGTCTGCAGCACGCCAGACTTCCCTTTAAATCACCATCTCCGGGAGCTTGCTCAAACTCAAGTCCATCGAGTCAGTGATGCCATCCAACCATCTCATCCTCTGTCATTCCCTTCTCCTTTTGCCTTCAATCTTTCCCAGCATCAGGGTCGTTTCTAAAGAGTCAGTTCTTCAAATCAAGTGGCCAAACTATTGGAGCTTCAGCATCAGTCCTTCCAATGAATATTCAGGACTAATTTCCTTTGGGATTGACTGGCTGGATCTCCTTGCAGTCCAAGGGACTCTCAAGAGTCTTCTCCAACACCACAGTTCAAAAGCATCAATTCTTCAGGTCTCAGTTTTCTTTAGAGTCCAACTCTCACATCCATACATGACTACCGGAAAAACCATAGCTTTGACTATACAGACCTTTGTCGGCAAAGTAATGTCTGCTTTTTAATATGCTGTTTAGGTTGGTCATAGCTTTTCTTCCAAGAAGCAAGTGTCTTTTAATTTCATGGCTGCAGTCACCATCTACAGTGATTTTGGAGCGCAAGAAAATAAAGTCTGTCACTGTTTCCACTGTTTCTCCATCTATTTGCCATGAAGTGATGGGACTGGATACCATGATCTTAGTTTTTTGAATGTTGAGTTTTAAGCCAACTTTTTCACTCTCCTCTTTCACTTTCATAAAGAGGCTCTTTAGTCCCTTTTCACTTTCTGCCATAAGGGTGGTGTCATCTGTGTATCTGAAGTTATTGATATCTCTCCTGGCAATCTTGATTCCAGCTTGTGCTTCATCCAGCCCGGCATTTTGCATGATGTACTTTGCATATAAATTAAATAAGCAGGGTGACAATATACAGCCTTGACGTACTCCTTTCACGATTTGGAACCAGTTTGTTATTCCATGTCCAGTTCTAAATATTGCTTCTTGACCTGCATACAGATTTCTCAGGAGGCAGGTAAGGTGGTTTGGTATCCCCATCTCTTGAAGAATTTTCCACAGTTTGTTGTGATCCACACAGTCAAAGGCTTTGGCATAATAAATAAAGCAGAAGTAAACATTTTTCTGGAATTCTCTTGCTTTTTTGATGATCCAACGGATGCTGGCAATTTGATCTCTGGTTCCTCTGCCTTTTCTAAATCCAGCTTGAACATCTGGAAGTTCACAGTTCATGTACTGTTGAAGCCTGGCTTGGAGAAATTTTAGATTACTTTGCTAGTGTGTGAGATGAGTACAATCATGTGGTAGTTTGAACATTCTTTGGCATTGCCCTTCTTTGGGATTGGAATGAAAACTGACCTTTTCCAGTCCTGTGGCCACAACTGAGTTTTTCAAATTTGCTGGCATAGAATGCAGCACTTTCACAGCATCATCTTTTAGGATTGAAATAGCTCAACTGGAATTCCATCACCTCTACTAGCTTTGTTTGTAGTGGTGCTTCCTAAGGCCCACTTGACTTTGCATTCCAGGATGCTGGCTCTAGGTGAGTGGTCACACCATTGTGGTTATCTGGGTCATGAAGATCTCTTTTGCATGGTTCTTCTGTGTATTCTTGCCACCTCTTTTTAATATCTTCTGCTTCTGTTAGGTCTATACCGTTTCTATCCTTTATTATACCTATTTTTGCATGAAATGTTCCCCTGGTGTCTCTAATTATACTGAAGAGATCGCTAGTCTTCCCCATTCTATTGTTTTCCTCTATTTCTCTGCACTGATCACTGAAGAAGGCTTCCTTATTCCCATAGGGAATATTCTTATATTCTCATAGGGAATGAGAAGTCCCAAATAAAAGAAGGCTGCTCCAAGGTTCTTTTGTACAAAACAAGTGTACACACTGTACAAGCAGTCTGTGTGCTAAGAGACGAGTCTGGGCTCAGTCTGCTCCAGCCCAAAACACTGTGTTATTTCCAATCAGCCATGGCACTGGGTTAAGTCTCCCCAGCCTCTACACGGGGACAGTGGTGGTGTCCACCTCTCAAGGGGGCTTCAGGGATTCCCAATGAAGTACTGCATATTAAGGCTTACTGGATCACCTCCATTCAACAAAGAGTAGACACTCAGTAAATGTTAGCTACTATTATTTCTCATAAAACCTCTCTGCTTTGAGGTTCACAGTGAATATAACAAGTTAAAAACACTATGAAACACTGTTCAACTTTCTATAGCCTAAAGTTTTCCAAACTTGTTTGGTTACAAAACCCTATAAATGTATCCTGCAGAAGTCCTGATTTACACCCATGACCTGCCACCCACACTGTGGATCTCTGGCCACAGTACCAAAGAGCAGAAGGGCCAACACCCCAGCTGATGCCAGCTGTCCCCAACCACAGAACATACAAGGAGTGTGGCCAAGACCTAGTACCTTCTGATCAACATCAGAGTCACCTTTACCAAGGCTTCTCAAACCCTCAAAGGCGTCAGGTGACATGAAAAAGAAGAACTTCGAGCTCTGACAAGGACCCCGCCTCTATCCCAGCTGGATTTCAGGATGGACTGAGTCCTGGACACAGACATGCAAGAACAGAATATGCTGTGCTTGAGGGAAATTTTTGAAACAAAATAGGAGCCACCATCATGATAGGGAGGTAAGGTTATGGTGAGAGGTGAAGTGCCTCTCTCTGATCTTTTAAAATTTTTCTCAAATGTTATCACATCATCTTTTCAATTGTAAGCAAACCAAAGCCCACAGAAACACCTGGGGCACCGATGCTGAGGCACTTCCAGTCTCATTTAGAGGGTAAAAGCAGAGAAAACAACACAGGAGAGGCGGGGACACAGACACTGGTGCAAGGTCCCCAGAGATGAGGATGGGACATCTTGTGTCTGCCCCTCTGCTGGTCACCTAGTCCCCGCCAGGACAGGAGTAGAGGCAAAGGCATTGTTCCTCCATCATCCAAACTGGCTGTCTGTATGTCTATCACCCAGCCCTTATTACTCACCTCTGACTGCAGCAAGTTCCGAGCCCTGCCGGACTCTGAGAGGCACCGCTTCGGTCACTTACTGTGGTGTCTATTGGCACTGAGTTTATGGGAAAGAATGGAAGACAAACAGAGCCTTGGGGACATCTATGAACAGAATCTGAGTCTGCTAAGCACACCTCACTCCCTGCTCTTCCACCTCGCCAGCCTCCATGGGCCAGGGCAGAGTTGGGGTGAAGTTACAACTCTTGGGACACAGGGACCACAGACTGGACCTCCAGGGGTCAAAGATCAGGAAAGTGAATGGAAGGTAAAATTTACCATTCTTCAGAGGGCCCACTCCATTATTCTTGCCTGGAAAATTTCATGGCAGGCTAGAGTCCATGAGGTCACAAAGAGTCGGCCACGACTGAGCGACTGAGTATATCGCTCAGTATATCAAGGAAGTTTATCTGAAAATCAACATGCTGAGTGCACAAGCACTCCAGAACCAGACAAGGACCTGAAATCTCAGTTTTCTCCTGTGTACAGTGGGGATCTATGACCGTCATATTGAACAGGTTAGAAGATTAAAGGAAATGATGCACAGAGGGGGTTCTGGCCTAGGGTCTGGGCATACAAGAAGTGTTCAATAAATCGTCGCTGCTAAGACTACTGCTGTGGCGGTTTATTATGTGAGATTAAGTAGATCCTGGGGTAGAAGCAAAAGAACTTTCCTGCCTTAGCTATCCCTCCTGCCTAGCAAAGAAAAAAATAAACACAAATAAGCCAAGAGCTGGGAGCAAGTTGTGGAGCTGCATGACTGGTCAGATCCTTGATTATGGCCCACTCCTTACTAGCGGCTGGAGTGCGGGCCTCTTACCTACATCAGCAGGAAGAAAGGAAGCTGTGTCTGTTCAGTGTTTTTACAATGTGCTTTCGATATATGTGACCTCGGATAATCCTTGCCTCACAATGGTACTGTAGGCGGGTTTTATTAAAGTCACTTTCACAGATGAGGAAATAGAAGCTCAGAGATGAACAGATTTGCCTGAGGTCACACATCCAGGAATAGTCCTGAAGTTAAGAAGAAAATCTGGATCCATTCACGCCACAGCCCATGCATTTGCTGCACACGTCCATTGCATGGTCTCCAGGAGAATACGTAAATGCCTAGATCCTTCTAACTCAGATCTACTTTTTCTGAAAGTTGATTTGAGAAAAAAAAAGAAAAGAAGCTGAATAGCGTTTTCCAAATTCTGAGAAGTGAAATTACAATTTGGGACACACGTAATGACTCACAGATTCATCAGATAGAGTCTTCAAAGGTTTCTGTTCTGAGGAAGTTACCTCTGTGCCCAAGTCGCTGAAATGAACTGAGAACGGGCAGGCTGTCTTTGCCAAAGGAAATCAGGCACTGCCTCTCCAAGGCTGGTGACTTGAAACCAAACCCTGACTGTTGGCATTTGAGTAGCTTTATTCCTGCCAA
This sequence comes from Odocoileus virginianus, assembly GCF_023699985.2. Lineage (NCBI taxonomy): Eukaryota > Metazoa > Chordata > Mammalia > Artiodactyla > Cervidae > Odocoileus > Odocoileus virginianus. The sequence goes on along the minus strand of NC_069683.1, from coordinate 36,655,525 downwards.
GAGGTGACTTTGTTTCTAAGAATACAAAGGGCTAAAGAAGGCGTCCTGGAGGCTGCAGGAGTGGAACGAACAGACATCCCTCTCTCCTTAACTCAACCTGGCCAGGTTGAGGAATCCCTCTGTCCCCACATCTAGAAGGATGAAAAGAAGACATCTACCTGATATGTTTGGGTTCAAATTTTAACAAAATTAAAACCCTAAAAACTCTCTGGTGAGGCCTTACCTCCCATCCCGCCAGATCTCCTTCTAAGGGAAAAAGGTTAGGGTGGAACCTCACTTCTCTCCCTTCTTCCCAAATAAATCCCGTTTTCTTTCCAGCAGTGACAGTTGTCCCCAAACTAATGATGAACACAAAACCAAAAAAGAGCCGTTCTATCCTATGTGGCAGAAAACAAATATTTACACAAACAACAACAAGAGCAACAAAAAACAATCCCAAGTGCGTGGGGGAATGTACAAGCAGAAACAGGGCGAGTGTCAATGAGTTACATCTATCAAAGTCCGAGACTAAACTTCCTTGGCATCCAAAGTAGAGGTCAACACTGGCTTGTTCAATTACAAGAAAGTCTCCCATGTGCTCAGTAGACATGCTGATTATCAACGTATCAACACAGCAACAGAAAAGGTACTCACTCTGCATATTTCTTTCTGGATTTCATACCTAAAAGGTGTGTGACCTTTCACACGCCTAAGGTCCATTATGTACCAGGCCCTGTGTCGGGCACAGGGAATCCAGGAACTAATAGGGCAAACAGCGTGTCTCCTCGAAGAACCTGTATGGAGCCAGTTTTTGCCTCTGCAGTATGAACCATCCATTAAATACATGTTCTCAAAGATTTCTACAGAGAAGACTGGGATAAGGACAGTCAACATTCCCTTCCCTGTATATCAAATGACTTTTGTCAGCACTTACCTGCTCTTTTTATGTGGATGTCCGTATTCTCCAGCACTAAACACATAGTGTTACTCATTAACAAGGAGAACATATGTGGAATTTACCTTGAAACTGTGGACAAAGGTTCATAAGCTTAAGATGAAAACCAAGTTATCCATCACATGTGTGAACAGAACACACTCCCAGATTTGTCAGGTTTCAGAAAACTGTCCTTCCTCACAACTATTCTCAGATAGCAACAGGAGGATATGTTCTTATAAAAAGAGAGTAAAACAAAAAAGATGGGAGATGAAGCGGTAGCACAGAAGCGGTAACACGCTAGACCACAGCTGGGCTTCTGACCTGGACGACAGCCAGTCCAGGGTGGACAAGGATCTAGAAGCTGGAGGGCTCCCAAAGGGGCTAGAGATGGAGTCCCTGACTTAGCTGACCATCGGGAGAAGAGTTTGAGAATTCTAGTAGACACATGGGGGATGAGTCTGTGTAGGTATATACAAACTGAACAAACAAAGGCAATGACAAACCTTAGGAAAAATAAGTTTTAGAATCAACAAAATGACTTTCATAATAAAAATACTAAGTGCTAAACCAAAAATTGTGAAATAACCATATTGGAGGGGTGGGGATGAAGGTTAGAGGGGTCATGAGATAAATTCAGAGAGTTAAGTCCTGGTCTTCCACAGTAAGAAGTCAACAGATAAGGTCTCAAATCGTGGACCGAGATAGGTAGTGTAAGTATGTTGCTTAGAGATATGGAGTGAATATACAAATCAAGGGCTGAAAGTTTGCAGGCAGCTGTCCTAAGGAGGACTGGGAGGAAGGGGGGAGTGGGAGATGGAGCAGGGCGGGCAGGGTACAGCTGCTTTTCCTTAAAGGCCATGCCTGGGATTTGATTGGGCTTACACATGAAGCACATCTATTACTTTATTAAATTAAATATGCAGCCAATCCAAAGCTATCCCAAACCATCATGGAGTTTCGTGAGGAAAGAACTATAAAGGGAAACAAAAACACACACAGTTGTGCTCCAGGATGTTTATTCTAGTTGGCCGCAAGTTCCCTGGACTCAAAACGAGGGTGAGATCAGAGCCTTCCTCCGGCTCAAGACACTCAGGATGACTGAGCAGGAGCTCGGACCCCTGTCTGCCTGCAGGGTTCACCAGAAAGCCTGACATTGCACTGGGGCAAATCCTACTGGACAGAGATGACCCCCACTCAGCTGCCCCTGCCACAAATCTAATACACAGATTCCTATTTCAACTTGGGGAAACGTTCATTTTCTTCTTTGATTGCATAATCCCTCCAGTTATTCTTCACAGCAGTTGTAAACTGTGACAAAGGTAAATGTAATCCTAAAATCTCCACAGAGTGACTTGCAAAGGGTTATTTAGCTACCCTGGGGGATTAACAAAGGATGTTCCCCCCTCCTCTAAGGTGGTTCTAAGAGGTCACTTTCCTTCCTGGTCTCTGCCTCTCCTTCTCTCGGCTGCTTAGGGAAGTTGCCGGGGGCAGGGGGGCGGAGGGCCAAACACTGGACTCGGCACCAGTCAGACGGGGTCTGGGTCTGAATCCTGGCGCCGGCCTTGTTTCCTAGCTGAGTCATCGCGAGGGGGGCTCCCAGCCCCCTCCACATCCGTAATCCAGGGATAATAATAGTATCTACCTCGAAGGAGCGTCACGAGGCTTAAAGGAGATCACACATGGAAAATCCACAACGCTGTACCAAGCGTGCAATTCTTCATTATTATTATTGTTGCTATTATCATTTCCCCCAATAGTAATGTGTCTGAACTCTGGGTGGGATTACCTGAAATTATGGCTGTTCCTCTGACTGTATTAGGTCCTGTACTGTAAGGTGGCTGGGGTGCAGGTGACATGCACTCAAGGCCTTGAGGGATCTGGCCCCTGAATTTCACCCAGTGAAGAACGCAAAGTCTGTCCTGGCAAGTGGGGCTGGGGCAGATGAGACAAACCAGAACAAACAACTCCCAGAATGGCCACTAGGGTTTAATTTTCTTTTCTTTTTTTTTTTTCCCAAAGAGCTGCTAATTCATTCTAATCCAGAGCCCTCTGATGAGGCAGTTCACTTTTTTCTGCAAAAGGAAAGGAAAAGCCCTAAGAATCTGCTGGCGCTTGGCATCTCAGGGGCTCCCATGGACACGCACCAGCGCTGCACTACACAGTCTGAACTGAAGATGGCGGTGTTTCCCTAAACTTGTTCCAAAAATTCCAAGTATTTGAAGAACGCTGTAAAACCTTAAAAAATGACTGCTGTCAAATAATACCAGGAGAAAAATTATAATCCACTTAGGAATTTAAAGAAACCAAGACAAATAACTCATGTCAAGGGATGCTAATGTACAAGTTGAAACAGGACAAGGACAAATCACCTACATTTGCTTCCTGTTAAGTTCCTGCCTGGACAGTCTGTTCAGACGCCCCCCAGAGCAGCCTGCACAAACTGCGATGACCCCCGGGCCCTACAGGGGCAGGCAGTGACTGCAAGATCAGGCCAAGGGGAGTGACCTGCATCTTTGGCACCTGTTGGGGTAGGAGGGCTGGGGGGCTTGCTCACGATCCAGCAGGCTCTCTCCTCAGCTACTGCCCAGAGGCACCAGCCCTGCTCTGGCCACTTGGCCCCGAGGTGCTGGTCACTCTCTTCCCTGTGCTGTTCCCAGAAAGAAACATCACTGGAAACAAGAAACAAGGAACAAATCAGTCCTTCCTTCCTGGACCTCACCCCAGGATCACCAGCTCAGCCCCACCTCCCCATTCCAGCATCATCTCCATAGAGCGGCCGCTGCGCTCTTAGAAGGGAGTCTTCCGCACACAAGTGCAGCTGTGAGAACCCACTGGCTGACGGCAGGGACTGCGACCAGGAAGGCACGCGGGTGGGGTGCTGACCTGCCAAGGAAAGCAAGTGGAGCCTGGCTGGGCCTCTGTGAAATGCCCATAAAACCCAGCTCTCCAGATGCTTTCAATTGCCTCATCCCCAGATGGTCATGAATAAAGAGGTGAGCGTCCAGAGAAGCTCAGACATGGATGGCAAACCACCCACCTTTGCTACGAGAGGGTGCGACTGGCATGGACAAGCTGACGGGAGAGCTCGCAGTCATGCAGGCCAGGGCGACCACAGCGACCCGTCATCTCCAGCACCAGAGAACCCTCCGTCTCCTGTGTCCTACTGGAAGGCAACGCTTGGTAAGACGTAGGAGAAAAAGTGGGGAGAGGCATAAACAGGGCACAGCCAACCATCAGACCTGCTGCAGTCTTCCTCTGTCGACCGGGAAGGACAGATGTGCTCTCAGACCATTTATTCAAAGCATGTGGTGCATACATTAAGAACATGGGTTGGAATCCAGGCTCTGCTATTTCTGGGCTGTGTGTGGCCTGAGGCAAGTTGCCTAACCTATCTGGGCCAGGGTAGCCTCACCTGCACACAGAGATGACACCTGGCCTGCTTATCTCATGGGTCAATGGGAAGGTCAAAAGAAACAGTAAACATGGCTGTTCTGGGTGAGCCTTAGGAGCTCACAGATGCTAGTATGCAGGTTAATTATTAACGAGAGCAGCACACAAACCATGAACTGGGGGAGAGAAAGAGCCTCCTCTCTGAAGGACCAGAAACCAAATCTGCCCAGAGAGCTGTTTCCCATGAACACACGACCCTGCTCTGAGAGGCAGCGACTGCCTTAGCAAGCACTGCAGGGCTTGGAAGCGCCTCCAGAGAAAACCTGCCATCTTTCACTCTACCCAGGATATAGGAGAGGATCTTCCCGGCCCATATCTAGAATCTAAAAAACCCTGCTTCTGATCTCACCTCTCTGGTCAAATCCCCACACAAGCCACCCAACTCTTCTTTCTGCCACTGGTCTCACCAATGTCCTATCTTCTAAGTTGCCCTGGTCACCTTTTCCAAACCAAAGTCAGCATCTGTGAGATCTGACAAAGAAATTGAGTTGATCTGTGAACTGAGGCCTTTGAAAGAAGCAAGAAAAACATGAAATCATTCTTAGGCCCACATTTAACCAGCTGCCCAATATGAAAAAGAATCAGGTTATCGGTAGAATGTATTTGCAGAACTTGAGTGCAAGGCTCCCCCAGAGGATAGAACTTGGGCTCCCCTGCCCTCCCGGGGCTGTGAAGACTGCTGGCTCACTCCCCATGTTCAGGAGGTCCCAGGCTTTTCTGCCACTCCATTCATTTAGCATTAAAGATTAGGAAACAGATCACTCCAAGAGATCACGACCGCAAAACTCCTCGCCTTCCGGTTGAGGACCTGCCATCGTCCACCATTCAGGGATTCTCTCCTCCTGTGAAGCCAAGTCAAGTGTCCTTACTTTTCTTTCTCCAAAGTCCTGATCACCTTCTTTCACTGGCTGCTCCAGGGTGAAGGACCCTGCTGCATCCAGCCTGGGCTTGAGGAGCTCAAGACTTTGAAGGGCAGCTGTTTTTGCATGTGAGTAATTTTTAATTTCTTCAAAAATACAGTGACATGGTTAAGAATACAAAGTAGAGTCAAACTTTGGCTCAGCCTCCTGCTGGTGGTGGAACTTGATCACATTCCTTAATGTTCCCGAGCTTCTGTTTTGTTACTGAGAGACTGGACGTGAGAAGAGTATCTGGGTCAAATGCTCGGAATGCAGTGCTCACGACACAGGTCAGCAAGAGCTGGAGGTTACCCTGATGGCTGTAACTCAGGGAGGTTTTCCCTAAGTGAGCTGAGGTGTGCGCTCCGTGCTCAGGTCTGTTCCTATGACCACATCACAGAACTTTGCTTCTTCCCCAAGGCAGTGCTTCTTCAAAATTTTAACAGAGCGATCTCCTACCCAACCCTCTCCATCCCAAAGCTTGCCCTTCTCTGGCTGTGGAACTCCTACCTAACTGAACTCCTCCCACACTCTCTCCCGAGATCACGGCTGACATTAAACACACTGCCTTTGCCTGGAAGATGGAGCTGAGCTGCCGGGCAGCTGGATGAACCTGCTCTGCCCCAGGGAGCGGGGAGAGGGAGCCCATTATGTTTTCCCTAGTGGCTCAGATGGTAAAGAATCCTCCAGCAAGGCAGAAGGCTCAGGTTCAATCCCTAGGTCGGGAAGCTCCCCTGGAGAAGGAAATGGCAACCTAATCCAGTATTCTTGCTTGGAGAATTCCATGGACAGAGGAGCCTGGTGGACTACAGTCCGTGGGCTCGCAAAGAGTCAGACATGACTGAGTGACTAAAACTTCAAACTTTCAAAACTAGGCTTTAGCAGGAAAACCAGTCCTCATGCACACTCGGGATTCGGCTTACAGCCCACAAAGGTCAGGTTTTCACCTCTCTGAAGCAGCAGCTGTTGAAGTCGGTCTCCAGGAACTGGGCCCTGATGACAGGTAAGGAGGCCCTTTTAAAAGAGCCCACCCTAGGTGGAAGATCTCGCACTTAACACTGAAAGTCCTTTGATACGCAACACTGAAATCCTGTAGAAAGTGTGTCTTTAAGCATTACTAACCACTTCCAAAATAGTCTTTGGTTTTTAGATCTTCCTTTCTTCACCCTCTGCTGTTTTTCTCTTAGGTTCTAGTGGAGCCAAAGGTAACAGAGGGACTGACTTGCTGGTTCTCCACCAATATAAACAACCACTGACAGGGGCAATGTCTGGTTCAGATGATGCAGAGCCAGCAGGGGGCGCTCATCCCCTGGATTAGTCTTTCCTTGGCTTCTTGTAGATTCTGGCTGGCTACAGGTACTCATCAGATGCAAATGAACCCAACAAGTTTTGGTTACTGGAATCAACACGCCTAGCTCAGAATCCCATTCCCAATGTCAGCTGTCGGTTGAACATTGGGCAGTTTATGTCAAAGGGCTTGATAAGACAATGCATCGTGCAGGCTATCACCAGTATGACTACTGATAGGGGAGGGAGAGCTGTGAAGAATCTTTAGTGTTGGCAGTGGTGATACATGTGGTAAACGGAAGAGTGAATTTCCAGAATACCTGGGACTAAGAGAGACAGCTAATTGAAATGGAAGAGAATTCACAAGACTTTTTAAAGCATTCTGACAAGTCTTCTAAGCACCAGCTTCTCAAATTATATAATATGTGCTTTATTTTGCAAACACAAGGTGTTGTTACAATAAACATGTAAAGGCCCTTGAGGTCAAAGGTCACACTGAAAAAAATGTGTAGTATGGGAATGGTTTCACTGGCTCTCAAACTTTCAGAGCCGTCTAAAATAAATTCAGCTGGTACATTTATTAAAAAAAAAAAAACTATGCCATCCTTAAAATTTAACATCAAACATTAAGCAAGTTAATTTGATAAGGAAGCCAACAAAGTGATCAATAATTATGGGTCCTAAACAAATCTGACTTTGGATCCTGCAAATCTCTGTCTGCACACAGACATGTACACACATTTCCCCTTACGTCTCTGTGATAGCTCAGGCTCATGGGCATCAAAGGGCTATGGGTAGTGCTGGCAAAGACCAAACAAATAAATTAATGAGCGTGGTACAGTGTGATTTTTTTCCATGCATATCACAGCCCAAAGAGGTAGGGAATTCTAGTTCTTTCTATAGAAGAGGCTTGGAGAGGTCGCTGTCAATGGCTGCAGCCATGTCTGAACCTTCTCTGCCCATATGGTCCTCCAGGAGGACACAAGGTGACAGCCTTTGTCCCAGCTACTCTGGAAATGCATTCTCTAGTTAGCCACATTTATCATCATTGTCACCACTGAAGTCATGTGTTGGGAGTTCTAAAGAGTCAAGCCTTTCATCAGTAAAAGGTCTACTTTAGTTGAACCAGCCAGACTCTTAATTCTGAATGTACATGAAACACACATACCTGGACACTACTCCAAGTGCTTGGTGGGTCCTGCCTTTCTAAACTATTCATTAGCTTTCACCTCCTGCTTTGTCTACACCAGAGTCATCGCCTCTGGAATGCTCTTCTCCCTTACTCTTCCTGGCCCATATGGATCCTCTACCTCTTTGCATAAGGGCTGCTTCCTCCACAAAGCCTGCCCAGTTTCCTGTCCACTCACAGCACCCCTAGCCATTACACTTCCCAGTGACCCTACGGGGGATGACTGCCCCACCCACTAGACGTCAGTCTCCATCAGGGCAGAATTGCTGGTGGGATGGGCAGCACCAGAAGGCCCCTTCTTGGTACAGCACCCTGAACACGCGGGTGCTCATACCTGTTTATAGGATGGACAAAAGGAACCTCTCAGCGATGCACAGGGTGGAGCCCAATTACCACTAACAACCAGAAGAAGAGGAAATGGGCATTCTGGGCCCCAGGAGGTCTATAACTGAGGAGGACGGTTACCATAAGGGTGCTCCATAAGCTTCTTAAATTAAAAATAAAAAATTTTTTTCTGATAAAACATTATATTTAGTCTTTTAACAAGGACAACAACTAACATCTTGGGACTTGTGCTTCCTAGTGTCTTGGGGTTCTATTTCTAAAAAAGAAATGTTTACAAGTAAACAGGTTTGCTCACCCAAGAGTACAGACTGAATGCACAGTTCAAGACCTTCACCACTGATGGTGGTTCACAGTAGTGAAAGAGTATACTGAAACAGAAGATCTGGGCTCCAGGTCCTCCTGCTCATTGGCTAAATATTCTACATCTTTTAATGGGTCTTGGCCTCAGTTTCTTCACCTGTAAAATGGGTAAAACAAAATCTACTCCACTAGCATCTGGAGGACAAAATGACATAACCAACGACAATGCACTCTGTGAGCGACGAGGCATCATACAAACATGAGCTACTCAGAGCAGAAGCATGAACTGAGCCAAAGCCCAGCCTTCAGCCAAAGAAACACCTATATTTCCCTGAAAGAGGAGGAAGCAAAGAGTCACAAAGGTCATCTTCTTGGGTGTTTATTTCAATGCTCCCACAGACCAGGATTTAGGCTCTCACCATCACCCTTCCGGTAAAGCCACTCAGACACTTGTGAAGAGTGACCCAGCCGGCTGGCCTTCTCTTCCCTATTGTCAATACTCTCCTTTTCTTTTGCCTGCCTCGATGGGTCCAATGACTACCTCTCTTTCTTCATTTTATCCTAATTTTGGAGCAGACTTTATTTTTCTACCAGCATTCACAATTCATAGGCAGAAACGTGGGTTCCTGAGTGCCCACTCTGGTGATGGCTGGTGGAAACCCCTCTTAACTCGTGGCTCTTCCTGTCCTACCCTCAGAGGCTTTCCACTGAGCCAAAGCACAAACACTTCGGGGAGAGGTCACCTCCTGTTGTTCACACCAAGTTATTTACAACAGATGATGAACTCACTCGTGATGCTTTCTCCTGGTAACAGAACGGCAGCAAGGCAGCAGACAGACAGACAGCGTGGCCCCTGTGTACTTTTGGTAGCCGCCAAGATCAGCCGGGTGGGGTGAGGTAGAGAATATGGAAAGGAGTTGGTAAGGATCCCAAAGACAAACTCATGATTCCTTCCATTTTTGCCTTGGGCTCACCCACACACAGATGCAATGCTCGTACTCACAGCCAAGGAGTGGGAGTGAAGAAAGGGTCTTGGGCTTGCAGGGTGGAAAGAAGGGAAGCTCACATATGTAGGGGAAATGGTGGGCCCAGCTGAGGACAGTAGGAGGACGGGCACTAGATGGGGTGGGGAGATGGGAAGGAAGAAAAATGACAAATAGGGCCCAGATGCTGACTTAACACATATTTATGGTATTAAGATGCATCGCATTCTATGTCAGACTGCTAAAGTACTACCCTGTTACTTCTCCTTCAGAAGCTAAGAATTTGCTATCTTGAGAAAACATAGCTTTGAAAAGAAGTATGAATAATGGCTAAATAGGCTTGAGTTTTACAGACATGAATTTGAATCTCTAATCCATCAGATACTAACTGTGTGACTATGGAGAAATTACTTAACCTCTCTGTTTTCCCATGTATTAGACAGCACCTACCCTTATGGGGTTGTTTAAGAGTAAAATGTGATCATATCTATTAATCACCTTGCACAATACCAGCCACAGGTCAGGGCTCAAAAAATGTTGTTGTTCAGTCACTCAGTTGTATCCAACTCTTTGTGACCCCGTGGACTGCAGCACACCAGGCTTCTCTGTCCTTCACTATCTCCCTGAGTTTGCTCAAACTCATGTCTATTGAATTGGTGATGCCATCCAACTATCTCATCCTCTGTCCCCTTCTCCTGTCCTCATTCTTTCCCAGTGTCAGGGTCTTTAAATGCAAGAGTCTGTTAAGGTCTTACTCTTCTGCTCTAGTAATTCCTAGAGTTTGCAGTCCAGAGCATCCATAACCATTTAGCTCTAAAGTTTTACATATTTGTCAACAGAAAATTTCTACTTCACTGGAGGGCTGCTCGGCCCTCCTTACCCAGGTCTGCTTTCGTGCAGGGTATCTGATCTGTCAGACCCAAAGGCAGGGAAAAAGGAGCAATGCCCGGGGTCAAGGCACCCAACTTTGAGCACACTCACCGAGTCTGGGTCTCGCTGCTGTTCAAGGAAAGCTGAGAATTCCACCAGGCGAAGTTTGGTTGTGCCAATGGAGCGGCCCTGCCAGGCCGGGACCGAGGGAGCTGGGGCTGATGCAGGTTCAAACCCTGAAATACCGATCGATCGTTTCCTTAAACCCAGCTCCTCGCCTCCCATCATCAGGCCTCAGGCCACCCCCGCGGCAGGGGCCTACAAAATGGACCACCCAGGAGCAAAGCTAACAGGTCCGTTCCCCAGAGTCCAGGGATGGAGCTAAGTCAGTGGTGGTGGGTTCTGGCAGAGGAGCCCAGAGGCATGGCCAGTCGGAGAAGCACAATGCAGGTGGTTCTTCCTAAAGCCGGTGCCAGCCCAGGTTAAGAGCTGGGGGTAAGGACACCTAACCCAGGGCAAAGGGACCTCGCTGGGGACCACGGCAAGAAAGATGAAGGGTAGAAGTGGATGCTGTCAAAGTGCTCCTGTGAGACAGGGATGTGGGCACTCCCTGGGCTCTTCCATCTCCTTTCCTAAGTAAAACTGTAGTCACCAGCACTGTGGAATGTTCTCCTGGGATGCTCCATGGTGCTGGAGCAGAGGGCAATGTGTGAATGCATTTCAGTCTGGGAGCTTATAATGAAGAGTGTGTGTGTGTGTGTGTGTGTGTGTGTGTGTGTGTGCGTGCGCGCACATGCGTGCATGCATGTGCATGTGTGTGTGTGTGTTGGGAGGCAGGCAAGTTGGCCAGATGCATGTTTTCTAGCTGGGCTTCCATGTAAGCACTCCTTTAAAGAAAGGGTACTCAGAACTGAAATACACTTCTCTAAGAAACAGCAAATAAAACCGTCTGCCCGCAAGACTGAGATTGCCCAATGTGGCCTGTTTATGAGGAGGAAGGAATCAGAGCAACTTCTCCTTTCAAGGATGACCCAGGGCCCTGAGTGAAAGTGATCATGCTTCCTGTTTTTTTTTTTTAAAGCCCATCAGAAGAGCTCTCTAGAGATGACTGAGGCAAAGCAGGACCTGGGAGGGGACACCCCAGTGACCCTCCTGAGCTCTGGGCTGACCCTGCTTTAAGGAGGGTGGTGGCAAGAAAGGGGTGTCCATGGCCCTGCAAGGGAGGGAGGGTGTGTGGCTGGAGAACAAAGTGAGAGGGTTCCCCCAAAGACTCACCTGGAATGGGGGCCGTGACTGCTGGCTGGATGGGGTAGGCCTGCTGCACGAAGGGCTTGACGCTGGAGACAGAGGACAGAGAGAGTCAGAAACCATGACTGTAGCAGCAGCTACTTCCTAGGTCTGGCCGTGGCCTCCCAGGGCTAGGGACCCACCTGGGGTCCTCCTCACTGTGAGCTTCCCTATCTGCAGGTGGTAGCATAGGCCAGGCAGGGCTCTACCAAGATGGAGCCCCAGCTGTGCTGTGCAAATAAGAGGGGCTGGCTGGGTGCTGATGACCAAATCTCCAAGCCTCAGGCCAGTTCCACAGCACGGCTTGGGCAGATGTCATCCTGCCTTGCATGCACTGTGGCATCTACCTCTGAACCTTGCTTCTGGTCCCTGCAGAGACTGAGGTCAGCAGTCATCATGGGCAGGCAAGGTTTGGGACATGTTCCAGGCTCTCCTTCTCTAGACCAAATAGCTCCATTTCCTTTGAGAATATACAGGAGGAGGTTTCCTTCTGCTTTTATCCCCAATCTGTCCTCACCTTCTGGCTTACTGAGCTCACCTCCCATGCTCTTAAAGCATCTGTCAGATTTTCTATTAGCTTCCCCCACTACAGGGAAAGCCAGAAGAAAATGGACTATAGGATCACCTCCACTGTCCTCTCTCAGGAGGACCCCAGGCTCTGCCCCCTCAAAGCCATGAGAGGATGGAGACCCTCCTCCTGTTGCCAGCTGCAGGACCACTAATACTGAAGGTGGGAGTGAGGTCTTTACATGTCTCCCAAATCTGAGCATCTTTTTCCTGCTACTGGCCTCAGGAGATAACAGTGGGTGGTGATGTCGGTGATCTCAGGTTAAACCTCCCTTCCCCCCTCCAAGGCCCCTGGGGTGGGCTGTGACCAGCCCCTGGAGTTGTCAGTGCCGGCCCCTCCTCAGACTTACTCTTGTGAAGATCCAGGCTGCCCTGTTTGTATCATTCCTGGCCAGAACTGGAAGGCAAAATGCAAAGAGCTTCAGGGTTAGGAGTTCACCTCAAAGCACTGTTCAGGATGTCTACGCACTCCAATCCCTGCTAAACACAGGGGGTGCAGATCATCTGCCAGCTGCAAAGTGACATACCCTAAATGCAGATACCGCAGGTTGCTGTCCTGCAGAAGATGTTAACCTCCCTGAGGGCAGGGACCAGCTCTTCAAGAGTTCATTTGACACCCAATAGGAATCTGGGTGCACTACAGACAGAATATCACAAATACTTCATCTGACTTCTTCATCTATGTGCCCACCCACCCTTGCTTTCCTCCCTCCATTCTGCAACGCTTCCTACGTGACATTCTGCCTCCACAGCTCAGAACCAGGAGCTCCAAGCAGCAGTGCAGACACCTCCTTTGCTGTGGGCTTTCCTAGGCCCTGGTGCCTGCCGACAGCCTCCCGGAGAGGCAGTAGGTGTAGACGGATTCGGACAGCCTTGGGTTTGAGTCCCGACATGGCTCTCCATGTGATTATGATCAAGTTACCCAAACTCTTGTTTTGTTACTAATTAACTTCAGTTTTCTCATCTGTAAAAAGGCAGTAACAGTAAGAGGCCTTTAAGATTACTGTGAGGATTAAATGAGACCACAGCATTAAGCTTCTCAGCCTTTGGCAGGTGCAAAATGAAAATAGTAGTATAGAATACTTCTGTCTCTTTAGAGGCTAGTTGCCATAAAGTGACCCCAAGGACATAGCAACAGAAACTAGGGGCCAGGAATAAAATGATAGAAATGGAGAGGCAGATCACAACCCGGAACGGCTGTAAAGTGATACCTAACTCCATGTTAGGTATCTAACATGGAGTCCATGTTAGGGACTAAGAGCCCCCCACTCCCTCCCTCTCCCTCTCCCCCTCTCCCTAGCCCCCTGCTTTTCTCACCATCTTGCACCCAGCATCAGGGCACCACAAGGTGGCCCCTCCCCTCTCTTACACCTGACGCAGGTGTAATGTCACATCTGTGTGTCACACACACGAAGTGCCGAGTAGATGGTTTCACGCTCGGCCAGGCTGGCTCCATGTGCTCAGGGGCCCTCACTACCGGATCCAGCTCATGACTCACCCCCGGCGCCCCTGGGAAGGTGGGGCGTGGGATCCCAGGCAGCCCCAGCTTGTTGTGAATGGCAGTGGCCGAGACGATCTGGGCTGACGACATGGCGGCCATGTGCTGCAGGGCCTTATCCTTTGCAGTCTGATCCTTGAAGGGGACAGTGACACACGGACTTAATACACAACGCATGGCTCCCGGGCAGCTTAGACAGGCACAGCCACGAGCACGGGGACTAAAATACAGAGCCACAAAAGAGGCTGGAAAAGCAAACATGCATGGATAAATAAACACAGCCAGAAGGCTCAAACGGCCTCAACCTACTGCAACTCTCAACGTTTACTGAGAACACCCAGTAGCAAGTTTTTAAAAAAAAAAAGAAATTTTTTTTAAATTCATTTTCCAACAGGACGGGAAGCCTCTGAGGAGAGTGGACAATGTATTTATTTTTCCAGCTTCCAAAAGGAGATGTCTCCAATTACTTAACAGACTCAAAGAAACAAGGGGAAAAAAAAAAACAGAGAAAACAAACGGCCCTGCTTTGAAGCAGATGGGAGGAGGGCGAGAGAAGAGGCATGGCTGTGGATCTGGGGTGGGAGCATCCACAGTGCCGGGAGGCCCGTCTGTGTGCGGCCGGGGAGCCCTGGCAGACACCTGGTGGGGGCTCGAAGCAGCGGGGCGGCGGGGCCGGGATGGGGCCAAGCAGCATGCTGGCGGGGGGCATGCTTTCTCAGGTATCCCCGCCAGGGTCCAAGGCGAGGCGGGCTCTTTCTGTAGCCAAGGACGCAGGGGGTTCTACCAGGGCGTGGTTTCTCCTTTTCCTAAAAGGGTCTTTTCTAGGAAAGCCAAGGCTGGTAACACACAGCTCGCCAAAAAGTCTGCCAAGCACAGCTCAAGTACAGAATACTCAATTTGGTGAAAATACTTACCATGCTTGTTACCTGGATACAACAATAAACAATTTGTTAAAAGGATTGCGGACAAAGGCTGGGTTATTTTTCTTCTTAGTTAAAAAATATACACGTATGCAAACACATGGTACAATAAAATGTGTAGGAGTGTGGGGTTTTCCCCTCCCCCCGACATTTTAGGAGAAATGCGTGACCCGGGGAACTATCTAGAAGGACAATTACCAACAACCCCAACTCCCAGGCTCCTCTGAGTTGATTCTGAGGCTTCCCCAGGACAGATGGAAAAATGGTCAGGCCCCCAGTGTGTGACACGCCCTGACGGTGGGGGCAGGGTTTCACACTCAATGAACCTGTTGAGGCTCCTGGATGCTTGCAGGAGGTCTATACACCCTACACACTGGGCCCAGACCCCATCAAAGCAGGAGCAAAATGGTGACATCAAAGGAGAAAGAGCACTCGCCACAGCTGCCATTCAGAGTTCAGACAGAGAGTGAAGGTCAAGGGGAGATTCAGGCTAACTGGGTACCAGCTGAGAGGTGGCTTCAGTGTTGACAGATTTACCCAAAGGTGATGAGTAAACATGCTGAGGTGCCAAAGGAAGGCCAAGAAGAGGAGGGAGAAAAATCAAAGCCTACAAGGACAAGAACTAGAGGGTTCCAGGGAGATCAATCAGGTGGTCCCAAGGCATAGACACCACTTTGCCCCATAACTTACCAGGAACGCCATGTGAATGTTCAAAGGAGTATATTAACCCTTAGAAAAAAGGCCTAACACTTGCATGAAGTTTTATACTTTATACATTTCTCTGGTGCTCAACTGAAAAATGAGCCTTATCTAACGGCTATTCGGGAATCCCATGGTCAGGGCACTGCGGCAGCTGAACGACGCCATGAGGGTCCTGGGTGCCTGCAGGACTATGGGCCCCAGGGACTGAAGTGATGCCCTTGCTGCCTCCGGTCAGATGGCATTTCTTCAAACTGAAGCTCCATTTGCTCATCTGCTGAAGTTTCTAACCTAAGGCTAGATTCCTCTGGCAACTTTTTTTCTTAAGGCCTGAAACATTTCAGACAATGAGATGCCAGGGGGAAAAGAGACAAATTTTGAAGTCAGTGGAATTCTATGATAAACTGACTATGTGTGTGTAAATGCCCTACAGCCAAACTAGCCCGACACAGCAGACCTCAGGCTCATCAGCCTATCCACAGCTGGTCCTGCAGTTCCACCTGCCTGCAGCCTCTCAGAGGGTACCCAGGCATAATAAATAGGAAATCTGGCTTGGTCACACTTACTTCCTTCTTTGTCAAGAGCACCCTGACATCAATACAAGCTTCTGGGTTTCTCTTTGGATGGTTACT
The DNA here is from genome assembly GCF_023699985.2 of Odocoileus virginianus. Taxonomy (NCBI): domain Eukaryota; kingdom Metazoa; phylum Chordata; class Mammalia; order Artiodactyla; family Cervidae; genus Odocoileus; species Odocoileus virginianus. The sequence goes on along the minus strand of NC_069683.1, from coordinate 36,639,683 downwards.
TTGGACTCCAGCCCCCAAGTCATTTAACCCCCAATGAGGGGTTATCAATACTCTTAGGGTGATTTCTAAAACTGAAGGAAAGGCCCAGGTATAACCCCAGGCGCCTTTTCCAATAAGCCACAAGCCTTACAATCTCTCCAGGGCCCAGGTAGGGGTAGCCGAGAAAACAGCAGCCCAGGTTTCTTGTCTGCCTGGCTGATGCCAACCCTGTGGAATAACTATAAAGAGCTGTGGGCTTGGCTCTATTCCAAAACTACGCCATTGGTGGTGGTGGGGGGAGGGGGGGGCACGTTCAAACCTGAGAGTTCTGTTTATGAAATGCTGATGACAGGGGCAGTTCTGCTCACCCAAACACAGAGTGTGTTTGTGCACACTTGGGTGGAGTGACCAGGAACCATCAAGTCCAGGTCCAAAGGTGGATAAGTCTCTACATCTTCATAACCCACTCTTACACTGTTAGAGTTGCCTGAGATGTTTCCCTATGCTAGGCTGATGGAAAAGTTCTTCAAAATGTTCATAAAAGTTTGATACTTTTTTAACAGGGAAATCAGTCAATGGGGAAATGGGAAAAGTCACCACCTTTACTGTTTAGGTCACAAAGCTTCAGAACGTTTCAGGATACAGTCTTTCATTAAATAAAGTCAGGTTTGACTCTCTTATTACCCAGCATTCCACCAGGTACCCAAATGAAAACAGAATTTCAAAAGCAGGAGAGCAAATCTATTGCTTTGAGCACACCAACCTACTCTCTGTCAGGAAAAGGCATACCTGCTAGGGAGTCTGGAGACCTGGTCTCAAACCTGCCCTCCACCTGACATTAATGGGTTGTATTACCTTGTGCAAATCACTTAACACTCTAATTTTCCTCATCTATGAAGGAAAGAGTTGCACTTTATTTTCTAAAGGTCTTCTGGTTCTAGAAGTATTTCTAGCTATGAGCCTGACTTCTATTATAAGCAAATATGTTCTAATACATATAGCCAGAAAACCACTAGTGAAAAGACAGCAGGATGTTAAAATTTAGGCAGCTCTCAGCCGCCTGTACTGTAGAGAGAAAGCCAAGTGCAGAGAGGAAATTTTATCTCAAGTAGAGGTTCTTTCTCCACTTGACCTACCTCTTTGAGAATAGGCAATTTTCCACAAATGGACTAAAATGTCTATACCAGTGATTTCCTACTTTTTGTAGTGCTGACATTCTCAGTACTCATTTCATTTTATAACATCTCCCCTCTATCTTTGATATACATTGGAAAATTAAGAAGATTAGAATTTTTTGTTTAAAATCTAAAGCAACCGTGCAGATAATAAGCACCACCAGGGATATCTGGAAATCAGAACGGAGAGCCTGGCTGTAGATCTACTTATCCTGAAATGGGAGCAGAGGACACTGAGCTGGGAGGTTTCAATAGAAGGATCTCTAAACTGTCATTTTCAGCCTAGAGATACATGCCTGGCTTTGGAGAAATTATAACTCTCAGTGTCAGACCTGAGTAAATGACTTCCCTGCGTCATTCTGGTCTAATATCTCAGACTTTTAAACACTGCACTCTATCATCACCACTTACCCCAGAATAAAGAGGGTGGGGTTGCTAATCTAACCAAACAACAGTAGCTTAAGTAAAGTCAAAGATATATGTGACATTTGCATACCGCATTAATTTTATTCTAAGATGTTTTCACACTAACATTTCTGAGATGTGATGGGATTTACAAGGGATGAACACATTGTTTTATCTTGAAAAACCGTGAGTAAGTCAATACTGAGTTATAATCTATGATGTCTTAGATTACAGGAAATACAGAGTGCATGCATGTGTACATATAAGCATGCATGAAAAAAAAATATGCCCTAGGAAAAAGCTTGGACAACTTCACAATGACTCCTTTTTGCTGATTTTAAGCCCCTCTGTTCCTAAGACTGTAAAGAAGGAGGCCACAAAAAGCAGAAGTGGGGAAAGAAAAGGCAGATCTCCCTTATCCAAGCAAACCCTAACTCGAGCCCACAACCTGAAATGTGGGAATTATTTATGGAACAGGAAACACGGGTCTCAGTCTGTTGATGGAGTGCTAAGAACAAACGGCCTATGTGACCTGAGAGCGAAGGCACAAGAATGGCTCCCAGGCGCGGTGCTCGTCTCAGTCCCCACTTGACTCTCTGCCTGCCCGACTCCTGGCGCTCCGCGCTGTCAGCAGCCTCCCTACCTCCACCACAGGGGATCCAGCAGGCAGCGGCCGCCAAACACGCCTCAGCCTGAAGCCTTTCAAACTGTTATTGTTACTAAGTAAACAGATTTTCATATTTCTTGAAGCAGAGCAAGGCTGCCACTACTACAGCTCTGGGTTCAGCTGACTGCCTCCTTCCTACGGTTGAAATGTACACAATGTTTGGAAAATGTCTTCATGTAATAACCATGATGGGAAGGCAACCTACCGCAGATACACATGGCTGGACTGGCGTGCTCTGCAAACTCAAGGATATTTTATGAACCAGTCTCTGGAAAGTTGGGGACCCCTGTCTCCCCTCTGTTTTCTCAGCTTTGGATTTTTCTGGGGAATCAATGATCTCATAATTTTTAGGCATTAGCTATAAACTAATTTTAAAGATAACATAAAACGGCACCTGCTTGCATGTACAATATTACAGGGACTGTATATGAAGTCTGAATGAACACACTCCTGCTTATCCAGTAGCCACCATTTCAGAATTAAGGACTCGAATCTAATGTATTCATATGAAAGTCCACCAATATATCAGGAAAAAACATGCACGATTAAAAAGAAAAAAGACCTTGGATTCAAAAACTTCTGAGAGCTATTAAATGTTTTTCTCCAAATATACTTCTCTCAGCAGTATAAAAATACAGTACATGAGAAGAAAGATAGCAATTTGCTTGAAAATCACTTTTTCAAAAAAAAAAAAAGAAAATCACTTTTTCAGAAGAAGACAAAATAGAATACTTTCCTAAGAAGTAATTTTGCAGATGTTGTTTCTAATCTTACACTATGTGGATTCACATGACCTCTGCAATTATCAGCAGTTGCTCCTGAGCAGATAAACATCACAAGAGTCTATGATGGTTTTGGAGAAAGGATGGAGGGCACTTGAATTTTTCTAGCCATGATCTCTAATTTGCTTATTATTAGAGAAAGCAGGAGTAAGTACAAAAGGGCCTATTCCGGTCGGGCAACAGCTAACGCTGAGGAGACAAGGCACATTCACACTTCTCCTGACTTGCCATGTAATGAGTAGCAATTAATTCATCTTATTGTATTTCCAAATGCCAAAGACTCCATTCACATCAAAGAAAAAATTTTTCAAGGCTTTTACCATTGTCCATTTTTAAATGTACTGGGCTATATTTAGTATTCTGTAATTGTCAATAGTGCTGCTTTTCATTGTGCTGTGTGGCTTAGCATCATAAAGGATTGCAGATGAGGGTCCAGGTGATTTGTAGGTGTGCCTCGGGCCTCTCTACCAGGAAGCCTGGGATTTAAGTCAGCTAATGCCAGGTCCATGTTTTGGGGAGAAGGCACCTTTCTGACCTTTAGCCCATTTCCCTGGGAGGTGACAGTAAGAAGTGGGAGGCAAATCTCCCTTGAAAAGCCAGAATGTACCAGCTCCCACCACTCATCTTCTCTGTTTAATTCAAACAAACAGACACAATGAAAATAGGGCTCGGTTGAGGGAGACAACGCAGAGCAACTCAAGCCAGGGCAACGAGCCCTCATCCTTGACCAGCAAGGACTCCGTAAGGAGGCAACATGACCTCATGCGAAGAGCTCGGCTGTGGCAACAGACAGCCCTGGAGTCAAATTCAGACCTCGGGCGAGCCCCTCGGACACCATGGCAAGCCTCGGCATCCTTGTACGCAAGGTGCGGACAACAGCAGCCATCTTCAGGAGCTCCCTGAGAACCGCATCAGGCACTCAGCACACAGCGCCACTGTGTGCGTGCACCTGCCACTCTGTGGACTTGACATCTTCGGGGCCCATGTGGCCCACCAGCCAGGCTCAAGTCCGCTCGAGACCCGAAATGCTGAGAAGCCCGGGTCCGGAGCACATCATCTCTGTGCTCAATGTGATTCTAGGGCACTGTCTATTTCAGAGGCCAGTTAACAATGGAATTTCTCTAGGAAGGGGAAAAAAAGTAGAACGAGGCTGTTTCTGCTGCCCTTAAAGAGAAAAGCTGACCTAGCTCAGCTGACATAGAATAAAGAGGTAAATGTATTCACTCCCTCCGTTTACACTGTAAGTTTTGCATTATCACATGGTTGATGAGAGGTTCTAACTCCATTGCCTCTAAGCACAAGAAATTAACTGTCTCCAATCTTGGTTTTAACCCAGGCAAATGAAAAACAAGGTAGTGAAAATCATGTTGAGGAGAGAGGGTACATGTCATGAGTGCAGAACTCCTTGAAGACTGGGAGATGCCAGGAAAGACGGTGTATCATTTCCCAAATCCCGCGACAAGACTAAGCGTCTTGGTGCTGGCGCTGAGACAAAGGATACGGTAGTTTCAGGCTTCTTTTGCTGTGTGTTCTGCTGACAGCCAACGCTCAAAGGAGCGAAGCGGCTCAGAGGGCCACAGGTAACGCCACGGGATGGAGGGAAGTGTGTCTTCCCTGCGGGCAGGACCATTCCTGGATGGTATCAGTGGTGACTCGGCTAGGATTCAGCCATGCGGCTGCAGCAGAGCCCTAGCAAAGTTCTTGAACTTATCAAGAGGATTAAATCAACAATTTGAACTTTAAGCTCTCTGCTTATTGGAAGGAACGGCAGATTGGAAAGAACGCCGGCTCAGAAATCAAATGACAAAGGCCACCAGGGTGAGAATGAAGAAAATGGCCCCGGGGAACACATGGAGCTCATAAATTAGTCACCAGCGACCGGACACAATCAGAGGAGCTCAGGCCTTTTTCTGCTCTACTGGGATGATGCAATGTCAGCAAGTGCAGGCTTTTCTTCAATACAATCCAGAGCTTGACACGAACATGTCTCCTGCCTAAGATGTATTCCTGCTGAGGTCAGGACAGAACGAAGACTTCCCTTTCCTCTGAGGACTGTCCAGAGTCGTGCATTCACCAAAACACACCCAGACAGAAGCAGCTTGGTCCACCTTCAGGGTAAGACAAAGGCGGTCCTCAGTGTGGTGGTGGCCTGTGAGCCGGGCTGCTGCTCACACAAGCCTCTGACGCCAGCAAATCAAGGGCTGCCTCTTTGCTGTTATCATGGAAAGAGGCCTCTGGGCAGGGACTGGACAAGCTCTCAGGACAAACAAACATACAGAGACTCAGAGCAGGAAACTCTAATAGGAACTCTGAGTAGGAAAGAAAAGACTGCTTAGTGCATGGAGAGTATTTCTACAATCTTTCTTTCTCCTTTTTTTCTTTCCTTCAGTCTTTCTACATGCTGGGATGATAAATCCCTGGAGCTTAAAAAAAAAGAAAAAAAAAAAACCCAAACAGTTAAAGACCTTTTGATGAAATAATGGTGAGTGAAATAATTCAAAGTAGAGAATCCTTTCTACAACTGCAGGCTGGTCCTCAGAAAACACCACACTGTCTTTCAGACAGGCTGCTACCTCTCACTGCTCAAATACAGATTCCAATGAGGGGATAAATCATGGGGGAGGGGAGGAGATGGCAGACAATATATGAAGCCAGCGAGGGTGACGCTGCTGTAGACGCAGCTGGTGACACAAGGTCCAAGAGCGACCTCTCAGTCGGTGTCCTTGGTATTGCTTGATGCGTGTTCCAAACCTACAAGCCATCTGCACGCTGGAATTGCATGGGTCCATCTTGTACTTTGAGGCTTCCCTGGTAGCACAGACAGTAAAAGCGTCTGCCTGCAATGCAGGAGACCCAGGTTCAATCCCTGAGTTGGGAAGATCCCTGGAGAAGGGAATGGCAACCCACTCCAGTACTCTTGCCTGGAAAATTCCACAGACAGAGGAGCTCAGTAGGCTACAGTCCATGGAATCACAAAGAGTCGGACACAGCTGAGTAACTTCACTGTACTTTTTGTATCTTCTGCTTTATAACTAGAACCAAGCATCAGAAGACTGATGGGTCAAAAGGTTTGTGTCTGGATAGGGGTCAAACGTGTGGTCTTCTCATCACTAAGAGAACTCAGTGTCTTCTAGAGCAGTAGTTATCACAGTAGTCAGTAGTTATCTGACTTGTAGTTTAGACGTTTTGGTCAAGAAAATTAAAAACAAAATAAAACCCCAAACTGTAAATACATATTTCATGTCCCATATCCTGACACTCTGGCTACAAATGCCCTGCATTTCCCGTCTGTCTCAGGGCTTCTGAATCTCATCAGCACTCTGCCGACCTCTTCACCCCTTCCCCCTACCGCCCCAGTCTTTCCTGGTTCTTGCCCTCCTCACATCACTCCTTGAACTCTTCAACTATCCCCTAGTTTTTCTTGCCTCTTGCATCTCTCTCTCATGGTTGCAGTCTGCGTCCAAGGCCATCCTGAATTGTTGGTCAAGTCTGTCCTGGCTCAGGCCAGGAGAAACTGTGCATGAACAGTTTCACGTTGGTGCCAACGGCTTTAGGACAAGTTCACAGTAGACAACGGGATAAAGTCAAAAGAAGATGATACAGTTTTCACTGGATATGACTTTCTCAGGAAAACAGTTAAGTGGCAAGAAAAGAGACTGATGGGCGATGGGGGTAGACTGAGACTAATTAAGGAAGGAGAGTGGGCAGAGGAAATCAGGGAAAGTAAGAATAATGTTTTGCCCTTGATTTCCTTCAGCTAAAAAAAATAAAACTTAAAAGGAAATGTAATGAAAATAATCATTTCTGGATTGTGTAAACATGAATGTTTAATATGTCATTCTCTATACTTATTAACTAGTTGCTGCTCAGCAACAAAAATGTCATAGCTAATTTTGATGGACACTCTCAGTTAATGGCCATTCCTTTAAGAGAACCCAGCCTTTAATAACCTAAGTTTTAAATGCTGCTATTGAAAAGTTTCCATGTACACTTTCCATACTGGACTGGAATGGATAATTTGCTGTTTAGAAACAATGAGTGAGAAAGAGGACACAGCAGCCAGTGATGACAATAAGGACGGGTTAGCGCTAAGAGCAGGGTCCCTGGGGTGCTTTGGTCCGCTCCTGGTCCAGGCCCACACCTCCCTCCCTCTTCCAGCAGCCCCTGAATTAGCCTCCGTGCGGTCAGCTCTGCCTCCCTCCCCGCTGTCCTCCGAAAATGGCTGGAGGGATCTTTTCCACGGCCTGACTGTGAATGACCCCTGCATGCTCCCCAGGCTCCTCACATGAACCTCAGTCCTCCCGTCTCATTCCTCGCCTCCAGCGAGATGCTGTTCTTCATGGTTCCCCAGCCCCCCCTTCTCTGTGGGAAGTCTCTGCTTTCCTCCAAGCACAGTTCTAAGGGCACCTCCTCCGTGGGGCTTTCTCTAATTCTCCCACACTCAGAATTAATCATTCTTTCACTGCTCGAACTTTGCACCACTCTGTTAAATATCTACTGCAGAGTCCGCTAGCTGGAGACAATCCACTGGGAATCTTGTAGTTTCCCCAAATGTGGCCAAAAATAACAGAAAAGACGAATGTTCTTCGGGAATAGAAACTCTGCTTATTCAACTTTTCAGGCCCAATATCTACTAAAGGGTCTAGAACACATAGGTTCTTAATGGAACAGTTACTGAACTGCACGGAGTAATAATTTCTGTGCTTTTAAAGTTCAAATCTACATGGAAATCTTAAACTTTTACTAAAACCATTTTTTTTTTAAAAGCAAAAATTAAAGTCCACACATTTGGGGGGTGATCTGGCTCACAAACAAGCACTTTGAGAAACACTGCACTTAGCAAAACCTAAAGCCAACCTCTGAAACTCATCCTAACAGATTTTCAGGAGTGTGATTTCTGTAGCTAGAATGACTCATTTGTGACTGACATGAGAATAACCACTCTCTCTCCAGCCTGTTTCCTTCAGAAGAATATGGCAGAATAGGCTATGGGACTCAGAAAATGTGGGCTTTCAGAAGCTGTCCTATATAAAGACAGTCAGAGGAATGGCTGAAAGGGATGGCCCTTTCCTTTACCTTCTGTCTAAAGCAGTGGGTTTTCAGACCTTATTCAACAGAACCAGCCAAAGAGGCCGCTGCTAAGGATGAGAGAGTGAGAGTTTTAGTTAAAACAGCTTTTACATTTTCATATATTGAAATTTTCAAGTAAGATTTCAATTTGAAATGTGAATTTTGCTACTTTAAAAAGGCTAGAAAACCATTAGCCTAAAGAATTCTCCCGCACCCTTCGGAGGAAAGCCAAGACAGGCTCACAGGCAGGAGACCCCGGAAGCCATACGCGGGGCCCTGGCTCTGAGTAAACTGCTTTTTCAAGCTCCGAGGGAGGACAGAAATGAAACTCAACTACAGTCTTCACAGGAGGGCCACAGGCCTGTCCATCCCAGAGAACAGAAATCCTTTGACTGCTGAGCATGTGGAGAAATGGGGAGGGGCCTGGCAGGGCAGGCGCAGCAAGGACAGGTCCTGAGATGGTCAGGCAACAGCCACCTCCTCCAGGAAGCCTGGTCACATCACTTCAGACAAAGCAAGGCCCCTCTTGTGGGTCTGGATATTTCCTGCCATCCCCACCCCTGCTCAGAAGCTCTCCTTTTTGTCTATTGGGATGACTTCAACTTTCAGCAGTGAGTTTATATGGGAGGCCAAGAAGACAGAGGCTATCAGCCTGACCCCACCAGGAACTTGGTGAGGATGCTCATCCCTGCCTCCCGTGGCTATTAGACTCCAGAGCTGAACAAGGAAGTGCAGATCGAGTGGGGAGATGTATCTCTCCTACCAGGCTCATGGGGCTGAGCCCACTTCCCAGGAAGGGCTGGTTAGGAAGATGAAGGAGAGCATCTTTAGCATAAAATGCCCATGGGAGATGAAGGCAGCAGCATCAAGGCAGGCAGGTGACAGGCAGCCTTATTCTCCTTGGCTGTCCTGACTCCCTCCGAGTGGGGATGCAGCAGCTCTGCAGCAAGGAACGCATCTCGCCCCTGTCTTACTGATTATCAGCGCAGCATCAATCCCAAATTAAGCCCACACTGTTTTCACCGACGGCTCAAAGTTTAAAAATCATCTTACGTCTAAAATGTGGAGGCTGAGTGATTATGGGAAGCAGGGGCTGTCTGCCCAGCTCCAAGGGGCATGAGGGGTGGTAACAGGTTGTCTACCCCATACACTGGCATGGAGCTTGTTGCTTAAAAACCACTTTAGCATCTGCCAGATGAAACCCCGTCTGAAAAAACAGTGGCTCAGAATCCAGAAAGATTTGCGTTCAAATTGTGACTTGGCCTATTCCTACACTGAGTGGCTTTTGGTGAGTTAACTGAACCTTTGGAGACGTGGTTTCCTCAATAGTAATGCTCAAAATCTGAAGAACGGAACTCACTTTGTAGTGAGCTAATGTGAGAGAACACGCGAGGCTTTGCGCTGCACTAACTCCTTCTTCCATCCCCAGACTCAGCAGACATGGTCCATGCAACTCGGCCCTAGGATTCCCTGCACGTTTCACTTTGGCTCTCTCTGCTAACACTTACCCTACAGTGCCCTGTATTTCACATTCCCATTTCCACGGCCAGCTCTATGAATAGAGGGTTGGTTGTTAGCTGCCCACCATGATGAGCGCCATGCCTGGAACACTCAACTGGTATTAGCTGATGGGAAGAACAAAGGGCTCCGTTTTTCCCAGAATAATGAGGTAGGCAGGAAGGAGAGGAACTGTAAGAAGATGGAGGTGGTTCTTGGAGCTGAAATGCCGAGCCCCTGGCTACCCCAATGCCTCTGTTTCTGCCGCCCCCTCGTGCCTGCTCCAGAGGAAACGGTCCGGTGCTGGCCAAAAGTGGGGAGAGGTCATTTTTTTTTTTTTAAAGAACAAACACAAATACAACTGTGTGTTGGTATGTATGTATACACATAAGGTAACAGCAAAACTGTTTCCACTGAGGAAGATTTGTAAAGTCCCCAAGAGAGAAAAAGAGTGCTTGTGGAATCCCATAGGGATCCCCTCTGACCGGGAGAGCTTTATCCACCATTTACAGGGCTTTCGGTCTAGGGCTGTGTGCCCTGGTGAGCATACAGAAACCACACAGTGCAGAAACAGCAATTTAAAACATTGCAGATGGAAACATAAAGTTGATGTCTATAAACTTCTTTGTACATCATTAATCCGTTAGGGAAACTAGAAACAGAGTGAGAACTTGAGCAAACACTGGGGTAGTTGCATCCACATAGAAAGGACTGCACCTTTGGTTAAAAAGCAGGAGCTATAAAGTTATTTTAGTCTTCCAACTGCTCAGCCAGTGCAGCTAAAAGCCAGCCACCATCAGCCACACGTGCGAGCGAGCCAGCATGCTGCCCACTGCAGAGGGCACACCAAATGCGCCTTCCTGGTCACTAGTCCTATTCCACAGCCAGCCTTGTTTGCATTTAAAAAGTTGGAGGACCTTGGGAGAGTCCTGGCGTTCACCACTTAGGGCTGTGAAATTACACTTTGTTCTTTAGCTTAGAACAAACGTACAAATTTACTTAATATATGGGGGGGAAAATCAAAAGAGAACCAAAAACAGGCATGGTAAAAAGACAACAATATGGGTTATGGATTCATTTTTATTATAAAGTTCCTCCATGCAAACTGTAATCCCTTTGCATTTCTAAAACAGGGCATTAGGGGGGAAAAAAGAGTCCTGTGTACTTTACTGCAAACTTTGGAAAGGGAGAAAACAAGGAGAACTTGCATTTCTAAAATTGTGCATGCCTCTGTTTTTGCTATGAAATATATTTTAAAAGACTAGGAAATGAGGCACATGTACAAAAAAAAAATTAAATTCAAGTATAAACAGAATTGCAAACATGGATTTGATCAAAAGCTTTCTCATCTCTAAGATCTATCTTTTGTTTTTTAAGACCTCACCTCAAATTTCTATTTTAATTAACAAAGCCACACACTTAAAAAATATTATTAAGAAATGTGGAAGAAATCTAGCAGAAAATATTCTCTGTTGGAAGAACACATAAAAAAATTCCATGAAGAAGATGTATTTTTCATAAGTATTGAAAATACATCAAAAACACAAATTTAAAATTTCTAAATATTTCAAAAAGTAATTTCATGATGATCTCTTGGAAATGATTCATTTATAATTTCTACACCAACTTTACATCTCTTCAACTTTTTTTTCCCTCTTAGCTCAGTGCTTCTTGGTAGGTATTTGAAGACTGAAAAAAAACAATGTTTCTGTGCTGAAAAGTTATCAAAACTAGCTCTCTGCTGCGTTTGCAGTGTTATTAGAGGGACACACACACACACGCACACGCACACGCACAGACACACCACACACTCTGAGCTTAATGTGAGGCTAGTACAGAAACAGAGAGATTAGACACAAAGAAATGTAAACAGCTCTCACATGCGAGGAAACTAGGTTACCAGAATCCCAGCACCAGGCATTCACCAGTCACCATGGAAAACAGGAAGTGAGATGCATAGCAACCACAAGCCAAAAAGCAGGAAAGCGCATACCTTTAGCTTGGAATGAAAATCACGAGATTTCCTTCTGGCAAGAACCTGAATGTGACTAGACACCTGCAGGGTAGGGGAAGGGAGGAAAACAAAGGAAAAGCCTGTAACCATGGAGATGAAAAGCCCCCTACAACTGGGCAAGCCAGACGTACCTTAATGGCGGCTTGAATTTCTCGAACTTTCTTTCTTGCTAAGACCTGTATATGACTAGACACCTACATTGTTCGGGTTTATGAGGGGAAACAAAACAAAACAAAACAAAACAAAAAAAGGAAATCAAATATAAAATCGCTACTCCTTGGGAGGGTTTTGGGGAGGGGGGTGGGGGGGGGAGGTTATTTGCATCTCAACAAAGCTCTGCAGTTAGGAATACACAGTCCCAGCCAGACACCAAGCCCCCAGCGCTGCTCTAAGCTTTTCAGACTGGGTCATCACTGCAGTGACTGGATTCAGGATGAAAGTTGAAGCTAATATTAGTTTTCTCACCCAGGAGAAATTGCGGGCCACGAGATGAGAGGGGGAGAGTGGGGTTGTTTTCTTTATAAAATTTAAAAGGTGGGGGTAGAGGTAAATGAAAATATTTATAGCTTCTCAGTATCAGGAGGGAAAATCCCTTTTTCTCAATTTAGAAGAGACTATCCATAAATTAGCACATTCTGCAGAATCAAAAAGCTGAAGCTGTCAGTTGTATTCTGATCTCATTAAGAGCTCTGGATTCTGTAGCAAATGTTAAAATAATACTGACATGTAAATTAGATCTCAAAGAGAAATGGAAAGACCCAGTTAGCAGAGCTTTTTTTTTTTTTTTTGCCCTTATAAATATCTTTAATCCTTCCACTCTTTTGGGTATTGACTGGGCGCCAAGTGGATTTGCATATTATTACAAAGCGAAAAGTGTGAATACAGCCAGCCAGCCATCCTGTTAAAAATCTGGGTTGAAAAACCACACGGATTTGCTGAACAACAAATTCACATTGGAGAGGTATCACCAACTGCTGCCTAAAAACATCCCCAGGATGCCGGGGTGTGGAAACCGAGCCAAGCCGGGCTTCTGAAACACAATGATTCCACTGGGTAAACAAATTTGCATCTCTTTCAGCTGGACTTGGTTAAATTTAGAAGCCTCCCCTCACTGAAGGGGTTGGGCACATGACCAGAGCTCACAGATCAGCAGACAGCCCAGGTCCAGGACTTTCAGTATGTTGGGAATTAGATTTGTCTGTTTCAGAAATTTAGAAGCTTCCATTTAGAAGTTCAGAGACTCGGACTGTGAGGCCATTACTTGATTTCAAACACTCTAATGACCGTAAAAACAGGCTTTATGATAATAATTGATCCGCTTATCTCTAACTTTGTTTTCCGGTGTCAATTATCAATTTTTTCTTTCTATTTGCTTTTGCATTTTTTTTTTCTTTTAAGTACGGAGAAGCAGGAACTCCCCCATCCTCTTCACCTCTCCATCCGGCTCCTGCTTTCATCCGAATTTTGTTTTGATGTGATCCACTGGCTTGCTGTGGGCCACAGAGGGGGAGGCATTCACCGAACAGACAATGCCCTGCCTCAGAGCACTGGCGGGAGGCCACCTGTCTCTGCGCTGACTCAGCAGTGGGCTCCCGGCGGGGGCACCGGGGCATTCCTGGGGAAAGCTCTCCCCGTCATAAACGCTCAGAAAAACAACTCATCACCCAAGCAGAGGACTGGAATCTGCTGCTCAGGGTTTCACAAGCGCACAACTGAGCTCGCCTTTTGGTTTGATTATAAGTTTTTAAAATTCATGCCAAATCAGGTAGCATAGTCAACACCGAAACACATATTATAAATATTTCTTTTTTTTCTCGTTAAGAACTCACCCATGAGCTTGGTTTGATTTCCCTCCCCCTTTTCCATTTCTTTCTTTTTCTGCTTTTCATTAAACGTTAATTTCTCATCCATTCCAGTTCTGAACTGGGTCAGAGGTTTGGGCTGCTTTACATCACAAGGAATGAAGAGCGCCACAGCCCTGATGGGAGGGCAGAGGAAAATTCCTGACCCAGCGCTGCACAAAGGTATTTAAGTTGTAACTTCATTTCAGTCACAGCAGCTACTGACAAAAAGCCATAGCTTAAGGAGCAACAGTTCCCTGGACGCACATCATTCAGCCTCATGTTCTGGCCAATGCTCACGGCTGCTAGTGTTACTTTTGCAGTGAAATGATGACTAATATGTAATTGTTCCAGGATTTTACAATGCGCAAAATCTCAAAATTTCATGACTTGCAAAGTGTATCTGCACCTGCAGCGTTTACAGTGTTTGCAGAGGCACAGTTTGGGAAAGAAAATTGAAGATTTAGTATACAGGAGCAGTTCATACACTGTCCTTAGCAGTGAAACTTTTCCATATGTGTATAGAAGGAACTCCAGAGACCATGGAATAAAAGGTCACTGAAATGAGGAACAGCAAAAACGGAGCCAATTTCAAACACCTACAACACTGACGTCCTTACAGGGAACTCCAGTTGGGGGCTCCTAGGAGCCAAAGCACAGACAGCCACTGCAGCCAAAATGCCTCCGTGGGCCATTCGCTGACATGCACAACTTCCAGGTCGGTTATTTTACCTGTTTTCTGGTCCTTGTCTTCCCTGTCCTGAGTTTGATGTATCTGGCTATCAATTCATTCCTACCTGAAAGAAAGAAGAGTTTACAATAAAGTAGGTTACTTTGGTGTGTGCGTGGGGCCGGGGTGAGGTGTAAAAAGCCTCTGAATGCTGAGACCAGAATTCGGAATCAAGAATTTTTAAGTTGTATCTGTAAGTTTATTAATGCTAGAAAAATAAAAAGTATACTTTTTGCAGAAAATATTTACTAAGGGAAATTAGGAAGAAGGGAATTTAATCATGAACTACAATCAGCAGTTAAAAATGCGCCTTTTGTTTTTTGCATGCTTGTCCCTAAAGGGATGGTCACTTGTGGAAACAAATACAAGGATTAGTGTGGAAGCACACAGACCAGCTTCCGTTCTGGTTTTATTTTTCATATCTATTCCTTCTCACCCAGGTTTCTACTCATAGTTAACTCCAGTTAGTGTCACTATAGCCGTGAGAGGATGAACTGCTATGACCACAGAAACAGAAGGAAAAGCAGTTACAGTATGAAGGCAGATAGCCCCCAAAGGCAGTCACTGAATCAGTAATAAACTATACACAAAACTGTCAGTGGGGAGGAAAAAAATGACTCAATCTTTTCCATCCTTCATAACTTTCGGGGGAAAGTGCCTTAAAGTATAAACAAATGCCTCCTGTCCCTACTGCACCAAGACACTGAGAAATCTCAAACAGATGACCTGAACTATAATATAAATGGGAAAATAAATCCCCAAAGCCAAGTGGGGAAATGTATTACAAATACTACATGAAATAAAAATGCACTCATACAGGACACATGGGTCCAAACTGTCACTTTAAGCCTAACAGTGTAGCTAGTGTCCTAATTTGTGTGTACCGTCTCACTCTCCACATACTGCACAGCTGAAGGCAGCAAGAGTTTTTGTCTTCCCAGCACATGGCGCACTGCTGGGCACACAGAAAGCAAAAATGAGACACTAACACAGCCTCTGGTGAAAGGGAAGAACTGCATGCCTCAGACCTCCCCAGCAGAGAAAAGAACTGAATGCTCTGGTGAGAGTGTCTTGATGGGAATCTTGCCTAATAATTCAGAAAACCTCTCCCATTGCTGCCTAGAACATTCCTATAATTATGGCTCTGTTCTCCACCTGCCTGTGTTAGGAGCGTGCAGAACACAGTCACTGCTGGAAGGCAAAGGAATCGTGGAATCTTGGGACTGCAAAGTACTTCTGAGCCACCCTTTCCCACCCCTAAAAGTCTGAGTCCTTACAGAAGCCAGCACTTCTAGAATGAAGGAAAAAGCCCGTTCTACCTTAAAACATATTGAAAGATAAAGTCTTATTTGAGGTTTCCTGTAACTTTCACCCCCCACCACCCCCCACCATCCCCACCCCGGGATTCTTTTGTTTCTCTTAACAAGAAGGTTAGATCCTAATGCACAGAAATTT
Organism: Odocoileus virginianus; assembly: GCF_023699985.2. Lineage (NCBI taxonomy): Eukaryota > Metazoa > Chordata > Mammalia > Artiodactyla > Cervidae > Odocoileus > Odocoileus virginianus. The sequence goes on along the minus strand of NC_069683.1, from coordinate 36,624,068 downwards.
TTGACAGCTTTAACGTCCTCCAGCACCGCTTTATCCAAGCTAAACCTTTCCTGTTCCTTTGTTATCTGTGGCAAACTTTGGAACACTCCCACCTCCATCCTGTGACCATCCTTGTCGTTTCCTTCCACAGCCTGGAGCCCAGAACTATAGGCATCTGCCTGGTCCTAAATATTCCATCTTTGTTGATGCAGCCCAGCACCACACTAGATGTGGGGAGATTACAATTAACTGTCAACTGAAGTCAATTAATTCCAAGGTCTTTTTCATATGAGCTACTTCTCAGATATATCCCTAGCTCTGTTCCCAGTCTTTTCATGAATAGTTGGGATTTTCAGATCCAAATACAAAACATTACATTTATTTCTACTGCAGTTCATTTTTGTTAGATGAAGCCTATCATTTCCACCTTCGAGTTGTCAATCCTGATTCTGTGACTGACTGAACTTACTCTTTAACCACAGGAAAAGGACCTCTAAATTCAGTTCTGAGGATTGCTTCTCAAAGCATTCTCTTTCAACTTTTGAGAACTACCAATATCCCCTGTAGTGTCATTGGGTCTACTTCTCCATCTCTCAGATGGCTGTACAGATTTTGCAATTTGTCTCAAAGGCTGGCTGACAGCAGAGTCCAGCTAGGAGTGCCTAATTACCAGAAGTCAGACCTAAATGGCAATGTCTGCAGAGGGGCCAAGCATCCTCCAGCTCGGGCCTCACTGTGCACCCTGTTCAGGGCTGAGTGGCTGGGATGAAATAAATCTAGGGCTCTGAACTACATGCAATTTCATCTGAACCTTGTCCAGATGGCAAAAACGCCTCCTGGCCCCAGACTTGCTTATTTTCTCTGAAAGCAGACAGAATAGCTTGATCCAAGTGGCCTATAACTTATATCTCCAGTTTTTAATTTCTTATGGCATTTGGTTGAATGGATGAGATCAGTACCCAGGATAGCCACGTTTGACTGTACACCCTGTGGTTTATGCAGTGGCATAAACAATGGCAACTCATACTTTGATTAAAGTGCTTCTAAAAATCACTACTACAAGAGGCCCCCACTGAGCCTCTACTATGTGCTGAGCATGACGACAGTCTGTCACGACTCTCATGTCCCCGTTCTTTACATGAGCAAGATCCCCTTGCAAAATTCTATGTTCTTTCAAACCATGTTTCAAGCCAAGAAGAGTAATTACCTTGAGGTTGCTATGTGTTTCTTCTTTCCTCACCAAAAGGAATATTGCTGATTCAAATTATAAATTCAAATTCCACTAATACCAAGCATCTACCGTGAACTCAAAGAGCAGCGTTAGTCACTTTATTTTATGTGAGCTTTTTTTTTAAAAATGATGGTAAGGGTGGTTTTGTGCAGAGAAACATTAGTCAGGTTTACTTGGCCTTAAATATGTTTATTTCATCTGTTTAGTTATTTTTTAAAAATGTCCTAGTTTATCTTTACATTTTCAATTCGACTTACATAGCCTATAATTTTTATAACCACTTTCAAAGGGCCACTGGATTAATGTTTGGTCCATTTTACAAACCTAGTTAAACTCCTTCAAACATTTAAACTATGTACTTAATCTATAATTAATTTAATTTTTTAAATATTAGAACTGTTTAACTTACAAAACCTTCCCTTAAACAACTCTTAGAAACCTAATAAATTCTCTTGAGTGTGCCAACATTGCTTACAAATCTAGTTAAGACTTCAACCCTTCCCAAAATCAAGTCTAAGTCAATTACTTCATTGCACATTTTAATTTGGAAATACAGACTAACCTGTTATGTGAGCCAAATTATTTTAAACATGCATACTGAAGAACTCATATGCACAAATCCTTAAAATAAAAATATACACACTATGGTATTGATTATATTAAAAATTTTACATTCTAAATCTTCCCAGAATTATAATATGCTTACTCTTTAAGGAAACAAGTATGTCATTCCAAATGATTTTGGAGTCTCTTTCTGGGTGCCTGGTTCTGAATGAATTCTTGTTAGCAACCTTCATAGGATATTCTGAGCCCTATTTATATTTCTAGAGCATGACCCTCCAAATGGTGTGGATCCACACCATTCAAAGCCCTAGATTTGACTCACGGTACTAAGGAACAGAGGGATTCCCAGGCGGTGCAGTGGTGGAAAATGTGCATGCAATGCAGGAGACCCAAGAGAAACAGGTCCGAACCCTCGATCTACCTCAGTCGGGAAGATCCCCAGGAGTAGGAAACTGCAACCTGCTCCGTATTCTTGCTTGGAAAATCCCATGGACTGTAGTCCACGATGGGGTCACAAAGAGTGAGACGTTGAGTACACACACACACGACAACTGAGGTACAGAATTCTCCAACCAAGGACAGGAAACTCCGAGAACCATTTCTCCTTTGTGCCTTACATGATGCCTGTCTGATGTATCCAATATTTAAAGACAGCCTAGTCTGCTCTTCACAAGGAGTTCACTGCCCAAAACACAGGCTAAGATCGAGGAGATCAGCTCTACCAGTCAGACAGCCACCGACAATGCCTCTAGCAACACACGTGGGTCATCAGTCATAAATAATTCCATCAATCTAGAAAGTCTTTCCCAAAGTACTGGAATAGAAGCTAGCTTTTAAAGACAGATTATACTTTCTCCAGCACCCCATTGACTGTATAACCCCCCAGGCGCCTCTGTCCATGGAATTATCCCAGCAAGAATACTGAAGTGGGTAAGCCATTCCCTTCTCCAGGAGATCTTCTCGACCCAGGGATCAATCTCCAGTCTCCTGCATTGCAGGCAGATTCCTTACTGTCTCAGCCACCAGGGAAGCCCTTTTCTCCAACATTTTATTATGAAAAATTTCCAACATACAGAAATCTTCCAGAGACAGTTTCACAGTGAACACTATATACACCCACGACTCAAGACCCTACCATTCACTTTTTCTACATTTGCTTTATAACATGTCACTCCATCTGTCCATTCCTCTGTCCATCCACTGAGCCAACTTACTGTTTTCTGTTGTTGCTGCGTTTCAAAATAAATGGCAGGCGTGATAACCTCCCTACATCCTTCAGTGTGCATTATCATTAACTACAGTGATAAGCCTGATTTTGACAGGTAGAATGGAGGGGGTAGGCCGAAGATCTTTTTAGACAGAGGAAGCAGCATTTAAAAAATATACAGAGGAAACTGCGGCTTAAAAACCAGGCATGCTGATCCTCAAGCCCCCCTGACCACTGCGCACTCTGTCTTTCTGAGTCCAGAAATCTCCAGATTCTACATTCACGGTATCCACAACTCACTTCCTTCTTCTTGATGCTGTGGCTGCTTACTTGCTTCAGTCATGTCCAACCCTGAGCTACGCTATGGACAGCAGCCTGCCAGGCTCCTCTGGATTCTCTAGGCAAGAGTACTAGAGTAGGTTGCCATGCCCTCCTTCAGGGGATCTTCCCGGCTCTCCTGCAATGCAGGCAGATTCTTTACCAGTGATCCGCCAGGGAAGCCCTTCTCTGTAAATGCCTGTAATAGCTTATAGAGCTGAGTGGCAATGTCACACTTCACCACTAGGTGTCACTGTACGACAGCTCTTCTGTAGCAGTGTCTTAGACACGCACACTCTAGCACAGCTTTAAACCTGAGATGCTGCGGTTGCAGTCGCCCTTGCTTTTCCCACAGGCAAGAGGCAGCAGCAAGAACAAATACAGCCTGACCTGTCGCTTTGTACTGTGATACTCACCAGGCGCTGCAATCTAGTTTTTATTTCCTTTTTCCTTTCTCCTAAATAACATAACACAGTTGAAAGTGAGGCCATCATTGCTTCTCTAGCCTCCTAGATTGCCATGAAATTTTCTGCTAAAGGGGCAATAGAGACAGAGGTGCCAGCAGAAAGGCATGGAGTCTGTGCCGTCTTACCCAGAGAGAAAGCTGGTTAACGTTGTTGTGGGCTTGTGTGTAATGGGATGTGGCCTCAAGGTCATGTTTGAGGACAGCAAATGCAGGGTCTGTGGCTAGAAATTGTAGCCCAGAAACACTCGGCCTTAACAGTGTAAGAGCCACTTTGTAATTGAATGGAGTCAGGGAGCCACAAAGAAAGAAGCAATAAATGGAACCTCCTCTTTCCTGGCTGCGGCCAGTCTGAAGGCAGACACATATCCTGGTCTGGGGAAGAGGCTTGCACTAAGGTACCATTTGGCCCACTCTTTGCTGGGAGGGCAAGGGAGGAAACCCCACACGTTTTTCCCATGTTGAAAGAATGAGAATCAGAAAGAACACTCAAGCTTCTGATTGCTACAGCAAAGCTGTATCACACAGGCACCAGTGTTATGGTTGTAGCCATCACATCTTCTGCACCCTCTCACAAACCCTAACTCGGTCCAAGGGCACTGTAAGACTGCTTCTTGTTAACACCCCGAGATGTCTGAGCTCTGTACCCGACTACACAATTTCTTTCACAGCCTGCATCTCCTTGTCCATTACAACCTTTTTGCCCCCTGCCCTCTATTCGATCATTTCGGCACATGCCATGGCTCCAACCAGATCATAAAGTCCCTGAGAACAAGAACCAGGGAGGGAATTCCCCAGAGGCACAGTGGTTAGGACTCCCCACCCTCGTGGCCAAGGGCCCAGGTTTGACACCTGCTCAGGGAACTAAAATCCCATAAGGTGAAAGCACCAAAACCAAACAAACAAGCCCAATGGCATCCATCTTTTCTTCTGCCTCCACATCCCAGGCAGCTCAATATTTATGGAATGAATTGTCACTAGGAGCATAAAAGGCTCCTATGTCCCTATAATCCAGTTTGACACTGAATTATCAGCAGAAAGTAGAAAAAGATGACCTAGTGGGAAGAAGCAAAGAAAGATGGCTTCTACAAAGTGATGACACCACAAGGCCGCAATGCCCAATGAGGCAGCGATTGACAAAGGACTATCTTGGGCAAGGAGAGATAAGAAAGGCTTCCTAACTGAACAATGCAAAGAAACAGAGGAAAACAATTGAATGGGAAAGACTAGAGATCTCGTCAAGAAAATTGGGGATACCAAGGGAACATTTCATGCAAAGATGGGCACAGTAAAGGACAGAAGCAGTATGGACCTAATAGAAGCAAAATATATTAAGAAGAGGTGGCAAAAATACACAGAAGAACTATACAAAAAGATCTTAATGACTCAGATAACCATGATGGTGTGATCACTCAACTAGAGCCAGATACTGTGGAGTGCGAAGTCAAGTGGGCCTTAGGAAGCATCGCTGAGAACAAAACTAGTGGAGGTGATGAAATTCCAGCTAAGCTATTTCAAATACTAAAAGATGATGCGGTGAAAGTGCTGCACTCAGTATGCCAGCAAATATGGAAAATTCAGCAATGGCCAAAGGACTGGAAAACGTCAGTTTTCATTCTAGTCCCAATCAAGGGTAATGCCAAAGAATGTTCAAAATACCGCACAACTGTACTCATTTCACATGTCAGCAAAGTAATGCTCAAGATTCTCCAAGCCAGGCTTCAATAGTATGTGAACTGAGAACTTCCAGATGTTCAAGCTGGATTTAGAAAGGCAGAGGAACCAGAGATCAAACTGACAACATCCACTGGATCACAGAAAAAGCAACAGAATTCCAGAAAAACATCTACTTCTGCTTCATTGACTATGCTAAAGCCTTTGTGTGGATCACAACAAACTGTGGAAAATTCTTAAAGAGATGGGAATACCAGACCACCTGACCTGACTCATGAGAAACCTGTATGCAGGTCAGGAAACAACACTTAGAACTAGACATGGAACAAGACTGGTTCCAAATTGGTAAAGGAGTACATCAAGACTGTATATTGTCACCCTGCTTATTTAACTTATATGCAGAGTACATTATTCAAAATGCCAGACTGCATGGCCTGGAGAATTCCATGGACTGTATAGTCCACCCAGTTGGACATGAATGAGCGACTTTCACTTTCACGAAGCACAAGTTGGAATAAAAATTGCTGGGTGAAATAGCAACCTCTAGCAATATTGTTAGCAATATCTAACAACCTCAGATATGCAGAGAATACCACCCTTATGGCTGAAAGCGAGGAGGAACTAAAGAACCTCTTGAGGGGAGTGAAAAAACTCGCTTGAAACTCAACATTCATCGCTTCTCGGCCTTTTGGCTAAGATCAAGTGTAGAAACTCAGCATTCAAATAACTAAGATCATGGCATCCGGTCCCATCACTTCAAGGCAAATAGATGGGGAAATAATGGAAACAGTGAGAAACTATTTATTTTGGGCTCCAAAAGCACTGCAGATGGTGACTGCAGCCACGAAATTAAAAGACACTTGCTCCTTGGAAGAAAAACTATGACAAACCTAGACAGTGTATTAAAAAGCAGAGATATTACTTTGCTGACAAAGATCCATATAGTCAAAGCTACGGTTTTTCCTGTAGTCATGTATGGATGTTGAGAGTTGGGCCATAAAAAAGGCTAAATGCTGAAGAATTGATGCTTTTGAACTGTGGTGTTGGAGAAGACTCTTGAGAGTCCCTTGGACTGCAAGGAGATCAAACCAGTCCATCCTAAAGGAGATCAGTCCTGGGTGTTCATTGGAAGGACTGATGCTGAAACTGAAGCTCCAATACTTTGGCCACCTGATGCGAAGTTTGACTCATCTGAAAAGATCCTGATGCTGGGAAAGATTGAGGGCAGCAGAGAAGGGGATGACAGAGGATGAGATGGTTGAATGGCATCACTGGCTCAATGGACCTGAGTTTGAGCAAGCTCTGGGAAATGGTGAAGGACAGGGAAGCCTGGCGTGCTGCCATTCATGGGGTTGCAAAGAGTTAGACATGACTGAGCGACTGAACAATCAATCAATTCTTAGGCAAGATTCCACGAGACAGAGTTAAAATACTTTCCAGCCATAGACCCCTCTGTGTGACCTGAGGCCCATATTAAAGGAAAAAGAATCTTGGCATATAAAAGTCAACAGCCAAAAAGCACAAATGTAGAGTACACTGCAGGAAACAAGTGTCAGCAGTGAAGGAGAGGTCTACAGAACATGTTTAGTGACCCTATCCTGCTAAAACCCGGGAGTCTGTATCTATGGGTATTGCCAAAGGAGGCAGTAGACCGTTTTTATTCACTAACCTGTGAAGAGTTAATAAGTAACATTTCTCCCACGCTGCTGCATCGTCCCAGCAACATTGGGAAAGAAAGGAGGTCTACCAAAGCTGGCCAGTCACCTACTAGTCAGACACCCACTGCACCTTCAGGGCACAAGCAACATATTAGGGTTCTGGGTGTAAAGAGATGTCGTTGTCTCTGCCTTCACGGAGCTTACATCTGTGAAGGACGCTCACCCATGAGAACAGTCATCTATGCCTCTCCATGCCTCTCACTCATGGCATGCATCACAGCTGCCAAGTTCCATTTATCTGAAAGACTGTATGATGATCACCTGTCTCCCCCATTAAAGACACGAATTTCCAGAGGAGCACAGACCCTGTGTTTTCACTCACCACTGTACTCCTAGTGCCAAAAATCACTGGGTCCTCAGAAAGCATACGGTGATGGAATGACTAATTAAATGAGAGGGACGGAGAACCGGAGTGGGAGAGGGGTACAAGGCTGAGACTGGGGGTGAAGGAAGGCTCAGGAAAAAGAGCACTCAAAATTGTCCCAGAGGAAGTTTAGACACCAGTGCCTCAGTTAATCCCTAGTATAAATCACTGACCAGAAATCAGCACCAACCAACATGGAAAATCACCAGAATGATTGCTGGGGGCTGGTACTGCATGTTCTGGGTTGTTGGGGCTGGTACTGCATGTTCCTGATCTAAAGGTTTACAAAATGAACTGATGGCCTTCAGGAGGTGAACAGCGGCAAGTTCCTAAAATAAAATACCCCTGTCTGCACTCACCCAGAGGCTTACAAGGGACAGCTTTAGAAGGAAGAATACACAGACGAAGGCTGTGTTAACCCTGATTGGTCAGAACTTATTCCCTGAATCCCTTCAAAACGTCTGTCAGTAACTCAGGTCCCATTTTCTCTGAGTTCCTATCAGTCAACGGCAGCTGATAACATTATCAAGTGCTGGCCCCATAAAACACTGCGCTCTCCTTCATCTGAGCAGGAGCGCTAACAAACTACACCTCTGCATTAGACAACAAGGGTCAAAGAGAGACAGCAAGTAAAATTGACTAATGTTATGGACTGAAGATTAACAATCCCTAATGTAGGAGGGAAATTCTTTTTGTTATACTTATTTATTTATAGAACGAAAAAATAAATATATAGATGAATACAGTTTTTCTAATGACTCATTCTTTACGAAGCAAAAAAGAGATGCTATACAATCACCTTTTTAATCGTCTAAGGAATAATTTACCTAGCCTTCATACTGTATGCCTCTGGTTGTTCTTTCTAACGGATCCTATACACGGCTACTTGAAACTCAGCTCTGGTTTAGCCCCTCCACTGCTTCAAGACTTCTGACTACAGTCTAAAGGTCAAACTATTCAGTGTGGTCCCATCATCTGGCCCTAACTTTTTTATCACGACACACGATCATCACCTTAATCCATTTTATCATCATCAGAAAGGACACCTAGCTTTCAGTTCCCTGAACCAACCTGCCATCCTGAGGTTTTGCTCACAGGTACAAGATACCTTAAGAGCACCAATCAAAAGCCTTCCAGGTCCAGCTCAAAAGGGTGTCTTCTCCACGGAAGTCCATGTAAGGCCTGAAATATGCACTATGCTTGGGAGTGTGTGAAGAGGAGTGAGCCAGGGAGCCAGGCACCTGGAGCTCAACTCACAGACCAGTGGTTGTGAAAGATCACAATATTATAAAGCACACTGCAAACAGACTGTGAGTTAAAAACACACTGTCCAGTATATGTGAGGAGGGCAATGGGGAGTAGCTGACTCTGACAGGAGTAGCACAGATTCCCCACACTGCCCTGGGTCCAAAGTGCTTGACTTCTGCACGGGTCAGGGCCCTGTCCATATCCTGGCTCTACTAAGAGTCTCGTGAGTAAAAGATCATAAGCTCCTGAAAGGTACGTCCCCATTCACTAAAAGAAAGCCACACACTCCTTAGCTTGTTACCGAAGGCTAACAGCCCACTCCTGTACTGTTAGAGTAGCTTCACAGAGCTCTGCCATCACCATGCTTTTGGGCAAACATCTGTCTTGATATGTTCTTTTTCTTCTTTGCCTGTAAAACTCCTATTCATCCCTGCAAACCCTAACTGAAGCACTTCCTCCTTGAAGTCTTCTGGGAGCTTTCCAAAGTGAGTGAACTGTTTCTCTTTTGTGTACTCACGTTCTGAGCACACAGCCCTGCTGCTACTGCTGCATGCCCTTACTTACCTAAAGGGCGATCCAGTTCCCTCTTAGCACAGCGACTGCTCCATGCACAGAACCCTTCTGTCTGACTCCAGACCTAACACCTATTAAGTACGGGATCAACAAATCTTCTCAGTTAAAAAAGAAAATGAATGGGCTTCCCAGGTGGTGCTAGTGGTAAAGAATCTGCCCACCAATGCAGGAGACTTAAGAGATGTGGGTTCGATCCCTGAGTTAGGAAGATCTCCTGGAGAAGGAAATGGCAACCCACTGCAGTATTCTTGCCTGGAGAAACCCCATGGACAGAGGAGCCTGGTGGGCTACCCTCTATAGGGTCGCAAAGAGTCAGACACGACTGAAGTGACTTAGCAAGCACATAAGTAGGTGATCAATGAATGTGTTCAATTAAAAAGAAAAAAAAGGATGAATGAGCTCTTCTCTTCCATATGAAGATAGGAAGAAAATGATCTAGAAAAAGGGTGCCTAACTTCGATAGCAGCATTGCCAATATCAGCTGAAATTTGTATGCCCTTTATAGCAGCTGTAGCCTTTTTGTGAGACACGGCACAGCTCTCCAGAGTCTCTTTTGCCTTGGCACAAGTGTGACCAACACATGATCTTTTCCTCCTCACTCCTCTCTCCCCTGATGACTGCCACATGCCACAGTATTATGGATCTGGTCCAAAAATTTTTAAAAAGGTAATCTCAACATTAACCCAGGAGAGTCATATTAATGAAAAACTTTGGTAAGAACACTCTGTTTATTTATTAATTATTTGGCCTCAGAGATGTGTGAAATCCACACATCTGAAGTGCTAAAAACTGTAGGTCTTTAATGGAGAATCTTTCATCGCAGCCATCCTGTAGAATTTTTTTTCTTTTTTTTGGACTCAGATGTATGATTGCCTGGATCTTTTCTGGGAAATTTGAACCTGTACTTACTAGCAGCGTGAACAAGGAAAACTTGCTTCACTTCTCTGGACCTCTTTTTCATTATTTGAACTGATATAGATAGTTTCTGTCCAAGACACCTTACTATATGATGTCTAGTATAAACCTACAGTGTGTCTACTTTCAATGTTATTGAAATTAGCATCTTTTGTAAAGAACAGACTTTTGGACTATGCTGGAGAAGGTGAGGGTGGGATGATTTGAGGGAACAGCACTGAAACATGTATATTACCATATGCAAAATAGATTACTGGTGCAAGTTCAAAGCAGGGCACTCAAAGCCGATGCTCTGGGACAACTCAGGGGGATTGGGTGAGGAGGGAGGTGGGGCGGGGGGGGGGGGGTGTTCAGGATGGGGGGACACATGTGCACCCGTGGTTGATACATATTGATGTATGGCAAAAACCACCATATTACCCTCCAATTAAAATAAATAAATTAATTTTTTTAAAGAAATTAACATCTTTTCCATGCTACAGTGAAAAGGTTCTCAAAATTTTTGCATTACCCTAAACTGTCCAACGATATGGCCATAAAACTTGTTTCCAAGTAAAAGTGTTAGTCGCTCAGTCGTGTCCGACTCTTTGCGACCCCATGGGCTGTAGCCCACCAGGCTCCTCTGTTCATGGAATTCTCCAGGCAAGTAAAAAAAGCCCTTAATGGTGAAAGCTGAATATTAAGAGGACATCATGTAAACTATTACACTTAATTGCGGCAATGAACCCTTTTAATTTAGATTCTTCCATGAATAAAACAGTAGGAATTAGGTTCTCACTGAGGGCTAAATGAGGGAAGGGATAGGCTACCCACTCCAGGATTCTTGGGCTGCCCTTGTGGCTCAGCTGGTAGAGAATCCGCCTGCAATGCGGGAGACCTGAGTTTGATCCCTGGGTTGGGATGACCCCCTGGAGAAGAGAAAGGCTACCCACTCCAGTATTCTGGCCTGGAGAATTCCACGGACTGTATAGGCCATGGGGTTGCAAAGAGTTGGACACTACTGAGTGACTTTCACTTTCACTTCAAGAGCTATATGTGGCCAAAATCCTTATAATTTATGGCAAATTGTAAAATTATCTCTATCAATCAGCTTCAGGCACTGCACTAAAGAGCATGTCCCAACCATCTATGGTCATCATGCAGAAGTAAGAAAGGTCTTGTCTCCACCTAGGTGGTCAGTTTGCTGCTGCTGCTAAGTCGCTTTAAGTCTGACTCTGTGTGACCCCATAGATGGCCCAGCCTACCAGCCTCCGCCATCCCTGGGATTCTCCAGGCAAGAACACTGGAGTGGGTTGCCATTTCCTTCTCCAATGCATGAAAGGAGGTCAGTTTAGTCCTGTCTATTCTCATAGTGGTGGTGGTGGAAACTTTGGTACAGGACCAGGAAGGGACTTTAGGAGCTGATGCATATGAAAAGTGGTCCTGGATTTAGGGATAGTTACCATGGGTATGGAGGAGGATCTAGAGGTGACTATTTTCAAGGCAGCCCTGGTAAAGGAGGCTATTAGCCAGAATATTGGTGGAACAGACATAATGTTATTCCTTTAAAAAATTTTAGTGGGTATGTAGATTTAGGAAGCTATTGTACATTTATAATTTAATAAAAATTATTTTAAAGGAAAAAAAATAATAAACAGCGCATTTCCCACTGGATTTCCAGAATTTAGTTCTTAGTGTAAAAACACGACTATCACTAGAAAAATTAAGCATCAACCTCTGAAGTTACACAGCAGTAGCTATACAAAGGTAAGTTATGCAAGCATTAAATCAAAATGACACTCACATGGGATTACCTGCTGCTTAGGAAACATAAGAAAAAGAATTCTAAATGTCGAGGCATTTATTAATTCTTTAAAAAATAATATGGAAACCATAATCATATATGCATATATTTAACCTTCATTCCCACCTTATTAACACTTTATAAATGCTGAGGTGTTTTTTTTTTTTTTAACCTGAGGTTCAAAGAAGAAACTTGCCCCAGCTCCCAAACTATTTAAGTGGTAGACTTGAGATCTGAAGCCAACTTTGTCTTCCAAGTTCATTATGCTTAACATCAGACCTACTGCTCTGAAAATCGCCTCTATAATAAGTTAAACTTCTCACAAGATTGTCACTAAGTGCTTAACGAAGACAAAATCTTAGAAGGGGACCAAGCCAACCATGAAGTGGACTAAATTGTATATATACCATTTTAAAAGTCCATTCATCACCTACAATACAAGATAAAAAGCACACCACCTTCAAGGCCTTCATCATCTGGGTCCCAATGCAGTCCCCCTTCCCTGTTCAATAATATCTGTTAAACATTTTCTATACAAAAGGCATTGCACTAGGTGCTGAAGGAGATACATGCTAGAACATGCTAGAACCCATATTCTCTGCCCCCAAGGAATTTATATTTTAGAAGAATTTAGGCAAGAAGCCACACAACTGTAATAAAAGGCAGAATATCTAGAAGGAGAGGAAACATACTGAAGAATAGTCTGAGAAAAGTTCAGAGATGCTTCCTCCAGTGGTTACCACGCTCTGTCATTTACCCAGCGGTTGACTGTTCTCAAAACCAGGAGTGGCCAAAGGCAACAATGCCATTAACGGGAAAGCAGTGGCCTATGAAGTGGGCTTGCATTTTAGCTGATCATCAAGCAAACCAAACAGATTAGTTCTTTTGGTTGAGCTTCCGATTCAGGAGAATTAACCCATTTTTATTCCCCTTTGAAACTTCTAATTACTCAGGTAATATGCAATATATTTTCCCTGTAAAGAAATTGCTACAGGTACAAATCCACTTTTTGTCCTTTCCCCTGCCTCTCTCTGCAGAGATGTCCTGTCTGTTTGAGGCTACTCCCTTTGTGTAGATAACCTGCCTTCGCCTTTCTGCCCCGCCCAAATCTGCTGAACACCTCCTTCTGAGTTAAGACGTGGTTCCAAAGGCACTCCTCCAGCTCCCTGGTGTTACTTTGCTCTGCCTCTTCAGCTCAGCAGCCCCCATGCAAACTCTAGCACAGCCCTTGTCATAGGCTCTTCCTGTGTGTTTTTGCTCCCCTTTCCTTTTTTTTTTTTTTTTTTGACAATTTAGGAGCTTCTTCAAAGCAAGGCCCACATCCTGCTCTGACAGTCTCCCTCGGCCTATAACTCCTGGCATTGACCTGAGAACCTGCTACTTAATGATAGCACTGCTGCTGATTTCAGCCCCCTCTTGAAAGAAAAAAATATTTGAAGAGGTGACATCATGGCACACAGGAGGTGGTGACAATGTTTTCTTTGAAGAGGCAGGAAGACAGGGAGGGAGAAGGAACAGGAAGGACAGAAAAAGCACTGTGCTGCGGGGCTGGGATATAAAAGGACACAACCAGAGTTCGAGGAACTCACGATCCGGCGGGAGGCTTGGCTCATGGTACCCATGCACCTCTCCTTGCAAATTCCAAGAAATGCATGAGGCACCCACTATCATAACTAGGTTCGGGGGGCAATAAAGGACGGTGAAAGGCTGCTTCATGCCCTAGTGGACAGAACCTGGACAACTTAAAGCCTTTCCCTCTTCAAAATTAGCTCAAACCACTCTGTTTTTAATTCTTGTGACCTTCGACAATTTCAGATTTAGCATCTGCCTCAATTCACCACCCTCACAGAGGACAACACTCAGTATTTAACACAGAAAAATACATTTTCTAAGAAAACATCTAGAATAAGAAGAATAAACTTGATAAAATGCAGACAAACCAGCTCACTCAAGGCTGTATTCTAGGTAGCCAAAATATTTTTTAAAGGCAAGAATACACACAGTTGATTAGGCTTCATCTGTAAGTTCATTCACCACATACAAGTTTGATTTTTTTTTAAAGAAAAAACAGAGTCCAAACTACTTTTCATAACTCCAGTCCTGAAGGCTCCTTTGCAAAGATATCTCGGAGTGAAATTATCCAGCAAACCCTTGGTGGATAGAAGGTTCCACAAGTCAACAACCGCTTAAGCAGTTTAAACCAACAAGCAAGATGCCCTCTATTTAAATGCTATGAGAGAATCTATTTTAAGCCTTTAAAAATCCTTTGGGCAGGTGTTTAAGCTGTGTACAGACTGAGCCTAGGGAAGCTCTGGAGGTGGGGGAGGGCGGGCTCCACTCTCCAGGCTGGCAACATTTTGTTCAGACAATCTTCCTGCAGCAGGTCATGTGACAAAGGCCAAATAAACAGCATCTGGGGATTTTCAATTACAGACCTTCGCCCAGCATGCCTGCACTGTAATCTCTACCAGATGAGGCTCAGGCCTCCCTATTTTCAATAATTCACACACTGTGTACACATAACATGACAATAAGGGCATTCATGGTGCGGCCTGATTCGCAGATCAAAGCTAGCAGAGGGCCAGCTGTAAGCACACTCGGCTGCTGGGTGATTCGTGCTTTTCACAGGCTTGGAAAGACGCTCTGGACAACCTGGCAAGCCAGCCTCTTTCCTGTGCGGTACGCTGAGCAAACTCTGAGCATGAACCAAGCACAGCCTCCTGGGAGAGCCAGAGAGGCGACCAAATCCATGTGTATCTGCAAATACGGGGCAGTTTCAAACTCCAGCCCACTCAACAAGCTGCCTCTCAGAAGAGGCTTGCCTTGAGCTGGTGCAAGGTACCACTTTCAGAAGCAGGTGGTTCTTGAAAATAAACCTCTTCTAAAAAGATGTTCCCGTACTTAATAAAGCCTCAACCAGGTGCTTGCGTTTCCAAACCCACCAGCTGTGGAGTTTCCACTTAGCCATCACGCACACAGGTGACTCAGACACAAACTACACAGAGGTATCTATTTAATGCATGTCACAGAGGTTTGAGTCCGGGAAATGAAAGAGGACGCTCTGCTGTTATTACTGAAACCCCCACATGTTAACTCAATTAACTCGTGTGTATAGAGGAACGTGTTTAGGGGTGGGTGGATGGGTGGGGGTGTGTACACGCATGCACGCCTGAGCGCTCGACAAGCATTCAGAATTCTCAAGTCCACAACATTCCACACGCCTCCCGCCCTGCAGGGAGAGTTGCAACTAGAGGAAATAAGGACACCGCTTCCTCATATAAAGATTTCATACCCATCAATCAGGGTAGGAGCTCAGAGAAAGCTGTCATGGTGACTTCCTCAGCAGCAAACACATGCTGCTCGCCAGCTGTGAGCTGGGCGTCCTTACCCCTTTTTCCCTCTCATTCAGAATGGTTTCCTCTTAATCACAATAATCCCAAAAGTGCTAAAACATATCAATCGTTGGGTAAGCCCTGCCTACAAAGGGCCAGCCGGCTGGCTTTTATGGCCTTGTCCAACAGCAGCTGATACTTCATTCAGTGACAAATCCAATTTAGCAGTTACAAGAGGTTTAGCATCCCTGAAAAAATATTGGGGTTGATCTGGCTCTCTGAAGTCAGCAAATGCGCCACGGCCATATTGTTACAGAGATTATTCTGCTGTCATATTTGGGTGTCTACAACCAACTGTCTCGCACCTTCTCCACCCTTGCCCCCCACGAGCTGATGGCGGTAGTGGCGGCAACAATTTAATCCCCAGATTTAAAAAAAAATAAAACCATACTTGGAAACTGACTAAATAATGTGATTTTTACCACAGCCTCCCTCCCCCCTCCAACCAACACACACCAGAGTAACTAGCTCTCCTTTTCAAAAAGAGGATTTCTATAACACACTGAAGGAAAAGCTATGGGGTGAGAGTAATTTCACTCCAACCATTCAATTCTGGGTCAGCTTTGATGAGTAAAAGGAGACAAATGACATGCAAAGATTTTATCCTTAGATTGAAATTCATGTTACTAAAAACTCTTGCATGAATAATGTGATGACTTCAGAGTTACATTCTTTACATTCACTTTAAAAACAAAATGTTAAAACACAAGTGTTGAGCCATGGTGGAGGGAAGCAAATAAGTTGACAGAAAAATTAGCTTCTCAGTTTTTAATATACTCAAAAAATATATATTCTTAATAAATTACTATATAAATTCGAGTTAAAAGACTCTCAAAAGAAAATAACTTGGATAACTTACCTACAAAGGGGATACACAACCAACAAAATGCCATTTTTAAGCACCAGCACAAGGTAATTTACAAAGTAGAATAAAGGGGAAATGATGAACTAGGAACACAGGTTGATTATTCCCTTAATATTAGACTTTCTAGTCAACAGTTGGTTATTTATCCCAGCTCCAGTTTTAACGATACCCAAAAAGTGACCACAGAGACATCTGGTTTTAAAAAAAAATTTTTTAGTGCCATAAATGAGACATGTGCAATTGTGGCTGGCAAGATATCAACGATGGAATATTCCATACATAGAGTTTTTACTTCATGTGGTTTTAAAACTTTATTCTTTACTCTGGATTTTTTAAAAGCATATACTGAAAATTAAAAAGCAAACATTCAAAGTTGGAAGACTAGAGAAGACATTTAGCTTCTGTGAATAACAATCCATTAGATTAATATTTTGTCAATGTCACTTATCACAACAAAAGCAACGGCATTTTATAATTTACCCTAAGACCGGTTTGATTAAAATTTAAAAAACCACGACAGAGCTATATTGAATTTCATTTGCCGCATCATAATTACTTACTTTGTAGCTGACTATAAACAGTACTTTATTACATCCACAAAAAATGTGTTTAAAAACTAACAGTAATTCAGAGACACTAGAAGAACCTAGAGAACAAGTCCCATCACTTCTACTTTGAACAGAGTGTTAGTGTCTTCATTAATGTAATATCAGAAAACAGGGACCCATGATCTTCTTCAATCCTAGGGGCCCTCTGGGTCTGCCTACATTGCCTTCCTTAGAGCAAGGCTGGGACTCCCTGAGACCACAGCTCTGGCAAAGTCAGATCTACGTGCCTCCCTCCCAAGACCAAGAAAGACTCTCACTTGGCTCCAACTCAACAATGAGACAATAGAGGCTGCCAGACATGATGGATGACTTAAAGGCTTAAAACTACTATTTGCATCCTCCCAGATAAACAATTAGATGAAAAAAATTTTTTTTTCTGGAGGCAGCTTCCAATACTGTCAAGATACCTGGCAGAGGAGAGTTAGTTTAGTAAAATGAAGACTTACTTTAAAAACATTTGTCTGAGCCATTTTCTGAAAGTATCTTTTTGGAATGGGAAGAAACAAACCATTCATTTTAGATAAAAAAACAAGTTTGGAAATTAAAAAGTTAGAAACATATAACTCCCTTAAAGCTAGGATCAAGGTTTTCAAGACATTTGATTACTTAATTTTTCCATCCTTTTATTTTAAATTCATAATTCTAAAAGGCGGCATAATAAAAAAAAATCACTTATTGAACAAGGCAGGCAAGCATAAACACGATCTAAGCATGAAAGAGAGGAAACGGCCTTTACATGCACTTGCCAGATAAAAATTGGTGGTTCTGCAATAGCACACAGGCAATTTTCTGGAGCTCACGAGGACCCAGGAGGGAATGCCTGAGAAATGACAGAGACATATCTGAAAAGTCAACCTGCATTTCTCTAGAATGAATTTTCAGGACAAGGCAGGACTACCTCCGGAAGTTCACCTAGCCTCCATTAATAAATGAGGCAGCAGTGCGGTTTCCGTGGCAACAGAGACTACAACTCCACAGCAAGCTTAGTGCCAAAGGTTTCTCCTCGAATCTCAACTTCCCGTTTCCAGGTGCTGACAAAACCAAACACACTTTTAAGCCCGGGGAAACAGTGCAAGGCTTTTCGAAAGGGATTCTCATAACACTGGCTTGGCCAAAGTGGTGTGGCAGCTTCAGACAGAACTCGTCAGCACCATCTTGCTGTAACAGAGGCCTGGAGCATGATTTTAAAGGGAGTTAAGAGCCCCCTGAGAATGTTCTGTGAGTTAAATACATTTGCTGTAATATTATAATGTGTTATGACAAGTTATATATCACTTGATTATATATCCCATGATTAACATTAGTCTGACGGATTTTTCTTTGCTCTGTAGAAAGCATTTCAGAGGTTAGGATCAGCTTGCTCACCAGTATTCAGCACCTGAGGAACACTGACTGCATTTCTTAAACATACATAACCTGGAAGCTTATACTTCATAATGTTATGATACATTTTCAAAGGAGACCTTTCCAGAATGTTCCATCTGAACAGGGAAGTTCGGTGCAGACTCTAGAACTCTGCTATCAACTAGCCACTGATTTTCTTAGAAAGAGATGGGAATACCAGTCCACCTGACCTGCCTCTTGAGAAACCTGCATGCAGGTCAGGAAGCAACAGTTAGAATTGGACATGGAACGACAGACTGGTTCCAAATTGGTAAAGGAGAACATCAAGGCTGTATATTGTCACCCTGCTTATTTAACTTATATGCAGAGTACATCATGAGAAACGCTGGGCTGGAAGAGGCACAAGTTAGAATCAAGATTGCCAGGAGAAATATCAATAACCTCAGATATGCAGATGATACCACCCTTACGGCAGAAAGTGAAGAAGAAGTAAAGAGCCTCTTGATGAAAGTGAAAGAGGAGAGTGAAAAAGTTGGCTTAAACTCAACATTCAGAAAACTAAGATCATGGCATCCAGTCCCATCACTTCATGGCAAATAGATGGGGAAACAATGGCTGACTTAATTTTGGTGGGCTCCAAAATCACTGCAGATGGTGACTGCAGCCATGAAATTAAAAGATGCTTACTCCTGAACTGAGACAGCATATTAAAAAGCAGAGATGTTACTTTGTCCACAAAGGTCCATCTAGTCAAGGCTATGTAGTCATGTATGGATGTGCGAGTCGGACTATAAAGAAGGCTGAGCGCCAAAGAATTGATGCTTTTGAACTGTGGTGTTGGAGAAGACTCTTGAGAGCCCCTTGGACTGCAAGGAGATCCAACCAGTCCATCCTAAAGGAGATCAGTCCTGGGTGTACATTGGAAGGACTGATGTTGAAACTGAAACTCCAATACTTTGGCCACGTGATGTGAAGACCTGGCTCACTGGAAAAGACCCTGACGCTGGGAAAGATTGAGAGAAGGAGGAGAAGAGGACGACAGAGGACGAGATGGTTGGGTGGTATCACTGACTCAATGGACATGAGTTTGGGTAGACTCCGGGAGTTGGTGATGGACAGGGAGGCCTGGCGTGCTGTGGTTCATGGAGTCACAAACAGTCAGACACGACTGGGCGACTGAACTGAACTGAAGTCACTCAGTTGTGTCCAACCCACCAGCCTCCTCTGTCCATGGGATTCTCCAGGCAAGAACACTGGAGCAAGCTGCCATTTCCTTCTCCAGGGGATCATTCCGATCCTGGAATTGAATCCGGTCTCCCACACTGTAAGCAGACTCTCTACCGTCTGAGCAACTGATTTCAGGGGACACTTACTAACCTTTTTGAGCTTCAATTTTCCCAAAATCATGATGATGATGAGATCTCACTGCTCTCCTACCAAACACAAGCAGTCAGGGAACACGAGGAAAGCACTGGTGTCCTTTGATCCTCCACCTTCCAGCTCCCACTGAATACTGAAAGAGCTGAGTCTCCAAGGTCCAAACCAAAGAACGACAGCATCCTTCCCAGGAAATCCAGGCAGCTAAAGAAGGACTCCTATGAGAGCAGTGGCAGGGGAAGGAGAGGGATGGAGGGATTCTTGGAAAAGCCCAAGAGGATTCTAAACAAAACCCTCCAAGAACAAGGCAAAACCAACACTCACCACAGAGTTCCCCCTTGGAGAAACACGATCAAGGAGAGTAAGTACAGTTTGTGTGTTAGGTAGGGAACACACTTCCTAAACAGCATCCATTCCTGCCATCTCCAGAGCTGTGCTCAGAGCGCAGAGACATTATCTAAAGCCAGAGGCTTCTGAGCACCGTACCTTAAGGAGATGACTTGGGGGCAGACTGCTAAG
This sequence comes from Odocoileus virginianus, assembly GCF_023699985.2. Taxonomy (NCBI): domain Eukaryota; kingdom Metazoa; phylum Chordata; class Mammalia; order Artiodactyla; family Cervidae; genus Odocoileus; species Odocoileus virginianus. The sequence continues at coordinate 36,603,926 of NC_069683.1, read as the reverse complement.
AGTATCAAAGGAGGACAAAAGGCAGCGTCTCTGCACCCACAGAGCTTACACTCTGTCTGCCCTGTGGCGTAGAAGAGATGCAGATAGGAAGAAAAGGCAGATCCACAGTGGTTACATGATCTTAAGGGTTATCCTTATTAATTCTTGTCTTTTTAAAAATTTGAATGTGCCACACAGCATATAAGATCTTAGTTCCCCAACCAGGGATTGAACCTGTGCCTCCTGCAGTGGAAGCACAGAGCCCTAACCACTGAACCTCCAAGGAAGTCCCAATTCTGTTCCCTCCCTCCCTCCCCCAACACAGGAATAATCTGGTTTGGAGTCCCTCTCAGCATCCACATAATACTGTAACTTCCCACAGGAGTACTGCCTATAGCATGTTATCATGCTTAAAGGCTTTAGCAGACAGTAACAAATTCCTGACAGCTCTGACTGATAACTTGAGAAGAGAAAAGGTACTCCATTTCAATTTTCAGACAGGTCTGGCTTGGGGACAAACCAGCCGAAGGACAAAGAGGGTAAATTTCCAGTATGACTCTCCCTGTAAAAACCATAAAGTTACCATCCAGGGGGAACAATCAAATGTCTACCAGAACTCTGAAAGCCACTGCGTATCTAATTCCATTCCAGTTATGAAGTCACATACAGGGAGCCGTCATGCATGTATAAACTCCCTTAATACGAAGCCTGTGTCTCACTTTTCTATTCCTGAGGAAATGAGGTTTCTGGTGTGAATGGGGCCCTTCTCTCCTCGAGAGGAGACACGCAAAGAGCTGATGTACCTATTAATAGACCCAACACTCCCAAGTTACGTGAAGAGCACAGAGAGACACTATGACATGAGCTGAACCCTAAGACCCAGGCATCAAGGACCATAAACAGATGGTCGTTTATGTCATGAATATGAATAACAAGAAAAGTGGAGAAAGACCCTTACTCAGAAAGAATCATGTTCATCATATAAATTTTGACTGACCTTTCTCTACAATTTAATTACAGATCTTTCAGCATGAATGAGCAATTGGGAGTATTTATTTAGCTTGGTTTATGAAGTGAGCAGCTAGAGGAATGGGGGAATATGAGTTAAGCTTGCTGGCAGGCCAGCCATACCGAGAGTTTAGATTGTATCCTGCAGACAATGCAAAGAGCCATCAGATGCGCTCAAGGAAAGAGGATGCTTCAACATCCTAGCTGAACTTTGAATAGCTAAATCTAGCAGTGGAATGAAGACCTGAAATCTAGCCATGGGATGAAAACTAGATTGAAGGGACTAATTGGAGGCAGGGAGATAGGCAAGCTCTATTCTAGAGCTATAGCTGCATTGAGAAGTGATGAGGGCCTGAAGGTGGGGAGCAAACCTGAAGAGAGCAGGACAGGAGACAGAATCAAAACGAAGAACTGACAGGACTTCTTAATATATAATCCAGTGTGGATGGAAAGAAAGGATTTCCATGGCAGCTGAAATTCTTAAGCTCCAAGATGGTAGTAACATCTTAGAAACAAAGAAAAAGGGAAAATCAGGAGACCAGAGCAAGGCAGGCAATAGGTTTCATTTGCGGTATTTTCATTTCATTTAGGATATTTTCATTTGAGGACATGAAAGGATGTCCATGTGGAACCATTCAGCAAGTAGGTGATTGTGCAAGGCTGGAGATTAAGAGATGCAGGCTGAGCAGGAGACACAGGTCCAGCCTGTTGCTGGTAACCGAACCAAGAGCAATGGATCACATCTAGGCAAGGAGTGTAAAAGGAAAGGGGCACTGGGGAGAACTCTTGGTAGAACAGAGGAAAGGGAATCAGCAGAGGAGGCAGAGATATAGAGAGAGAAATGCACTTGGTCCAGTAATATCATGGAAAGCAAGGATAGATAAAGCTGAAAAAAGAATGCTAAAAAAAGTCAACCACGCAAAATAGTACAGAAAGATCAAGTGGGGTGAGAACTATGAGGATATGTTATGGGACACATTAAATTACATCTCATCAACGCTATAGTTAATATCCTCATGTGCAAAAGTAGTTGTGGCTCACGTATAGGTCTGGTCAGTTCAGTCTGGCTCTCAAGTGGGGTTTTAAGGATCAAGGGGTCTTTCGAGATTTTCCATGACTCATATGGTCTCATATGCCGAGACTTTGGTCACCAACCTAGGAAGTAGAAGAATGAATGGAAAGGTATCCAAAAGCAGCTACTGAAAGGTGTGTGGTCTGGAACAAAGTGTAGACAAAGCGGGGTCTGTATCGAGCAGACCTCTGGTGGAAAGTAAGGGAGGTGAGGACTTTCCCAGACCTATGCAAAGACTGGGGGTGTAGGGTGATGACACTCTTGGGTCAACAGCGATCACAGTTTGGCTTGGATAGAAGAGAACATCAGTGAAAATATTCTATGAGGAAAACTAGTTATGTGTGACCACCAATAAAAAGCATGTATATTTTTTTAGTAATTTAATATTAATTGTGTGCTATACATGCCTTATGTCAGTAAAAACCTTAATCAACACTCTGTGTGTGTGTGTGTGTGTGTGTGTGTGTGTGTGTGTGTGTGTGTGTGTGTGGTTGGTTTAAAGTATTTACCAATACACCACTGGTTACCACCTCTTAATTCCACTCACTGCTTCTAAAGTCACCACCAAAGGGGCAGCAGGTTCCTGACTCAACAAGAGATGACACACGGGAGGATCCAAAGATTACTCCCTTGCAAATGAATTTCTCAAGGGTGCTCCAACCAACTCCCACAACTTAGAAACCCCACAATCACATCTGGCTTCCCATTCTGGCTCCCCATCCTTATGCAATCCTTATGCAATCACTCCATTGCATAAATATCCATCTCTCAGACCTGCCCATACCTCCAACCTTCCCTGCCTTTTCTTTTGTATCTTTTGAAGTAGCTTCCTGGTTTCCTTATCATCAATCCACTCTGCCCTATCCCTGGCCCCCACCCCCACCCAACCACCACCAAGGACCACCTTCTTTAAGGCTACAACCAGAGCGATCTTACCTGAAATAACAAGCCTTATCACGTTACTTTCAATGTCACCTTCCTATCCCTGGGCATTCTATCATGCAGCCCCCTACACCAAGAACGCCTATTCTTGCTGCTACCTGCAAACCTCTATTCGTTTTCCAATAAAGCCTTCCATGACCTACAATTAGTGATTCCCTGATCAGGCTCCTTATACTTCCCTGTTTTCAAAACCACATTCTACCATCATTTGTTTCCACAACCACATTCCTTACTAGTCCAGGTCCTAGGTATTAGATGGTGGTGGTTTAGTTGCTAAGTCATGTCTGACTCTTGCAATCCCATGGACTGGGATTGCAAGAGTAGCCCACCAGACTGCTCTGTCCATGGGATATCCCAGGCAAGAATACTGGAGTGAATTGCCATTTCTTTCTCCAGGAAATCTTTCCAACCCAGAGACTGCACCTGGGTCTCCTGCATTGCAGGCAGATTCTTTATTGCTCAGCCACCAGGGAAGTTCAGATAGCAGATAGCAGGAGCTTTCTTCTGTAACTCCTCCAATCCCCAGCCCCCCAGGATACCACCTAGCATATAGCAGATGATCAGTAAGTGCTGACTGAATGAATGGACCAGAAATGCACAGAGAGGATGGACAGAACGTCTTTCTGAAGCTTACAATATTAAAAAAAAAAAAATTTAATTACTTGGAAGAAAAATATTGTTTTGAAAAAAAATATTATTGGGGAATTTTCCTATTGCTATTAAAAGCAATGCTCAGAGGTCTTTCATGAGTTGCTTGTGTGGTGACATGTTTTTCAGGAGAAATTTATAAGTCTGTTTTCCACACAGATTTTCTGCTGAGAAATCCTTTCATACCATATGTGTGGTTTCTCATCTTCTCAGGCCTCATAATGACAAAATATTATCATGAAGACCAACCAGAAAACAATGAAAACATATACAACCATTAGACTTAAAGGAACTCTCTTAGTTATTCTAATATTAAAGATAGTCAGAAGTGTTTGGCTTCAGAAGACACTTTAGGGATAACTTCAGCAATTTCAACTTTCTTTACAGCTGAGAAAATTGAAGCAAAGAGAAGCCCCAAAACAGTGGACTTCTCTGTCCATGGAATTTTCCAGGTAAGAATACTGAGTATTTCCTATTTCCTACTCTTCCTGAGTATTTCCCCATCTCCTATTCCAGGGGATCTTCCCGACCCAGGGATTGAACCGGCATCTCTGTGTCCCCTGCACCGGCAGGCGGATTCTTTACCGCTGCGCCACCTGGGTAGCCCCTTCAGAGCACTGGCTACATTCAATGTTATCTGAGGACAATACAGGGTTCCCAATGCCCCTCAACAGTGAAACCCTGTCTGTCACACATTCCTCCTGAACGGATTCAGTTTCATGAGAAAGGTCCCATATTCACACGAATCCAAAACTTCTCTTACTGGAATTCATGAGGCATGCTGTATATCACGAAGTGACAGTAGTTTTTTCAAAATTCCATGAACTTTGAAGAGAAAGAATAAAATATCTTCTTTTTTAACTGGATAGATAGATAGATAGATAGATAGATAGATAGATAGATAGATAGATAGATAGATAAGAGATAACAGGAGGCAGAAAGAGCAAATCCACACACATGAAAGACGACTTAAGCTGTCACCTGAATCCTTGCTTTTACCCCCATAAAGAGTGGTCTACTGGGTCAGCGATGGCTCATCTCTCCTGCTCTGCCCCCCAGCCCGGCCCTGCCCAGGTGGGCAACTATGATCTTCTGCTGAAGGAGACAGGCTGGTGGTCCTCCACCCATAACTTCAACCAGAAGTCTCTCTCCAACTACACAGCTTCGCTGAACCGTTCATTCTCTGAACCATTCTCTATGGATCATTCCTTCAAACACAGAATGTCTGTGCCAATTAAATCTCAGCTGTTAAGATACACAGAGCAATAAAATTTGAAATGTATTATGCAACTCTCTGTTCTACAAGTCCTTCTTTGTAATTCTAAACACATCTACACTGCAGCACTTAGGAAAACACTGGATAAATCTACATATACCTTTTGTGATTTTAAACTTCCTTGAAGACTTCCTTCACCTTTCTTCTTTCAGACAGAAGGAGCCTAATGTCATCAGTCCACGCAAAGGCAACCCCCAGGATCATTTTCATGGCCAGTAAGTATCCTCATCTTCAATACCCTCCTGAAGGAGCAGCCTAACACTGGGCATGGTATTCCAGAGGCCAACACAAAACTAGACTAGATACTTATATAAAAATACTGATACCAGATCTCACATACAAGGCAGATTTGATGGTTTAGAAGGAAGGGCCCTTGGCCGGTATGTCTGGAGACCCATTTGAATTTGTCTGAACCTCAGTTTTCCTAAATGTAAAAAGGATCTAAAACTCCCTTTCTGAAGCGTCACAAGGGTCGAGAAAGAATGTTTCTAAGAAATCACTTGGCATGGTCTCTGGCACATGTCAAACACCCTGGACAGATTAGCTGAATCCCAAATTACCTATAAGTGAATTCATTTCTCATCACTATTACAATTTCTCATCCACATTACTATAAATGTGATCTGAATACAATTACTCCCTCAGTCCAACAGAAGCAGGCCCCCACACTCCTCCAGCATTCATCACTGGCAGTTAAGTGAGGGGAAAGAGAATGATCAGACCCCTGCAACTTTTTGTTTCCTTCAAAGTGTCACTACACCTGTGAAAGAATGGTTCCAAAAACACTGACAGCTGAGTCACAAAAGAAGAAAGGGAAACACTTTGATAAAATGAGAAAAGGTCCATCCTTGTATCTAGTCAGGATAGTGTAATGTTTAACAATTCTTTATATTTAGTTGGTTTAGTTTATATTGGCTTAGTTTATGTCTCTTTTTTCCCCCACTAGGAAAACTATTGTGGGCATCTCTTAGCAACTTCCTTCCCTTCCCCAAAATTATCCCTAAATTACATTAAGAACCAAGGTTATTTTTCAGTCTTTTGATACAGGTAGTCAAATTGCTATTCCAAAGGGTTGAATCAATATACTAATAATAACTACTTCTAAAAGCAATATTTGCTTCTAGGAACATCAGAAAATTAGTACAGGGAAAAATGGGTATTTTATTGTTGCTTTACATTGCATTGTTCCTTCTGAGTAGAGCATAAGCAGGGATTAAAAAGTAATATATAACAAGAAAGGTTTAATGCTGTATGTTAAGAAAGCAAGACAAAAATATACATATAAGATGATCACAACTTTGTAAAATAGAGTCATATGAAGGAAATACATCAAAATATCCCTGGGTCTAGGTGACAGGAACTATAGGTGGGTCTTTTCCCCTTCTTTACTCCCCTACTTTTTATTTGGACAATTCATCTCACTTCTGCAACCACCTGTGGAACACATCACCTGCACAGAAGCAGCACCTGGAGGTGGTGGATGAGGCTGGATGACAAACCCAAAAAGAGCAGAACAGGTACATGGGGGAGAGGCTACTCAGTCCATCAATTTCCTAACCCTGACTCGCCACAGATAAAAGGTGACTGCACTTCATTCCATCTTCACATCAAGCACTGCTCATAAATCCAAGGACAAAAAACACTGATTCCATACAGCTGACACAATTCAAGACTACAATTCATGTGTACATGGCATTCAAATTCAAACTGAAAAAAAAAGCAAGCTATTTCTAATCCCAGTCATACTGAACTATCCACCACATCCTCTTCCACGTTCTCTGGACCTTCAAACATGTAACCTAAGCTATTTTTCTCCCCCGCCGCCTTCCTGACCAACTCCTACTTCTATGTCAATCTCATCTTATACAGTCCCTGCCTCCACTAAGTCTATCCCAACCAAGGCCAGGGTCACACAAAGGGACAACCACCTACCAATCTGGGTAACTGCTAATATTAACATGTGTTATAGACTAAATTGTGTCCCATCAAAATTCATACATGGGAGCCATAATCCTCAATGTGACTGTCTTTGGAGATGGAGCCTTTAAACAAGTAATTATGGCTAAATGAGGTCATAAGGATGTGGCCCTGATCCAACACGACTGGTGTTCAAGGAAAGGAAGAGAAAACCACCCGGATGCCTATACACAGAGAGGAGACCACGGGAGGACACAGGGAGAAGGTGGGCGTCTGCAAGAAGAGAGGCCTCTGGAGAAACCAAACCTGCTGGCACCTTGATCTTGGACTTCCAACCTCCAGAACTATGAAGTTTCTGCAGTTTAAGCCTCCCCGTCTCTGGTTTTAGTTACAGCAACCTTATCAAACCAACACAATGTGTCTGTAGCTTTCAAAGAGATTCAATTCACAGTCATATCTGCCCTGTCCACTACTGAGGGCCCAGGGCCAGGCTCAGGGTAAGAGTTCAGTGAAAAATGAACACATCTTGAAAAAAGGAGCAAGGAGAAACCGTGCCTGTTTGCAGAAATTAATAGTAATTTCAAGCATACAGCTTTAGAGTATGCCAGGAATGGCTACTTGTCATATTAACAGCTAAGTAGGTAAAGAGATTCTCCAATACTTTGGCCACCTGATGCAAAGAGCCAACTCATTGAAAAAGACCCCGATGCTGGGAAAGATTGAAGGCAGGAGGAAAAGGGGGCAACAGAGGATGAGATGGTTGATCACCAGCTCAATGGACATGAGACTGAGCAAACTCTGGGAGATGGTGAAGGACAGGGAAATCTGGCATGCTGCAGCCTATGGGGTCACAGAGTCAGACACAACTTAGAGACTGAACAACAGCAAGGTAAAGAGACGAATGACAGGGTAACCAACCATGGCGGCCCCCTTTATTCTACACAGTTTCTAGAGTATGCTTGCGGTGTAAACTCCTAGACATTAAAAATTGTTAACTTCAAGAGAATTATGGATATAGAGTAAGTTAATTAAGTTGCTTGCCTTTATGCACTAGGGTATATGCAAGTGTCCTGGCCTGAGAAAGAGTCGCTGTGGGGTGTGCAGCATTAACTAACTTGGGCTTAGTTGCTGAACGTAAAAAAAGCACGTTAAGGCCGAGTTAGCTATATTTAAGGAAACTGCATTTCATAATACAACACTTTTCAGAGGTGACTTTTGCCAAAGGAAAAACTAGATCTACTTTTTCTTCTTATGACAAATGGGACTTTTCTCCACCTTGACTCCATTCTGTCCCTTATATGGTGAAGGTTCATCAACATAACATCTAATGTACAGAAACTAGCAGGCAGAGTACCCGGCCTGAGAATGGGTTGTCTTCCAAGGCTTGAAGTCAGAAACTGAAAAGTGGTATAAACTGCCCCTGAAAAGACAATACGCAGTGTTCAGGTTCCAGCTCATCCACAAAATCTTGGCAAGCTCATAAATCCAAGACCAGTCTTTTGATCCAACCCATAAGAGTAAGACTACTTACTAACAGTGACGACTTGTATTTTTTTCTGTGGCACTAAACAGAAGTGGAAGTAGCCATCCACTTTCTCTCTAATCTAGTAAGAAGTAACAATTGCTTTCTATCATCCTCCTTTCCCCCAAATCCCATTTTCTTTTTCAGATCTCAGGTACCACTCTATCCCTAAAGTCTACTAGACTCCAAAATTACTAAGCCTTTTCCCTGTTCCAAGTTAAATTCCCATTCCCTCAGCATAATGATCCCACTTATGGGTTACGAGGAATCAATCTGATTGACCTTGTGTACACCACATTCGGTGCCCTATATTCATGATCAGGGGAAGGGCAACAATTTAAAAGATTATTATTATTCTCAAATAAAGCTCCAAAGAGCAACATTAAGGCATTCATTCATTCATCTAGGCAACAATTAATGGTATAAATTTCACCATTTAAAAGCTCGTTGCTAAACAAATTTATTCCCCTGCAAACATGAAAGTGTTCTGTAACTGTAAAATGTTAGACCTAGATTGGATAACAAATTATTGTCATCACCAGAAATCTACCCCAAATCAGTGAAAATAAAATACTACCGCAATGGTAGGTCTGTTGCTTTCTAGGAAAAAAACAAGCAAACAAACAAAACCCATACATATATGTGTATATACAAATACACATACATGTACTTGCCACTGGTGTGTTGGCACATTAGCTTGTGCCCTCTTTCTTCTACATTCTGAGCACATGATGCTCTGAGTCCCGTGGAAGTGATAATGTAATCTCAAAGAGATAACGGCAATTGCATGCAACTAGAAAATGAGACAGAGGCAGGGTAAAAATCCCAAACTATATAAAGCATTTCCTCTACATACACAGTTATATTTATACTCCACCTTTCTGAACTCTGAGAAGGAAGCATCAAAACACTATCTTTAATCAGTAACAGGTATCACTTATTAAGTGCCTACTGTGTACCAGTCACTGAGCAACACATTTCCCAAATACCTCTCTTCTCCATTATCACAAAAGTTCTATTAGACAGGTACTACTATTATTCCCAGTTTCCAGATGAGGAAGCTAAACCTTAGACCAGTTAACGAGCTCACTCAAAGGGCAAAATTAATGGACAGCAGTGCTGGGACTCGAGCCCAGGTCTGTCAGAGCGCACTGCCCTTAAAAGGAGGTTGCATCAGATGTTCACAAGTCCAAAGCTCCCATAGATATCTGTTCCAGCCACTGTCCAGCCTAAGTTACAGATGACCTAAAAAGGATGACTAGTCCAAGTAAATCAAATGCTAGAAAATCTATTCTGTGTGATTCACACACCACCCTCCCCCCTCCACATGTGAGCTGAGTAATTTATCTTTCACACCTCAAATGGCTTGTTTTACACCAAACTGTAATTATCCCCCTAACACAGGTTGCCAACCACTTGTTGACTCTGGCTATAATACATATTGCTTGATATCTAATTTTATCCAAGTCATCTTTCTTGCATTCAAACTCAGAATTCTCATCCCTTAAGATATAACTACTGCAACTCAATTCAACAAGCATTTATTAAGTCCTTACATAATTACATGTGTCAAGCGTACAGATATAGCCCTTGCCCAAGGCTAGCTTAAAGTCTGGTTGGGGAAACAAGAAGCCAAGTGTGTAAGCTCCAAAGAGGTGGCAGCTAATTCAGTTTGAAAAATTCAGAGGGGGTACCTGGAAAGAGTTCTTGAGGAATAAGTGGGAATCACTAAAATGGCTAAAGAGTATTAGACCTTGGACATAATAAGTAATCTGGTGTGCCTAAAAGAAGAGGGTGGAATAAACAGTGGTGGTAGATTGTGAAAATTTTTATACATGAAAAACTTTATCCTGCAGGGAAAAGGGATCCAAAGCTTTTCTCAGCAGTGTAGGAACAGGAATAAATTTAAGTTTTAGGAAGAGAAAACATTGGGGGTGGGAGGGGTGACTTACTTTCTAAGTAAGAGGCAAAACAAATTCCACATTGGTAGGCTTTATGTGCTTAGTTTGTTGGGTTACTAATGATATCAAAAAGCTGTTTATATTTCTTCTTTTTGTCACTGTCTTAATTCATGCACAGTACTCTTCTGCTCTGTACATATTAGATTCAACTTGAACCCTGTATCAAAACATTTCAGCACAAGAAGGCCAGGAGAAAGGTGTATCAGCAGACTTTTAGCACCTCTCTGCAGGCTGGAATGCAATGTTGTTCATAATTAAGATGATCTGAATTCCCCCCAAATCTTCCTTTCCTCAATTCATTGATAAAATCTTGATTAAAAACGCAGACATTTTGTCATCCTTACTACATTTACCTCATCTCAAAACTCTCCTGACTGGGTGAAAGCTAATGCTGCTTCTTCTGTCTGGTCAATTATAGCATGGACACAAGGGACCAATTAATGCCATCCATAAAAGCCTGAATCATTCTGTCAATTAACGAGAACTAACTATGTCATCAGATATATTACTGGTGAGCAAGTCTATTTGGTTGCAATATGTCTTGAAGGAGAGCAGTATCAAATGAATCACAATTGACTTGGACAACTGCTAGCATAATTTCGGAAGATGAAAAGACAGATGTGGTAGTTATTAGTGGTCCCCTGAGGAATTACAGCCAAGCAATTGTAATGTGCTAAGACTGCACTAGCAGGTGCCTGCAGTACAAATCAGACAGAGGGTTAAATCAATATTTTCAATTTCTTAGGATCAATCTGGTGTTTGAACGAGATGGAAACTTGTTAGCAATTGGCAGGATGTGTAAATGAAAAGTCAAACTTCTTATTATTTGTTAAAAAGGAATGAGTGTACTGCCTCATGCCCTGAGCACAAGGTAATACTTTCATGATCCAGTAGCCAGGGCATTCACTGAGAATCAAGCGGTTCTTAAATTTTAATAGAGTGCAAAAGGTTAGCTTTATAAAGGTTGAACATTCAAGATCTTTAAAAATGATTGAAGTGTCAATAGGAAAGTTTTGAGCTGTGACAACAGTATAGTTATTAATGATTACTGCCAAGAACCAGAAGGAAATAAACTCAATGGAAAAAGAGGGGAAAATAAGGTCTTACCAAGAATTTATAGATTAAACACAACCTTGGGAACATGACTACTTTTCTCTTGTTTTACTAAAGAAACAGTCTGGCTTTGAGGACACTTTATCAAAAATTATGATTATTTTTCCCCAGTCATATTGTATTTATAACCCTTGCTCAGTATCTAGATTAACTGAATGACTATCTCCGACAAGGTTCCATCTTGGTTTTTTATTAAGCTTCTTGCTTTTAATTTAGGGATAGACAATCCTGCAAATGCCCCTAAATTATGAAGATCCAACACACATAAACACAGCTTGGAAGTGTAAACAAAACTTGCAAACTAATGCATTTTGTGTGTACACAGTAACCAGCTTAATCATTACTGGGGAGCAGTGTGGTTCGCTGGAAAAAGTCAGGCATGAGTGTGAATCTGGAATCTATGACTCCCTTGTTATGAGCCTCAGGACACTGCTCTAGGACCAGTTAGCCCATGTGCTCTACCGGGGAGGGATGGAGGGTGGGGTTTCTTGACTCTTCTGTTTATCGGATGAAGTAAATCTCCTGCCCGGCATATCAATTAGAAATGTCAATGTTTCCTCCCTATTTATAGCAAAGTGGCATAATTTCAATAAGAAATAAGTAAAGAATAAGTACAATGCAGAACTTAAATAAAGCCAATGTATGTAGTTACAAACAAATTCAGACTTATAATATTTTCCTTTTGCTTAAAAAAAGATCATCTCCAGAATCTTTAAAAAAAAAAATTAATGCAAACAAGTATTTCTTGACTATATAAAAACCAGATTTTTCAGACACAAAGATAATGAGGCCTGGCATCCGCCCTTGAGGAGTTTGAGGGGAATACTCACCTAATTAATGGTAAACAAAGTGGATCTTAAGATCAGGGCACTGGGGGAATTCAGAGAAAGGAGAAAGCCTTTATTTAGGTGGCAGAGGGGGCTGTGGAAGGGCAGACTCTGCAGGAAAAAAAATCCGTAGAAGAAGTGATCCTTGAGATGACTTCTGAAGTATAGATACATCACAGTGTGTGTCTGTGTATACGTAATATAATTATAAACAACACATTAATTCATTTATAATTAATGTGTAAAGCAAAGGTGTATATGAATTTATGCATATTATACATGTGCTAACAGATTTTCTTTTTCTTTTTTAAAGAAAGAACATGTAACGGTCTCATTTATCAAATGCATACAAGCAGCAGACTCCTAAGAACAAATGGGGTGGGGCTCTGCTGCTTGGGAGGCGGCATTTCCCCCAGATGACGTGAGACCCTGCAAGCTGGGCCATCACTCCTGCCCAGCTGAGCATGAGGATCTCCAGACCTGGAGGTCTGCAATGAGGGGAGGCCGATCCCCAGGCTGCTCAAATGGGTGGCTGGGTTTCAGCGGAGCTCTCCTTAGAGCCACAGACTCAGGGGCCAGGGCACCAGCTCTGGAGGGCAGCAGCAAACTGCCCAGGCAGCCCAGTGAGCAAGGTGGGACAACCATGAGGAGTCTGTCCACTTCCTGCCAAGATAAATACAAAATATGCAGAGAAATAACAAGATGAGCAGTGCTGATTTCATTAAGGGATTCGGGAATTAATTATAATATTAACAGGATGCCCCCCCAGAAGCTTCTACAATCTCTGCAGGACAAGCGAGGTGAGCCGACTGGGTGGACATCACACCACCAGTGTGTGGCAGATCAGAGCCAGGGCTCTGAGTCCTGAGTGGTCCCCAGAGCTATTTGGCACAGCCCAATGGGCCTGGCGATGGTTCTCTGGTTCGGGTGAGGCTTAGAGGATGCTCACACAGAATGAGGGAGAAGCTGGGTGGGTGAGCTCACTTGCTAGTTCATTCTTTTATTTTCTGTCTTGGGTGAGGCAACATAGAAGGCTCTGAAGATTCAAGGGTAAACACAAACTCTCTGCCACACAGAACCATATGGTTCTTTGGGGCAAAGTGCACCGGATATAAATTCTGCCTACTGCACTCAGGTCTAGGGGGTGCTCTCGAGACATGGTGCCTCTATGTAGCCTTGCTATACACATTAATCAGGTGGAGGGGCCAAAACCATGGAGAAAGAGATGGAGGTAGCAGGCAAATCTCCTTTTCTTCCCTTCTGCTTTCGGAGGGTAATTTTTCTATCCAATATTTAAAAATTCTCACAAGCTTCAAGCAGTGATTTAATTTCTGCTCCATAAACATTATCATCTGCTGAAATAGTTTGTGGGAATATACAAAACAGAATCTAACTAATGGATACTCACTTGTTCTCAAAAGGGTTTGAGGCAGGTTCCTAAAAATACAGAGTGAAGAAAACCATGAGGACAAAAAGAGGGGAAAATGAGGCAGGAGTAAGATTATACCAAAGAAATGAAAGGCAAGAAGACATAAAGACTAGATAGCAAATCCTGCATTGACACTCCCGATACCAGTGAAAGAACTGTAAGTAGAGAACCATTTGCTTGTATTTTTGGTTAATATGTACTCTAAATACTATAAAATACACATTTTACAGAGAATTTTTTTTAAAAAATCACCCTCCCTGGGGTGGGCTGTGTATTGCTTAACTTTAACTTCGCAAAAAGGAAAGCTATGCCTTTAAGAAATTCAACTCACAAACGCCAGCTTTTGAAACCAAGGTTCAGCACAGAAGAGCCAATAAAAATGCTGTAACTTGAAACCAACCTACACGGCACAAAAAGAAAGGGGGGAGGTCAGCCGGGTTGCCCTCTGACACACCCTTCTAACTCGGTTCTAGAACAGCAGCGCCCAGTTTGCAAGACAAGAAGCTAATTGACTCGAATGTCTGCTGCATAAGCTATAAAATAAGTACATAAAGAACAATATGAACATACAAGACCATCAGTTCCATAAAAAGGCCTGCTGTCCAGCTCCACACTGGGCACCAAACAAGCGGGGCAATTGTTCGGCAGGCTGCATGATGAGGAAGGAATAATTAGCGTACTTGTGAATCAAGTGTCCGCCAGGAAGAGCGCTCCAGCCCGGAGCACCAGCAGGCAGCACCCTCGGCCCTCAAGAATCAAGCTGGGGTTTTTAAAGATATTTATTGACAATTGTGATGCAAGCAAATACATTCTTCAGCCCCATAAACTAACAACTTGCTCCACTGTGGCCATTTCTTACTCACTGAAACACACACACATACACACACAAGTTTCACCAACTGTTACTTTCCATTACCAGGAAATGTCATTTTCTCTCACTCATTTTTTTCATTGGCTAGGGGATACAATTTAACTCCTGCCAAAAGGGGAGAGGTGGTGACAAAAGCATCCATTTGAGCTGTCCTGGCACTAAGAGGGCAAAACATGATATTAAATCCATCAACGTTTGTCCAGAAATTGGGGGAGGGGGACCAGGAGTAAATACCTTTGGCCCTAGGATTTTCCTCATTATCCAACTTACTAAATGCAGAGAGCGGGGCAGGGGTGGGGGAGGGGGTGGTTTTCTTTTCTCCTGCAAATCTGAAAACAAGCAAGTGGGATGTGTGGTCTGTCACTAGGACAAAACCCATCGAGCAGGGTGGTGTCTGATGCACATGACAGTCTGCAGCATAAGCAACATAAAGCAACAGAATGACCTTATGACTTAGAGCCAATAGATCTGAGTTCAAATCTGTATTCTCTCTCTTAAGAGCTGAATCCTGTTTGGCAACTCATTAACTTATCTGGACCTTAATTTCTCTACCTGTAAAATACAGATAATAAGTGTTCTCATTCCCACAACCTCCCCTGAAGGGTTGTTGACTGAATGAAATGAGATTATGCAGATAAACATCATTTGACATGAATCTAATTCCTTAATTTGGTCTATTTGGTAACTCAGAAATTGCCAGGCATAAACACAGCACCTCGTGAATGCTCAATGTTTGCTCAGCACTGAGGCAGGTGCCTCAGAGATGCAGAGGATGAAAAGGTGCCGTCTTGCTGCCTGTGAAGAACTCGCAGGCTAGTTAGAGGCAGGATATATTCGCTTAAGGCTAAAGCAGGATTAGGCATGGTTCACTGGAGGTAATAAAGTCTAAATGCTTTCCCCTCATCTGACTTAATTCTTTTGCACTCAAGAAAATCCACTGGGTTCCATCCAGAAGTCTTACAGCCCTAAAAACAATAACAACAGAATTGATGAGTGGTATCTCGGCAGCACCCAGAGGTATTCTCAGAGAAGAGAGGAATTCCCTCTTGCCCTTTAGTCACTCTATGAATTGAAACCACAGGGAACACAGTGGCCCCAAAGGACATATTGTCTTTAGGGACAGAAAGATCCACTCCCAACCTTTCCAGTGACTTGTACTTCTAAAAGAAGAGAAGACTACATGAAGCTCCTGGAAGGACCTCCTTCAGGAAGCTCTAAGTCCAGGGATGGGAAGTCTAAACTCCAACAATATCCATTAAGAGTGGGTTCCTGAGAGTTACCTTGCGGTCCAGTGGTTAGGGCTCTGCCCTTCCACTGCAGGAGGCCCAGGTTTGGTCCCTGGTCAGGGAACTAAGACCTCACAAGCCATGCAGCTTGGCAAAACAAAACCAAGCAAGACAAACAAAAAAAACTGAATGGGCTCCTATCTACCAGATAGAGTGCTAATAAACCTTTATACATTATTGCATTTGATGCCTAAAGCACTCTTGATAGAAGTAATGATCAGATCTCTATTTTACAGGTGAAGTTAAGGACTTGATACAGTTAAACAACTGGCCCAGGGTTTGCATAGCTGGTAGAACTATGATTTCAACACAAGCATGTTGATTCCAAATTCTACACTATTTCTCATCACACTCGATTATTACAGGTCCACTTTCTGCTATGCTGTTCAGTTTCTTGAAAACTAGTAACTCACACTATTTTCCTTGCAGAAGGGCAAAAGACACTATGAATCTACCATTTGAACTAGTGTTGATAAGCAAAGTGTAACCCAAAGTACAAAGCCCCACAAACTTATGTTCTTTTCCAAGGAAATATTTCCTCCTGAAAGGTCTAGTAGATTAGAAAAAGACAGGACAGAGAGCTAGAAAGTCCAGAAAGTTTTAATAATTTTGAGGGGTTAATAAGTGAAAGTGAAAGACTCAGTCGTGTCTGACACTTTGTGACCCCATGGGCTATACAGTCCATGGAATTTTCCAGACCAGAATACTGGAGTGGGTGGGTAGCCTTTCCCTTCTCCAGAGGATCATCCGAACCCAGGGATCGAACCCAGGTCTCCAGCATTGCAGGCGGATTCTTTACCAACTGAACTATCAGGGAAGCCCGAGGAGTTAATCAGTTTTTTCAATTCAACCTTACTAGGAACAAGAGAATATAGTAAAATAATGTGTTCACTTTTCATCCACTAAATGATTAAAGATTTTTTGAAAGCCAATTTTTCAAAGCTAGCAAATCTTCTACAAAGTAGTCTGGCATGCTGTATTTCTAGTTTCATAACTAAGAACTCTTTGCCTAACCTAAGGTCATGAAGACTTTTTGCTATGTTATATTCTAGAAGTTTTAGTATTAGCTTTTGTACTTGCCTTCTACATTTAGGTCTACAATTTACTTTGAGCTAATTTCTGTGTACGATGGGAAGTAAGAGTTTAAACTGATTTCTTTTTTTTTTTGCCCGTAGATATCCAATTGTCCTAGCTGCTGCTAAGTCGCTTCAGTCATGTCCAACTCTGTGTGACCCCATAGACGGCAGCCCACCAGGTTCTCCCGTCCCTGGGATTCTCCAGGCAAGAACACTGGAGTGGGTTGCCACTTCCTTCTCCAATGCATGAAAGTGAAATCTGAAAGTGAAGTCACTCAGTCGTGTCCGACTCTTAGCGACCCCATGGACTGCAGCCCACTAGGCTCCTCCATCCATGGGATTTTCCAGGCAAGAGTACTGGAGTGGGGTGCCATTGCCTTCTCCATTGTCCTAACACCATTTGTTAAAAAGACTATTTTTTCACTATTAAATTGCTTTGGCACCTTTGTAGAAAAATCAACTGACAATAAATATAATGGTTTATCTCTAGACTCTCAACCCAGTACCACTGATCTACCCTTATACCAATAACACACTGTCTGGATTATTGTAGCTTTTTAATTAGTTTTGAGACCAAAAGTGCAGTCTTCTATTTTCTTCCTTTATTTTTATTTATTTTTTTTATAAAAAAGTTTTTTTCTTTATTCTGAATCCTTGGCCTCTCTGTATAAAGAACAGCTTGCCAATTTCTACCAAAAAAACCCCTCATTCTGGGATTTTTATAGGGATGGCATTAAATCTATAAATCAATTTGGAAAGAATAAACAGACATTGAATCTTCCAGTCCATGAACATAGAATATTGCTCCACTTGTTTAAATCTTCTTTTTCTCCCCAGTGTTTTACAGCTTCCTGTGTGCAGATCCTATACTGCAAAGTTTATTCCTAACATGTTAATTTTTGGGTGCTATTTTAAACAAAACTATTTTCTTAATTTCATTTTCAGATTGTTTTGTTAATATATACAATTGATTTTTGTATATTGATCTTCTTTCCCATAAACTTGCGGACAAAGGTCCATCTAGTCAAAGCTATAGTTTTTCCAGTAGTCGTGTATGGATATAAGAGTTGGACTATAAAGAAAGCTGAGCACCGAAGAATTAATGCTTTTGAACTGTGGTGTTGGAGAAGACTCTTGAGGGTCTCTTGGACTGCAAGGATATTCAATGAGTCCATCCTAAAGGAAATCAATCCTGAATATTCATTAGAAGGACTGATGTTGAAGCTGAAGCTCCAATTCTTTGGCCACCTGATGAGAAGAGCTGGCTCATTTGAAAAGACCCTGATGCTGGGAAAGATTGAAGGCAGGAGGAGAAGGGGACAACAGAGGATGAGATGGTTGGATGGCATCACTGACTCAATGGACATGAGTTTGAGTAAACTCCGGGAGTTGGAGATGGACAGGTAGGCCTGGTGTGCTGCGGTCCATGGGGTAACAAAGAGACGGACATGACTGAGTGACTGAACTGAACTTCCTATAAACTTAATGAACTTGGAGGTTTCTGTGGGTGTGTATGTGTATGTACTCAAGATTTTCTATATAAATGCTCAATCCACTTGCAAATTAAGACAGCTGTGCTTCTTACTTTACAATCTGGATATCTTAAATGTCTTAACTTGCAGTATGCTTTTTAATAGAAATAAGAATGAACATCTCTGCCTTGCTCCCAATCTTAGGAGGAAGCCATACACAAACTTGCACAAAGCAGCCTACACAAGTTACTATCTTTCCTGGAGACTTTATGAAATAGAACTGGATAAATATTTTTTTATACTGATGACCCATGATCACACATAAATGAAAAACATACTTACAAACTGTTTTAAATTAAGAACAGAGGACCAAAAATGTCACCTAATAGATTAAAAAAAAAAAACCTATAAAGTTACTAAAAGCTAAATATTAAAACATGAAAAAGCAGCACTGTCCTATTTGATGACTGTGTCAAGTGGAGAGGTGACATGCAGGAGGGCAAACAGGGGCAGGCCAGTCTGGGGAAGGTGACATCACTGCCAGCTGCCGAACAGCCTCCAGGTCAGGGAGGCTCGTGGGCCAGGAGCCCAGCCCCACCAACTCTCTCCACCCTCTGCTCTCCCCGCAGTCTAATTCTGGAAGGATCCAGAGGGAGGGGGCTCCAGCAATCTGGCCCAAACCCTCTCCCCCATTGGCACGTGAGCCAGAGGGCAGTGAACTGTGCCAGGGTCTGGAAGAGCGCAAGCCTCCAGTGGGAGTTCTCACTCAGCAATTTTCACACAACAGTTTCTTTTTTAAAGCAAGAAGAAAAGCCAGACTTCTTTAAAAAAAAAAAAGAAGAAGAAGAAAGAAACTTGGGTCCAGAATGGAAACTATCAGGCGCCATGTAGCACTGTTTGAAAGAACACACTGGTTCCAAAGACCTCGTTTGCTCTGAAAGGTGAAAGTTTAGATGCCCCAGCAAAAGCCACAGATGGGCGTTCCAGATCCAACTGCTCCAGGGAACTGGCGGGTGTGACACATTCACACTCTATCCTGTACACAGCTTCCAGCCTCTGTCACCACACCTGCCTCGAACAACCGCTGTTTACACTCTCAGACACGCCCGCAGACAATGGCTGAACACCTACAGAAGTCACCGTGCCCACGGCATAGAGTTCCCTGTAAGGTACATATTCTGTCACACATTGAAATCCATCTGCTAGGGAAGGACGAATGAACACGGTAAACAGACTAGACATCAGGGATTTCACAGAAAGTAGGAATTTCACAGAACATAAATTTAAAAATAAAAAACCTCTTACAAGGATTCAAAATCTAGCCAGAGATAGAGAAAACCTCTCCGGGCGGAACTAGAGCTCATTTCTCTATTTTTACAGTAAGCCTCATCTTCCAGTATCTCAGAGAGGTGAAAAGCCACGATCAGTTTCTTCAAGGACAAGACGTTGTTTGGGGTGGGGCAGGTGGACACCCCCATCTGCTGAAGGGAAAGCAGCAACTCACACATGCGCCCTTTGTGTGCTTCCATTTATACACTCACCCCGTGTTCTGCACGTGAGCTCCAGCTCTCACCCCCAGCTCTCACCCTCTGTCCTCCCCAGCCCCCAACAACTGCCCCTCTCGCCTGTGTCGACCCTGTGCCTTGTGGCTAAAAGGTGCCACACAAATATTTCCTTCTCCTTTCCTCTGGCAATGGTCTTCTGGACAAGAAAACATGATACAGGAAATATCCCACTGTAGCTAGAGTTCTGTCACCCAGCACTAGGGCATTACATGAGGCGGCACGTCCCCGCCTTGCAGCTTTCCCACACATAGCTTGGTCTCCATCAGAGTGGTGTGGAGGAAGAAGAAACTACCCATGTCAAGGAAGTACCCACTCTCCCTGCCCTCTGACTGGAAAGGTGACGTGGCCAGGGTCTCATAGAAGGTCCCCACCACCCCCACCGGGGCACCAGTCTGAGCAGCCTTGGCCCCTGCCCTACCGCTGGGAAATGACTTTCAAAGGCCTTCCATGGTCAAGGCAGGGGCTTGGCCCAGAACTATCTCCTTTAAGCCTCGACATAACCTTGCCAAGTGAAGTCGCTCAGTCATATCCGACTCTTTGAGATCCCACGGACTGTAGCCTACCAGGTTCCACCGTCCATGGGATTTTCCAGGCAAGTATACTGGAGTGGGTTGCCATTCCCTTCTCCAGAACCTTGCAAAGCAGGCCTCAACTATAAAGTGAGAACATTTTACAGGCAAAGGTTATGAGTGCTCAGAAGCCAAGTCATGAACCCAAGATCACAGAGCAGCAAATCAGCTTTCCATTTAGAAAAGACTCCCAAGGTTCCACACAAATGTCCTGCAAGATCTCATTAGTCATTAAACAGTTTCTAAAGCCCTCAGAGAAACAGCCTAATGAGCCAGGTGAAGGAGAACCAGGACAACGGTTCTCTCTTCCTCACTGTCACAACCAAAGAGGGAATGTGCAGGGGGATGTAAACTGTTAAACAAGTAAAATTTCACATATGCCCCCTCTCCCCTGCCACAATATATACACACAAATGCTGGACAATTACCTACTAAGAATGCTGTCTTCAAACGTAAAAACTACAAATTAAACTACAGCTAGGTCTAAATTGCCTCTTCAGTTCACTTGTTATGTAGTCTGTACAACATGTAATCAGGACATGCTCTGAAGATTACCCCCAATAAGCTTTGAAACGAGCACAGTCATTAAATAAAATCATCAGATAATTGCATGGTTCTTGGGGTTGGGTGTTACTAATACCAATGCTAATTTTATCTGTGCAACCACACTGGTAACAGAAGGAGGGCGCTCCTGAAACAGAAGTCCCTTCAGCAAAGCTCCACTGCACCCCATTCTACAAGGTGGCAAGGCTGAGGGATGTTCCCGGGTCTCTGCTGGGTTGGAAGCAGCAGAGTGTGAGAGCAGAATGATACTCCTCAGCCCTGGTCCCTGAAGGAAGCATGGGCCTTCTCCAGTTACAGGCTTTCTTCATCTTCCTTCTGTCAGAGACACTTCACACTCAAGGCCTCCATCACTCCATTTTCCACTGGACTCCTGTGGAGAAGCTGAGGATAAGAAGCTTGGGGTAAATTATCTGAGCTCTCACCCTGGGAGAATGTGACAGGGTGGATCTATCGCCCCTCAAGCCTTCATCTGCAATGGGTATGTGCACCCTGATGCAATGGTTCCTTCGAAATAATTATTTCAGTAATTGTTCTATATGTGTGAGAGAGGTGCTCCAGATTTTCATTGACAGAGAGCCCATATGTGAGAAATGGGACCTCTCGTTTCCCTGAAGGGAAGAAGGCAAAGCAGTCACGGAGAAGGGAAGGAGCAAGAGGAGGAGGAAAAGCAAAGAAGGAAGGAAGAGGACAGAAGCAGGAGAGGGTGTGATGGGCAGGGGCCTGGGGCACACACCACAACACTTTACCAATGCCCAGCCCACCAGGCTGGCTACAAGTTCTACCCAGGCTGATCAATAGTCTTAAAATACAGAAAAACAGACCTGGGCATTTTCCATAAAATCATTTTTCATTTTCTTGAGAAACTTCCAGGTGACCATCTATGATGTCCTTAGCACTATGAAGTCAAAACCTAGAAGCCATGACTCTCCAGAAGGGCTAGGGGTTCAGGGTTCCAGGTCATTTACTATAATCAGAGAAAAAGGTGTGTGCGTCTGTGTGCATGTGCGTTATGAATGTGTGCACGCATGTTTGTGCGTGTGTGTGTGTGTGTGTACTGGAAAAGCCAGGGGACAGAACCTATATGTTGCCTAGAAAAGGAGACAGTCTGCAAATAGGTCAAGACAAACCAGAGTAAACTGTGGTCTGTGATATCCCTGGTACACGAAGGCGAGTTCCTCAAGCCCCAGAGAATATGAGGTTCACAAAGCTTTACCTAAACAGCCGGCTGCATGAAGCTGGACATGTCACTTGGGCATTGCTCACAGAGCCATCGCCATCACCACACACCAAGAGATCCCACTGAACATGGAAGTCTTTAACCTGGGGCTCTCGTTTCTCTTGCTATGGCATACAAATTTTGCATGTCACCAAATGAGTGCGACTCTCCCAAGTGGAGAACATCAAACCCAGAATATTTGGGGCCTATTAACGTGAAACAGACTGAATAGTGGTTGACAGGAGGTACTCTGGAGCCAGACTGCCTAGATTCAAATCCCACCTTTTCCACTTACTAGCTTTGGACTTGAAATCCACCATCCTATTAAATAGCAACATAACAAAACCTATTGTATAAGGTAGTTATGAGGATTAAAACAAGTTACCTATATAAAATAAGTTATAAAAATATTGTTATCATGCTAGATTTATGTATAACGTTTCCTCAAGGTACATGCTACAACTAAATGCTTGTTCTCCCCTCCAATTCCTATGTTGAATCCTGACTCCCAATGGTAGTATTTGGAGGTGGGAAGTGAAGAGGACATGAGGGTAGAGACTTCATGAATGTGATTAGTGACCTTAAAGGCGCCTAAAGAGATCAGAATGCAGCCCTTCTGCCATGTGAGAACACAGAAGACAAGCATCTATGAACTAGGAAGCTGGCCCTCCCCACTGGACACCAAATGTGCCAGTGCCTTGATTTTGGATTTCTAGCCTTCAGAACTGTGAAAAGTCACTTTCTGTTATAAATTCCCAGACTATGGAGTTTTCTTATAGTAGCCCAAACAAACTAAGATGACATACATTTGAAAACATCAAGGTTCTTATGTCCAAAAGCATTTTCCCTGTCATAGAAGCAACTGCTAACACTTTGTCTTGTCTCTTGATCCTCTCATTTGTAACTGGGCTTCTGTACCACAGTGGTACAGAATCTGCCTGGCAATATAGGAGATGCAAGAGATGAGGGTTCGATCCCTGAGTGGGGAAGATCCCCTGGAGGAGGAAATGGCAACCCACCACACTACTTTGACTGGAAATTTTCCATGGACAGAGGAGCCTGGCAGGCTACAGTCTATGGGATCACAAAGAGTCAGACATGACTGAGCGACTAAGCATGCACACATTTTGTAATTACACTTACTGGATGAAAAACCTGAGCCCAAAGAGGTGAGCTGACGGGGTGGACACCATAGCACCAGTGTGTGGCAGGTCGGAGCCCGGGCTCTGAGTTCTGAGCGGTGCCCCCCAGCATTGCAACTGTACTACCTCCTCATTCACATAAAACAAAGATTTCCTGCTACAACTCGGCCTTGACTAGAGATGTATAGTATCAATGCTCCCTAGCTCTTCTGCTGGGATTCCCTCACTGTTTACTAACATCCTGTCTTCCTTACACAATTCTGACACATCACAGAAAAACAATTCAGTCATAACTACAATCCCAACCCACATGGCCAAATGGAAGCTAAAGAGATAAGCCATGAATGGAATGAGATGCAGCCTATCCACCCATTCACAGGCCACCCTACTGTAGGACACAAATGCCTTCTAAACCCAGTACCACCTGTATACCTGAGATGCCCCACATGACAGCCTACCTCTATCCCAAAGATATTCTAGCTGCCCCCGAGCTGTGCAGCGGAGGTCCTAAATTTCCATTTGCATGCTGAGGGGAACTCCCAATGAAGGCCTCAGTCACGTTCCCGTTTTACTCAAGAAACTAAGCTCCGACAGACATCAACTTTCCTCCGTGTCCACATTACGTTATGAGGCAGTTATGAATAAAGATAGCCTCTCATGAATGCATACAGCTTTAACAACTTCTAAATATTTTCACAAGGATCATTTCCTGTGGTCCAATTAAGTTTCTTCTAAGATGAAGGCTCAGACTTTTGGGACGAGACCAGGGTCACAAGGCTTGGAACTGAGGCCAGAACTCACAAATCTCTACTCCAGGTTTTCATGTGAGGAACGGCAAATCACTGGTCTGAAAGCACCACAAAAAGCACTGAGTGTGAGGCTCATCGCTCCAGGGCCTTGAAGAAAGTCATCTCACAAAGATCCTGCCTGTGGATAACAACAAACTGGAGAAGGCGCGCTCTGCTACCAGAAGCCCCATATGGCAGCAAGAGTTCACTTCCTCAAGTGGAGGTCAGATGCGCTAGTGAGGAGGGCAAGGCAAAGAACAGAACCAAGCATGCAGACAGGTGCAAAGCTCCCCAGCGGCTGCAAACACTCCCCTGACCTCCAAGCCCGCTCCACCATCAGCCGTGGGGAGACTAACATTCAGTATACCTTCCTTGGCTCCCAGCTCGATTTTCAGATTTACTCTTGCCATTTTATAACTGTCACCTTTGATTCCTTTAAGTTAACGTACATCAATGTCCAACAAAATCATTATGATAATGAACTTAAATGAGGAAAGCAGCCCTCACAATCCCACAGCCCTTACAAGGCAACAGTTTCATCTTCCGGGTTCCCTTCTGGTCCTTGTCCCCTGAAACTGTAGCCACGATCATGCAATAGGAACTACTTTGTATTCCACTTTTTTCACGTAATCACATTTCCACTCACAACCAAAGCATGTCTAATGACCCTGGCACGTTCCTACTCCAAAGGCTTCTTTCAGGGCGCTTCAATTTCATCGCCAATGTAGACAACTGATCTCAGAAGCTCTGTGACATGTCTGACTTGTAACTCCCAAGGTCTGAGATCATGGTTTGGGTGAGCAGGAGAATATGCTTTGGGGGTGGGAGGGAGAGGAAGAAAGGAAAAACAACTGTGCCTTTCTTCTCAGGAGACAAAGTGCTATTAGAGATGAAGGCTTGATATGCCCCCCGTGGGTGGGTGGGTGGGGGCAGGGGACGCCTATGGCTCCCAGGCAACACAGCACGTGGTGCTGCCTTAAGGGTGAAGCCACTCTCCAGCCCCCAGAACAGCAGTGTCCTATGGGCTGCAGAAAATTTCTGTAGGGCAAGAGCTTGAACATATTTCATTCAAACTGAATCATGTCACTACTCTCTGCAACATAGTCTCCCGTTTAGCACCTTTGCCACCTGGAGAAGTCTGCCACCTCCACAAATGGAGAAGTTTACACTCCATGGCATGGCACACGGTGCCCTCGGAGACCTGCCACTGGTCTCTCCACCTCCTCCCCTCCCCACGCAAGCCCTGAGCCCCAACCCACGTCCCTGCCCACTGGGCCCACTTTGCTTACTCACTTCCTCCACATCTAACCCCAAGAAATATGTATGACCCTACCCTCAAAGAGCTCACAATCTGGCTAAGAAAATAAAGATTTTGAGTGCACGTTTATCGCATGAAAATCAGTAAACCATTAAGTTGTTATGAGAAACAGTAACAACACATTTTTAAGCCATCATTCCAAATGATGTAAAACTGGGCCAATATGTTACAAAATAAGTTCATCTCTTAAACAGTTTCTTTCTATGGTGAAATATAACATACACACATAAAAGTGCATACATGACCCAATATTTTTTAATTAAACAATCCCCTCTGAAGAAGCAGTGATAATGCAATCACGAAGCCTTCATCACCAGTAGGAGTGGGAGATGCTGAATTGCAAATCTTTTTCTTGAAGGGCTCATCATTCCCATCACTCTTAATGCGCTTTTATTTGTATTTCAGTCAGTATACATTCCAAATTTCCCAGGACAATCCAATTTCAAAATTTAGGTTCTCTGGTCTCTATGAACCACCAAAAGTACCTCAAATTCCTACAGATCTCCAGGACTTTCTGATGAACCAGAAGCAACATAAAAAACCTTGAACACACCATGAGCCCTAATCTGGGATTCAAAATGTATTTACTGTTCCTCTAGCCTGTTTTCTGTGTCTGCTTTCTGTTTGTAGTTCTCTCAAAAAAACCTAAGAAGACTCAGCTGTGTCATAGGGGTCTCAGGTCAGTCCTAAGCTAAATCACAGAGGTTTTCTCATCCCCACCACTAAGCATAATAAAGGTTACAAGTATTTCCAGTGCAATTATGAATTGCATCTGCACACCCCAGCTTGCGAGTGCCTCAGGACAATTTCACACTACTCTGCTTCAGTGTCTCCCGGTCGCCCTCTAAGCTTGAGAAACCCATTGATATTGAATTTCCTTTGACAGCAAAGGCAATTATGAGAGTTCTGTGTGAGGCGAGAGGGGAGGGCCAAGTCAGGCACAGACAGAGGGGCAGTTCTAAGGAGCTGACTTGACTGACCCTCCTGGACTTTAAGGGCTTTCATCTCCCAAGGAGCCGGACGCCCTGACTCTAGGTCATTAGCACCAGCACTGATCTCCAAACCAACATGTCCCCAGAGAGGCCCCAGAGCACTACTTCCTCAACTTTTACTTCTCAACTCCAAAAAAAACACACACTGTCATGTCCTTTGAAAGAGCTTAATGAGGTCTGGCCATGAGAGAACTATTCAGAACACATCCACACTTCATACAAATGTTAACCGTGGTTCCACAGATAATGCTGGTGACTCCACACTTGATGGATTCTAGTTACAGTTTGGAGCACATCAGCTGTAAAATATATGATCAAAAGTATGCACGCACTTTCATTCTCTCAATAGTTTAGGACAAAGGTTAAAAATAAAAGGTGTTTAATGGTTACGAGCTGCAACCGCCCACATATATGAAAAGTAATGAGAACATGTCTCCCAATTTCCTACAGGTTGTCTGCCAAATTCCTGCCTCCTTCCTTCATAAGGAGACAGAATCTGCAGTGTTTTCTTTGCCATGCAGATATATCCCGTATCACTATAAACAAACGCCGCTTTCTTTATAGCTAATAACCTCAATGTGTGGGTAAGAAACCTCTCCAGTATAAATCCGTGGGGACAAGGCTGTATTGTGGGCATTAAATAATTATAACAATCTGACATGAGTCAGAGGATTGTTTTTCAATGGCCCTGGTGCACTTCAAACTTTCGAGTCAACCCCAAACTCTCTTTCCTGGCACTGCATCCATGTGCTGGGCTATTGTGAAACAATTCTCATTCTTTATAGTTTGGTCCCATTGCAAGGAGCTGGCAACGTGGGCACTCATGAAATATTAACATGTTACATTGATTTTTTTTTTTATAAGTGTGGCCAACAGTGGATCAATTATATTACTATGAAAAGCTTTTCATAATTCATTTGGGGGCATCAGGATCTCATTTCCAGAAGGGACATGGATGATGAAGTCAACAGTTTTGAAGAGGCCAGCACTCACACACAGAATACAATAACTGTAAGCGATGGAGTAGAGACACTGTTCGCAAAGTAAGAAAAATGTTTCAATCTGGCAAAATGATTAAAACAGGGTCCAACATACCGACAAGTTGAGAATTAAGTCCAGTGCAGTCTCTCTCTATAAACAAGAACAGAAAAGCCTCAAATGCTGGCAATTTACACCCCCCTTCTTGTTGACCACCGTGTTTATTCCTGCCTCCTTCAAAAAATAAAATTTGCTTTTACACAATAGAAGAATTACTTCAACCTATCTCCACTCTGAAATACCCTTTATTCTAAGAAGATTAACAGTTGGCCTAAAAGAACAAGAGTCTCCTGGCTTGTGTGTGCCCATGGAGAGTCTGCTGTGAAGCTCTGCTCATCTGGTAGCTGGTATCTTCTCTTTAGTGGTACAGGGTGCATAAACTTCACGTAGGCTGCCCCACCAAAGACAAGAACCCTTCAGTGGCTAGGGGAAGACAATATTTCAGGCCAGCAGGCCTCCAGCCACGCTGCCCAGAGAGAATAGCTTCAACAGGGAATAAGGGAGGGGGGCGTGCTGTTCTCAACCCCCCACTCTCACACTATTAACACTGTGATGACCAGTGTCCAACTGTCTCTGCCACTGAACCATGAGCATCTGGAGAGGAAGAGCCAGGTCTTACTCATCTTGGTATCCCTCTCCCTAGCAACAGAGATTTGCACAAAAGATGTGGTCAGTGAATAGCCACAGGGTGTAAATTCCCTCCCACTCTGGAAATCCTGCATCTGGCCCACGTGTTCAAACTAAACTTATCCTCTTCCTTGCACTGATCCACAGCAGCACCAGCAGAGCAAAAGGTCACCCAAAGGGCCATCCTCCTGATCTCCAAGATTAGGGGGCCCATGTGAAAATGCCCCCAATAAACCAACAAACACTTTCCATTACTTTAGGGTTTTTTAAGCCACTAGGAACACCAGCAAAGGGTGGAACAAGTTAAACTGCTGAACCGACCCTGAAATCCCCTGGAAAATAAATATGCAGACAAAAGAGGCACCCAGGAGCTAACAACTGACAAGCAGCCTGGTTCAAAGGTCCTGAAACCTGGACCACGGCAAGAAGGCTTCTCCAAAACTCTATGGGGATTTCTAGAGGGCCTAGTGGGCATGTGGTCCCACGGGCACTAGAATGAGAGTGACAGCGAGATAGGCAGTCTGACCCCCGTTCAGCCCCAGGTGGGGACCATGTGTGCACTGGTATCGGGGTGATAGAAAACCTCCCAGGTGCAGGCCTGGTGCCCAGGAGGATGGCACACCTGGCACCAGCCCGATGGTGGTTTCCAACTAGGGGAGGACACGTCAGTCCCCAGCTTGCTCAGCCTCAACAGAGGTCTGGCTTGGGGTCCTCAGAAGCCTGTATCCTCTGAAAAGAGAAAAGGATTCCAGTGAGGCCCAAATCAAAACTAAAGTGCTATAAAAAATAATCTAAAAGGACTAGGTTTAAGTTGTATTTATGATCCTGACTTGCTGCCTTGTTTTTTCCTCCAGAACTGGTAAAATGACAGAGAGAATTCATCACCCTTTAAGGCAGGCAGCAACTGACCTGTTTTGGTGTGGCCAGCAACAGCTCTCTTATGCATCCCAGTGCTGAAAACACACATTTCTCCCTTGGCTCCACCTAGGTTCTTAAGGCTCAGATGGTATAGAATCCACCTGCAATGCAGGAGACCTGGATTCGATGCCCGGGTTGGAAAGACCCACTGGAGGAGAGCATGGCAACCCACTCCACTATTCTTGCCTGGAGAATCCTCATGGACGGAGGAGCCTGGTGGGCTACAGTCCATGGGGTTGCAAAAAGTCAGAAAAGACTGAGCGACTAAGCAGGGCACAGCACACATGTTCTGAACAACATATGTACAACACACGAGCACACATGTACCCCCTAATGTAAAAACCACTCATGAACACTGTCAAATCCCTGTGCTTCAGCCTAGATTACAACTTAGTCCAACCATCACTCAATCCACTGAAATTAGTTATCACTTGGTTACCTTTAGCTAAATCTTTCACCGGGAACACCTGTCACCAGAGACATGCCCTCACGTCCACGCTGAGTTTTAATTAAAAAGGACAGTCACTGCACACACACCCACACAGTGTGCTCCACATGTTTGCAGCTTGGGTCCATTGTATTTCTGGGACCTCTTTTCTGCCCCAGATTCCTCTATTTACTATCCACATTTTCTGAATTATTTAAAACGTTATGTTTAAGAAGACATGTTCTGAAGAACAAAAACCAAATGCAAAGCGTTGGGGTGGGGACAGCACTGCTTATTCCAGAGGCAGCTGGGAGGCCTCTCTCTTCCCCGGGGGCCTCCATGGCAGAGGAGGGCAGTGGCCTGGCTTGTCTGGGAAGGAACGGAGGGAGGCTTCCTGGCCCCAGCAGGCCTGTCTTCTAGCCGCCGCGAGAAAGCCACACAGCTTCCATTTTAACCTCACCCTCTCTGAGGATTGAGGACAGGGGCTCTGGAGCCCACAGAATGAAACCTACTCTTATCTGTAAACAAAAACGGGCTTTGATGTTAGCCAGCTTGCTTGCCTTTTTCCCTTTTCAACTGTGGTTTATCAGCAGCAACATCTCCATTAAGCACTTAGTCAGCAGCCATTACGGGGCCCACTTTTGCACTGGGTGCCTGTTCCTGAGAATAATAAAAGGAAAAAAGCATGCGCCTGGCCCACGGGGAGGGAGCATCTACTGCTGGGTGGGTGGGCATACACGCATACACACACACACACACACACACACCCCGCTTTGGGACAGTCAGAGGATGGCCAGACTCGAGATGGGGATTCTCAGCTCTCTGACAAATGTCATAACCTTTCTAAATCTCTAGGCCCTTCCTGCTGTTGGGAGATGACAGGCGACAACACAGGCAAGATTCTCAAGTGCTGTTATTTGATTCCCTCATTTGACTTGTGAATCCCTCCTGATCTGAACTTTCCCCTCATTACAGACCCCAGCGCTCTTGACAAGGACAAGCCCCTCAGACTCCCTGAAGCCAGAAGTACCCTCCCGGTCCCAGGGCACCCCTCTTCCACCCAAGGTCTTTAGCCAGGCCAGCCGGGGCTCAAGGAGCGGTCAGGGATCTCAACCCCACTTCTTCGGGGCTGGCCAGAACCTGTCTCATACATTCTCACGTTGGTTTCTACCATCTTCAGAGGTGCCCAGTGGCTACACACGAATCTGTTTCAAAAGGGAACAGGCTCTCTTTTCAAGAGCGGAATCGGCACTCAAACGCAGGACCAGTGGCCCCGGACACCACCCTCTGAAGACAGAGGCTCATACGCACTCCCAGGGTGCCCAGGCGCCCCTGCGGCCTCGGCCTCGACAGCCAGAGTGTGGTCTCCGGCCTCGGCCAGCCAGCCTCCTTGCGCAGACAGCAAACAATGGCATGCAGTGTCCTCTCAACACGTCAGCCCCGGTGACCAGCGAGGGTGGCGGGCAGCAAGCAGGAGGCAAAGGGGAAGGAGAAACAGCCAGCAAAACAGTTTGTTTGTGTCCAGCTGTTGAGAACCTGGATGCGGTGCCAGTGAGGAAAGAAACAGCCTCCTTGTGGCACTTCTTTGGGGCCGCAGACTTGTGGTCAGCACCTCCCGGCTGTGTCCAAGAGAGCCGGACCCAGGCCGGGCCCCACCCTCTCTCCTCCGCCGTGGGCGGTGACTCAAGACACTGGCTGCAGGAGGTGGGGACACCAGTGCCTCAGCTGAATCCAGACGAAATGCAAAGGTCCCAAGCAAACCTGCAGCTCAGCATGCTGTCTTCCGGCACCATTACCCTCCCTAAAGAAGGGAAGGATGAGGTATCACTGCATCGAGTTCTTCCACACGCTTGCATGGGAGGGGCAGACTGAGGTTCAAAGAAGTTCACACAAAGTCACACAGCTCTTATCTTAGAGGGAGGCCTCTGGGCTCCTTCTGTTTCATTTCCAGAAATGAAAAGCACAGTCTTGGCTTTACTATCTCACTGCCTATCAAGAGCACCACTGTAAAGAATAACACAAACACACACACACACACACACACACACACACACACACACATTATTTTCCCAGGCCCAAACCTCAGCAGCTCTTCCCTCCCTATTTTCTAATTTGGCTCACTTGAAGTTCTCTTCAAGGGGGCTTTCTCAACAGTTGATTGGAAAATGGCATTTCTCTAATTTCATAAGGGAAAAGAAATCCCCAACAGCCTCCTCTCACCTCTCAAGCATCCTAAGTGGTAGAAGCTGCGGCCAGGACTCCCAGGGAGCCCCCCGGCTCACCCTCCCTGCCCTTCCAGCTCCGACACCCTCGGCCCTGTGAGTGTCCACACCAGGACTGAGCTCCTCCCTTCCAGCTCCGGGCCCTCTCAGCTGTCTGGTTTAGTTGCTCCTCCTGACTCACGTCTGCCCAGCAGAGCCCACTGACAGAGCTCCAGCAGAAGCACTCAAACACCGTGACTCTGCCCACCAACACTCACCCCACTCCCACAGACCCTGTGCCTTGACTCTCGGTCCCGAATAGCATGGTCATTAACCCTTTCCTTCATTCCAAGCACCTGCCCTTTCTTCTCAGCCTGGCCAAGTGTCTGAATTCAAAGAGGTAGCATTCTACTTAACTGTCTCATCACTGGGTATAGAGATGACCTCTCTGAAGCTCATTAGGGGCAATTCTCCAGATCAGGGTCCTGAACTAGAAGATGGTTCAGGTACCACCCTCTCCAAAGGGAGTGATTCACATGGCTGATTCCTTCTGGTCCTGAATGTAGAGGGTTCACGCTTACCGAGTGGAATTGGAGAAAAATGGTGGGCCTGCAGCATTTCCAAGATGTTAAGTTTTCTCCTGATCAATTTTGTAAGTCTCATACTAGGCACTATTAATACATTTGAAAGAAGACTGGCTATCAGCACAACTGTTTCAAAAAATTTTTTAAAAATATGTGCCAGTGTGAATTTCATCTATTGTCACTTATCCCACTTATTATAGATCTGTTGTCCATGTAAGGCTGAGAGTTCCTTTAGATAGAGACTAATATCTTTATGATTTCCATCTCTCAGGGATTGGCAGGTAAGTCTCTTAACTGGCGCCTTTACAGAATTCTAACGAGGAAACACCAGAGAGGGATTAGCCCTGTGTGCTAGGATGTACTGCAAATACCACTCTGCAAACCCCTTAAGTCTTGTCTTTCACTCACATCCATCCCCAAGTGCTCAATCCAGGAAGTCATCGCTGAATAAGTGGTGGCAAGAGGGTCATTTCCCCTACCTTCCCTGTAAACCCAGGAAGCAATTTGCTCAGTCCACAACCACAAGCCCAAAGCCACAAGCTCAAAAGCCCATGTGCATCATAAAGACAGTATTTCTGCGCATGGCCGTGGCCCTGTGGTTAGCTCTGGCTGGCATATAGCAGCCGTGGACATGATGATCTATCCAACCAGAGAGTGGCTTTGAAGGGCTCTTTTCAGGACAGAGGCAAGAGCTTTATAAAACAAGCAAAATAAGCAGAGACTACTTGGGGGAGAACTTATATCAATAACACCCCGAGATTCCCTAAGTATGATAGGGAATTTGGACTTCCATGCCACCCGCACCCCATCCCATCCCCACAGCCTACAATAACTGAGGACCCCTATCTCCATGCAGGGAACTTTTGTTTTTTTACAGACTATGTTTCAGAGCAGTTTTAAGTTTACAGCAATATTATGCAGAAGGTATAAAGTGTCAGTTGTTCAGTCATGTCCGACTCTTGAGACCCCATGGACTACAGCCCACCAAGCTCCTCTGTCCATGGAATTCTCCAGGCAAGAACACTGGAATGGGCTGCCATTCCCTTCTCCAGGCAATCTTTTCAACCCAGGATCAAACCCAGGTCTCGTGCATTGCAGGTGGTTTCTTTACCCTCTGAGCCACCAGGAAAGGCACAGAGAGTTCCCTGCCCCCACACATGCAGAGCCTCCTCCATTATCAATATCCCCCAGAAGAATGGCACATTCACTATAACTGATAAACCCACATTGATACATCATTATCCTGGCTCCACTGGGCAGGAGATGGGAGCTATGCCTCTCGGCCCACCGACCACAGCTGTCAGGCAGGAAGGCACTGGGCCCAATGGGTCCAGTTGGCCCTATCTTGGCCAACTCAGCCAAGATGAGCACTCACAGGAGACTTTGTTGCAAATTCTTCAACAAATTCTGATTGGAAAGAGACTTCATGTCAGGTTACTACTTTCCAAGAAACAATAAAACTGGCTTTTAAGCAAAAAGGATGGGGGCAGGATGCTCAGTGGCTCATTTAAGTAAGGATGTGCAGTGGCTCATTAAAGTAAGTCTTAATCCTGCAGCTCAGAGGACATAATCACAAATCTGCCTCTCCCACTAGATGAGCGACTAGTTCCCGCCAGTGACTAGTCTTGTGCATGTGTAGGTTCTTCATAAAACAAAACTGACACCACAGTTGCAAACCTTATGTCCTACACCACACCATCCACAGGCTGTGAGATTCTCTTTCTGAAAGCTTCTGCAGAAAAAGCATTTTTCAGAAGCCCCAGGGGGGAAAAAAAACATCAACTGCACTGGCTCTGAGTGGGTAAGCAAGCAACCACCGTGGGCATAAGTTGCTTGGCTTCCACCAAACACGCCCACCTCTGCAGTGGCCAGTGAGGGAGACCCCACCCAGAGAACGGGGTGAAGGCTAGCCTACGTGCTTTTCTTAAGGCAAAGAGAATGGGTGCTGAGGTTTCCAAAACGTCCTCACAGCTTTGGAATGTTAAAGTACCAAAGACTCCCAGTCTCACAGGCAGAGAAGTATTACTGCAGGCAGCCACCAGGTGAGGAGGTACCAGTAGCCCCAAGAAACCCGTCTTAGGACTGGGGACAAGGCGGTAGCATCACAAGAGGCGCAGAACCGCCAGAGACCTCTATGGCCAAAAGGGACAGTAAGAGCATCACCACAAGGGAACCCCCAGTGGTGACAGCGGCGTGAAGGAGGAAGTGCTGGACACCCACCCACTGCTGCTGACCCCGCCAGCCCCAGGATGCAGCCGCATTGGCTTCCAGTCACACCAGAAAGCATGGACCCGAATCCCGAGTTCACAGACACTCAGCAGATGGACAGGGACACGGAGAGGGAAGAAAATGTGCCTCAGCCAGAAAGGTCAAGACAAAAGCCTCCTCAGCGCTCCTGTGGGCAGGGAGCCCAGTGTTCTCCCAGCACACCCCGCGCTGGAGAAAACGGGGAAATGTCTCCAAGTTCACTCTGGCCATCTTCCCAGGCTGAAACCCTCACAGAGAGAATGCTCCAGCTTCCGTATGTTTGTGTCAAAATTCCCAAGCTCCTTCACACCTAAAAAGCCTTCACCTGTTACTAGTTACTTAGGATTAACAAGCGTTGTTTCTCTGCTTTATCCTTCCCTTTCTGTTGCTCTGAAGAAGTCTTCCTGCCTTGGGGGTATCTCCCTAAGAACACGGCTGACTTGTCGGGACAGGGCTCAGAGCACACGAGGTAAAGCCTGGTTCCTGCAGCTGCAGCTGGAGCCGAAAGTTCCTCTTCACCTCTCCTGGTACAGAAGTCTCCACAGAGCTTGGCAGTTGCCCATCAGGGCCCCCAGGGGGAAAGCACCGGAAGCTGGAATTTG
The DNA here is from genome assembly GCF_023699985.2 of Odocoileus virginianus. NCBI lineage: Eukaryota > Metazoa > Chordata > Mammalia > Artiodactyla > Cervidae > Odocoileus > Odocoileus virginianus. The sequence continues at coordinate 36,568,729 of NC_069683.1, read as the reverse complement.
GCAGCCCTGCTTTAGGCCAAAGTGGCAGCATTATCAGCTTATTCCTGCTGCAAAGATGCACGGTACCCACAGAGGTGAGGAAAGGCCGTGCCCAGCCTCCTAGCTGTGTCTAAGACTGCGGAGGAAGAGGGTCTCGTGACCAGATCAGGAACCGAGGTCTCTGAAGAGCTGGGGACATGCACCCAGGACATGAACCCCATTGGGGCTATTCCTCCAGTGGGGCCTCTGGAATGTCTGCGAGGTAATAGGCTGAGCTCGGAAATGGGGCTGGGAGGAGTAGAACCATGCCTCCCTCTAACACTGCCTACCGGCGAGCAGTGCAGTGAGTTTGACTCTTCCAGATTCTATGTGCCTCCATGCAGAGAGGAATTAAAGGCTCTTCCACTGAGCAAGGGGAATGATAAGGCATTAACTATAAAGAAGAAGAGGAAACTGAAGACAAATATCCTAAGGTTACACAGACCTATGAGACTAGTGGGGTCAAGATCAGATGGTGAGAGGGTCCATCACTGACAGAACACCACTCTGCCTTCTAAGCCTGTCCCCTCTCGGACTCTGAGTAGGTTAATTGACTCCTGCTAGCTCAGGAAGGATGTAATGCTAATCACTACGACACTCATTCAGAAAGAAAACCAGTGTTTATGCCATAGTCAATATGACTCTTCTGATTTCTACTTTGGGATGGGTCTCATTCCTTTTCTTAACATGTTGTTTAATTAGTAGGTCATGCCCGGCACTTTTGCAACCCCATGGACTATAGCCTGTCACACTGCTCCGACCATGGGATTCTCCAGGCAAGAATACTGGAGTGGAGGTGCGATAACATGGGCTCAGAATTCAAAACTCCAGTTCAAAAAAGATCTCACAGCTCTCTTCCTCCTCTTCTAGCTACTCTGACTGCATTTATTGGCGTCATACAGCCTTGCACCCGTATCATTGCATCCCCATAGCCACTTAGTGAGAGGAGACCATTCTTCTCCCCACTTGACAGATGAAAAAATGCAAACTTAGGTGACTTTTTCGAGCACCAACAATGAGAAAGAAAACATTGCTGACAACTTTAAAGAATGTGTCCGGGGATGAGTAACAGCAGTAATTTTGAAATTGGGCCTGTTTAGGAAATTCTGTGAATCACACCTGTTGCTTTCGCCTTAGTGTCTCAAAGCAGAGAGGCTTGGTGAGCAGTGCAACCATATCTACCTTCCCACAAACAAGAGAGAAGGAGTTAGCTTGCTTGCATGCTCTGGGTAGTCCCCTGCTAGGTGCTTCCCACCCCGCCCCGCCCCCCAGTCTCAGAGCACCTTGGCAAGTTGGGCACCTGTCTCCCTTACAAGTAGAAAATTGAGGATTACAAAATAGGAAGGAGCAGCGGAGGAGCATTCACTGAGGATTCTAGAAACCCAACACTGTAGGAAGGAGCCGGGACTCCTCTACAATGTGAGCCATGTGGCTTTCACTGGAGTGGGCTCCGGGGCAGAGCTAGCTGAGGACACAGGAATGGCAGGAGTGTGCTGCCCCATTCCATGGCCAATCTCAAGTTCACTCGAGGCACTATTTTATGAGCCTGCTATGACCTGTAATTTCCCTGTCGATGTTTGAGGCCAGTATTTGATTATTCCCAAGGGAGACTATTTAAGCACAAATCACTAAAAATAATGATAGCCACAAGTTACTTGGGAAGTGAGATGAATAGTCCATTTAGAAACAGAAATAATTTTCTTCCTCATCTTTTCCTATATTTTTCTGAGGCTATGTACTGTATTCACTTAGAAAAAAAAATAACTTCTAGTGTTTCTTTCATCCTCTTTCATTTTATATTCAAAGAGGAGGAACCATATTCTTCAAAACCACTTTGTGGGTAAGCAATAAATCACATACATCATGGGCTCTGGCTACTAAGGATTTCTTGTAGATGGGTGGGTACTACAATCTACCATCCAGGAAGGGACACAGGAACCACAGGAACCACTGAGCTCTCAACATCCATCCAGGTCTGATCACTGCCAGCACTTCAGAGCACGACCTACTTCACCTTAACAGGTAAATGCTAGAAGGCCAGTCATCCACAATGGAATCTTCCTTACAGCCCTTTGGAGTTTTTACAAATTCTCACAGAAAGGCCCTTTCACAATAAAATTTTGCCATTATATAAACCCTCAGACCTTCCTTGCACAGGTGAGCAAATGATGATTAACTGTTATCACTAGTTTATGTGCTATGCTATATAGTTGTATTTCTTTAAAATTCTTATTGCCATTAAACAATACAAGTGCTATTATTCAATCCACTTTACAGAAGAAAAAACTGAAACCTAGAGACAGATTAAGTAATTTGCTCAAAGTCACACAGGTAGCCAGAAGTGGCAGGGCCAAGAGCATGATGACCTAGAACTGTGATTTCAGAACTCACCTCAACACATTAAACCATTATACTCTCTTCAACCATGCGCTATACACAAAGACGTTTTAAAGTATCCTATGGGGAATTACTCTTCATAAAGACTGTGTGTGGAACTGACAGAAACAGAACTCTGCCTTGTGACAGACAAAACACTAAAAGCTGACCAACTGCACTTTCCTTAAAAGAGAAAATCCATAGGATAAAAAATTATCTTACTGTCATCAACTGAACTGTGCATGCAAACATTATTGCTTCCAAATACCTTTGCAAAAAAGGAGAGCTTTCAAATTTGAGGATTTTATTGTGAAAACCAGCATAACATTTCTATCTGTGCTATTATGCTCAGAATTTTCACATCACTCTTCAACAACCTGCAATGCAATTTGCTTCCCCAGAAAAGTATATTATATTTGATTCTTATTGCAAGTCACTTATTACTAGTTATATTTTGTAATTCTTTTCCAAACAATCTCAGGATTTTGCCTATGGGAGCCAACCTACCAATTCGTTTGATTGTTCAGCACAACCTACAATTCTTATAGGCAATTTCATAGCTGCAGGGATTTCATAGTGCATATCTGCACATCTACAAACTAAAAAATAGGAGAGAATTCAAACCTGTTCTGATCATCACCCCTTTTTTTACTCAATTCTCAGACCATGATGTTTAGAAAATGCACAAGGTTAAATGACAAAAGTTACTTAAGTTAACCCAACTACTCAGTTTACTATTCAATAAAAAGCTCAAAAGCTTGAAAGCCAGTTGGAAGTTGATTTTTTTTTTTTTAATCCATATTCAGTCCTGTCCTTAAGCCCAGGCCAGAAGGCCCAACTTGAACCCTAGGCTTCAGAAGGCCCTGCCCTGGTCCTGTTTCAGGCATACTTCTCCTCTGTGAGGAATCTTTGAAGGTCATGGGGACAGCCCATTTCGGACCCTTTCAGACCATGAACCAAGGTCCTAAGGTTTCAGAACCCCCAGTTCAAGAACTCCATTCCAACTTCTTGGCCTGTTCAGGCTATTTCCCTGAGTCTGTCTCAAAATGCCACTTTTGTCCCTGGTGTGTGCACCCTTAGGTGCAAGAGGGAGCCAACGGGCAGCTTTGGGGATGCAGGCAGTGGAGGAAGATTTGCTTGTCCCAACTTGGGTATCTATTCAAACATGTTAGGAGATGCAACCAGAGGTAGGAAGAGATGGGGCCAGGCCCCTAAGTTTGAAGGTGGTTCCAGATTATTATGAAGGCATGTTTTGTCAAAGTAAGAGGTTAGAAAATGTTAGTTAACCATGCATTATCTTGATATATAATATTACCTTTACTTATGATTTTTAAGTATTGAGACATATAGTATTTGAGCTTCCACTTACACTCGTGCTTTAGGCACCATAAATATTAAGGGCAGGTCTAGCCATATTCAAACATAAAAGTGCTTCCATTTAAAGACAGATGAGAACTGCACAGAGTCCTTCAAAATTTATAACCAGCCAGTCAATCCAGGCATAAAAAAAAAATCACTCCACAAAACTCCTAGGAAAAAATAAACAGAAACTCCATAAAACTATTTAATCAACCCAGAGACACAACAAATAGAGCTGTAAAGTAACTTGATTTAAATAGATCAATTCTTCAGAATGTACAAGGTATATCAATCAATGCTTCAACAAGTCTCTGTGGCTACTTATCTTTTTCTAATTACTTAACACCTGAGTTTGGAGAGACAGTCTCAATTCCTAAAACTCCAAGGGTTGTTTTAAAACAACAGGATACATAGGATACATAACTATCAAAAAGAATACGAAATTTATGCCATCTTTAGGATCAAGCATTTTGAAAATAAAAAGGATAAATTCCTTTGGTAGTGTTAAACTTTAGTGGTTCTGCACCACAGAGTTTATAATAACTGTAACATTTTTATAATGGCCAGGATATACATTACTACATGATCTTTACTTTTAGACTCAAAAGGGAATTAGACACCCACAACATATAATTATGCCAAAACAACTACAGTGAATTGAATCTGTGCTGCGATTCTAAAGGAAAGGATTGCCTGCAGTAAAAACTGCTCCTTTCATAAACTACAGTTACAAATGTCCTAACATTTTGAAATGATCATATTCAGTTATCTCCCCAAAGAGATAAATAAATAATTTAAAGGAGTCACGTTAATTGTGATACATATCTTCCTTCACTGCTAGAATTTGTCTCCTAGGCAGATGACAAGCTTGCTCTATGACCCATGCTTAAACACTTCTCACTCACATATCCCAAAACAGAGGCCTAGTCCACCTCCATAGGACTATTAGAAAATAATCTTTCTATAATTGAGCCAAAATTTGACTGCTCCCATCATAATTAGGTCCTACAGGACCAATATGCTTCCTCTTAACCGATGAGCATCTTCCACTTATTTTAAGATAACTCTCATGTCACAAAGAGTCAGACACAACTTAGCGACTGAACAACAGCAACATGTCTTTGTGGAACCTTTTCCAAGCTGGGCCGAGCATCCCCGAGTGCCTTTAGTGATTTTGTGCAGCACGTGGCTTTTTGTTCTCAGCTTGTTCTCCTCTGAACAAGCTCCACAAAGTCTACATTCTCTTTAAAGGGGGCTTTCTTCTGTCCACACTTGGACCCTCAACACACAGAAAGGTACCCAGCAGAGTATACAGGAGGGAGAAAGGGGAGGAAGGGAAACAGGAAGAAAACAGGATGCCCTTACTACAAGCATGACCTAATATGGTCATCAACACAGCCTGAGATGACACATTTCTGCAGAAGCCTCAATTATAAACTTGCTATAATCTCACGGTCAACAAAATTCACATAGCACTGCCAACTCACATGCTCACTATCTACTCTGAGACTCCTGGGTACCTCTATTGCTCTAAAATCTCCTCCTCCTTAGGTAGACTCCTTATGTGAACTCCCCTCCAGCATAGGCAGAGTTCTGGCTCACAGTCAGCATGCTCTCCTTCTTCAGATTTCATGTTATTTCAACGAGAACACCACACAAATGTTGGCCTGAGCACAAGATAACATGACACCCACCAGGAAACCATCTCCATTTTACCACCTGCTCATCCTCAGGCATTCAACCAGCTGCAGCTCAGAACTGTAGTCCTTTCATTCAAAACACTGAATATATCTCCATTTTGGGCAAAATAAGTATGACTAAAAATTGTATCAAATGGCCCTGCTTATCCTTTATGTTGACTACTGTTTTCTGCTGTATGAGTCTAACAATAAACTTTTCAAAGAAAGAAAAGAAGCTCACCTCATGGATCCACGCTAGTCTGAATGGTCACCACAAGGGCAAGGCCACACTTTTCAGTCCACAGTTACAGGAGTTAAATACCCAAGGATGGTGGTCTGCTGAACTGAACTCAAAAGGCCATGTGTCTCAAGTTTGGGAGGCACTTTTCCCCACAGAGGTCCTTTAAAGTTCTGAAGAATGGACACACACAAGGCACAGTCTTTCCAGGTTAATACTCTGAAAAGAACAATACTGATTTAAACTTTGGTGTGTACGTAAGTGCATACTAAGTTGCTTTCATCATGTCTGACTGTTTGCGACCCTATGGACTGTAGCCTGCCAGGCTTCTGTCCATGGGATTCTTCAGGCAAGAATACTGGAATGGGTTGCCATGCCCTCATCCAGGGATCTTCCCAACCCAGGTATCGAACCCGTATCTCTTATGTCTCCTGCATTGGCAGGTGGGTGCTTTACCACTAGCGCCACCTTGGAAACCCATAACAGCTGGGCTTTGTGATTTTCCTGGACATAACTCAGGGATCTAATGACACATGTATGCCACCAAAGTTTAACCAGGTCCCTTGGGCCAAAATTTCTGGAGCACTGCTCCATACCTCCTCATGTAGCCCCCCTTCACCAGGGATGAGCAAAACCCCACCACCAAATCCTGACAGGAGGTCCCACATTCATCATGATGCCTGATGGGATTATGCCTTATACATCAACAGACCTGGTCTGCATTCTGCAGTCCTGGGCAGATTTCTTAGAACACTGACATCCTACTCTTAAAATATGGATGATTGAGGCTAGCTTGCAGGGCTGCTGGGAAGGGTCTGAGAGATCCCACTCTGTGAAAGGCCCGGCTGAGTGACTGGGACATGGCAGGCACTCGGGCAACACAAGCTTTTCTCCTCTTCACCTCCCATCTCCCTTTTCCCTAAAGCCAAAACTCCTGGCACTAAGGCATACACAGTAGACAGTCAATCGGCGAAAGCCATGAAAATTATTACCTTTGTTGCATGGCCTATGAAAAGCCATAGTTCCCCTTCCTATTTACCAACACGACACCTAAAGATGTCTTTCACACAAGATCGACTTAACCATCCAAGCCACGAGTAAAAGGCAGAAGCCTTCCTCGTTATAACTAAAAACAAAGCCGGACTGACTAATTCTCATGCACACTCATAATCCCTCATCCAGCGGCCTTCAGAAATGCCAAGACCCTCAGGGAAGCGAAATTTCCTCGAATGTACAGTGGCAGAGAACACCGGGGGTTTCGAGATGACTAATAATGGAAGTGTACTCTAAACAGGGAATATTAAAGAGCTTAGAAAGCCTCTCGGGGAAAGGGGGAGAAAATCCTCACAATTCGGAGACTGGTAGAGAGAATGGCAGTTTTCTTAGCCAACAACAAAAAAATATAGGTGAAAATGTGAGGCCCTCGAAACTTTTGTTTTCGCAGAACCTGGAGCCCAGGTTGGCCCTGTTAGGGAGAAGGCTCCCGGCTTCTCGCTACCATGGTGTTTTTTCTATCTTGACAATTCACTTCCCCGACAGGCACACCGCCAACTCAAATGAGACCGAGAGCAGTGAAAAGCCCTTCAGGTAAACAGTGTGATAAGCTAAACTGAAAAACTAGACAATGTTTTTGGACTATGAGGTAGTTGCTATGGAGACAGTTGCTAATTAACTGCTTTCAACCAGGAGAACAAAGGGCTCGGGGCAGGCAGGCCTCTGTATCTCCGCATGAGCAATGCTCCCAGGCCTGCGCCATCAGCACACGGCTCATATCTGGAATACCTGAGACCCGGCTGGTCTGCCACATGCCTGCGGAAATGACAAGGGTGCGTTTTCTTCATCTCACCCTGGGTGCGCACGGCACCTGGCCACCAGTACCTCTGGGGGAAGCGAGCTGCATGGGGGAATGAAGATGTACCAGCGTCGACATGTGCCAGGCACCTCCATAAAAATGATCTCCCTCTCCATCGGAGACGAAACTAAACCGTTCAAATGAAGGGTAGAAGGGCCGGGTGGAGAAACATTTTAACTGCTTTAAATGATATATTTTACTTAACATGTTTATTAAAGAAAACAAAAGTAAAACACAAATTCAAAGAGGAATAGATAACATCTCCCCTTTGGGATTATCTTCCTCATGGGGAAAAAGTGACTGGCTATTTCTCAAAAAGAAAGAACGAAATTTGTAGTCATTCCATATTTGTAAGCTCTACACATTGTGGGCGCCCGATAAATAATAACCACAAAACTCTTAATTGCAATCTGACTTATCACTGATAGATTTTCTTCTCCGATACCATCCCAACTGACCTGGCTGCCTGGAATGTGGTCTCATCTTTGGAGGTTAAGATTGGTGCCCTGAGATGGAAACGATCCATCTAAACGGCTGACCTTTGAGCAGCAGCCAGTTAAGATCGGCGATCTATGTTCCCTTCACGAACAGTTAAACTCAAGTGTGAAATGGGAAGAGAGCTGGCATAACTACCTCTGTTTACGCCACGGCAACCTGAAAAGGCCTGCTTCAGCCCTCTGCCTAATTTCAGCTTACACAAAATATATCTACATCAAGTAAATGCCAAACTCAACCAAGTTATGGTGTGATCCATTCTGCCTCCCCAGAGCAAAATCAACTTTTCAACTCGTAAGACACACCGATCAATACAGCCTGTGAGCCTCCCACCTTCATGATTTAAGACAGAATCTGGATTAAAGAATCCTATGATTCTGGATGAAAGATAACAATCAGATTCTCAGCTGGACTCTGCAGCAAAAATGCACAGAAACACCTTCAGGAAAGTCCGGCAATCAGGTAGCACTAAAATCCACTGACAAGCTCAAGCACTGGAAGCAAAGAGGCCTACGTTAGAAACAAGGCTGTTTAACACGAACATCTAAGGGCATCTGATTGAATGTCTTCAAAATAAGGACACTAATAACTAGCTCAGAAAGTTCCAGCAAGAATTCAGTGAAAGGTTTTTAATCCAGTCTGTTGCCTATGGCAGGTACTCAAGATACTGTGGATATTAATTAAAGCCTCCTAGCTTTACTACTTTTCTTAAAAATGGGACAAAATGGAAGGCCCTAGTTTCTACCTTCACAGCCAAATTCATCAAAAAGAGGAGAGGATTTGCAGGCCAAGCTGGGACCCTTTCCACCCACTAAGAGACCTCTTTTCTCCACAGCATGCCATCCACATCACTCACCAGCCAGAACCAGAGAAGTTTTTACTGCAGTAAGAACTGCAGGTACTGGGCCTAGTTGTCAAACCCAGCCCATATCTGGGATAAACGCAGTCCTTTCTTATGAAACTAAAGAGTTACATTCTTGCTTTGCTGACGGCAGCTCTTTATAAGGCTTTCACCCCATCTCCTTCCTGCTTGTGCTAAATTTTATCAGTCACTGCCCAATGGCATTGCACCTCTTCTCATTTTGGTCTCTGTTTCCACTGTTCCTTTCAGACTGGGCATCTAGCAACCCCCATTCACCATCCATTCATCCATCCATCCAACATATTCAACGCCATTTACCAGCCACCATCTTTGTGCCAGGCACTGTGTTGTTGTTTAGAACACAAAGAGGTAACTGATTCCATTGAGAGGCATTCTTAAGGCCAGTGTGGGACAGGGACATATATACAGGATTAGCACAGATTAGCCCATACATACAGGATTAGCACAGATTAGCCCTGTGCAAGGAGATGCATGTGGTTCTGCGGCACAGATAAGGGAACATCAGATGCCTGACCACAGTGTCCCCAGAGAAGCAGACCATGGCTACTGAGGCTCTTCCTTCTTGTGCCATGTTCACTGTCATCATACGACTAACGTCCCCAAATTAAGCAGAGTCTTGGAGTCAAGGGGGGCTACTCCTAGGGAAATGAAGGTGGAGATGCGGGAAGAGAGAGGAGGAAGGCTGATATCTAACCAGCACACCAGGGAACAGCCCCTGATTGGCATCCAGATCTACAGTGTGGATTATTCGCCACCCCCAACCTCCTCGCCAAGCCCCTGGGGCCTAGCTCTATCTGTAATTCTATCTCAAGAACAATAGGACCATCACCATGTTTCCTGGCAGTCTCCCCTGATAGTCTGATAGCTCTCCAAGAGCAGAGAGCTTATCTAACTTACATTTCTATCTGCAGCACCTACCACGGCACCTGGCACAGAGCTGCTCCATAAAAGTTTGCCACACTCAATTGGACTGAGATCTGTAGCATGTGGGTGAATTAGTCAAGATCACAGAGCTAAGTGGCGGAACTGGATTGGAACCCAGAGCTCTGACTCACTCATTCTGCCCGAGGGTGACTGCAGGATCTTTCCTAGGGGAACTATTTAGCACTGGACAAACAAGAAGTAATCATCTTCAGGCCTAAGTGTTTATGTAACAAGTGGGTTCTACAGCCTCAAATCTCTCCTTAAAAGCCTCTCTCACCCAACTCTATAGACCTGCTCAGCTAGAAGTGAGAACATTCCCATAGTGGAAACTGTATTTAATTATCAGCATTATGCACATACTCCCCTGGGGTGCCTGAGTCCAAAAATATCAAGGAAAATCCTGCAAAACTTTCAATCGTTAGCTATGAAAAAAAAAAGAATTCCTTGTGGCATCTGATAATCTCCCTTCTTTCAGAAAGACAGCATCCTCAATCTACCTACTTTTACCTTCAACCCTATAGACCTGGAATATGGATTTAAAAAATACTATTGTTGATCCAGGTTAAAAAAAGCAAAGCATGTCAGAAAAACAAGTAAGAGACTCTAGAACTTTCCAAGTTACAAACAGCATATTAGCATGGGAAGAGCAAAGGATTAAGAGGACTTGGGTTCAAATTCCAATATACTAATCATGTTAAGGCCACAGGCCAGTCTCTTAACCACTCTAAGCCACTTACTTGATTTAATAAATGGAAATTAATAACTCTTCTTACCAGAGTTGCTGGACTAAGGGAGATAACATCTGAAAAAGCACTTATAAACTGTAAAGCACTGGAGGAGATTTTCTCGGTAGGTGTTAAAATGCAGATACACACCACACACACACACACACCGCTGTGGCCAATCTTAGAAAAACAAGTACAGCTATGACCATAAAAAGGAACTAGAATGACTTAGGGAGATAAAAGCCATAGAACTAGACATCCGATTGGTAATAAAAGACATTTAGTCACCTGAATAATTGTTGGAGGTCAAGAAGTATGAAATATAGTCATTGCTAAGAGTCTTGCTTAAAAATAATAACCCTGAACTAGGTGTGTGAATGTTAATGGGCCACTTAAGTCACTCTGTGCCCAGATTCCTTATCTATGAAATAAGGGTAATGGGAGCATCCATGTCACCGGGTTGTTATGACATTTAAATGAATTCATATTTGCAAAACACTTAGATTAATGCTTGGCACATTTCTAATTTGATAGCTAAGAAGGCAGGTAGGTAAATAAACAAGCAAACAGAAGATAAATGTTTATTCCTCTTTTCCATGATACTTATTTGTTCAGATTTTAACTCTCCTGCAAGTGAAGAGGGGCTTCCCTGGTGGCTCAGATGGTAAGGTAATCTGCCTGCAATGCAGGAGACCCAAGTTCAATCCCTGGGTCAGGAAGATCCCCTGGAAAAGGGAATGGCTACCCATTCCAGTATTCTTGCCTGGATAATTCCACAGACAGAGGAGCCTGGCGGGCTACAGTCCATGGGGCTGCAAAGAGTCAGACACGACTGAATGCCTTTCACACTCACAGATGGGGGAGGTCTAGTGCGTGCATGCTTAGTTGCCTAGTATGACACCTCCAACTTCACCTGAGTGGGTGGACAGATATGAAACACTCTGATATTTCCATTTTAATATGGTACCAGCAAGCACAATGCCAGACTTTTCTTTTTTATTGAGTGGGGAGGTCAGGGGAGGAGGAGAGAACAAGCGAATGAATTCACAGACTGAACCTAGATCACCAGTGCTGGGGCTTGCCTCCTCAATGGGACAGCACCGCCTTGAGAAAGCTGACATTAATCGCCACCTCCACAGATGTTCATGTTCCTTCCACAGAAACAGGGCGTTCAAGATTTTACAATATTTGTACCAAAGAAAGAGAAACCAGTGCTGATCTGGTGCCAAACTTGTAAATACAAGGTGTGTTTAAATGAGTAAATACAGATGAGAACGTTATACTTTTGGCATACACATTGTAAGGCATTCTCGGTTTACATACTTAAATAAATACACTCATCACAGATTTCAATTCTCTTTGTGCGTTTATCTGACCTGAAGGCACTGACTTCCTTCTATGTGCAGGCTAGTGCCTTGCAGTAGGCAAGTGAAGACAAGATACACAATGCCAGACCCTGGAGAAGACAAAACTCCCAGTAACATTTTCCTTATACTCCAAGGTAATACAAAGTTTTCTCTATCAATGACAAACTCAGTGAGATAAACCATGCTGGGTTCCCCCTACAGGGCCTGCTGTGTGCTATCTCCATTGCACTGTTTATGCTCCCCCAAGCCCCCAGTCGTGATAAACAGGTTTCCACTCTACGGTGAGTACTTTGTAAAAGATAAAGCCAGAAAAGAAGTGTCACGTGATACTCCTTGCTCAAACAGTCTGTCCTCCCTGAAATACATTTCCCCCCACAGTTTCTGTACTTTGTGGAAATAAAAAGGTGACCCTGTGCGGACAGAATTCTCATCCTTAGTACTAAAAAGTCTACATACTCTTCCAGCAACGAGCCCCTCCAGGCCCCCAGTGGTTCTAGACTCTGACGGTGAATCAGAATGGCGGGTGAGCTTTTGAGAAAAACAATGCGGGCCATCTCCTCAGAGGTCTGATTCAGCAGGCTTGGGGTAAGGCTGCTGTCACTGTTTTTCTTTGCTTCAAAATTTCTCACGTGATTTCAACACACAGTATGGAGAAGCAGTGCACTATGCAGGAGCTTCACCAACCTGCACTTCCAACCAGCTCCCAGGTGATGGGGTGCCCCCGGTCCATGGAGCACAGTTGATGGAGCGACTCCGTAGAGCCGAGGCCTCCCATGTTTTTTTAATTAATTCTTCAAGTGATTCTGACACAACGGTTACTGGAAAGAGAATTAACTGGCTTTGGGGTCAGACTGACCTGGGTTACAATCCTAGCCCTAGGACTTCGTAATTGAGGATGTGGCCGAATTACTAATCCTCTATAATCCTGCGCCCCTTGTATACCACATGAGTGTCATGGATTGAATTCTGTCCCACTCCCAAACAGATATGCTCAAGTTCTAACCCTCGGTACCTCAGAAGCTGACCTTATTTGAAAACAGAATCATCACAGATGTAACGATTAGTTATTTGATGTTATTAGTAGTTATTTGATTACATACTAGAGTACGGTCAGTCTTGAAGGCAATGTGATGGGTGTGCTTATAAGAAGGTTGTGCAAAGACACACGTGGACCAAACATATGTGACAACGGAGGCAAAGACTGGAGAGATGCAGTAAGGAAAGCCAAGGGCTGATGGCCACACCAGAAGCTTAGAGGAAGGAGTGGGCCAGCCCTTCCCCTAGAGCCTCGACAGAGAGAGCGTGGCCATGCCGACACCTTGATTTCACACTTCCCCCGCTTCCGATCTGGGAGACGATATATTTATTTCTGTGACTTTAAGCACGCAGTCTCTAGTTCTTTACTATGGCAGCCCTAGCAAACTGATACCTTCTCTGGCAGGGCTGCTGCAAGCCCGAATCTGCTATAGGGACAGGGCGGGCCCCGCTGTTCAGTGCAAGAGTTTCTTTTCTTGTTAGATGCATTAAGGGAAAACACCAGGGGCTGAGCATCCCCTTTGGGGGGAAAAAGTAACTGCTCAGAGAAGTGTTGCAGCACCCGGCCTCTCAGAGGGTAGTGGAGGCGGCAGCCAGGGCAGCAGGGCCCATCATGTGTCTGCAAACCCCCTCAGGCACTCCCGGTGCGTCCTAGGAGCACCTCTGCTGTGACGAGTGCAAACAATTACAGGCCCTGCTGAGTCCGGGCGGCCCACTGTGGCCCCAAAGTTCTGTCAGGGGGCCCACAGGCCACACAGGGGGAAACCCAAGGTCCCAGGGCCTCCCAGACAGGAACAATCAGTGCCTCCCATCAGCTCCTCTCCTGACCCCAAGAAGAACGGCCATGAGTCCCAAAGGGAGGATTCCAAGTGCCAGTTTACACAGGACACTCCCAAATCAGTGCACTCCGATTACCTAAAAGTCATCCACACCATGAGGTATTTTTTTTAATATTTTTAAATGTGTATAAGAGTGACATATGTACCACTTGGCATATAAACCTGGGGCTTCCCAGGTGACACTAGGGGTAAGGAACCTGCCTGCCAATGCAGGAGACATGAGAGACATGGGTTTGATTCCAGGGTGGGGAACATCCCTGGAGAAGGAAATGGCAGCCTGCTCCAGTATTCTTGCCTGAAAAATTCCATGGGCAGAGGAGCCTGGCAGGCTAGAGTCCATGGCGTAGCAGTCAGCCACGACTGAGCTCACACACACATACAGACACACACACGAGTGATACAGAGACTGTGTTAAAGTCAATTCTCACTCTTTGGAACACACTTGCTCCCACATAACCTGCTGCCCTTGGCCTCATTCATTCAGCCATCACGTAATCACACAGTGACTGTGACATGCATGAGGATAGAGATGGATATGGCGGACATCAAGCCTGGAAAAGCTCATGGTTTGGAGGGGAAGAAGAAAAATAATTGACAAGCACTTACTGGGTGCTTAGCCCTTGCCAAATGAACCACATATGTTAGTCACTTAACCAACACAGCAAACGCAGGAAACTAAGTGACATGATATCACCTATGCAGGTCACACACGTCAACTACTGGTTCCAGGCACTTCCCACAGCATTTCTCAAGAAATTAGCTAAATGAACAAAATTTAAGGTAGGTTAGGGAGGACCAAAGGTCAAGGCCATTTTATTCCAGAGCTACAGAATGAAATGTCTGCTTCCATTACCCCCAATAGTGATCCAAAACCAATTCTTTAAACAAAAGCATTGCAGATACACATGGGACACACTCAAGGAATTCCCTGCGTCCTGACTTCGCCAGCGAGGAGCAGCATCTGAAGAGCTGCAGTGAGGTCACAATGAGTACATGGGCTCCAGGTGTTAGGCCCTCAGCAGATTCCCCCCAGCCTGCTGCATCACAGACAATCCCTAGGCTTAACAGTCAGCAAGTCATCGGGATAGGTCTTTCGGGCTCACATTCCACACCCTGCATGTCCTTTTCCTAAAAAGTCTTAGGTCACCATGTCACTGGGTATCTAAAAATGCCCTAAAAAAGGAAAAAGGAGTGAAATGCTAAATTCAAGATATCTGTAACATATGTGAAAAGGGTCAACATCCTACAAATAATATGGAAGAAAATACTCTAAGGGAAAAATAGAGGAAAATACTAAATAAATAATACATGAAAGAAATACAAATACATAATAAACACATACTATCACTTAAGCTCACCTGTAACCACAGAAAATACAAACTGAATTAATAATGAGATATTTTCTATCTATCAAAATAGCAAAGACATTTTAAAAATTAAACACCCGGTACTGATCACAGACTGGAGAAATGAGCATTCACATCACTTTTTTAGTAAGGCAGACACAGTTAATTGGCAATTTTACCATAGCTCTTAAAGAAAACAATCTACCCTTTACCATGTATTTCACTTCTTGGAATTGTCCTAAAGAAATAATCGGGCATATTACTCAAGAGCATTTACTACTTGTGGCAGGGTAAAACTACTTTAATTACTCAAAAAAGGGCAACTGGTTCCACAATTACAATTCTATTAATAGATAATTTTTTAAAGTAACTTAATAGATTTTCCATGATATCACAAAAAATCTAAACTGTGAATCTAGTGTTCAGTTATGTAAAACAAAACTTTCTAGGCATAGGAAGAAAACTAATATAAAATAAATACACAACAAAATATTAAATTAACTTCCAAATAATGGGAAGTTATTTACTCATATTTTTTCAATCATTTTTAATATTATAATCAGAGGGAAAACAATAAATGAGTATGTACTAGATATTATTCCCAATTATAACTTTCATTATAATACAATTAATTATATATAATGGAACATTTTAGCATTTACCCTGTTCCTGGCATTACACTAGATTCACGAATGTCTCATTTAATCCTCATAATAATCATATGTATTACATATAAACGCCCCTATTTAAAGATAAAGAGAAGCTGGGGAACTTGCCCAGAGTTGCTCAAGCATAAGCTAAGCTGTGCATACCCAGGCCCATTCTAAAATCAGGACATTATTCTAACAAAGTGATATAGCGGAGGTCTTAAGAACAAGTCCATATTTCCATTTCAGTGACTATCACAAGGATATGCATATAAACAGGCTTGCATCAAAGAAAGCAAACTAAAGAAGAAAGCAACAAGTTTTCAGATTTACTTCTATTTTGACGTCTAGGCCAAAACTTTCCTCATGGTGCTATACGGTAAGCAAATACTTTTCCCCCTACTTTCCTTTTCTGATTACTCCTATAATATCCCTGGAAATACCCCCTCAAAAAAACATTTGAGCGGTCAGACAACTGCCTAGAGAGAAAATGCCCCAGAGCAGAGAGGAGCTATTTATCCATCACCCAAAGCTCGGTGGGAAACTTCAAAAACACTCACTTCTGTCCTATTTCTGGACTCACCAAACAACTTTCTAATCAGTGAGGTGATCTCAAAGTGTCCCCATGAACAGAGAGGAGTGTCCTGAGCACTTGCCCGGTGCCCATCTTCCTGAAGTCCAATCTCCCACTGAAGGCACTCCTAGTATTCCGCTCCTTTGGCGGCACAATGCTATCACTTTGTTATTCCTCTATCTTTAGATTTCTGTAATTATACATTATGGTTCATGCATAAGTTTCAGTCTAACTTGCTTTGTATACAATAAACATTTCATCGATGCTGTCCAAATAAATAAGGCTGCCTGCCTTGTGCTTTTTATGGTCTCCCTAAGGTCATCTAGCTTTATTCTGCCTACTATTAAGAAAGCATTTCCCCCATATTCCATAATAATTTTATTTAAAAAAGAACACATCTCAAAGGCAAGAAGATAACTGCATAGAAAAGCAGCTTAAATTGGCCCCAAGTCTCACTGCAAAAGCCCTCTCCTGGAGGCTGACACTCACTGACTCCCAATCTCCGTAGACACATCTAACATGTTCCACTCCCACACCCACCCATCATTGACTGCAGCCAGGAAAAAGCCTGCTGATCTGGTATCTCCATCACTAGAAACCTCTATAAGGAGGATCTGCCCACTCTTGAAACTGACAAGGGCGTTATCAGTGCCTTCCAGAGATATCCCATTACTGCCAGAACCTTCTATCAGACCAGGAATTCATCTTCAAAGTGTTGACAGCAACTCACGTCATAACAAAAAGGGGTCATCCCATGCTGATGACAAGGAATGTGGGAGACCAAAGTCTGAGACACTAGATAGCTTCAGCTGATAAGGGTTTCTACAGAAGCCCAAAAAGATACTCTGAATTTGTGTTCTTAAACACATACTAAACTTGGGCAGTTCTCTGAAAGTCAAAAATGATGACAGGCAAAGCTAGGTATTTCCTAGGCATGAGCCACACATGACAGACCCAGGAGGAGAGCAGCCAACCCTTGAAGGTCTTTTCCACAGGACATCCCGACACCCAGACTATAACAGAAACCAGGTATTCGTACACAGCCTATGAGAAGAATGCTGCTTTGAATACTGGCATACAAGTCTTTGTGTGAATATATGTTTTCCCTATAAGTGGATTACTCTACGCTTATCCTTTTGAGGAACTGTCCGCCTGTTTTCCAGAGACTGAACCATTTTATATCCCCCTCAGCAGTGTCTGAGGATGGTACCCCATCCTCAACAACACTTGTTAGTCATTTCAACTGCAGTCATCTTAGCAGGTGTGAAGGGGTAGCTCGTTGTGGTTTCAGTTTGTATTTCCCTAATGGGTAACTGGGCTTCCCTGGTGGCTCAGATGGTCAAGGACCCGCCTGCAATGCAGGAGACCTAGGTTCGATCCCTGGGTTGGGAAGATCCCTTGGAGAAGGGAATGGCAACCCACTCCAGTATTCTTGCCTGGAGAATTCCACAGATGGAGGAGCCTAGTGGGCTAGAGTCCACGGGGTCGTAAAGAGTCGGACATGACTGAATGACTTTCACTTCACGTCAATGGCTAATTATGTCGAGCATCTTTTCATGTGCTTTTCTAGTTATTTCTGTACTTTCTCTGAAGAGATGTGTTATGATCCATTGGTAAAGTCAATAAAAGTTGAATCAATCAATGAAAACATGCAAATAGGGCCTTTTACATCCTGAGTGTTTGAGATTCTTTGACACTAGGGATAAGGGAGGAGCAGAATCTGGGGAAATTCTCTGTTGCCACAGATTAACAGAACTGCAAACCCTGTCTCTCCTCAGCACAACTGAGGGATGCAGGCAATGTCATCCCCATTCTTTAAAGGTACTGTTTGCTTAGCACCTGCTACCACCAAGGGACATGGAGATGAAGCTACGTGCACAGCCCTCAAAAAGTATACTGCCTATGAATAGAGGGACTACACTGACTTCCCCAAGGTCACTTAACCTGACTGACTGAATCCACAGCTTCCTGATGTGCAATTCCAAGTGTCACAGTACCCCATCAGGCTGGCAGGAAACAAAAGTCCAGGAAAGTCCACTGAAGGCATGGTGGGGGCTGGTGGGGGGAGCACAGAAGGCAGTAGCACTGTCAGGGCAGCAGGCCCCCACACTGGGTCCAGACTCACCAACTACCTTGGGAGGGTCAAGACTGACACAGGGGGCTGCAGTGCTAGCCTCTGCACCCAGCCACCCGACAGGACCCCCGCCGAGGCAATGCGCTGAGACCTGTAGCGCGCACTGCCTCTGCTTAGGCTGCAGGCAGTCACCAGCAATGATGGATTGAAATAGCAGAGCAGAGGCTTGCACAGCCCCGGCCCGCAGGAGACAGCAAAGCAGCTGGGGGCCGCAGCCACCCACAGGGGCAGTGTCTGTGCACCAGCTGAGACCCAGGCGGGCCCAACTCATGGTCATGCCTCTCCCGGCCCAGCTGAGCCCGGCTACACACCCCAGCCATGCTCAGGCCTCCTGCCGCCACATCCTCCTCTTGCCACATATCCCCATTGTAGAGAAGCAGCCAGGAGCCTCCCGGCTTGCATCTGTTGAAGCTAATTATCAACCTGGCTGAACAGCCATCTGGAGGGTGATGTCAAGTGTAATGGCACATTCACCAGGACCCTGGGTTTCCACCTCCCACCTATTCCTCAGCCAAAATCCCTTCTGTCTATGCCCTCTTCTCTCAAGGCATTCAGGAGACTCTAGCTGCCCACCCCAAACTTGAAGCTGGGTGGCCTTGGAAATCATTAAATAACATAAAGTGTACAGTCTTCATTAGGAAACAGTAAAAACAATGCCAATAAGGATGACATGGGCCACCATGCATGAAAGCTTTACCATGTGCCAATACTGTCCAAGGAACTCATGGGAGTCACCTCAGTTAATCGGCACAACAACTTCACAAGGTAGGTTTCATTAATGCCATTTTACAGAAGGGAAACTAAAACTTAGTGAAATCAAAGTCAACCAGCTAAGAAGTGGTGATGCTATATCTTTCTAACTCTAAAATGAATGCACTTCTACCTTGTAATTCTAAAGTGAGGTGGGAAAAATCTCAATTTATCCTGGTTGGGGGTCTCAACTACATTAAAGTGGTTTACAGTGAAATTCAGTCCCTGCTTAAGAAAACAGCTAAAGTTACTAGAAAAGGCTTAATCTAAAATGTCCACTTCTCGGGAATTCCTTGGAGGTACAGTGATTAGGACTCAACACTTTCACTGCTGGGACCCAGGTTTAATTCAATGTCTTGCTAGGGAGCTAAGATCCTGCAAGACACACAACATGGCAAAAAAAACCCAAAAAACACTTCTCTAATTTCACAATGTATATACCTCTGTTTAAAACATATGACACTTCATTCCATGATTTTGTTTTGCTTTAGAGCTCACCCCAGCAATTCTGCATTCTTAATGCCCAGCATATAAACCAGCACAGGACAGTCCCTTGAAAATTTTTGCTTAAATACTGATTCAGTCTTAATACATTTTTCACAACTCTGGCAAAACAGACCATTTGCACATTTAGAATGTCTGCACTATACATTTTTTAAATTGTTTCATTTTTACATTTTCTCAAATTTTACAGAAATATGTGAAAATGTAAATATTTATTAATAACATTATTTACCAAAGCTAATTTACCAGTGTGCCATCTCTAAGACAACAGGCCTGTCAAGGGTATTTGGAAAATACGTGCCACTCCTTTTAAAATTATAACTCTCAAAAAAAAAAAAATTATAACTCTTACCATGAATTCTGGCTGGCATTTAAAATAATCCTACTGACCAAAAAGCCATACTTTCATAGCCTCAGTATTTTTCTCCAAAGAATTATTTTATAAAAGAAAATGCATATATTCCTTAGTTTTTACATTCTTTAATTGGAAATGTGAAATATGTTAGCTTAAAAAAAAATTAGACTGCTTCAGTGAGGTAAAGCAGAGAAGTTCTATGACACATATCTTTCTTGACTTACAATTGAGTTACCTCCTAATAAGCCCATCATAAGTTGAAGATATCACTGTCGAAGATTAATTTGACACACCTAATCTACTGAACATCACAGCTTAGCCTAGCCTACCTTAAACATGTTCAGAACACTTACATTAGCCTACAGTTGGGCAAAATCATCTAATACAAAGCCTCCCTCATAACAGTGTTGCACATCTCATGTAATGGATTGAATGCTATATTGAAAGTGAAAAACACACTGGTTGTTTGGGTACAGAATGGTTCTAAGTGTATCTGTTGTTCGCCCTCACGATGGCTGATTTGGAGCTGTGGCTGCTAACGCTGCCCGGCATCATGAGAGCATATCATACTGCCCACTGCCAGCCGGGAAAAAAAATCAAAATACAAAATTTTATGTATGGTTTCTACTGAAGGCATATCACTTTCACATTCTTGTGAAGGTCAAAAATTCTAAGTCAGACTGTGTGGCTCTTCAAAGACTGGAAACAAAAGACATGCTTTCAAGCCCCTCAGCTCTCAAACAAAAATTAATTAATTAACACAAAGGAAAACAACTTCCTCCCATACCAACAAAAAACTGATATACTTTTACTGAGTTATCATTTTGGGTCTGAAAACTCCAGATATATAAGGGATATCCAGCAAGTCACTAACCTTTTCTCTCAAGTTTAATAGGCGACATGAAGGTCTGGTCTCTCAAACCAGGTACATCACACGGTGCTTGGCCAAGAGAGACAGGTAATGACTACGTATCTCTCGCCTTATGCACAAGGAACATTCCATTCAAACAAGGAAGAAAATCAACCAAAGTTAGCAAAACAGAAGTCTTAAGATCTGTGTCCAGGGAGCAACATCCCTTTATTCCAAGTGACAAGCATGTATCTCAAGTCCCACAGCCCACACCTGAGGTGGGCTGGGGGTCAGGGACCCCGGCTGGTTCTTGGTCTGTTCCCCACCAGCAGTGATTCCCTTCAAGTCCAATCAGATCACACCCCCACCCTGCTCAATACCGTCTAACGCCCCCAGGCACCCCAACCCATAATGAAAGCCAAAATCCTTACAGAGACCTCCAGGCTCTCTACAAACTGGGCCTGTGACCTCACTGGCTTACCCCCCACTTCTCCCTTGAAGACCACCCCAGCCACACTGGCCCTCAGGCTCCTTAAACACTCGAGGCACGCTGGGGCTCTGCCACGGTACGTGTGTGCACGTGTCAGTGTGTCTGTGTGTGCAAATGTCTGCTTGGCCTGTACCCTCAACCCCTCACCTCCTTCAGGTGTGAACCCTCCCAACCCCTTTCCTGCCTTAATTTCCTCTTTACCTCCTGTACCATCTGACTGAGGAACTTACCTTCCTCATTATCACCGTCACCAGATGCAAGCTCCGTGAAGTCAGGAGCTCCTGCTGAATTTTGCTCACTGCTGCAGCCCAGCACCCAGAGCAGCACATAGCTGGCACTCACTAAACATCCTCTGAATGAAGGCAGCACTGTGAACAGTTGGTTACACCATGCTCGACTGGAGAGCCACAGTGTGGCCTGGCCCTACTAACCCAGGGTTGCCATGTAAAATACAACTATGGCATGGGGTATATGTACATGAAAAATAATTTTTTGTTTATCTGCAACCCAACATTTCTTTTCCCCCTAAATCCGACAGCCTCAGTCCTCACTCCAGACTGTCAAACCCAGGTCATCCAGGTCACTGGCTGAGGCAGAGGTCTGAAGACATAATTGACAGCCAAAGGAGAGCTCATTTCCTCTCCTCACACCCTCTTCATCGAGGTCCCTGGTGATCCAGGTTCTGCCAGCTCTGGGTAGAAAAATGGGCCCATGCAGGCTAACCAAGCCACCATGCAGAGAACTCAATTCCGCCCCTCGGCTCTCCAAAAGGAACACGTTTTTTTCCTAAATCCCCATTTGGCCTGGTCTCAGAGAGGCCCAGATGCTCAGGTTCCCTCCCACCCTCCTCCGTGACTGTGAAAACCACACAGACAGAACATAAACAAGTCTCTAACTCCTGGCTCCCCGCACACTCCCGTCAGGGCCCAGAGCCTGGGCTCCTGCTCCACCTCTGGGTCGGACCATGTAGCTGTGTTTCGGACTCTATTTGGGGCTATAAGCTCCTGGAAGAGGATGTTTCTCTCCTCATCTGTTTGTTGTCATCAGGCCACCTTCTGTGACATGTGAGACAAGACTGAATATACATGAAAACAACAGTTTAGAGCTTAGAATAGAAATAAGTAACTAGGACACAGCCACACTATATCAAGGTTCTGAATAGTAAGGGACTTTTCAGATATACGCTCCCCATGGTTATTACCATATTTTTCATCTCCTGAGTCTTCCAACACGGGAGACCCCTAAAGTTTTCATTCTGTAGCCCAAATCTCAAGAACCAAAAATCTCTAAGTCCCTGGTACCCAAAGTCAGGTGGGTCATGGGATCTGGGGCAAAGATGGTTAGGGTTGGTACAGGTACAGAGAAGATTATATATCCTGGTAGGCATGCGAAGGTCCCAGATTATTTCTGTTTGCAGGTATTACCTTTAACACTGCTCCATTTATTCTCCAAAGTGTCTCAATTTGGACACTAAGCTATATGGTCAAACTGAGAATGACCTTGGCATCCTGGAGCCCAGGTCTATGTGACAGGAGGGAACAGTCATGCAGAAGCAACTGGGCTTAAGCCAGGCCAACTCACCCCCAGGACCGGAACTGGGGAAAGGGCCTCTGTGGGCAGCAGCTTCCAATATGAAAACAGAGGAGAGAGGGCTAATCTGTCTGATCCTTCCAGCTCTGAATGCTTGAGAGCAGCTGGGAGAGGTGCTTGTGCTCCCCTCCCACTGGGTCTGCACGGAGCACATGCAGGCCCACACGTCCCCCTCAGTTCCCAGGCACAGGCCGCCAGGAGCCCAGCCCTGGCTCGGAAGCATCCTCACATTAGGGCTGAGTGGCTGAAAAGTCAGTCTTTGATGTGACACAGAGACAAGCCAGGCCTGCTGCTTCTCACAGGTCACACCTACTGCCTCTGGGTTTTCTCCAATCTTCCTGGCCTTCAGGCTGGCCCCAAGAGACCACGCTGAAGCAGATAGGGTGCTGATTCCCTATGCTCCCCAGACTGTGATGTGTCTGCGAGGGGTTCCGGGAAGACTGTATTGTTACTCACTGCAGACTTGTAGCGCGCGCTTCTGAGTTGCAGCAGCTACGGTTAACAGGTGGCTGATGTCTCACCAACTACCAAAGGAAATTCAGCAACACGCTCAGGGAGACTGGGAGGAAGGAAATCACACTTCGGGCTTGGACCGGAGTTGGCTTTTAAGAAAAAAGGAAGGAGCCACACTGGATTGGGGTCCAACCATTAACACACTAGGGAGCCACAGATTAGAACATGTCAACACATTAGGCACCCCATTAATCTCATAGGTGTTTCCATCAGCATACCACCGAGGGACAAAGCTAAACACTTCAATACACTTAGTACAGTAAAAATGCATGAATTCAGGCTCCCTTGGCCCAGCATTTGTAAGGTTTCATGTGACACACAACATGCTTCCAAAGATATTCACAGGAGTGTTGAGTTGGGACTTGAGATATTGACTCAGTGCTTCAAATGGGTTCTCTCCCTTAGCCTTCCTTCCCTCTTTGCCTTTTCTCTGTCTCCTAGACAACCTCCAAGGTTTCTGTTCCAAACTCTGAGATGTTCCAAACCCTGGAACAATTTTCCAAAAATTGTTCTCAACCCAGAATGCTGAATTTCCAAGTGCCTGTTGGTTCCCACTCCATGAAAAGCTCCCAAAACCTTACACATTCCATACAACTCAAGCTCATGACCCCTATTCTGCCCCTTAAAACCTGTCCCTCCATGCTATATACCCTCCTTGTCTCTATCAATGCAGTTGCTCACACAGAT
Source organism: Odocoileus virginianus (assembly GCF_023699985.2). Lineage (NCBI taxonomy): Eukaryota > Metazoa > Chordata > Mammalia > Artiodactyla > Cervidae > Odocoileus > Odocoileus virginianus. Next base: position 36,544,499 of record NC_069683.1, on the reverse strand, counting down.
GAAACACTGTCATCTCTTTCCTTGCACTAAATCCTACCATGTCTTCTGATCTCTAACCTAACACCTTATCACAAATATCTGAAATACCTTTCCCACCCTGCCCCCTCCTTGTCACTCCCATAGCCTCTGACCTAGTTCAAGCCCTTCTGCCAGCAGTACTGCCGGAGCCTCCTTATGGGCCATGTGAGTGTTAGTCGCTCAGCTGTGTCCAACTCTTTGCAACCCCATGGGTTGTAGCCAGGCCCCTCTGCCCATGGGATTCTTCAGGCAAGAATACTGGAGTGGGTAGCCATTTTCTTCTCCAGGGGATCTTCCCAACCCAGAGATTGAACCCAGGTCTCCTGCATTGCAAGCAGAATTTAACTCTCCTTTAATACTATTTGTATATCCCAAAACAATAGTTTCTATACCCGGCCCGCACCTCAGCTCCAGGAATGTGATGCTTGTGCAGAGAAGTTGAACTCTGGTGCCCCAAAGCAACTGCCTGGTCCATTATTCCGCAGTCTTTCATCCTGCCCTTCCCAGCTTATAAGCCACTCTATTTCATTCATCCTTCTCAGCACCTCACACGCCAGCTCTGCCAGAACCCTACTGTTCCTGAGAACAGTATGTGTTTTCACAGCTCTCTTCCTTCAATCCTCTTCCTGTTCTTACTTGGTCCATTCCAAAAAGGCAGTCGACTAAGAGCAGGTAAAGGCAGGTAAGACTAAGAGCAAAGTATCCTGGCAGTCATGTAGACCTGGAAGATTTCTGAGTGTCCGCTCCACCACTCCGTACCATGGGACCTCAGGTGCCACTGTGTGGCCTAAACATCAGAAAAGCAGCTCACTTGGTGTTCACCAACACTGAAATATGGGAGATTCCCTCCACAGGTAGATCCCTGGGGGAAAAATACTGTGAACTGTGTTAGCAAATACACACAACTTAGCAGAGAACCTTTCTGTCTCGTTGGCACGTGTTTTCCAAGCTCTAAAAGCACTAGTGACCAGCACAGGGCATCTGTAGCGCTGACCAAAAGCTTCTGCAGGACTAACTTGCGGAGTGTGAGAATTGGGCTTTCTGCTCATCTCTTCGAGAGAGAGATGAGCAGGCCCAAAGGCAGCCTGCAAAGAGCAAAGCTGTTCACCTTGGACCGACTGTGGGAAACTGAGTTTCCCCAGACACTGCCTGGGAAAAAACACAAGAGCACCAGAACTAAAACCCTGGTCTTTGTCACACTTATTGTAACTTAAAAAGAAAACACACACATCTGGGTTAGTGACTCCTGGACAAAATCCCTGGCCTATATAACACTAATGGTGATTATTCTTTTGTGAAGAACACCTGGTTAGGTGACATCTGGATCCGAAGTTCACCGACATTTTAAGGGTAGCCAAGTACAATGTATCTAACAGTCTGGAATGCCTACCATGTACCAGGCAGGCACTTGTACCTCCATGTGTCTTGACTTTTACATTAGTTTTTCAGACTCAGTGTTCAGCTCCTGGCCTACTGCTGCCCACAGATTCAGCCACCTTCTCTTTCACTCAGTATCTCAATTAATTGGTATGTCCACCTACTTTGTCAGCATTCTCCTCTCATTTCATCTTTACTACTAGAAAAGTAAAAGAGTTTTATTACAATGGTAAGTAATATTTACTGACCACTTTCAAAAAGGGCCACGTATGATACTAAGTATATACATACACAAACAAACTGGCTTTATGAGTTATAATTCACATACAAAATACATTTAAAGCACACAATGCATTGATTTTTAGTATACTCACGGAGTTGTGTATGCCTCATCACAACCAATTTAGAACATGTTGATTATTTCAGAAAGAAATCCCAAATCCATTAGTAGTTACTCCACAACATTTCTCAAATCGTCCGGCTCTAAAAAACCATTCATCTACTTCCTGTCTCTAGACAGGCCTATTCTGGACATTTCATACAAATGGAATCACATAGTATGTAGTTTTGTGACTATCTTCTTTCACTTGAAACTCTTGTTTCAAGAGTTGTTTATATTGTATATATTAGTACTTGTTATTGTCAAATAATTATCCACTGTATGGATATACCACATTTTATTTACACATCCATCAGCTGATGGACATTTGGGATGTTTGTACTTTTTGGCTATTATGAATAATGTTGCCACAAATACTGGTAGACGAATTTTTGTAGGGACACCTGTTCTCACTTCTCTTGCGTACGATATCTAGGAGTGCAATTGACAGGTCACATGACAATTCTATGATGAACCTTCTGAAGAATTGCCAGACAGTTTTCCAGCATGGAGGAATCATTTTCTATTTCCACCACTAACGTAGAGGGGGCTTCCTTGGTGGCTCAGACAGTAAAGAATCTGCCTGCAATGTGGGAGACCCGGGTTCAGTCTCTGGGTCAGGAAGATCCCCTGGATATGGCAATGGCAACCCACTCCAGTATTCTTGCCTGGAGAATCCCACGGACAGAAAAGCCTGGCGGGCTACAGTCCATAGGGTCACAAAGAGTCAGACACGACTGAGCAACCAACAATTTCACTTTCTTTTCTTTCAGTATATGTATATGTATAAGGGTCATCATATTTTTACACCCATGCCAACACTTGTTGCCAATGTTTTTGGCTATTGCCATGCTAGTGGATAAGATGTAGTATCTCACTGTGGTTTTTAATCTGCAATTCTCTAATGTCTAATGATGTTGAGCAGTTTTGCATGTGCTTATTGACCACTGTTTATCTCCATTGAAGAAATGTCTATCTAGATCATCTGCCTATTCTTTTTGGTCTTTTCATTAAGAGTTGTAAGAATTCTTTATCCATTCTAGATACAAGCCCCTTATCAGATTTATAACCTGAAAAGTTTTGTCTTATTCTCTGAGTTGTCTTTTTATTAAAGGACAAAAGTTTATAATTTTGATGAAGTATCAGTTTATCTATTTTTACTTTTATTACTCATGCTTTTGGTGTCAAATCCAAGATGGCTAACCGAAAGTCAGAAAGACTTAGTCTCATGTTTCGTTGTTTTTTTCCCTGGAGTTTTATAGTTTTAGCTCTTACATTGATATCTATGATTGATTTTGAGTTGATTATAGTGTACGAGAAACGGATCCACACTTCATTCTTTGCATGTGTATATTCAATAGTCCCAGCACCATTTGTTGAAAAGACTACTGTTTTCCACTTAACATCATCTTGACACATTTGCTGAAAATAAACTGACCGTAAGTGTGAGGGTTTATTTCTGGACTCTTGATTCGATTCCACTGAGGTGCATCCCTAACTTGATACTAGTACCATATTATCTTAAGATTGTAGCTCTGTAATAAGTTAAGAAATCAAAAAGTATGAATTCTCCAATTTTTTTCTTCTTTTTCAAGATTGTTTTGTCTCTTCTGGGTCTCCTGAATTTCCATGTGAACTTTAGGATTACCTTATCAGTTTCTACAAAGAAGTTAACTGAGTTTTGATAGATTTTACAGTGAATCTATAGATCAATTTGGTGATGACTGCCATCTTACTTATATTAAGTCTTCCAATCCATAAACACAGAATATCTTCTAAGTGTGATGTTAACAGTGGATTTTTCATAAATGCCCTTTATCAGTAAGGAAGTTCTCTTCTATTTCTAGTTTGCTGAGTGTAAATGTCACAAAGAGGTCCTGGATTTTGTCAAACACTTTTCCTGCATTTACTGCAATGATAATGTGATTTTTGTTCTTTATTGATGAGATGCATTATATTAACTCATTTCAAATTTTAATCTAACCTTGCATTCCTGGAGTAGATCTCACTTAGACACCGTGTGGAATCCTTTCTATACGTTGCAGGATTTAGTTTGCAAGTATTTTGTTAAGGACATCTGTATTGATATTCATAAAAGGTTTTGGTCTATAGTTTTCTTATAAAGTCTTCGGTTTTGCTATCAAGGTTAACATATCAAGGTTAACTTCTTCTCAAAGAAGAAGTTGGGCATGCAAAACGTTTTCATGCATTATCTTACATAACCTTCCCATCAAACTTGTAAGACGGGCACTTGAATTGGCCTCATTTATCAGATGAGGAAACAGAGGTCCAAGAATACTAACTTGCCCATTGTTACAGATCCACTGAAGTAGCAGAGCCGGGATCTAAACCCAGACAGACCTCACTCCTGACCCTATGCTCTTAATCACCACAAAGAACTTACTCCTTTCAGCTAACTGACAAGCCCTCATGCAAATCAGACACTAACTAGATTAGAGGCAAGTTAAATCTACACTAACCAGATTTTGTCACAAAGATCTTATAACCCACCCTAACTTAACATGTTCTGAACTCCACAGAGATAGTTTACTGGGTTCATTGTTCCAAAGAAGTGAGTCGTTGGGAATCGACAATGTCACCTTAGAATAATCAGCGGTTGAAGTAATGTTCAGACACCTAAAACTAAACCTAGAGTCAACCTGAAAAAAGTAATGGGCACACACATCTCTCAGTTAGAGACATCCTGGATAAGTTTACCAACATATTGTGTCAGGTATATACTGGGGGGAAAACTGTCAAAGACTACCTTTATAGGGATGAACTTTCTGACTTATAAAAATCAAACTGGGATGAGAAATAGGTAGATTCTGTCACCAAAATAACCAAATCAAGCACAATATTCCTTTATAGCCCTAAATGTCCTGGACAAAACCATTGTGATATTGCCATAGATGTAAACTAAAATGAACTACTCTCATTTGTAACACCTCAAGCACAGGGTCAATATGTTTAGAACAGAAAACTATAAACATGGGAGTAAGGTGTATACTCAGCTCTTCTTCACCAAGGGGTTCCTCAAGATAAGAAGTTCTAATGGAAAACATCGTGGGCCATGTGCCTCAGCTCCTTAACTATGAAGTTATAATCCTTGCCCTCATTATTTCATTAGAATGCTGTAAGTGTGATGACAAGGATGTGGGAAAAACATCTTATAGAGAAAAAAGATTAAATTATTATCACCAGCAACTTTCACTAATTCAAACATATTCTGAAGGCCTAATGTGTGCCAGGCACTATGCTACGGGCAGGAGATACAAATACACACGTTAAAAGTGAGTCTGAAAAGTGCTTTGACAGGTGGTCAGATACTGTGAGGGACTTCCCTGGTAGTCCTGTGGCTGAGGCTCTGTGCTCCCAATGCAGGGGACCCGGGTTTGATCTCTTGTTGGGGAATTATATCCCACATGCCACAACTAAGACCCAGCACAGCCAAATAAATAGATAAATCTTAAAAAAATAAAATAAAATACTGTGGCAACACAAAGGAGGGAGCAAGCAGCTCTGCCTGTGGAGACTAAAGAAGACTTTGGGGGCAAGGGGGGCCCTCTTAACCAGGGTCTTGAAAGGCCAGTAGGAGTTTACCAGAAAACAGAATGAAGACTCTCCTGGATACCAGGAAGCCCATTCTCCCTTTTACACTGTTTCCCTGGAACCAAAACTCTCTTCCACACACAAGGCAGCGACGTAGGGACATGGTCCAGACCCTCAGGTTCCTGTTCTCAGAGGCAGCAGAAGATGGTGGTTAAGAGCTCAGGTGACGGAGCCAAGCTGAATGGGGTTTATGTCCTGCCTTCTGGAGGTCTAAGCTACATGATCCCGGGCAATTTACTGAAACTTTCTAGGCCTTGGTTTCCTCATCCTAATGTGGGAATAATAATGGTGGCTACTGATTTGTAATGAGGATTAAATGAGTTGATGTTAAGCATTTAGAAGTTTCTGGCACATTGCAAGCACTGGATAAATTATTTATTATTATTAATCCCTGTCACAATGCCTGCCCTGGTCAGTCCAGGCCTAAGATTTGTCCATCTCAAAAGGCCCCTATCCCAGTGCATGCGGTCATCCCACCTGGCAATTCCCTTCACCTAACAACTGTTCATGACTGCTGTCTCGGGACACATAGGAACTGACAGAATGCTTCCTAATACTCATGGCTTACGATCCGAGTAACCCAAATAGCATCTTCCATAGTCAGGATCGTATCGCCACTGCATTCGGTGTGTTGCCGTGAGACAGCAAACACAAAGGCACATCCAAGTACAGAGATTGCAATGACAGTTGAATAAACATGCAATCCAATACCTCACATCTGGCGTGTCATCAGCCCCAGCACCTTATTCACAATCAAATACGTGTAAGGCGGTGGCTACTTTATAGGTACAAATGTCTTTATCAGGACATTAACGTGCACCAAACATCTCTCAATAAAAAGCAGTCATAAACAATCTTTTTAAGCAGTCACAGAAGCTAACGTGTTTGTAATGGAACCATTCATCTAAGAGACAGCTGCCAAAGCCCATCTCAGCACAATAGCAAGCAAGTCATGGAGCATAGAGGCAGACCCAGGGAAGAGGGTAGGCACAGATGAGTAATTGGGACCTTTGCAAATGGCTGGAGTGGGGGTGGGGGATGACTCAGCTTATTAACATATCTTCAATATTACCCTGATGCTGCAAAGCTCTGGGGGGTGACCAATTACATTTCCCCAATAGCACTCTCTTTGAAGGTAACTTAAAAAGTTCCTGCAGCCATTCCAAAAAGAACAATGTCTATAGAAATGTTCAGCTAATGACCAATTTCACTGCTGGGGAGCAGGGTGTCAAAAAAGCCAAAACACTATATAAATTCTTTTTTTAATAAATTAAATGTTCTGGGCAGGAAATTTCACTGTCACATCTTTCAGACTGCATTCTAAAAGGATAAAAAAGAGAGGGGTGTATTCTGATACAGCAAGAGGCTTTAAAGAAATAATATTCATATGGACTTTGATGAACAATTTGATTTTACGATATACCTGGAATTGAAGCATTTGAGAAGGGAAGGTGGGCAGATGCAATAATCTGCAGTGAAGGCATAGCAGGTTAACATCAGGTAAATGAAATATACCCGTGATTAAATCAAATGATTATAATCAAAGGAGAATTTATAGCACTCTGTACAGTCTCCAGAGTGTTTTCATACTCTAAAAGCCACCCACCTCTGCCTAAAGGCAACACAAGTACAAGGTTACCTGCCAGGAATCTGTTACAAAGAATAACAGGACCATTAAAAAGACTACCGACATTCTTAAAAGATGGGCCCGCAGCACTCCAAGAATAAAGCTTGTCCGCCCTACAGAACAAGTGAAACGATAAATACTGGTTTGGCAGAGATGCGGGGCCTGTCCATTCTTCTGTAGTAGCTTGCTGTGAGCACGTGGACACTGGAAGAATGGATCTGAACGTGTTCCAGTCTTTCTTCCACCACCATATTACCATAAAACATGAATGCCAGAATAATGCCACTGTTAGTCTGGACAGCTGACTGACAGATCCAACTGACCCAGCACCTGTTGAACTCCCGGACCAATGTCCTGAATCGTATAGTAAGAACACCCTGTCCTGCTTCCTGGCCACAGCACCCCACTCTCTGACCACCTGTCTCTGCAGGTCGGGGCCTCAGCCATGCACCCACGGAAGGGAGAGCTTGCTGGCACCAGCTCCTCCCCCAGCACCCCTCTCCTGCCCACCGGGACCTTGGAGTGCCCCTCCCACAACCAAACCCCAGGTGAACACCACTCCAGTGTCAACCTGGATGATACGATTTGCTTCTCATTCTTGTTATTGGCCATATTTTTCTTTAATGAGTCTTTCTTGCTCAGAATCAGAGGATAAAAATAAATGATATAGTTATTTTTCCTCTAATTCCAAAAGTAACATATGTTCACTATTAGGCGAAAAAAAAAAAAAAAACTCCATTAATATAGAACTATGTAATAGAAACGGAGTTCCCCATGAATCCATCCCCTGAAGCAACTGCTATTTACATGTTGTAAATTCCTTCAAATTTTTTCTATGACCTTAAGCACAACATATTTATATACTTTCATTTACTGCGTTGAGCATTCTCTAAGACAGGCTCTTTACTACAGAGATCAGCAGAACAATATCATAACAATGCTAATTTGGAAAATGACCAGTTTAAATATTCATTATCAAAGAAATGGGATATATGTTATAAATAACAACAGTAGTAAGAAATTAAGGCACAATCTCAAGTGAAATGCTCTAGAGGGGAGAGGAACTGAAGCCCTAGATGTGGAAGTCAGTGGGAACAGAACAAATACAGGTGGTGGAACCCAGGGCCATGCAGCTAAGAACCAGCAGGTTCTTGAGCCCATCCACGCCCCCCTCACCTTCCATGCAGTGGAAGTTGCTCCTCCAGCACCTGCCCACTCCCACTGATCCCTTCTATCACCTGTGACTCTGACCCAGACAAGTGTATCCTGACATCCCCTCTCCAACATCTTCTTTGGCAGAAACGCTGAAAGGGGGGATACCATTCAATTGCTCCCTTAACCAAACAACCCTCTACGTAGGCTAGACAGGCTTACCTGAGTGGTTGCTCCAAAACATCCATTCTTACCTTTCTAACATGCTGGGAACAGGCTTAACCCCAGAAAAGCATTATTTGTAAGATTTAGTTCAAAACATTTTTCCACACATAATTGTATTTTCTCATGTATAATTGCATTTTCTCTCAACATCACTGAGAGATACGGAGAAATTGATTTCCTCACCCCATTCTACAGATGATAGCAACAAGGCACAGATACACTCAAACAGGTGAAGTTTCAGAGCAGCCAAAGACTTTGGGAAGAGAGAGGTGGAAAATGTTAGGGTTTTCTTGTAACCCCAGTGTTCCCTCTGCCTGGCTGTTCTGCCACCTGCTCTTCTCTAGGCCCATGCCATTCACATCAATATTAAATTCTCTCCATTCACACCCATGGGGTCATGTCCTCCTCCAGGAAATCCCCCTAACACCTGGTTTCTTTGGTAGGCTTATTTACAAATTCACAGTGTACTGCAGTGGACTTCAACATCAACGTGATTAACCAACCCGATGCTGACAAGTCTCCCTATGTCTTACTTCCTCGTCTCCAGTGGCCATCGCCCACATTCATATCAGTTGACCATATTTGCAGCCACACCTCGAAACTCATCACTGAAATCTCTCCACCTCTAATCTCAGATGCTTCCTCTCCCGTGCGTGACCACAGCCTCCTGTCTGGCCACCTCTCCTGTGTGTACAGAGCCTCTAAGAGCACATGTCATGACTCGTCAGCAGCTCCAGCTTCACCCTGTCCCTGTCCCCACCGAGACTGGTGCAAACACGCACTCACTAGCACTTTAGCGTCTCTGGTCCCAAGCCCTGACATTGCCACAATTTAGAGACACCAATAATCCCCTAGCAGAAAAAAATATATATGTATCCCATAATAATGCCAGTGGCTTTTCCCAAAAGTAATACTCTCGCCTTATACAAAAATTAATTCAAAAAAAGGTCACAGATTGAGATGTAAAACATAAAACCAGAAGCCTTTTAGAACATAGAAGAAAATCTTCAGTACCCAAGGCTAGGCAATGAGTTCTTAGACTTGACATCGAAAGTACAAACCGTGAAGCAGCTAAGCCTGTGCACCATAAAAGGGAAAATTAATAAATTGGATCTCATCAAAATGTAACACTTATCCACGTGAAGAAGATGAGAAGATAGGCTACAGACAAGAAGAACACAGCTGCAAACTACATATCAAAGGACTCATATCTAAAATAAAGAACTCCCAAAACTCAGCAGTAAGAATATAAATAATCCAATTAAAAGGGGGACAAAAGACATGAACAGACATTTCTCTGTATATACATCTCTGTATATCTCTGTATTCTGTATATATCATCTGTATATCTCTGTATATTCTCTGAAGAGAATATACAGATGACAAAGAGGTACATGAAAAGATGTTTCACATCATTAGTCACTGGGGAAATGCAATTTAAAACCACATGGGATATCACCACACATCTATCAGAAAGGTTAGAACAAACAATAGTGACAACACCAAATGCTGGTGAGGATGCAGAGAACTTAGACTGCAGGTGAGAATGTAAAATGGTACAGCTGCTCAGAAGAACAGCTGAGTAGTTTTTAAAAAAAAGAAAGAAAGCTGAAGATACAACTACCATTTGACCCAGCAATGATGCATTTATCCCACAGAAATGAAAACTGCATTTACCCAAAAAACTGTATATAGGGCTTCTCTGGTAGCTTAGTGGTAAATAATCCACCTGGTAACGCAGGAGATACAGGTTCGATGCCTGATTTGGGAAGATCCCACATGCCCTGGAACAACTAAGCCCATGCATCAGAACTGTAGAGCCTGTGCTCTAGAGCCTGGGAACCACAACGAGTGAGCCACGTGCTACAAAACTGAAGCCCGCCTGCCCTAGAGCCCCTGCCACACAAGACAGGCCACCACAACGAGAAGCCCGCGTGCCGCAGCTAGAGAGCAGACCTCACTTACCGCAGCTAGAGAAAAGCCGTGCCATCAACACCGACCTAGCACCGCGAAGTATAAATGCATAAACTTTCTAGAAAATTTGTGTATAAATGGTCATAGCAGCTTTATTTGTAATAGCCAAAAGCTAGACTCAACTCGATACCCTTGAACAGGTGAATGGTTAAACACACTGTGATACATACAGGCTAGAGAACTGCTCAGCAGTCAAAGGAACAAACTACTGATATACAACAACCAACCTGGATGAATCTCCAAGGAATTATGATGAATGGGAAAAAGCCAACCCTAAAAAGTTGCATAGAGTATGCCTGCACTAGATGACATGCTTGAAACGGCAAAATTTTAGAAATAAAGAATAACTCATGGTTGCCAGGATTCAGGGATAAGGTCAGAGGAAGCAGAACAGGGATGGGTATGGTGACAAAGGGCAACCCTGGGAATCCTGGTGGTGCTGGAACTGTTCTGCATCATCGTGGTGTGGCTATACATACCACGCAGGTGATAACGTTGTACACAACTTAATAAAACACACATACACAAATGAGCACCAGTAGAGTTGTATTCAGAGTACACTCTGAATAAGATCAGTGGTTTATAGTGACATTAATATCCTGGTTTTGATATTACAGTTTTGAAAATGTAACCACTGGGGGAAAACGGACCAAGTGTACAAAGAATCTCTGTACTATTTCTTACAATTGCATGTGAATCTACAATTATCTCAATAAAAAATTTCAATTAAAAGAAGAAAGGAATGCTCTCCAGCTTCTCTCAGGCCCTTCCTCCACTGCTCACGATTCTTTTACTCACCCCTGTCCCTCCATATCCAGTTCCCCTACAGTATCTCTACTAAGCTTGCTCTACTTTTCAGAAGCCCATAACCCAGCTCAGCCCACAAGGCCTTACTTCTCATCTGAAGACAGGAATCACTATGCCCTCCCTGTACCCTCTACCTGAACCTTCTCCTGCATGAGACTAAAAGAAGTGCTTCTCCTTTTAAGGTCTCTTCCTGGTTCTATTCCACCAATAACTCCTCAACTACATATATATCCCTCTCTACTAACCAAGGGCTTCCCTTGTGGCTCAACTGGTAAAGAATCCACCTGCAATGCGGGACACCTGGATTCAATCCCTGGATTGGGAAGATCCTCTGGAAAAGGGAAAGGCTACCCACTCCAGTATTCTGGCCTGGAGAATTCCATGGACTAGAGAATGTCCATAGGGTCACAAAGAGTCGGACATGACTGAGTGACGTTCACTACTAACCAAATGGCCAAGTCTCTCTCCCCTGTTCTAAAATAAGCCTTCCTTTAACTTTCTATGCCCTTCAAGATATCATCTCAACGCTCTTTCTGCACATGGCAAACCTGGGCCATGGTAATCTTTCTTCTCTATACAGAGGGAGTATTAACTGAATTATGCAGTTCATTTCCTATACCCAAACTTTGTAAGGACTGTTTCAAATGTCAGTCTCATTCTTTTCTCATTAGTTTCTTTTACCAGCTCTAGAAATGTAGCCCTCTCCTCTTGGGCCCAGGTTATAGTTTAGCCCAGTGACTCTCAAACCTGCCTGATCACCCGAATTATCCAGAGAGCTTTTAAAAACGTAAGATTCTCAGACCACACTCAGAGATTCTGATTCAACCAGTTTGAGTCAGTTATGTCTCTTTTTTTAAGCTTCTCGAGTGTTTCTGCGGATGATGATCAGGCTTGTGAACCACTGATGATGGGTTTCCCTTTTTCTTAAAAAGGCAACTTCTTTATCTTCCCACAAATACAGACACCCCATTTAAAATCCATGCTGGTCTAACCACAATACATGGGAGCCTAAGTGTATCGCCCATTCTTATCTCTTCTCTGCTGATGAGCCCCCAAACTACCCCTGCAACTCCAGGCTGCCTGAGCTCCAAGCAGGAATTTCCAAACCCCACAGATCATCCTCATGTGGATGGCCCCCCGAGTACACCTCCAACACAGGACAAAATCCAACTCTCCATTTCTCCACTCTACAAACTGCATCGCTTGTCTTCATTCCCCATCCATTTAATCGTCCCACATGTTCTCCCCATCGCCCACAAGCAGAAAGAACCCTGGAATCATCTTCAACCCCTCCTTCTCTTTCACAAATCGCATCCTGTCAGCCAGTCCTGTTGGTTCTACCCATGAAGCTTCTCCACCAGGACTGCAGTTTAAGCTCATCCTCTGCAATAGTAATCTAACTTGTCTTCACGCCTTCAGAGCTGGCTTTGTCAAACACAGGCTGAGTCACAACCATCTCTCTTGAAACCATGCAATGGCTTCCTCTGTCCCCCGGATAAGCACCAGACACCACGGCGTGGCACTCCAGGCCTCCATGACACAGCGCCAGCCCACATTTCCAGGCTCAACTACCATCCCCCTCCAGGACACATCCTCGTTTCTAAGAGCACCAGAGTGGCTCCTTTCAGGACTCTGTGCCTTTATCATGCTGTTCCCTTAGGCCTGAATGCCCTTCCCCTTCTCTCTCTCCCCACAGTAGGCAATATAAACCTAGGCTTCAGAAATCCCCTCATGTTCTATGCAACAACTCTGTGCACAAGCCTGAGTTTTTTTTTGAAGAAGAGATCCACAACTTTCTATAGATTCTCAGAAAAGGGAGGGGGGGTGGGGGGCGGGTCTGCCATTCAAAAGAAGTTTAAAAACAAAAAACATTTTAAAAATTTTAAAAAGGAAAAATGACAAGAGAGATCTCTGAGTAATGAGAAAATATCTGTACTCCTTCCTATGTGCTAAATCAGTTTCCAAAATCAAAAAAATAAAAATAAAAATTTAAAAAAGCAAAAAACACTAAGTGGTCTTTTCCCACTGAGGGTTGGCTCACCTGAATCTGCCTCTCAGACTCTGATTCTTTCATTTTTTTGCATTTTCAAATATAGATATGTGCATTCCCCAATATAAATAATCACACTCTCTGCTGCCCTACCACTGAACTGTCAATGTCTCTAGTATACAGTGTACTTCCTTCCATATCAATATTGTAGTTAATTGTCTTAACTGGCTTGTTGTATTAAGCTGACTTTCAAATGTCAACTCCACCATTTATTTACTGTGGCCTTGAGCACGTAACTTGATTTTGGAGGGCCTCAGCTTTCTTGGATGTAAAATGGGGATCACCAGGGTTCTCTGCTGGTTCAGACAGTAAAGAACCTGCCCGCAATGCGGGAGATCTGGGTTCGATCCCTGGGTTGGGAAGATCCCCTGGAGGAGGGCGCGGCAACCCATTCCAGTATTCTTGCCTGGAGAATTCCCATGGACAGAGGAGCCTGGCGGCTACAGTCCATGGGGTCTCTAAGTCAGACACGACTGAGCGGCTAAGCATGCAAGCACAGGGTAACCTACACCATCGGTTTGTTCTGAGGAATAAACAAGACAACACATTCTAAAGCAATGAGAAAGTGCCTGGTACACAGTAAGTGGTCACACAGGTCAGTTCTCTTAATTATCCTACATCTGTAGTCCCCATTCACAGTCAAAGCACAGGACAGGTCCTCACTAAATGATTTACAAATCCATGTCTTCTGAATGCCAGTGCTCACCCGCTGCCACAGAAAGCTGTTGAAAAGCTTAACTTTTCAACTTGGTAATAATTTAATATTCTCTGTCTCTTACCTTTTTTTTTTTCCCTCCCTCATGACCAATTCTCAAGCCATCCTAATTAGCTATTTTTTATCTGAATTTCACAAGGACTCACACCTTGTGCACAAACCTTTGTAGGCCAGACCCCCACTATGTTAAACTTTCCCAACACAAACACTGATGACGTTGGCTTTGCTATTCTCCCAGGAACAAAACTATTTCAAAATCCCCCATTACTCATCGGTTCTGAGTATCCCAGAATTAACCCTTGCTCTACCATGGAGCCGATGAGTAGAAATCCTTCCTACCATTTGAACTAACATCTGGCAGCCCCCAGAGCAAACACCAGAGTTTCTTCCTTCTCAAGGCTAGGAAGACCCTTAAATATACAAATATCTTTCTCTCTCTTTTTCTCTGTTTTCTCCCTTCCTTTCCAGCCAGCTCCTCTTGCGGCTCAGAGGCTTACTTACTCATCTTTCTTTGTCTTAAGCAATAACCCCCACATGCATATACTCAACAAACATCACTGACATCTTCTCTGTCCAGCAAGACAGCCCGTGCCTTGTGGGGCTTCTAGCCTGTTCTAAGGGCACAATGCTTTGTACTTTACATTTTCTGCCAATTCACTCGAAATAATATCCCACATCACAGGTCAGACAGAAAGAGGAAATCAAAGATGCCACATGATGTTCAGATGAGGAACTGGGATGAACAAGTTCAGCTCAGGCCACAAGGATCACTCTCCCAAAGCCTGGCAATCCTCTAGGGCCCAGAGCCTGCAGCCACTTCTGCACCAGGGCTTCTGGGGCCTCCATAGATGTGGACCACCTTCCTGGTCCTCACAGAAACTATGGGAAAGTTCACTGTCTTACACAGCGATGCCCCTACATTCCTGTGACCAGTTCTGATTACATTCCCTTGACCAGTTCTGATCGGAAGGGGCCAGGGGTCCTCGGATATCAGCCTCTTTGCCTGTACTGATTAACTGGTAACATTTGTGCCTGCCTGTGTGCACGCCTTCTGAGGTCCCCTTGTCAGCTCTGCCCCACCTCACTGAACCTGTCCCTTCTCTCTTCTATCTTGTACTTCTATGAAGTAAGCAAAGAGGCAAGTCCAACTCCTGCGCTCTCCTGGCTGGGAAGCCTCAGGTCAGCAACAGGGGAAGACCTGTTAGAGAGGCCTAGCCCAGAGATGCCTTCCTCTTCATCTTCTCTATGCCTCACAACTGAGCTCTCTAGGGCTGATCAGTAGGCCTGGCATCCTAGCAAGAAAGGGGCACCCCTGGAGCTCTCTTGAGCAAGAACCCTGAAGATAACTGCTCACAAAAGGAGAAAGTCATTGTTCAGCGACTGCTCTGCCCAAGTTGCCTGTGGGACCCCAGGGCACCAGAATCTTCCAGACATCTTTCTGGCTACCACCAAGGCCAGCCTTGTGATCTAGGATCCTCCCCACTGCGATATTTGAGAAGCCTTCTTCCTGCCAGCATTGGGCCAGGTGCCCTGGACACTGGTGGCCAAGAACAGGCTTCAAAAGGCTAAGTGGAAGGTGACCATCTTCAAAGGCTCTCAGACTTCCCAGAAAGCTCTGGCACACAGTCCTGACCTCAGGTCAGTGTTTCCTGCAAATAAACTTATGATGGCTCCATAAGGGCAGGGATCATATCTGTCTGGCTTACTGCTGTATCCCTGAAAATGCCTAGTATGGGGGCTGGAATACAGGCGGTACTTAATACTGACTTGTTGAATTTATTTACAATGACCTCCAGCAAGGAAGGAAAGAACCTATGTTTGGGAGTCAGATAGAGTCGGTTTTGAAAGCATCCATCTGTACCATTTATACTGGTCTCGCACAAGCCACTTTATCTCTTTTAGCTCTCTCATCTGCAAAGTGAGACTCACAAAATCGACCTCAAAATGTTGTGAGAATGAGATGGAAGTTGCAACTTACCCAGTGTCTAATGTCTAGAAGGGGCAGAGCCAGGCTTCATAACAATTCCATAGGCCAAGATTTAAGGTGCTACATTTGCATGTCTCTGAGGCAAGCAGCCAGTGAATGTTAGCTCCGGTCCCTAACTTGATTATGGGCGATACTTGACCACACTGCCTGACTAGGGTTTTCAGGTACAATAGAAAACACATCTAGACAAATCCCCTGATTCACTGTTTTGTTCTGTCTTGTGTTAAAAACTGTGGACTGCTCCTACAAAACTCAATTCCAGACAGCTTTGCTGATCAAGAATGCCTCGCCATCTTGTCCCCATGCTATCTCCTCCACAACTATCTACAAAGATACACAGAGAAACACCTATGTAAAAATAAGAAAAAGAAAAGAAATAGAAAACACGGAGAAAGAGAGGGAATGAGTTTGCAAGCTCTTGGGAACAGTCAAAGAAGTCTCACCCTCCTTCTAATAATCCCTAAGAACAACTGCCAACCCACAAGGTGCTGCAGGCAGAAATAATCTGTCCACATGGAGACGAACTACACAAAGGCTTGGCCTCTCCACAGACCCAGGTAGCATAGGAAAAATTAAGCCATCTTTTCTAATGGCCCAAACCTCATCAAAAAGAGAGCTTTCCGTTTTTCCCCTCTGTAAGACTGCATTTGCCCTACTGCCAACCACAGAGAAGATTTCATTACCAAATAAATCAGTGCTGCACTTGACCTTGCCTCTCCAAAGGCTCGGGATTAGTGACATCACAATACTCTACAGATGCTCAGAAAATATCAAAATAACCCCCTCAAGTCAAAAACACTTGGTATTTCACTAAAAGGCATTAAATTATTTTGATCTCACTCCATGGAATCCTAAATGCTTTCAATGTTTTCATTTTCAAAATGCTTAAGAGAAAAAGCATGCTCTTAGGACCTTCAGAAACCCCGGCTCCCAGTCTGGTTTGTGTCCTGATTCACACATGGTGAGATGGGGAACAGGCCTGTAGCCAAGGAATAGCAGCTCGGCCCCAACATCACTCATATGACTCTATCCCCAAGTGGCTGGAGCCTCACTGTGCAGGCTCCCAAACCAATCTTCTCTCATCCTCAGTTACAGGTAGGTTACAGGCAGCTCCCAGGCATCCAAGGCAGTTTCTCTTAAGGGGTCCAGTCTCTACCTCCCATAAACCTGATAACCACCATGTTTTCCTTTCAAAGCATCAGGAGAAGCAAAGCTCCTCCACGCTGGCCAGCTGCCTGGACAAGGAGGCCACCGCAGGGCTACCGCAGCAAATGTGATTCTTGTACCCCTAATCAGGACACATAGTCTTGCAGTTATAATTTCTAATGCTGCTCACTCAAAATGACTGCCCAATTTTAAGTCAGGTTGGTCACCAACACTGTCAGAAAATGTAACGTGGCCTTCAGGGAAAAGAACACATACATCAAGAACATGTACTCTCAGGAAACACTCGGAATCTGATTACTCTCAGTATTAACAACATGCTCCACAACCAGCGCATGTTTGTCAACAGACTGGTCACTCTTACTGAGGGACAAGTCACAAATCCAGAATCATAAAACATCCAAGTCCCAAGGATCACAGATATCATCTACTTTACCCTCGTTCTGTACAAGGGAGAAAACTCACAGACCAAGGGCAGGATCATTCAAGTTCACTATGGGTAGATGACTCAAATCCAGAGCTTCTCACAGTTCTCTTACCTAGCCTGCTGCTTTTGACCCCAAACTAACATCAAGTGTCCTTTTGCAAATTATTTTCACAGAAAAATGTTTTTTATGATGGAGTTACAGGCAAATTGGTTCAATCTACCATGGCTGGTACCTAAAAAGTAAAAGCAATGGAGGAAAAAAACTGGAGTTGAAAAAAATAACATTTGCTTTGAACTGTGTTCCTATCCCCAGTCCAGAAACCTGGTTCCTAAAGGGATAGTGCTGTTTCCAGTATTCCCAGTGAGAAATGAAAGGCAGGAGTATGTCTTCCCAACTGGCATGTCCAACACTAGGCCAGTTTTTTTTAGATTAAAATAATTTCTAGGTAAACAAATGGGTGTTGTACAAGGTACAGTGGCCCGAAGTCACCTTCACTACTCCTAATAAAACCTGCTTCAAAGAAGGCTCAAAGATTAAAGTGCTCTTCTCTGCCTTTAAAATGGGGAAGTTGCATTTTTAGGTATGAAAACGAGACCTTGAAAGCAAACAACCAGACTGAGAAAGGGTAGCCCAGGAAAGATACAATCACACAGAAAACCAGAGGCCCTGAAACTTTCTACCCACAGCAGCTGAGATGTTTCACCCCGAGTCCATTTCACCAGACATGAAGAAGCTTCTCTGGCTACAAAGGATCACATGAGAACATAAAACAAACACGGAAGGTTTGGGTTCTTTCTCTCTCTCCTGTGTGTGTGTGTGTGTGACACAGACTGGCCAAGGAAGAGACACTCTAATGCTGCAGAAAGCAAGATTTTCCTTGTTTCCATTACATCATCCACACTGGAGGGGGAGGGCCGGGTGGGGGCACAGCTGGTGGCAGCTGCACCACCATCTGCTTTCCCCTTCGCAGTGTATGCGAGCCTGGTCTGCAGCCTCCTACGGCTCCTGATAGACGAGCTGCAGTATTAAAGGTGCAACACCCTATTATGGAAAAGCTTTCAAACTGTTTAGAGATAAATCACTCCCGTGATAAGTTAACAACCTCCGGTAGGCTGCTGAGCCAGTTCTCTTTGACTTTAGGTTATTTGTTTGCATCTCTTTAGACTCAGCCGCAGCGCAAACTCTGTCAACTCAACGTGCCCAATTAGACAAGCAGAATGTATACGTAACCACCTGCCATCTGCTTCCCAAAAGGTAAGCAGCCGAAAAGTACAAGTTGAAGGTGCAGGGAAGGTTCAAACCCAGCCTGTAAGCCCCAGACTAGTGGATAGGTGCCTACTGCCATCTTCGGCATCCCCAGCCATCAGGTCAACCGATTTCATCCTCTTGGGCACACTTGGGACTTTCTAATGCACTGTGAGGGGTCCCATGTAGAAAGCGACACTGGAGAGAGTAGCCTGGGGGTCAGTGCCTTGTCTGGTCATTCAAATGAAGATTGGTAACAAGGCAGTAAACTGGTAGTTCAAAGGTCTGATCAAGTCCCTAAGCAGTTTTATCTGGCCTACGTAGTTTAAAAAAAAAAAATGCTGGGTTTTAAAAATGAGTAGACTTTACATGTAAACATCTAGCTTGCTAGCTCTGGCAGCATGTGGCTCCACTGCCATGCAGCTCCAGTCAATTATCTGGAGCTAAGTGGCAGCACTTCCTTCAGTTGGGGCATGCATTTGGAAGAATTAGTCTCCATGTCTGGTGTCTGCATGTGCCACTGCAACTACCTAACTTCCTAAGGAGTCCTTAAGAGCTTCTGATGTAAAAAAAAAGCAGCCCCAGGGAATGATTTCCCCATGGCCCTTTACTGAGTCTCCTCTTCAGATTAGATTCAGTCCCTTAAACGGCCAAGTAGAATTCTACAAAGATCATTCAGCCCAATACAAGGAACGTGTCTCAACTAGTAGAAGGCTAGTTATGGTAATCTTTTAATCACAAAAGTGGGTTGCAGCATTTCCCAGGAGCATTTCAATCACTTACCATACATCTTGCCTTCGTCTGATAAGATGATTTTCCTCCTCCCGCATGGTGGATAGATAGCCAAGGCTTCCTGAAAGCTCTGCTCAATGTCGGGGCTCCAGACCCCTTCCGCATCATTGTCAATGGGCTTATCTGCAGAGTCACTCATCCTTTCCATGTTTTCGGCAGGGCTCTCACTGCCGCTCCAGCTGCTGGGCTCAATTTTGGCGGTTGGATTTTCCAAGCCGAAGCCTGGAGCCTTTTCAAGAAAATAAACCTAAGAGAGAAACCAAAAGATAGTAGGATAAGGACATGGTAACCATCAATACACTGCTCCTGCTGGTTCTACTGCACTCTCTCCATTCACCAGCTTTGCTTGGAGAATAACTCCTAAGAGAGAAGATGGAATTCTGAGATCTAAGTGGCTTTTGTTCTTTATGTATCATGTTAGGCACTCATACAGAAATGCAACGGCAGGCAGAAGCTGGATAATCTTCACAGATGACAGGAAATTTTCATCTGAAAATAGTACTCTCTGAATTGCAAGTTCACAATGAATCATGCAAAACCATTTGCTAAGTACCTACTATCTACTAGAAGCACTTTGCTAGATAATAATCAAATCTTCAGAACAAGTTGTTTAAAAGAAAATAATGTGAGACAAAAGATGTCTGTCTCACTGTGGCAATTGGTATAATAACTCTGAAATGTCAAACCAACCCAGAATTTGTCACTGGGATCACCAAGATGCAAGATGGCAGCAGAATGGTGGGCAGAAGGAGGGAGATTATTTTACCACAAATACTCATTCTACAGATAGCAATGCTAGCAGACCTGGACCTGCTATCCTATAGCATTTATCCACAGGGTTTTCTTTTACCCTGTACAGTCAGGTCACTTTGCCACTCTCGGCTTCTGGATTATAACCTTGAAGCAGGAACCAAGCTGTTCCCGATTCTTGCCCTCCACAAAACAACTACCACAAGAGGCCAGTACATTTGCAAAAACACGTTATACCCATATGGACTACTTCATCTGGGAGCCTCCTTGGAATTCCTGATCACATGAAAACTGTGGGGGAGACTTTCATTTATGTTTCTGCACCACTGATGATTACAGTACCAAAAGAAATCTTTCGCAAAGATTTATTCCCCTTAAATTATGCATGTAACCTATGGCCATAAAGGGATAAGCTTTCCAAACAAATGTCAAACTGGCACCAACACCAATGTGAAAATGATCTAATCCAGTACCCCCTGCTGTCTGCACACTAAAATATCAATATTCCTTTGTTGAAAAGGCATCAGATCATGCATTCAAAACAAATAAGGGGGATAAGAATTGCTCTGGGGGATTGATGAGAAGAAGGGAGGTGCAGGGCCTGAGGAAGGTGAGAGAGCTTAGGGGGTGCAACCACCATTCCTTCCACTTCTGCCACCTCAAGTTCATGCAACATTACAACAGAGGCAGCCAGGAGGGAAGCAGATGTGAGCGGGCCCCACTAGGTACCAGGCTCTGCTCTGTATCCAAGGTCAGTCACCTCTGAGAGCAAGCACCCTGTCTCCTCTCCTTCGCTCTCCCAGCTGAACCCCTTTCCCCTGCCATCCCCCACTGTGTATATCAACAGATTCCAGGTGCAGAAACTCCGAGGCACAGGAACATTAAACAATAAATGGTGTAACCAGTGGGTGCGTTTGGCTCCGTACCTTGACAGCTTTTTAGATTTGGCAGCACCTGGATGAAAGAAACCCTCAGGTTGTCTGCCTTTAAACTCTGCCACTGATCCATCTTTCAAAGAACTTGTCAGCAAAATATTTACTACTTCTTACCAACACATGTACATTGACACAGGACTTTAAAAACTGCCAAATGTTAAAGGTATAAATTATGCCACAAGAAAGGGTTCTGTGATTGACCCCTAGACGAACTCTACAAGGCCTGCAGTGTGGGCCTTTTGAATTCTCAAATTATTACACTTTTTTCCTGGTTTGGGTCTAAGAATCTTACAAAATCCCAGTTGAACTCTATGATGGTCTGTTCTAGCTCCAAAGAGGTATTATTAGAGAAATTATAAGAATATGTGTGAACTTTTTGAGCAGTGGCTAGTTGCCAACATTTTCCTTCTCTACCTTAGCCCCTAATTCAACAAAACAAACAAAACCAGACATTTACAAAAACATAGGCCAGTTCTTCAGCTCCAGGCAGCTCACAGAAGTATGAATTCTCTCCAGGGAGCCATATTTTAAGATTAAACTGTGGACATGACCGGCACTCAACTACTATGGTAGAGGGTTGGAATCCAGGGGACCAGGGGAACGTTATTTGACTTTAAAAAGATCATTACTATATAATTGAAATCCTCAGAGTCTCCAGACCAAAACACAATACTCCTAATCCAACAGCTGAAGTCCCCTCTGACACATCTCATCAACTGGTTGTTGGATTTATGCTTGAACATAGTTGATGACAAGGAATCCACTGCCTTCCCAATACCAGCTCCTTTGAACTAAGATGTTGAAATTCTTCCATCTGTTAGGAAAAAATCCATCTCCTGGCTAACTTTTACCCATTAATCCTTGAGGTCTATCCATGCAGTGGGAAGCAAATCTACCCTGAGACATCCACTTGGGTTTAACAAAAGCAGCCCCCAGTCTCCTGACTGTGTTCCAGACTAGATACAATTCACATTATCCCTCTTGCCCAGCCCAGCATGTCCACAGTCTTCAGTAAATGATACTCGGAGGAAGACTATGATCCATAAAATTAAGCCCCCATCCTCCAAGTGCTGTTTCTAAATTCCGACTCTTGATCAATTGGTTTAGGATCAATTTATATTTATTCTATTAAATTCCATTATTTTTAACCTTCGTCAGTGACTCAAAACTGGTAAGATCTTTCTGAATCATGATCGCCAAGCTTAATGTCCTCAAACACCAAAGAATTTCTGAAGGTGTTACATACAGGCAGGGTGTTAGACTTGTTTTGTGGAAGTACTAAAGAAGATTATGGCTCACTTGACATAAGGAAAAATTTCCTGTTAATTCAACAAGTGGTAGACAGCCTTATTAGAAAGGTAGCAGAGTTGCAGATAACCCCTTCAAGTTACCTCTAAAGCTAAGGGTCGCAACTCCTTTGTTGTTTGGGGAATGCAATATTAACTAGCATCAGTTGATCCACCCATTCAGGAAGCACAGGCACTATTCTAAATGCTCCCATGTTTTTATTCACTTACTTCAGGGACGAATTCCACATCCAGGTTCTCTCATTTGGTCAACTGGAGCTTAGCAGGATGGAATTACCAACTCTGGACAAGGGCCAAGACACAGCCCCAGAAGCTACCAGATACATAATCCACAGACTTTTACAGACCCTTGGTTCTACAACCCAACTGTAAGATGAGGCCCTGTATGGGTAGAGAGTTTCCGATCACCAGACTGGGACTAGCTAAGAAACGCTCCCCGTACTAGCCACCAAATTCCATCCCTCAGTTCCCTTCTAGTCTGGCTCAAAATCCACCTCATCCTGGAAACCATCCTTGTATCCAGTGGCTCTGAGAGCATCAGTCTCACATTAAGAGTATCCCAAAAATGTGTGGAATTAGTTAACTACCACCCAATCTACCTGGCTTCTGAATGTACAGTAACAAGTACCTGCTTATTATCAACAACAAGATCTAATCAGGTGAATGACAAATAGAATATCTGTGTCTGCAGAGTTGATGTCCTCCCCTCCTCATACATCCACTGAGCAAGGGCGTCAACTCTCACTCACTTCAGTAAATGAAGAACACAGTATCACGGGGTGGGGTGGGTGGGTATGTTATTAAGATTCAAACAGATCTGGATATCAAACCTAGCTCACCTATTAGCCATGCAGCCTAGACTAAATAGGTTAATCTCTAGAAGCTCAGGTTTTAATTTATAAAATGAAAATAATAAATGCAATCCCAATGCAGGAAATCACTGAGATCATGAAACCCTACTCCATATTCGGAGTGCCATATAAGGCTGCCATATTTGGTGAGATAATGAGTGAAGGTGCTCTACCATCTGAAAAACCATGAACAGAAGATGTTTTCAAGTCTATCATCTCTAGACAGTGGTATGGACCTTGTGATCCCCAAACACCAACTGATAATGGGATGGTAAATAAATGAAGGGTCTCGTTGGGAAATAAATTTGGAAGATCCTCTCCTTGAAGTCTTCAGGTGCCTGAACAGAAAATTTAAATAGCTAATAAACACCTGTACTTCTAACACACACATTCAATAGTTTTCATATTTATTTCTGGGAGGTTTGGTTTAGGGGGATAATCTTAAACCTAAATGAATGTCTAAAAAGAGAGAGAGAAGGGAACTCTTCTTTATTCAAAATATAGTGTGTATCACATAGCCCCCATATGCCTCAGTCTCCATCATTAATGCTTTTCTAAAAGCTCCATTCTTTCCTGAAATTCTTTCCAGCCACACTAAAATAAGCTCCAAAAAGAAATGTTACCAGACCCTGCTCACCACTCCAACAGCAACACTCCCTTAATGAATCACTCTCTCATGATTACCCACTGACTCTTCAAGACAGGTAACATGAGCACACTGGAATGACATTATATATATTCAACCCACATATATTTAACCAATGGGCTTTCCCCGATGACTTCCCCAGTAGAGAATTCACCTGCAATGCAGGAGATACAGAATGGAGACTTGGGTTCAATCTCTGGATCGGAAAGATCTTCTTGGGGGAGGAAATGGCAACCCACTCCAGCATTCTTGCCTGAAGAATCCCATGAACAGAGGAATCTGGCAGGCTACAGTCCATAGGGTTGCAATGAGTGGAACACAACCGAAGCGACTTAGCATGCAGCACTTTCAACCAATGCATATTTTAATAGAAAAATCTAGGGGAAGAAGGAAGTTAGACAATCAAATGCAGGTGCTTCTGACACCGACTGTAACCAAGGGACGTATGCACGAGGGGCATGACACAGGAACTGCTGCTCCTTTCGTGTTAATTCCTGTGAGTCTCTCATCATGTAAGCATCTCACTTACGGGTGACTTAAGAGCTCTTAAATAAAAGGATAAGTTATAACTAACCCTCATGATTAAGAAATGTCACTGAACATAAGGATCTAAAAAAAAAAAATAGTCCATACAGCTTATTTTAGTCAACGTATTTATACTCTATAAGGCACCAAGAAAAGAACTGGACTGGAAGTTGGGACTCCAGTCTGAGTAACCCAGGACCACACAGTACCCACCACGTGCCTCAGTTTCCACCACTAACCCTGAAGGATACCAACTTCATCATTCACCATTCATCATCTGTGTTTCCATAGACTACTTATAACAGAATTTAGTTTAAGCTGGCTTGTTATCACTTCTCCCATCCACACCCCAATGTCTGTGAGGGCAGGGACTGCAACAATCACCACAGTATCCCCTGTGCTAGCACAGTACCTGGCATAATAAATATACGAAGAAATAAAGAATGAACCAACAAATAAATGATGGGAACACTCTTTGGGTAACAATGTCAATGAGTTTATCACCCAAGCTTTCCATGAGAAGGGGCACAGTTTCAGCTCCTTTCCCATTCCTCACCCTGACTCTGGCCAAGGTTCTAATGACTGGTAAGAAACCAAAGGAAATCAGCAAATCAGGAAGATGTAAGAGGACAGAGTAACGCCAAGCATTGCCTGGATAACCAAGAGTTGGCTGTCTGATTCAATTTCTTATTTACTAATCATGATTTCAAACAACCAAGAGCCTTCTGTGTCAAAGGGACAGATACGGTCTGGGTCTTCTGGGAGGTAAGCTTCTTCTACAACAAATAAACCTTATTTTGAATGGAACAGTAGTTTCTGAGATGCAATATTTGACCTTATCTCCTTCCCTTTTCATTTGATCACTGGAAAAGATGAGAACCAGAACCTGACAGCTAAGTAGTGAGGATGTGAAAATAGGAAGTCAAGTAGTGAGCAAAAAGAAATCTAAAGAGGTAAAAAATGCGAGCAAAGCAAATTTAACTGCATAGGTGAATGAAAAAGGCAATATATAGGGAGTGGCACTGAGAAGAAAGGGGGAAAAAAGATCCTAAGTGCTCAGGAGAATGTGGAAGGAGGCACAAGTGGGAGCCATTTTAGGATTTAAAAAAAAGAAAATCAAGTAGTTGGAATGACATTTGTAGTAGACAACTCAACCAAGTATTTGATGGCTCGAAGACCGCTATGATCTTAGTGAGTGGCCAAATTTCCCTTAAAAGAGAAACGCTGCCCTTCGGGAACAAAACTAGGAAAAAAGCACTTCTAAATAAGTTGACCAAAGTCATGTATACTTAACAGTGATTTCTCCAGACAGAATACATGTTCCATAGGAGCATCAGACGCAAACTCCACCCTCACTAGACAGTGAGCTGGAGGCTGGATTCCAATGGGAGAGAATGTAGGCAGTGCTGAATTCTCAGCTCTGTCCACAACTGACACCATCAAGCACAGTCTAATTAATTCCTAATGAATAGTTATGATACTGACTCACTTCCCTGGGTACTTGGGAGGAATGTCAGGCACTAATGATAGTTAATCGTGTTTGCATATGTAAATGGAACATGTTTTTTCTTTTCCTACCATTTCAGACACTAGCCAAACTTGCCCACAAGTGGCCTGTGAAATACAAGTGAAGAGCAGCAGCCTGGATCTTGAAGGCAGCCAGAGAAATGGAACATCTGCCGTGTAGTCAATAGCAGCCAGTGAGCCTTAGTGTCATATACTCCTATTGCCAATAGTTCCCTCTAATTTCAGCAGGAAGAAGCATGTAATTACTCCCTCTCATTTTCGAAAATCACTTCTATATCAACAGGATCCATCAACAAGCCAATACCTCTTCACCAAGACCCCAGTGCTGAGCACCCCATCAGAGGACTTAGCATTACCCTCCTGAGATTCCTTGATTAATTCTCTGCTCCATCAGCCCCAAGAACCTGCTCAGGTGACAACTCGAGAAAGGCTCTGATTGATTTCACGCTATGTAGTTCTGTATCACCAGCCTTTAAAGGGATCACCCTCCCCATCCACTTAAGGAATCCGTTAGCCACTGAGGACAGAAATTCCTCTTCTGTTCCTCTCCCCTTTACCACCATGCTCTCCTTCATCAGCAGACTTCTTCAAAAAGACAAGGCACGTACACTCAGTCTACGCCATGTGAGCATTCCAAGTGAAGACTTGCTACCAAGACAGTGCACTTGCAAGGGGAGCGCAAGCTGGATGACAAGACCTGTAGCCTGAGTCACAGATCCCTGGAAGGTGCGCTCTTTAACCTTGGCAAACACGTAGCAAAGTCAGAAACAGAAGCTTCTTTAATGATCTAAGAGGAGAAAAAGAAAAACTGCCACAAGAGTTGGCAGTAAGGAGCATTTCAAAAGGAAGGCGCCCTTTAAGCCCTTTCTTAAGAGTAATAACAGTCAAAGAAAACCCCCAAACTAACTCCTTCATTCCAATAGGTCTGTAGAGTGAACACACATTTAAAATAGACTCATCAATCCTGATGTTTACTAAAAACAAAGAAAACTACTACTAGGAAAATAATACTCATAAGTCACTAAGTTACAGATAACATTAATTTCTTAGTTGGTAAGATGCACCTTAGCATCTTAAATGACAATGAGGACAAACTACAAATCACAAGTATACAGTTCATATTTTAAAAACTACCAACACACCACATAAATACATACACTACATTTGGTCAGACCCTAAGAAGTATTTCAAAAGGGCCCATCTCAGCCCCATGCCAGAGGGCATGCCTACAAATGCCATCAAGGTGCTGGTCCTTGGGTGGTAAGTCTATAGGTCATGCCTGGGGAATCATATTTCTTACAAAAGCTGGTGGAGACTCACTCAGTGTTACCAGCTCACTGCGAGCCAAAGTAGTGGTATGTTGGCTCTGAACTGACCAGACGCAGCAGCTGACCTGCCCAGACGCAGCTCCTTCGGCTGCTGAGAAATCCTAGTTCGGCTGCATCATAAATGGCCCTCCCCACTGCACAAAGAGAAACAGTCCTGGGCTGTCTTCTCCAGTTTTTATGACTTAGGATTGTTTCTCCCATTGTGGCCATGCCTCCATCTACCCTGGATTATTCTAGAGCATGATGGGGGAAAGTAGGAACAAGTAAATCCACAGGTCACTTCTGGTTGGGACATAAGCCAATCAACAATGAAAACTGGAACAAGATGGCATTCGAAAGCACTGAACTGTGCGGTCCAAGCCCTGCTCTGGGTCTTTGACTAGGTACACTGGCATTCAAATGCTCTGTAAAGATCCAAGTGATCCATGTGAATATCAACAGCACCACATCAAAGAATCCAAAAGCTAGACTCCAATATGCCCAGAAGGAAAAAACTGCTCTTTCCTGCCAACGTAGAGTAGGATTAGTCACTCAGTCGTGTCCGACTCTTTGCAACACCATGGACTGTGGCCCTAAAGGCTCCTCTGTCCACAGCGTTTTCCAGGCAAGAATACTGGAGTGGGTAGCCATTCACTTCCTCAGGGGAATCTTCCCAACCCAGGGATCAAACCCAGATCTCCTGCATTGCAGGCAGGTTCTTTACCTTCTGAGCCATCAGGGAAGCCCCGACTTAGGGTAACCAAAACCTAATGCATGATAACAAATTTTGTTCCTTTCCATCCTCTCAACCATCACAAATCAGAATTTTACATTTTTGTATGAGTGATAGCCGGACCATCTTACTTTAAATACTCACTTCTAATATATCTGACCACAGACTGATCTCATATCATACATGAGTATTTTCTGAGTCCCAACGCTTGATCATAAAATACCTTGAAAGCAGAAATAGAGTTTATGTGACCTTTAGGATCGAGGGTAGTGGTATGTGGAACCAGAAGCCTGGATAAATGAGGGACAAGACAGAACAGCAGGTAGAACTAACCATTTCTGTTGCTATTCCATTTCATCTGTAGTGATTCCACAGTTAATTTAGAAAAAGTATATCCCAAAAGCTCCAGATAAACTTTAACTGAATTATGCTTTTATGTGACGCCATCAGCATACTCAGAAATATTGCATGAATTAGTTACTGGATGTACTCCAAGGAGTATGTCCTTCATCACATCACACAGAATGCTCTTTACAAAGGTCCCAAAGGAAAGTTCAGTAACCAACAAAACACCACGTGCTTTTCACCTCATGTTCACCCAACTAGGCATCCTCACTGGCTGCCAAAGAAAGAGCACTGCGACCCACTGGCAGGTTCCTCAGAGAAAGCCCAGAGGTCATGTGGTCAGCAAGTCTGATTTCATTCCCAAACCCACATTAGGTCCCTACTGCAATTCTCTTCTTTTTCTTCCTTCTTTCCCCTACTTTTTAACGTATGCTATTTTACTTGCAAGCTGCCTTAGATCAATCCTGAAACAAGACAGGATAGCATCACAAAGGGGAAATTATTTCCATTTTCTTTTTAATATCTGTTTCAATTCAATATGATTAAAGATTTACAGAAACCCCCCACCCCACACCTCCCCAACTCATGTGCCAGGCACTAGAGAGATAAAATAAGCATGCTCCCCTCCTGCCCTCATGGCACACCCTTCCAGCAGGGAGACAGAGATGTAGGTTAATTATCTTCAAGCCCCTGGCTGGGAAGCCTGACCGGCCTTCACCCTCCCACTCCCTCCGTGCTCCTGCAGGAAGCACCTTTGCTCTCAGGACAAATGGAACCCCTCACTCACTGCATAGGAATGATCCTGTCCTTGTGGCAAATCAATCTTGTTTGTAAGATCTTTAAGGCTTAGGCCCATGCCTGCAGTCTTTTTCCTCAGCGTTTCCTTGGCATATCCTTGGCATTTAATGAAGCTATGGCACACAGTCAATGTTCCCCCAAAATAATGACCTGATGGATGCCTAAAATAATGAGCCCATGGGTGAATAAATGAATGAACAAGTGCATGAATATAACATGGCAAAAAAGGAATAAATCAAGTGCTTCTGGAGCATAGAAATAGGAGCTGATTCTGTCTCTCTGGTCAACAAGGGCCTCATGGGAGGTGGCGCTTAGGCTGGTTTTGAAGCCTAAGTAGGATTTACCCAGCCTATTATGAAAAAGCTCACAGAAGCCTAAACTGAGAAGGGTATCTGTGGAAAGGATATGGTGAAGAAAGGACAAAGCACAAAATAGAAAGGTAAACTGAGCCGAATCACAAGGGACCAGACACTTAGCAACAAAAAGTTTGGGCTGTTTCACCCAATCAAAAAAAAAAAAAAAAAAAATAGCAGAAAACCTTTCTCCATTTCTCCAAAGAGGACATACAGATGGCCAACAGGCACACAAAAAGATGCTCAACATCACTCATTATTAGAGAAATGCAAATCAAAACTACAGTGAGATAACAGCTCACACAACTCAAAGTGGCTATCATCAAAAAATCCACAAACAAATGCTGGAGAGGGCATGGAGAAAAGACAATCCTCCCACACTGCTGGTAGGAATGTAAATTGGTATAACCACTAGGGAGAACAGTGTGAAGGCTCCTTAAAAAACTGTTTTTACAGAGCTACTGTGTGACCCTGCAATTCTACTCCTGGGCATGTGCTGTGCTGGGCTTAGTCACTCAGTCGTGTCTGACTCTTTGCAACCCCAGGGACTGTAGCCCACCAGGCTCCTCTGTCCACTGAAATTCTCCAGGCAAAAATACTGGAGTAGGCTACCATGCCCTCCTCCAGGGGAGCTTCCCAACCCAGGGATCAAACCCAGGCCTCCCACATTGCAGGTGACTCCTGGGCATGTATGTGGAGAAAAACATGGTCTGAAAGCGGACAAGCACCCCAATGGTCAGTACAGCACCGTTTACAACAGACAAGACATGGAAGCAACCTAAATGTCCATCGACAGAGGAATGGATAAAGAAGATGTAGTACATACATGCAATGGAATATTACTCAGTCAGTAAAAGAATGAAATAATGTCACAGCAACACGGATGAATTTAGAGACTGTCAGACTTAGTGGAGTCAGACAGAGAAAGAGAAATATCATATATTACTGATATAAGGAAACTAAAGGTATTTAAAAGAAATGATGCAAATTATATGAGGAACCTAAAAAGAAATGACACAAAATAACTTATCTACAAAACAGAAACAGACTCACAGACTTAAAAGAATGTATGGTTACCAGGGGAGATGAATCAGGGGAAGAGATAGATAGGGACTTTGGGACTGACATGCACAGTCTGCTCTATTTAAAATGGATAATCAACAAAGTTCTACTGTGTAGCACAGGGAACCTGCTCAATGTTGTGTGCCAGCCTGGATGGGAGGGGAGTTTAGGGGAGAATCGATATATGTATACGTATGGGAGAGAACGGATACACGCCTATGCATGGCTAAATCACTTTCCTGTGCACCTGAAATTATCACAACATTTTTAATCTGCTATACTCTAATATAAAATTTACCAAAAAAAAAGCTTGAGCTGTTTCATACAAAGGCAACAAGAAAACCCCAGCAACATCAGGAGTGTATAAGCAACTTTTAAAGGAGTATGTATGTTAGTGTATGGTATGTGTTTGGGGGAATTAAGGATGAAGAATGGGTAATTTTATAAATTTAGAATCTGAACTTTTTAATCCAAAGCATTTTCAGTGAGGTTCAAAACCAAAAGAGTTCTCTAGACAAATTCAGGTGTTACCATGTGACATATCCTTAAGCATTCCAAATTTATAAAAAACTTTTAACGCACAGACAGACAGTGACAGTTTATACAGGTGTGCTTGTTTAAGCAGCCCAGAGTCAGAGGATTAACTTCGCTCTGTGCCCAGTCTCAGCTCTTCCAATGCACCCTCTGCGACTTGGTCATGGAGCACTCCACGTCCCTCGCTGACATTGCAGTCATCCTGAACTCAGTGTGAGGACTAGGACACTATGCTCACACAGTGACACACACGTGTGTGAATGGCCCACGTTCAAATGCCGGCTAATGGGAATGTGCGCATCAATGAACCAAAAATGTATGACACGGCTTGCTCACAAACGCCCACCCGTTCCCAGGGTAGCTGACGCAACGGAGTCCCCACCCCTCCAATGAGGAACCTGCCATTTCATGGATGACACAGGGATGAATCAGCTGCCACCCAGGTCTTACCCTGAGAGGGATGCAAACTCAGGGGCCAGGTAAAGCCTCATCCTGCCCCCCCAAATCAAAACCCTTGTTTTACGCCCAGTGCAACCTCTACGGGAGAAAGATTCTTGGCAGGAAACCAGCCGAAGCAGAATAAGTATTATTGCCCCTTAGACAATACACCAGTCTTTCAAATTAACCAATATAACTTGAGCCCCTACTGAGTGCACAACACCAGCCCTAAGCAGTCCACAAGCGCATCAAGGGAATGTAGTGGGGCCAGAAGACCCCCAGGCAGACAGAGTCCTGGACACAAAGGCTGAAGCAGCCAGTCTGCTAGCAGGACAAACTTCCATTTCACTTCTGCAAGGCCCCCGGAGCTCTGAAGGAGAGCTGACCCTGACCATGTCACCTGTCACCGGACTCCTCCCTCCTTATCCTGGACATTTCTCACCCCAGGAGGCAGCTGTAGCAAGCAAAAAAGGCAAAGGGCCAGGGCTTGATTCAATCAATATCTGCACCTCCTCAGCAGCACTTCTGCAAGCTTGTGCGTGTGCGTTTGCATGCATGCCCATTCATACACACACACATACACACACACGAGGAGTTTTCAGGAAAAAAATAATAATAATGATAATAATAATAAAGGGCAAGGATATGGATATGTATTTCCTTCCAGGATCTCTTCCTCCTGCAAATTCTGCTAACCCTAATAGAGGAAGAAGGAACTCCTCTCTCTAATCAAAATGCAACCCATTTCCAATTATATCTATGACTTGCACTAAAGCTCTTCCAGTCTCGGACATTCACAATGTGGATGGCCCCTCGGTCCAAATGACTAATGATGAGTTTACTTCCAGGGCGAGACTTCAGAGGCCAAAAGGCCCAAAGGCAAAGCAAAGCAAACCTCACATACACACAGACCTGGCACACCAACACGGACACCTTAAAGATCACTTCTGTATGTTAACCATATTCTCTGAAAGCGCCCAAGAAAATCCAAAAAGGATGTTCCAGGCCCAGGGGGAGGGAACCCAATCCCTCAGCCCCACTCTGAGCGATCCTTCTACTCAGAGAACCTGGCTGAAGCAGCACCCAAAGGAAAGCCATCATCTCAAGCTTCTCCCATCCCTTTCCCTGCAACGCATCACCAAGAATGTCCGCTTGGCGGACCTTCATCTCTCAACTGCATCCCCTCTGCTCCTCCGCAGCCCACTAACTTTGCTCCTGTCTCACAGGCAGGACCTCATCACCCCTCTCTGAACTGGGCTGTCCCCTACATCCCCACAATGCCACCACTACCAACAAGTTGGTCCTGCCAGGTTCCCAAGCCTGGAAGTACATTAGGATGATATAGGTGGCTTCTTAAGAATATCGATCTCAGCCATGATACCAGAAGTACTGAATCAGAATCCCCAGCTCATGTATTTTTAGCCAGCTTCTCCTATGCTATTCTACAGCCAGAGAAGTTGTCTCAGAATGCAAATATGGCTTTCATCCTACACTCATTTTAAATCTTTCAGCAGATGCCCACCCCATCCAGAACCCAATGCATAGCAGGACACCCCCAGCCCTCACCACCTGCCACTAGCCTGCTTTGCAGGCATCTGTGCAGTCAGTCCCCCATAGCTAGGGACCAACTCCAAGGTGCCCAGACACAGCAGGCTGCCTGCTTCACCCCCTCAGCCACCTGGGTCCCTCTGCTCAGCTGCTTGTCTCACCAGCAATTACATCTAAAGAATGTCTACCGGTCTTTTCAAGACCAAAATCACCAACCCCTCCTCCGGGAAACCTTGACAGCTTTCTTCACTAGGAGAAGTCACTTCCATGTCCTCAAAGCACCCCAAATGAACTTCTAACACTATACTTGGTACGGTTCATCAAAATTTCTCTTAAGATATTATCTCCAGCTGATCAGTAAGCTCTTTGACATTTCCATGTTTAGTACCTCTCAATACCAGATGAATTGCTGGAACTTAAAAAAAAAAATTTTTTTTTTTCCCTAAATGCTTTCCTTGTGGGCACTCCTACCATTCTAGAGAGGACACTGTGCATCTGGAGAGTCTACATGGCCAGTTAAAAAATATGTACGTATAAAGGATACATACGGTTTCAGAATCCCAGAGGTTTTCATTGTGAGCTCTCCACTTGTTAGCTATGTCTCAGGGTGACGTGTGTATGTGCATGCATGCAAAATGGGAATTAACATTACCTACCTGCTGAAAGATTAAATGATCCATACAAGTACAGATGTCTCAATCCTCAGTAGTCATTACACACGATACTCATCTGTATGCTTACAGATCAGTGGGTATTTGTGCACACACGGCTGAGAACTGTGCCTGGCACACTGCAGGTCCTCAGCTAATTGTTGAACAAATGTACACAACTATAATTAATAGTTACTGCTTATATATCTGTCATTTCTGCTACAATGCACATTTTCAGAAAACAGGGTCTCTGTCCCATTCATTTCTGTACATCATTCCCTACCCCAGCGAGATAAAATTAGTTTAACATAAAATATTAATACAATCTTCATGACTATTAAGAAATTCATCCTTGTCTAAGGAATCACAAAGACAGCCTCAGGCATAGTCTAGATGAGACCCACAGAATGCAATAAAAAAACACAACAGTTTCAAAACCTTCTTCCAGTCTCCAGAACCCCTGACTAGCTAGCCTCTGCTGGACCCCCAACTCAAAGTAGGGACCTATGACCTAAGAAGCCACAATCTGAGGTCTGCACTGTGACACACACCCTTCCTCCGCAGTCTGTGACACCGAGACCCGGAGCCCCCAGCCCCCAGCCCTGCTGGCCCCCAGCCCTGATGCGGCAGCTGCTCCGCCTGGGACACTGGGACGTTGGATCATCAGATCGGGAGCCGGCTTTTCAGCTCACAGCCAGTTCACCCCCCAGGGGCCTGGGGGCTGCAGTCACTGGCCAAAGTGTCAGGTTACCACAAAAATAACAGCAGGCCTACACCAGGAAGGCGTGCAGGCCAAGTGCAGAAGGGAAGAGGCGAGAAACAGAAAACCAGGAGAAGAAAAGCAGACATTTGCATCTGAGTTGAAGAGGAACTGGGTTTTATAAAATGTACTTTAGATTCTTAAGTACACTCTTTTAACATCACCACTGCAGCCCCTGCAATAACTCATTTATTTAGCATCCAAGCCAGAGTAGCTTATATTTATACTATACTTAACTACTTTACACGTGCTTTTAAAAACATTATTTTAAGGTAAGAAGGGGGGGTGGGTTTTTTAATTTTCTTATTTAATACTATTTAGAAAAGTCAGATTTGGGTCAATAAAGATTTCAACAAGTATTCCCATTCAACAATTCCTGATATTACTCAGCTCTAATTTTCCCAAAACTTCATCCAAACATGACAGAACTAATTAGGCCTAGAGAAGGAGGGAGAGATCTTCAAAAAATAAAAGGCCAATGAAAAGCATGTATGCATTTTTTTTCCCTTAAAATAAAATTACAGATAACTCTCACGCTACCCTTGTGTAGGAACACTTCTGGCTTGATGTGGTCTGACCCTGACTGGGTACTTCAAAGTTGACTTCAATCACCACAGGGAGTTAGCAGGTTATTGAATCTCCATCCATTGTGCTTTCATCTTGGTTTACTCCACACACTAGGCCTCTTTAATTGGCTGCTCGCAACTGTTTTATAAGAGGGTGGATTGAGACCCAGCTACAAGGAAAGGATACCCTTCTTCCAATGGGCAGGTAAACCAGAGACCAGGCGGTGGACCAGGTGGGTGAAGCTTCCCATTGTAATCTCTTACATGTGAGAGCCGCTGTGAATGCCCTGGCAGGGGAAGACAGCTAACTCTAATAGGCACCTTACCAGCCTGAAGGTGTTGAAAGAGAAGGAAGATTTAAAAAAAAAAAAAAAAAAAACCAAATGGGGGAGAAAAAAAGGATTCTCTGTTCGCTTTTTTTAAAGTTAATTATGATGGAGAAAAGTTCCCCAACATCATATTATTTTGCAGTTACCGATGTTTGTTTCATGTTAAAATATCAGGGTTACAAGTATTAAACGGTACAGTAATGTTCTAAACAGGACTCTACTGCAAATACTTAAAAGGGGGACGAGGGGATCTTTCAAATGATTATCCTACTGGCAGCCAACAGCAGCTGATAGACATGCAGGTAAGAAGATTCTGTATCTTTTATTTTTTAGCTTTGAAGAAATAATAGCTCTCTCCCAATCCAACCAGTAAAAAACTTCAGAGAAGGAGCCTACTATCAACAGAACTTGAGCTCTATAAATGTACAGGAGCATCAAATCAACAGTGAAATGAGAGGCAGCCTCATTCTGCTTTAGAAAACAGTCAGAGTCGAGCTCCCAGAAGAGAGGACCCCATCCGGCTCACGCGGTCAGAATGCACACATCATGCAGGACACACCACACCGTGCAATTATCCACCATCACTGCCACCGCTAAAAGATCTTTAATAATCCTGATTTTTACCATAAAAGCTCTCATTATTATCCCAGTTCTCTTTTGCTTGCTCAGCGGGCCTGGTCACTTACAGGAGGATGAGAAAAACCCAGGGACTCGGCTCATCTTTCCCCAGCCGTGTCTTCCAGGGAGTGTCAGTGTCCCCGCAGCCCAGTGCCACGCCACCACACTGGCCGGCACTGGGTTTAAAATTAGACGCGCCCTGGAGAGCCACGGGTAACCTTCTGACAAGGTTAGCCGGCAGAGCAGAGCGCGGCTCAGCGAGGGACATTAATAAGAGGCAAAGGAGGGCCTTTCAACAAGCACGTTAGGGCCTCTCGGAGCCCTTGCAGTCTGGAAGCCGGGCCCCAGCAGCAGCAGGCTGACCAGGCTCTTACTTTTTATTCCACCGAGTCAGCAGCTTCCTTTACAGACGACAAACACAACCTTCAAAAGTATTTCTCCCTGATTAAATTCAAAATACTTGGTCGCTGATCATACAAGTAATGTTTTAACACTCTAAACTGGATTTTAGAAATATGGTATTTATAGGATGGCTCTAATTATAAAGTTAATGCCCGCAGGTGACCAAAAGAATGGAAAGAGAAACACACGTTAACTTTACCCACCGCCCTCCACCAAATAATAGTCAGGGCTAACAAAGCATTTTAATGTATTTTCATGTGCTATAACATTATTATAATTATTACCTATTGTGTGGGGTTCCTTTATTGTCCACCTAAGGTTTCACATTCAGCGTTTTTCTGAGTCCTAAAATATCTCTGTATTCATGAATTTAAGAGGCACAGCAATTCCATGTCGTAGATATACTATTATTTGACTATTTTCCCATGGCTCGACATTTAGATTTTGCCCAACTTTTCACTGTATGGCAAATATCCTCATAGTGACTTCCGACAGATTCCTAGAATCCAAGGGCAGGAAAAACTTGAAGCCACTGGTACAGACTGGGAGCCTCATAAAGACAGGGACGGTGCCTGTCACGCTGCAGTGTTTTCTGATTAAAGCAATGTGTCTCAGTACTTTCCAAACAGACACCCCTAAATTCTAATGTGAAACATTCTGAGCACCTACTAAGAGATCACCATGCCAGAACCACCAAGGTCCCCTCAGCACTGAGACGAAGGAAGAAAGCCAAGCCACAGATCCAACACTTCTTAACATCTGTCAAAGGTGATTCAGACACCACCCCTGCCAGCACCTGTTTAAAACACTGGAAACACTTCCACACAGGCTGGAACAAGTCAGGGACCCAAGCCTGACGAATGCCTGTCCCCTTAGCTCCCGCCCCTCTTCCAGAGCCCCCAACCTCCTCACTATCCAACAAGTACAGGGTAAGTGCCTGGCATAACTGGGGGCCTCCAGTGGTTTCCACTGTGTTGATGTCCACAGTGTCTGTTAAATATTTTAAACATCACCCTTCTTCACATACCATTTGTAACTTAGGATATGCTTTATAAATATTGTTAATCCTCCTCCCCTCCAACCAGTTCCTCAGATACCACTGTTTAAAATCTTCATTACCATCACATCAGTGCTGTTTCTTAAATTCATTCTCTAATATTCTATTTTTAAAACTGAAATGGATAATTAATAGAACTTACCAAGATGTTGGCAGGGGGGAGGGGGGCAGTTCTCACTCAATTATTCTCTACAAAGCACAGTGAGTTGGTTCAAACAAAAACAAACATCACGATCCTGAGGGTCATGGACCTAGTAGAAACACCAATGACACTGGTTCCCCCAAGGGTAAAAGTTATCTGCTTAAATCACAGGAGACTTGGAGGAGCTCTCAGATCCTCAAATATAGTCTCAGCAAGCTAAAGCAAAAATACAGAACTGCTGAAGTCTAGAGATAAAAGGAGTCAGTACAGCCTAACTTACGCCCAGACCACCCTGGTACTGGATTACTCTATAACACCAATAAAAGCAGCATGTGGGGCAGGGCATATCACTATGCACTCGGAAGCATGACCTCTACCTTAGCCCTCTCTTCACAGGGCTAACTATTTTCTGTGGGAGAGAAGAGATAACTAGTCCTGTTATCTGTGGAACAGAGTTTCATTTCCTTCAAATGTTTTTGTCTATCCTCTACTGGGGCTGCCAGGGCAGGAACACCAGCCAGGAAAAGGAAGAAGGACAAACAAGGGGTCTGTAAAATCAGGCTTTCAAAACCAAGACGGTGTCATCCTGGATACATTACAGCACTCTCCAGTATAGTGGCTGGGAAGGTGGCTCAAGCTGCAATCAGCTCAAAGACAATGCCCATCCACACCTCCATGGCGGAAGAATATACTCAAAACCCCAAGTCACTACGGGGGCTAAGGCTTCTTTGCCAAATCAGTATAATTCTAATTGATGGGTATAAAAATATTTTTGATTCTTAAAATCAAATATAATGGCTAAAATGTAAG
This sequence comes from Odocoileus virginianus, assembly GCF_023699985.2. Lineage (NCBI taxonomy): Eukaryota > Metazoa > Chordata > Mammalia > Artiodactyla > Cervidae > Odocoileus > Odocoileus virginianus. The sequence goes on along the minus strand of NC_069683.1, from coordinate 36,505,954 downwards.
GAAATGCCTTGCAGTAGTAGATGGAAATAATATTCAGAGCTAACATATATTCCTCACTACTGTGTGTGAGGAACAGGGTTTAAGACTCTACTTTTATTATTTCTTCTAATCCTCATTACAACTCTATTAGGTAGAGATATAATATTACCATACCCATTATTCAGATAATGAAGCAAATAAGGTTTAGAAACAGTAAGTCTTTTATCCACAGATAAAATAGAAAATCCAGATTCAGATCTATCTCACCTTGAGTTCAAGATCTGTCTTTGTGATAGAGTGAACGTCTCATCACTGGAGATAATCAAGGAGCAGCTGCACAATCTCTTAACAGGGATACTATGGAGGGGACTAGAGTAGGAAGAATGTCAGAGAAGGTCCATTCCAACCCCTGATCTATGACAGATGAAAACAAACTGCCTGCTCTATGCTGGCCAGCAGGCATGGGACCTGAGGAGTCGGACAGAGGCAATAAATGAAGTCGGCACACTTTTAGAGTCAAGATAAGGGACAGATGCTCTATCTTTCTGCTCACAATAAAAAGCAGCTAAAAAGCAAGGTCACTGGAGAGTGTCCAGACTCTTGGCCACTGGGACCCCAGCAGAGCTGACCTAGCAAGCAATGATGCCTCTTTCTCCCTCTCCAGAAATTCAGTGGCACAGATGAGCCCCTTGCTACTGCAAGGCAGGGAAAGAGTTTGGACCCTTATACCTGAATTTTTTTTTCTAACACAAAGCTAGTATTTATGGTGAATTAATGACTCAAATTTGTACTGAGAGGTATCAAGAACATAACCAGAAAAGGAAATGAGTGAACAAGTCACACAGGAGAATAAGCATATGACAATACATGCCTCTTCACCAGGAGGGAGAAAGGATGGCAAATTCAAGCAAATTTAAAGTGTTATTTTAAACCTCCTAATCAGCAAACCTTAAAAGAGCAATAACATCTGTAGTGAATATAACCCAGGAACTATGCTAGAGGTATTGGGGATGTGAAGATCCAAATGGCTATACTTACTAAGAGTCTCAAAAGGCTGAAATCCTTTGACCTAATAATCCTAACACTAGAAATTTATTAAGAGAAAATCCCATGGGAGAAAAAGATTAGGAGCACAAAGATCTACATTACAGAATTGTCTGTACTACTATGAATGGCAGAATGATTAAGAAAACCACAGCACAAATGCAAAGGAAAACTGTGTGTTCATTTACAAGAAAAATCAAAAAGTACAGACAAACAAAGGAAAGTTACTCAAAGCAAAATACAAAAATACAAATTTTTTAAAAGCAAAATACAAAACCGTGTGTATATGTATTATCTACATAGTTGTGTGTATATATGTATGTGTGTGTATACATATGCAATTACAACTCTAACTTTATGCACATTTCTACAGAAGTGAAAAAGAAAACTGATACTGTTAGGAGGGTGACATTATAGGTTTTTATTTTACACTTTTTATGTTCCATTGTTTTGTAATTTTTAATAAATTATTCTGATTTTCTTTAAGAAAATTGAAGTAAACTCAGATACAAGAGATATTCAAGCACCTAAATACAAGAAAGCTTGGAGGTCAGGCACCTGTTAACACTTGCTCCCTGTTTTACCACTAGGATCCACCCAACCAATCTCAAACTCCATATCACAACCTCCGAATGCAGACACAAGGCACAGATTATAGCTGACTTCAGGTAGACCTAAGGACTTAAAGTTCCTCTAAACATTTCAGTAGCAATAATGGCTAAAACTTACAGAGAGGATACATACTGTACCTGACCATATTCTAAGCAGTTTATATGTCAATGCATTTAACCCTCATAACAACACTATAAGGAAAGTACTATCGTTATTTCCATTTAGAAACAAGGAAACTAAGAGACAAAAGCCAGGATCTGAACAGCCTGACTGCAGGGTCTACACTGATAACTACCCAACTAGATTGTGTGAAGTATAGACAAGTCTCCCAGCTGCTGCTCTGCTGGTCCTCTTTTCTGAAATGTCTTTCCTCCTCTTAGCTACCTATACAGTTGCCACACATACTTCGGAGGCCAACTCAAGTGCTACGTCTGCAGCAAAGCCTTGCCTGGCTCTCATGTCATCTGCTACGTTGCCTCTCATATGTCTCATGGAACTTCAAACACATAACTACAGTTTCACTGATACTGCCTAGTAATTGCCCGAGTCCACCTTCCTCATAGACGACAAGTTTGGGATGGGAAGCAGACAGAGGTAGTCTTTGTCTTATGGGTCACTAGCCCAGTGTCTGGCAGGTAACATGTAATCAAAGAGGGAGGGAGAAAGTGAAGAAGGATGGATGGGTGGCCAGAAAACTGCATGAATGACTACTCATTAAAGGCAGTAGAGAATGAATGCATGTGTTGCTGGGTGACTGTTTCACACATGCTTGGGGTTAAAATAAAACAGGGCCTTGAAGAGTATTCATCCTCAAACAGGAAAGAAATCCACTAAAACAAGGATAAACCTTGAGGACATTATGTTAAGCGAAATTAGGTCACAAAAGGACAAGTATACATCCGCACATTCTAGTTTGTATGGGGGCTCATTGACCCAGCTCCTTCACATACCAATGGATGACAGTACTCAAAGATACTCTAACTTGAAACTGAAAAAAAGGTGGGGGAGGGGGAAGCAGGAGGGGTGGGATGGGGCGGGGAATTCAACTGCAGATGGCCAGACAGGTTCCTACTCCTCCATTAGAAAAGGGGAGACTTTTGTGTGTGTGTGAACAGCTTATTTCCAGAATCTCTACCCCTCCCCTCCAGAGGGTACAGCTCCGTGCCCACCATCCGATACCCAGACTGAGACCCAGGTGCCAGGCGCAGCACAGGGCTTAAACACATCACCTCTTCAAATTCTCTTGAGGTCAAGGGAATATTTTCTTCTTTGCAGGAACAAAAGTTTAAACAGCAGTTTGGTCAATTCGTCAGGCACCTATTCTTCAGGCTAAAATTAGAAAACATTCTTTAAAGGCTGATAAATCTTTATCAATACTGAAGGGTCAGTCCAAAAGGCAGAGGAAGTAATTGCTGTTCTTTGCCTAGACCATTTTCCCTTCTTCAAGGCAGCTGGTACCTGTACTGAATTTCCTCTCTAAGTGTTTCTGCCATATAAATTACTTCACCACCCCTAAAACTGTTCTGCTGCACACACCTCCAAGTCTGGTGCATGCCTCCCAGAGGAGAACAAACTTTTAGATTTGCTACTGAGCAAGTGTGTTTTCTTTACACTCCCCCGCCACCCTCCTAATTACTGGGCAAACTATGAAGAACAAGGCTCACCCACTCTGGAACTCCACTATGCAAAGAATATAGGACCCAACTGAAGAGTGTAAGTGACTTCCAGCATGAAGCTGACTTTAGGGCACATGTACACATTTGAGCTACTCACAGCTCCAACCAGGTCATGCTGCAATGAAAGTCAAGACTGTCAAGGTAAGAGATACACCTGCCTGTGTGTTTCTGGAAACCCTCAATCAGTAAGCAAAGTCCTCACATGAATGTTAGGTTTTGTTCTTACTCATTCACAAAAAAATCATAGGTAAAGGACATTTGAGGATCTGAAATAGAGAGGACTGACATTCAAAGGACATTTTTAAATGGAGATCATGATTACTTTGTCTCTCTCTTTTTTTTTGCTTAATCTTGCCTCTTTAGTCAAACTCTTTAGTCAATTTAGTCAATTAAAACACATTAATACGGGGACAGAGATGTGTCAACACTAACTCTGAGGACTTAATTTCTGCTGGGAAAGATAAGACAGGACAATAATATAACCTTTAGCAAAAGCATTTTCCTCATCTATAAACAAGGGAGCCGAAACAGGACTTTAAAGTAGCTATCAAAAGTAGGATTCTATTTCTACTCCATTCAGCTATTTATGGAACAAGCAGAATTCTGGCCCAAATGTGGGTGGATTGTCCAGCATTTGAATCTTGTTAAAGTCTCCTAAATGTTACTGACCACATCATTCATTCATATACACATATGTGTGTGTATACGTATATATATACACACACAAACACATATACACACACATATATGCACATTCTGACAGCACTGTTGCTTCTGAAAGAAGCAGACTGTGGCAAAATAATAAAAAAAAAGTGTTTATAATTCTGTCCAACTGTTTCTAAAGGCTTTTAATATCTTTTAAGAAAATTATGGGTAAAATTTAAAAAGAAAATACATTCTCATGTATAACAACTCATTTAAAAGAGAAGTAAAAGCTTCATTTGGCTGTCTATCTCAAAGAAATACTTCTTGCTTCCCTTTCCACCCCTGTTTTACCTATGAAACTACTCCATGAATGAACAGCAATCAAAAACCCAGGTTCCAGCTGGAGTCCATGACATTCCATATGTCCATCAAAATTTTTAAAAATTCCCTATTTACTTAATATGTTCAAGCCCCATTCAATAAGCTTGAGGATTATACCTTCATCTAAAACTCAGAATACTGTGATTATTCAGACACTGAGATTTTTTGGGTCTAAAGAATAATCACTGATCAATTGTTATCTTCTAAAGAAGAGAGATGACCGCATCGATCCCACTTTACCACTAGTTGAATTCAACAAAGTATCTAAAATCCTAAATACACAAATAATACTCCCAATTCCATGTGCCTTCTTTAAACTGAATTATTTCTATTTTAAGATGCATTGCTATTATGCAATCCTGTGTTTCCTGAAAAGTTTGTTCTAGGTAGGGCAGTGGCATGTTCACGTGCACTCACACACAACACACACACAGTGAAGAAAAAAAAATCTCTTTGGTCTTAACAGGCTGTAAATACATTCATATACTCCAGTTTTGAGCAGAAATAGTACATGAGAGGAAGAAAAAGGATACATTTGGAATTTCAGGATATTGCATATAGATTCAAAGAAATCTGAGAGGCAATTTGCCAGAGTAAACAAATATCATAACCGTATTAACATTTTAAAGGAGACTGTGTTCACAGTTCACACATACTGGTACAGTGCTTGAGGGACTGCCTTATTCCCTTCTGTAGATGTGCAGATAAAGCACGGCCTACAGAGAAACATCTCCTACTTCCCTCCTCACCCCTGCTTTATGTAGGGCTGCGACACAGACGTGTTAGGTACCTGGACTACTCATAATTTATTTCGGTGTCATAAAACACATACAAGCATTTGTTCAATTAGCCTTAAACAGGCATGTGGCCAACCCTGGGCCAGGCTTTGCGCTGGAGAGATAAAGATGAGTAATAAACACGCACCCCGCCCTCAAAGATCCCACAGTCCAGTGAGAGGCAGACACATCAGCTGAAACCCGAGAATCCAAAACAGTGCATAGCAGAGAGTAAGTGCTCGAAAAACACAAAGCAGATTCAGGAGTCAGGGAGGGCAGGCAAAGATCTACCCGAGGATCTGGAGCTGGGTAGGGAGCCTGACTCGAGTGTGGAGGGCTGGGCTGGAATGCACACTCCACCACTTCGCTGCAGTACCAGGGCAACGTGTGTAATGTGGTCACGCCTCAGTGTCCTCGTGTGCTCCCTCCCAGGGCAGTGATGAGCTAACATACAGGGAAATGCCTGCATTGGCAAACACGTTAACCCCATCTCTGCCCAATGGCAGCCCCTGGTCTGTGGCAGAGAACCACTGCAGGAGGAGATTTTTTTTTTTCCTACTTCTTTCTCTCCCTTTTCTAACCCTTCCTGCTAAACCTCCTTTCCCCAAAGTTGACTCAGAGTGAATGAACCAAAAAAGGAAGTGGGAGGAAGGGAGAGGGAAAGAGAACCCTGGCTAACTATGAAGAAAAGATGGCCATCCTTTGGAGGGGAAGCCATCAGTAGTTCTAAACTAGAAAAGGGAAAACACAAAAACCAACGAAAAACTCCTGAACCAGATACCTAAAACATTTCAACTTCTGCTGGTTAAACTGCTTTTCTGGATGGCCTCGGACTCTAGCCAATTAGCTGGAGTTATTTTCTTCCCATCTCCCTGTTTGAACTTCCTTTACTAAATTAAAATAATTGCAGCACATTAACATTTAATCAACACAAAAGACTAAACCAAGCTCAAATATAATTTTAGATCTTTTTCTTTTTTTAAATAAACGGCTGCTTGTGTATTTTTGTAGATCTAGTGCTGAATGCTCACTTGTTTACATCTATATTTTCATGCACACATACACACGCATTATTCAAGTAGGTGCACATCTATATACAAATATAAACCAGCCTCCTTGTAGTTAAGGGAAGCATGACAGATACTAGCATGTACGGGGAGGCAGCAGGAAAGGCAAATTGAGTGTCTACCCCAGAATCCTACAACCTCACCTCGCACCAAAAACTAAGGCCCCATGCAATGAAGATGCCATGAAATTCCGAAGAAGACCAGGGCTGGAGGTGAACAAACTCCAGGGACTAGACCCAGCCCCTAAAGAACCTCTCCTAACCCAGAGGGATGGCATGGGGATGGAGGTGGGAAGGGGGGTCCAGGATGGCAATGTATGGCAAAACCACTACAATATTGTAAAGTAATTAGCCTTCAATTAATATTTAAAAAAAAAAAAAAAAACCTTTCCCTCTTCCTGGAGGAAATCTTGCCTTTCAGTAAACAGGGCCCTTGTCCCAACCAAGAGAGCTGAAACTGTTGGGAGGGGTGGTGTGGGAGGGCGCGGAGCAGGGGCCCCAGCACTGCCTTCACGCCTGCAAAAGCCCACTGCCACATGGAGGGATCTGGAACCTTCACATTGCTGTCCCTCCATTCTCATGAGGCTAAGAAATGCTGCCAAGTTCACTGCAATCTACCTCAGCAGGCCTTTACTTAGCAGCAGCTATGCCCCAAGCCCAGCGCTCAGACCTCACTTCCCATGGCATCATCTCATGTGTGTTTCACAAAAGGAAGGAGGCAATATTACTCTCCTTTCAGAGGTGAGGAGTCTGAGGATCAGAAAAGCTGATGAAGGGCCAAAGGCAGAGACCACAGTGGGTAAATGGAGGAGCTCCCAGGCCACTTGCACATCATAATGACTGGCCCAGGGCTCCGAAACTGAGCTCCTGGGCTCTGGTCTCCCTCCAACTCTAATCTAAGTGGAATCAACGGTAAACAGGTCTTACCTTTGTGAACCTTAGGCTTAATGACTATAAAAGGAAAAAGAGAAGCCAACTTTTGTTCTGGACCTTCCAAGACAGTCAAATAAGAACCCTCTCTGTGATCATGATTCAGCTCAGTTCTCAAAGGTGGCGTGGCAGTTTCCCATCATCAGCTCTCTCAGCAAACAACATGGTCCCTGTCCCCTGCCATTGCTGTTCTCTCAACTCGGGTTTTCACGGCCTCAGGCATTCACCTACTGTGCCCGAAGGAATCCCTTTACTGTCTGCCTTCCTGGAAGACGTGAAGATCCTTCTCAACAATTAACTCCAGCCCAACGGAGCAATGCTTGAGCAACCTCAGAGGTCTCTGTGCTTATCTTTACTACATCTGATACTCAGGTTTTATTCTCTTCAACCCCACTGTAGGCTCCTTACCCAGAGACCCAGCTTGGACTTCTCTATTATTTGTCATCACTATGACACTACCACCAAGCCTTCGTACCTGGAGAGAAAGCCAAACAAATATCCATATGTCAACATTTTCTGGGTAACTGTGAGGTCACATAAAATAAAAACTGAAGTAGGAATTAGCTTTTTTAAGAAAAATAATATGATATGGTCTTGGCCCCAAACAACTCACAACCCAGTGAGAAAGACGGAGACATAAATGACTGCTAGGATCTGCTGAATCATTTGACACTGGAATTTGCCAGTGACCAGGATTTGGAAGGGACAGTCACTTTGAAGGATGAGAGAGTCTGCTCCTGATACTATCTCAAAGGATATGATAACCGGCTGACTTTAACAAAGTAGAAATTTAATAAGGATAAATGTCAAGTCATGCACTTAGGTCCAAAAAAAAAAAAAAGACCACTCACAAGTATAGGGTAGAGAAGATCACATGAGAAAGTCTTAAGGGATTGGGTTGCCCAAAAGCTCAATGACTCAGTGTGATGAGGCGCCTATAAAAGCGACTGCAAAATCAGGCTGCCCTGAGTAGAATGCTGCATTCACAGTAAGAAAAGTGAAATCTCAAAGCTGGGTCCCAGCAATCATAGAGGGATGAACAGTCAGAAGTGTGCACATTTCAGAGAGTTGACAGGAGTGTGACACCATGTCCTAATAGGAATGAGGATCGTGAAGCTGGAGAAAGAAAAACGTACGTGGCTACAAGAGTCATCTTCAAACTAGTCTTGAACTTTACCATTCCGCTCCCAGAAACAGACAACAGAGATATAGCTGACCTAACCTATAGAGGCACTGACATTAACCCAAAAGCAGGGGTTTAAAGTATGAGAGGGAACAGGCAAAAATATCTGATGAAACTGAATATATTACCTATCTCATTATAAAATAGTGTTACCAACTACAGTATCATAAATAGTTATTGATAGGGAAGTAAGAAAATTACAAACTACTATATACAAAGAGTATGATTCATTTTGTAAAAACAGCAACATACACATACATCAAACACTGCACTGAAAATGGTATGGAAGACAATGTGGTATGAAGCTCACAGCACTGATTACCTATGAGCAGCGAAGTTATTGATAGCTTCCAATTCTCTTTTTTACTTCTCTATATTTTGCTTCTCCATATATTCTCAATGTTTCATAGTGGACAAACACTGTAAATCTGGAAAGAAAAACTCTCATAAATGTTTCAAAAGAAAAATGGGCTATCTGAAAGCTCTAACACATAAAAAGAGGAATTAGGCTTGTAACTTAAGCAGGAAAGGGGGGATTGGGATTAATGGGTGAAGATTCTAGGAGACCTTATTTGACTCAATATAAGACAATGGTCTGTGAGAGAAATAAACAGTTCCACTGTTATAGTGAGCTCTCCAACAAAAAGGCTGTGCCTCTAGAATGTTTTGAGACTATTTGGGGAAATACTGTACTGTAGGGAATACAGTACTGTAGGGAAAGCCTCCATGGTGTACAGGGTTCACTTCTCCTAAATCTATATACTTCAAATCCTTTAATACTGCTCAAGGCAACTATGCTGCAAAATCCATAATACCTCTATATAAGTTCACATTCTCATTCAAGCTTTTAGGATCTAGTTCTCTGTCCTCTCACCACATCAGAGCCAATGGAGTACAACTCAAAGAACTGGGAATCAAAGGTTCAGATCCCAGTAGTAGCACTGGAAAGAACACAGCCTTGGACAAGTCACAATCTCTAGGAGTCTCAGTCTGCACAACTGTAAAATGGCAGTAAAATGTATACAACCTCACAAGGTAAAGCTGATTTTTCAAGATAAAGCCTGTGAGACTGCTTTATAAACAATAAAGTGCTATACAAGCTAAAGACAATACATTCCTCTCATGAGCGCATATAAGCAGAAGTTGGATGGGCAGTTACAGGGATCCTATTCCACTGGAAGCAGAAAGCTTTCATTCCGAGATCATATGATTCTACCTTGTTGTTCAAGCATCACCTCCACCAAGAGGTCCTCCACTCCTTTCAACTTTCTTCTGACATCAGAGTATAGCAATGATTGCTTTTTCTCAAACTTCTAAGGCTGAGTTGATTTTTCACTATCATTACATTTTCTTGAGACAAGGACCAAGGCTTCCATCTTTATCCTCAACTCCCAGTGCTGCTGTAATTCACAAATGACTATTGGTGATTCGACTGAACCTTAATAGAACCCCTAGGGCTTCTCAGGTGGCTCAGCGGTAAAGAATTCACCTGCCAATTCAGGAGACACAAAAGACACGGGTTCGATCCCTGGGTCGGGAAGATCCCCTGGAGAAGGAAATGGCGACCCACTCCAGTATTCTTGCCTGGAAAATCCCATGGACAGAAGAGCCTGGTGGGCTACAGTCCATGGGGTCTCAAAGAGTTAGACATGACCGAACATGCACTCCAGCTCCAACACCCCAGGACCCCTACTTAAAGGACCAGCACTATTGACATCAATATGGAAACATGTTACAGTGCTGATTCCCCAGCCAAGTCCCAGCTCCACTAAATCAGATCCTGCATTTTCACAAGATCCCCAGATGACTCCTATGCTAACAAAGTGAGGTTGCTGCTGCCGATGTACAGACTACCTTCAAGAAGCAAGGGTCAGGGGCATGCTCATTCAACAAGATCTCTCTCCAAAGCCCAGCAAAAGGACTGACTCATCCTCTCACTCGTTTATTCAGTCATTCACTCACTCAACAATAATATGTTATGTTCCTATACCATGAGAAGCACTTTTCTAGGCACCAAGTCTGTTCGCGCAGGTGTAATTGAATGGTAAGGATCCTCTAATACTAGAGAGCATGGCCCCATCCAGCTGCCTGACCACAAAATCCAGCTAAAAACAATTTAAGTGCCTCTGAATTCCAGCTCCTCCAACCCTGGCCCTGCGCCTCAATTGCTTTGCAGGTGTCAGGGCTGATAACTCTTCACAAACCACTGGAGAACCCACCCACACAATAGCCACAGCTCAATGGTTTGGGCACAGCCCCTTTATATTTCGGCAGGTGTTACATTCCAAAAATACTTCTTACAAAGCACGGCAGGAATTCTTCACTGAGGAAAGAAAAGAGGTTCAAGAAGGACCTGATTTTTCCCGAGGGACAGAAGAGACTAAAACCTCTCACAGAGAGGTTTACATTTTTAAAATGTATTTATTTTATCAACCACATGCTCGCAAGTCAAATATCCCCTCAAAGACATTTTGCAGACAGAGATATTCTGGGAACATACTGGAGGCAGCTTATTTATCCACCGCTATTATAAGACTAGCCCAAAGGGATGAGTATCAGATGCTATCTCCCGCTGAAATGACAGTCTGCCTGCCTGCCACCTCGATGCCAGGTCACAGCTACTTCATGGCCCCAAATAGCCCCTGCTTGGCCCTTAGAAGACTGCCTCTGCCCCACCGGTCTTGCAAGAGGCTTCCAATTAGCCCAGGTCACTCCCAATGGGGAGGGCTATCAGTTTGCTCTAAGAATTCTCCAACATCTTTGGAGTCTGTAAACTGACAACAGAAAATGTAATTAATATACAAACACGATACTAATATGGAATACTGCCACAGTGCTGGAAACCCTCGGGGGCTGGTAGGATCCCAGGCAAACTCAGTTCTTGGATTTTATTGTCCAAAAGGGAATTATAAGAAAGCATACACCGGTCAGCTACAACTGTCTCAAAGCTCTCTCCTTTACTATCTTTAACCAAATTATCCTTCGGGTCACAAGATTGAGCAATTAGGAAAGCTTTCCACTTCTCCTGTAGGTCCTCTCTACCTTAGACTAGTAACTGTTTCCTTCCCCACAGTGAGCATCTTGGGGTGGGGGCTGGCCTTCTATGCAGTTCAGTATCTCTGGAGCCCAGAAGATAAGACACTAGGTCTTCAGTAAATACTTACAGAATGATGACAATTCATTCATCAAGCATTTAATGAGTGCTGAGTTTTAGGATTAGAATACTAAATACCCAAGGATGAAAAAGAAATAAAGAAATGGTTATTAGCTCTTGTTGACCTTTGGGGACTAAACAAAACAAGAAACAAGGACTATAAAAAGCCTGGATGCAAACTCCAGTGTGATAGAGGAGGGAATTCCTGGAGCAAAGCAAGCCAAGTGCAACAGAAATGGAATTTTCTTATCCACAGCATGTCACACAGATCCACCCCCAGTCTGTAATTCACTGTGTACTGCACGCATTTCCCACACTCCAGCCTCTTACTCTGCAACTGGCCAAATTTCTCATCTGCCTTTTAAAATATCAGTATATACTGTATGGGATACCCTGTCTTCCCACTAACCTGTCTTATTAGCAGGAGGATCACAGCTCATACCACGGTGCACTCCTCAGAGGCATTCTGACTTTATCTTCAGTCCCAGCTGTAAGGCTGTTAGTGCCACATTAGAGAGAAGGACAGGGGTCCACAGGTTTGCCACAGGCTGGACCCCTGGACCCAACTCACATCCCTTCTAAATCCTGTGTTCTCATCACCGACCCACTTCCTCTCCCGGGCGTCTCTCTCCACCCAGCACCACTGCCCAACAGAAACACAACATGAGCCACACACACTTCCTACTAGCCTCATTAAAAAAGGAAAAAAGAAATGTGAAATTAATTTCAGTAACTTCTATTAACCCAGCACACCCAAATATTATTTCAACCTGTAATCAATATTTTAAAAATTGCCAATAAGGTACCTCACCTTCTTTTTTAGTACCAAGTCTTCAAAGCCCAGGGGACACTGATGGAGCAACTCAATTCAAGGTAGTGAGCACTGTGGCTGGTGGCTATGGACTGCACGGGGTGGACCTATTGTGGGCACTTCTTACACATGCTTGAGTCTCAGGGAGCCTAACACCTGTTGTTTCTAAGTACCTAAAGGACATACATAAAGTCTTTTCAGTGGCACCAGTTTCTGCTGGATATGAATTGGGGAGGCCCCAGATTTCAGCTGACATAGGTTCTCCATGTTTCAAGGACTTTCAGCTCCAACCTTCAAGTCTCATTGTAGGTATCACTCCTTTAAGGAAGCCTCTGTGGCTATGCCCCCGACAGAGCCCCCAAAATGTCACACCTCCAAACCCTAACCCCATACTGTGAGTGCCTGCCCCTCTGTGTTACCCACTATTGGATGTTCCTTGAAACAAGACTCTTTCATTCATTGCCCAAGCCTTATCTCCCAACATAGCACTGCCTCAAAAAATATTTGCCAGATGCATGGATGGATGGATGGATAAATTAATGAAACCCCTCCTAACACAAAATCTCTCTCTCTAGGCCATAGTTTCCTCCTCTGTAAAATCTCCATGGTTCCTTCCAGCTGTGAAAGTCACACCTGGGTCACAATACCAACTGGGGCACTTATCCTGAACCCACATTGCACAACCAGCTTGACCAGCCATCTGACACAGGAAGGAACACTCAGACAGCACTTGAGAGGTTATTTCTCTGGACCAGTGCAAAAGGGGGCAAAACAGATTATTTTCAGGTTTTCAAAAAGTATCCTATAAACTTCCTTCCATTCCAGAGAACTACAGAAATGTCTATGCTGTCTCATGTACATCTTTCCTTTTTTTTTTTTTGGCTGCAACTAGAAGCATTTAGGATCTTAGTTCCCCAACCAAGGACAGAACCTAGGGCCCCTGCCATGGAAGCGAAGAGTCTTAACCACTGGACTGATAGGGAAGTCTCTCTCATGAAATTCTTGAAAAGCTTCCCTAGCCAATCATTTATGTTTCTTATGCTGTTGTTCTTTTGCAGTTGCTAAGTCATGTCCAACTCTTTGCAACCTCATGTCAGGTTCTTCTGTTCTCCACTATCTCCCGGAATTTGTGCAAATTCATGCCCATTGAGTTAGCAATGCTACCTAACTATTTCATTCTCTGCTTCCCTTTTTGCCTCCTGCCCTCAATCTTTCCCAGCATCAGGGTCTTTTCCAATGAGTCACCTCTTCCCATCAGTGGCCAAAGTACTGAAGCTTTGGCTTCAGCAACAGTCCTTGCAATGAATATTCAGGGTTGATTTCCTTTAGGATTGATTGGTTTGATCTCCCTGCTGTCTAAGGGACTTTCAAGAGTCTGCTCCAGCACAGTTTGAAAGCATCAATTCTTTGGCACTTATTCTTCTTTATGGTCCAGCTCTCACACCCCTACATGACCACTGGAAAAACTATAGCTTTGACTATATGCATCTTTGTTGGCAAAATGGTGTCTCTGCTTTTTAATATGCTGTGTAGGTTTGTTATAGCTTTCCTTCCAAGGAGCAAGCATCTTTTAAATTTCTTACATAGAAAATGGTTAATTTTTGCCTTTAATGAATGAATATCATTAAAAGGTCACAAAGTCAGGTTTCAAACTCCAAAGTCCTGGTTTTCATCCCCATTGCTAGCCACTTGGTCATCAATTTCCTTATCCATAAAAGAGGGGCAACAAAATAACCAGATCACAGAGCTGCTGTAATGGCCAGAATGCCTTACGCACTGTAAAGGACCAAGAGAATGTAAACTATTACAGAAACTACTTCTTCCGAAACATGTCAAAGTGAGAAGACAGAGCAGTCCACAAATAACACTGCCAATGGCCAGGCCCAGGCCTGGGGAACTCAGGGAAAAGCTAGAAGGAACCCAGTGCACTCCACTCCTGGGCAAACATCGAACAGGCCCAGAATTCATGTCTGCACAAAGCCAAGCCCCAGACGTGCTGGCCAAAGATCTGGGGTAGGAAGCAGTCCAGAGGGCAGGCCCCCCAGGTAAACAGGCATCTGTCTGCCGGGCCCCACTGGGAGGTGGCCGCAGGGGAAGCTGCCTACTGGAGCGCAGAGGACAGCACAAAGGAGCCAGGCATCCGAGCCAGGCAGGGAGTGCCTATCTCAGAAGGGCAGGGCCCACACTGAGCAAGGCGCGCTGCCCTCTGTCAGGCCAGGCCAAGGAGCTGGAGAAAGAGCTTCATCTGTCCTTTCTTTTTCCTGCAATGTTTTCAGGGGTGTCTGAAATTTCCCAAACTAGTTCTGCCCATTTCAAACAGGAACTAGGTTTGCATGTACGTGTGTGTGTGTACACACGTTTTATTATTTCAGAAGAAAGCACTCTGCAGACTGAGAATGAGTCATCAGTAATCCTTGTCAATTTGCCAGCAGCCTGCCCCTCTTCATTACAAACAGAAAGATAAAAGCTCTTGCACTACATTAGCTGGCATACGCCTCCACAGACAGTACAAATAAATTAATTGTGCCTCATCTCAAACAGCCCGGGAGGTGTGCGGGAGGGAAAAATGCGCTCCGTCTTGTTTCATTAACAAATTAAACTGCAATAGAGCCATGACCATTCTCTTACGTACAGACGTCCGGCTATTTGGCCAACACCAGACGGTGGCCCATTTGGGGCGGCACTACCCAAGGTCCACACATTAAGAAACTTGTGTCTCCTGCTCAGAGGAGTACAAGTCCTTTACCCCTTTCACGGTCCTTGGAGAGGGGATGGTGTGATCCCAAGGACCACTATAAGGACACCTGGGGGACCAGAGTCATCCATCTCATACTGGGCACCACTGCAAAAGGGAGGAGTTTCAATCACTTACCCCAGGCAAATAAACAAACCAGTTCTGCGGCCCTGGTATGTACATCACAGTGAAAGAGTCTGCCATCAAGCAAACTCTGTCACGCTGAGGATGGTTAGCATTCCAGAAAGAACAAAGTTATTCAAGACCGACTTGAAAAACAAGTCAGACTCCCCTTCACCGCAAGCTAAGATTACACCCTCAAATACACCTTCCTGCGATTCTGAGAGGACTGCTTTTGCAGTGCAGTTAAAAGCAATTTGCTACAACGTTGTGATTTTCTTTATCCTGGTTCCTTACTACATAATTTAGGCAACCTGCATTTTAAAATTGAAGGAGCAGGACTGAAAAGCTGATCCTTTCATGTTTTATCTCCAAAGGGGCAAAAACAGTGCTTACAGGGGAGGTAGGGGACAGGAAGTGGGGTGCTGAATGCTAGAAGGAAAGAACAAAGTGGACTCTAAGGAGAAGAGGAAGGGCCCCTCTCCTTTGCAAAGATCACCCCATTAACCAGTGACCTGCAAGGACATTAAGATTCCAAACAGTCAATCCAACTGCAAAATATGTCCGAAGTGTTTATCATACAGATGGCCTCTGGGTTTGGGTACTGGGAGTTTGGTTTCCTTTTTGAACTGTAAAATCTAAGAATCTAAAAAATTCTAAGCAGAAAATCTGACCTCACATGGCTAGGTCCTGCCTATAACAAAAAAAGAAAGAAAGAAACTAAACCTAAAGATGGAGAAGGCACTGGCAACCCACTCCGGTACTCTTGCCTGGCAAATCCCATGGTTGCAGGAGCCTGGTAGGCTGCAGTCCACAGGGTCACTAAGAGCGACAACTGAGTGACTTGACTTTCACTTTTCACTTTCATGCATTGAAGAAGGAAATAGCAACCCACTACAGTGTTCTTGCCTGGAGAATCCCAGGGACGGGGGAGCCTGGTGGGCTGCCATCTCTGGGGTCATACAGAGTCGGACACGACTGAAGTGACTTAGCAGCAGCAGCAGCAGCAGCAGCAAACCTAAAGAAGATAATAATAGGGATTTTCCTGGTGGTTCAGTGGTTAAGAATCTGCCTTCCAATGAAGTGGGTGCAGGTTCAATCCCTGCTTGGGGAACTAAGATCCAACATGCCGCAGGGCAACTAAGCCCACACACCACAACTAGAAGCCTGTGAGCTGCACAGAGAAACAAAACAGTCAAGAAAAAAGCATTATAATAATAAAGCCAGATTCAACCTTATCATAATCGAAGAAATACCAAGTAAACAATGAGGTATCATTGAGCCAAACTTTGTAAAAGTGACTTTATCTAATGGAGGCCAAGTGGTTGAAGCTAGTATCTTACTGCATTGCTGGTGGCATTGTAAACAGGCACAAGTCCCCTGGAAAGCAATTTAGAAATATCCATCGAGAGCCAAAAAAAAAAAAAAAAAAAAAATTGTGCCCTTTAACCCAGAAAGCCTGCTCTTGGAAATCCACCCTAAGGAACTAATCTACAATAAGGATGAAGCCATATCTCCAAGTATTATTTATAATAGCACAAAACTGTAGGGGGAAAAAAATCTAAATGTCCAATAATAGATGAATGGTTAAATAAATTCAGCCTGTGGGATGATAGATTATAAGAAAGACCATTAAAAATCATTTTGAAGACTATGTAACCATTTGGAAAACATTTGCTTAAGGTTTACTGAAAAGAGCAGAATACAAAATTGAGTCTACATGATTACAGCTATACAGAAATATGTCTGCATGCAGACAAGGGTTAAAAGGAAAAATGAAAACAGTTGTGGTAGGATAGCGAGCTTGTGGGTGAACTTTTTTCTTTTTTTCAATCTTTTTATTGTGGTTATAGCATTTTATCTTGTGAAAAAAGAAAAATCATGGGGTGCATATGCAGCTGCTCAACTCACATTCAAAGGATGAATCAAGAATCTGGGAAACCAAGACGCTAATTTGGGACATGGAGCAACATCTAGCACTAGTGTCTATCCTAAGCTTGCCTGGGTCCCTCCTATCACATCTCTCAACCCGTGAGGTAGGCTGACGAGCAAATAGATGCTCAGAGAAGCAGGAGGAGGTACCCAAATCTGTACGAAGCTACAAATGAAAGATAGGATGAGACTTTACATCAATTCTGCTCCAAGGCCCCAGTCCATCCTGTCAACTACTGCTGCTAGTTTCAAGATCCCTCCCATCTCTGGGAAATTGTTTCCTCCTTAATAAAATGAAGAGGTTCAACTTTCTTCCAGCACACTGTGTGGATCCATCCATGTATGGTTCATAAACCACCTGTATCCAACTCACCTGTAAAGCAAGTTAAAGCTCAGATAAGTGGTGCCAAACCAGACCTGGTGAATTAGAGACAATTCTACTAGATGTATTGATGGTTCAACTGAAAGAGTTTTCAAATTTGCGAGGTTCAAATGTGACATACATTCAGTAGAAACCATACTTCAAATTTTAAATTCTGATCTTTTTCCTAGGTTACGATAAGTGGTACAATTCTATCTCATGATGCTGGACAGCAATTACAAGGGGTAACTGTTTCCCCTTCCAGTCTGTTTTTCACTTGCAGTACAGTATTGAATCAATTACACGAGACATGCAACACTTATTATAAAAGAGGCTTTATGTTTTGCCCAACTGTAGGCTAAGGTACGTGTTCTGAGCACATTTAAGATAGGCCAAGCTAAGCTTTGTGATGTTTAGTAGGTTTTAGGAGTAACAAATGCATTTCAACCTACATTATTTTCAATTTAGGATGGGTTTTATCCGTTTTATGACATAACTCATCCTAAGGGGAGGAAGATCTGTAATACGAACTTTCTCAATTTTACATGGCAGAAGAAGTCTAATTTTTCTTTACAATTAAAGTATGTAAAAGTTAAGGAATATCGGGATGTAACCCTGCCAAGGAAGATCTGTATCTGGGAGTGGAACACCTGAATCTGAATTTAACTAGCTACCCAGGCAATTCTTCTGCACAGGAATACTTGAGAACCACGAGTTAAGAATCCTGGGCTTCCCTGGTAGTTCAGCTGGTAAAGAATCTGCCTGCAATACGGGAGACCCCGGTTCAATTCCTGGGTCAGGAAGATCCCCTGGAGAAGGGATAGGCTCCCTGCTCCAGGATTCTTGGGCTTCCCTGGTGGCTCAGATGGTAAAGAGTCCACCTGCAATGTGGGAGACCTGGATTTGATCCCTGGGTTGGGAAGATCCCCTGGAGGAAGGCACGGCAACCCACTCTAGTATCCTTGCCTGGAGAATCCCCATGGACAGAAAAGCCTGGCAGGCTACAGTCCATGGGGTCTCAAGGAGTCAGACACGACTGACAGAATAAGCACAGCACAGTAAAAAATCCTGCAAACATCTGCCAGATCCAAACACCCAACTCATATGTCCATCTCCCCACACATAAGAAAGTCCCCTGGATTGGAGAGGCGGTTGGGTTTAGAAGCCTGTACTTATTCAAATGAGGAGTCATCGTCAAAGAGTGAAAATGTTTTTGTTTTTAATGTTTAAGATGGAAACACACAAGAGAGTAATCTGTGTTCCTCGGACACTTCTTTTTCTGGTGAAATAATTCCTGGGCTCCCAGATGTTATCCAGTTTTCATATGCCCGTATTTAGCATAGTGCTGGGAATATAATAGGTATTCAAACCACCTGTTGAAGAAACAGAGATGTGAATGACTGCTCGAGCTGGTAGTGAGGCAGTATCTTGCATCCAACTACACTTAATGTTTATTTTGCTTGCCTGTCTGCCCGCACCTGGTGGAAAGGCCCATGATGTGGGGGTGGCGTACAGAGCCTCCCCTGTGTCCTGCGCAGTGATGCTGTGTCCCCAGACACTAGAACACGGCCTGGGATGCTGTGCATTTGTCAACAGTGGTTGAGTCAATGAACAGTAGGCACCAGCAAGAGCCAGAAAAAAATGTGAGGGCTCCTGGATCTGGTCATCTCATCCATAAACAGACACTGTTCCTACAGGAGAAAGGAATGGAGAACTTGTTGACCAAGCGCACATCATGCCCAACATGTGGGCCTGGTGCTTCCAAGCTCACAGGTCCTCAGGACAACCAGATGACATCCGGCAGACGAGCAACTAGGACTAAATGGTTTACCGAAAGACTTAGGCAGTAAGGAAGAGACTCTGGGCTCAAAACCACATTCTCTGCAGTCTTCACTAAATACAAGAGAGTCGAACATGAAAAATAAGAGAATGAATAAAGTCTAAGAGAATGTCCTAGAGAGGATCCACTGTCCAAAGGAAACACACTGTACACACACGTTCAAAGGTACGGAGTAAACTTGAAGAGGTTTCCCAGAGGGGGCGCTGGGGCCAACCTCACACCGAGCTGTGGACAGGAAGTGGCCCTTGCCAGGAACTGCCTCTTTAGCCTGCGGATGCTGTGAGAGCGCCTCCGCTGCTCACCTCAGGACCCATCCCTCTCCCTGAAAGCAGTAATGGTAGCACTTATGCTGACTCCAAATTCCCATCAGCTGCAAACACTTTAGACGCCAGTGGACTTTAGACCCAGACCACTTGCAGGGTTCTACTGGCTATAGTTATTGAGCACCCATGGGTGCACTTCCCCATATAATCAAGAGTCAAGATTGATTATGAACTCAAACTGGCCTGGATTCAAACCCTGCCTTCACCATCTTCCGACTGCAAGGCCTTTCTGTCCCAAGCCTCAGTTTCCTCATCTGTAATGGGGGATAATACTAATGCTCACCTCAGAGAGCTGTTTTGAGGGTTAAGTAAAACAACGCCCTAGCAGACTTACCGCAGGACTGACACGTCAAGTTCCAGTGGATGGTACCTATTACAGCTGGAAGCACTGTAAAATCTGAAAACTAGATGTTTCCCCACTGCACAAGCACACACACTACCTATGGGTCCTGCATTCTCTACTTTTTTCCAATTCCACATAAAAAAAATTCATGTGCTAATACAGGGCACATATTTGTTATTTTTAATAGGCACAGAATAAGTACCTATTCCTCTCCCCAGGGATCTAACTTTTTAATGATTTCCACATTAGATTTAACATTAAATGCAAATGGATCTATAAAGTCACCTAATTAGAAATTGAGCATGCCATAGACATTATCCATGATTTAATTAGAAGAACACCACAATATGAAGAGAAATGCCCCTCCCTTAGGAGGAGAAGTTGGGGGTGGCTCTCCAGCTGGACCAATTACTGGCTGGGACCTGAAAGGTCACATGGCCTGCCAGGGCCCCAGAAAAATGATCGAGTTAGATTTCAAACTTCCTTCCCAAAGAAAAGAAATCTATAATTCAAATCACTTCAGTAACTACTTACGGAGCAACCAGCTCTGGGGATTCAAGGACTCATTCATGCTTTGAGGAGGACACAGATTAGGGAATCCATGGCCAGTTCCATTCACCAGCACACCCTGCCTTGCGGAGTGAAAGGGTTTTAACTTGCATCATGGACAGTGCTACCAGGCAAATGTTCCTCGCACTCTGCCTTCCCCTCCTTTGGGAGGCCATGCCCCCAGTGTTCATTTCCCAAGGCAGAATTTTCAAGTCACAGAGTCTCAGGGCTCAAAGCTCCAGACTGGTAGAGCTGGTCAAGCTATCTGTTGCTTAAATCATTACCTGCACTGCACCTCCAAACCCAGGGCTTCTCCCTGATCAGATTCTGAAAAGGCTGCCAAGATTTTCCCTAGCACAGCTTGTCCTTTTCAGTGAAAAATCAGCCTGGCCTTTTGACCAAAAAAGTGGAAGAGGAAGAGGGGGAGAGTCAGCGGTGTGCCGAGAGCCCTCTGGAATCAGGCACACGGCACGGAATCTCAGGGACTCAGCAATGCTCTGAGTGGCCAGAACCGTGCGGGGGCCCGGCAAGACATGAAGCTAACTCGCCAGTGGCATCTCAGGTTTCAGGGAGCCTGTGCGACAGTATCCTACCCTGAGTGATGTGTGCAGGACCCTCTCCTTCCCTCCCTCACCATGGGACAAGGACATCCTCCATAGCACGCTACAGCAAGCCCTTGCGGTCACTCCCCCATCCCCGGGCACCTTCTATCACCTCCTCAAACTAACTACTCTTCTTCTATTCTGTTGGAGGTGAGCAAACAGGAGCTGCTGCTCCTGCAGAGACCCTGAGGAGGGGGCTTGTGACTCAGGCCAGGACAATGAACCCTTTCCTGATTCCTGGAAATGTCACTATAAGAGAGTCACAGAAAGTAACCACAATTCAGCAGTGGTTGCTCAAAAGACTCTAGACAACCCCCACTCCAAGAAAGCCCCAGAACAAAGTTCTCCAACTCTTAAAAGTTAAAGAACTGGGAACCCTCTTACACTGTTGGTGGCAATGCAAACTAGTATAGCCACTATGGAGAACAGTGTGGAGATTCCTTAAAAAACTGGAAATAGAACTTCCATATGACCCAGCAATCCCACTCCTGGGCATACACACAGAGGAAACTAGATCTGAAAGAGATACATGCACCCCAATGTTCATCGCAGCACTGTTTATAATAGCCAGGACATGGAAGCAACCTAGATGCCCATCAGCAGATGAATGGGTAAGGAAGCTGTGGTACATATACACCATGGAATATTACTCAGCCATTAAAAAGAATTCATTTGAATCAGTTCTAATGAGATGGATGAAACTGGAGCCCATTATACAGAGTGAAGTAAGCCAGAAAGATAAAGACCAATACAGTATACTAATGCATATATATGGAATTTAGAAAGATGATAACAATAACCCTATATGCAAAACAGAAAAAGAGACACAGATGTACAAAACAGATTTTGGGACTCTGTGGGAGAAGGCGAGGGTGGGATGTTCTGAGAGAATAGCATTGAAACAAGTATACTATCACGGGTGAAAGAGATCACCAGCCCAGGTTGGATGCATGAGACAAGTGCTCAGGGCTGGTGCACTGGGAAGACCCAGAGGGATGGGATGGGGAGGGAGGTGGGAGGGGGGATCAGGATTGGGAACTCATGTAAATCCATGGCTGATTCATGTCAATGTATGGCAAAAACCACTACAATATTGTAAAGTAGTTAGCCTTCAACTAAAAAAAAAAAAAGAATTAAATTAAAAAAAAAAAAGTTAAAGAACTGCCCTTCATTGAATACGCTGATACTTGTAAAGCATATGGAAGTAAAATTTTTACTATTCAGCCCAAAGCAGGGTAGAGGAAGATACTTTAGATACCATTAGGATGCTGGTTATTGAAACTTATGGAATTTCTCCTTTAAAAAGAAAAGCCTGAATCACAGTAAAATAAAGGTAAAGACATCTGACTTTAGACTAGCCTTGCCCTATGCTTAAGAACCCTACAGGGATAAAACAAGAATGTAATTTATAGAAAAGGAAAGGGATTCAGAAATGCCTATACATGAAATCAAAATGTTATTATCACACAACTTCAAACTTTACTTTTGTCAATCAATTCCACCAAAAAAAAAAAGTGGGAGATAGCGAATCCTTACAGAAGAACTACATCATTCTAAAAACATGATCTCAAAGCCCTTGTCCCACAAGGGCTGAGGGGGAGGGAGACCCAGGGGATGTGAGAGGACAGCCAGGAGTAGGAACAAGGACGTCTTGCGTCTGAAGAGCAACTCTGCAGCTTGCAAAGCCTATTCACTTCCATTGCCTTCTTTGATGCCCCCAAGACAGTCCCGTGCGGACTGTGGAGGTGTCCACGAATCTCTGTCTCATGCTCCAAGAGGAGAGGAAGCTGTTGAAGGTCCCACAGCCAACAAGTGACAGGTCTAGCTGGTGAGCCACGGGTCATATCAGGGCCATATCATCCACGGACCACTACTCACAAAGAACACCCAGTATCTTTCCCAGGGATGTTCATGCATCTCTGTAGGAGAAGGTGGGAGAAGGGGGTGGAGTTATGAGCCTGTTTTGACCCATTCCTACCAAAGCTGTACTTACTGGACTTCCCAGCATGAGGTCAAAGGGAAAGAAAGCCACTTACTTCTTCATGCTTTTATCTCAATAAAGACAAGCACAATCCGAAGTGTACACAAGCACTTCGTGTACATTAAGTTTCTACTCTTAAAACAGGTCTATGAGGTAGAAACTTCTATTAATACCCCTATTGTACTATTTAGTAAACAGCAAGGTTAAGTAATTTGCCCAGAGGCAAAAAGCTGGAAACTGGTAGGCTGGGAGCCAGGAGCCAGGAGCCAGGAGCCAGGAGCCAGGCAGTCTGGGCCCAGTTGCTGTTCTTTTGACCATTAAGCTATCCTGCCTCACACGAGATGCCAGTGTTCGTGAATTCAAACCTGCCACAGGTCTGGGTGCAGGTCCCAAAGAACTCCCTGATATCTCCACACGAAGCTTCCTTGACTTCCAGATGCGCCGTGTTTCAGAAACATGCAGGTCACCACATTCTCTCCCTGCCCCCTTCCACCTCCCCTTATTGAGTTACTGCAGGAGGATCGTGTATTAAGGCAAACACCACTTTGACATAACCTAATAACCACCCATCTCCTAGCACTCGGCAGGAATGAATGCTACAGGGCACACGTGCAAACTCGATTCTCAGTCCAGGAGTGATTTCTGTGGGAAGCGTAATTCCATTGTTCTCCTCACCCAGCACATCTTATATCCATAAAACACAAGACCCCCATCAGTCAGGACACCCAGGAATGAAAGGCCCTGCCTTCTAATCCATGTTTCAGGTACAGCTAGACTCCATCTGGTGACAGAAAGTCAAACCTAACCTGATCTTCCCATTTAAAAACACAGTACCAAATGCACACATCTGTATGTAGAAGGCAGCATTTGAACAGAGACATATAAGTGTTTCATATCCAATTCCTCTGCTTACTTATTTATTAGCCCCAAATTACTCCTGATACTGTTGCCTATGGTCACTATAAACTAGTTATACCTTGATATTGAGGGTTCTGTTCCAGGCTACCACAATAAAGCAAATATCACACTAAAAGCAAGGTACACAAATTTTTTGGCTTCCCAGTGCATGTATTAATAAAAGCTATGCTTATACTACTTGGACTGCAAGAGTCTGTGAGAAGACTCTGGAAATCCAACCAGTCAATCCTAAAGGAAATCAATCCTGAGTATTCCTTGGAAGGACTGATGCTGAAGCTCCAATAATTTGGCCACCTGATTCAAAGAGCCAACTCATTAGAGAAGACCCTACGAAGACCCTACTTCTGGGAAAGACTGAAGGCAGGAGGAGAAGCGGATGACAGGGGATGAAATAGTTAGATGGCATCACCGACTCAATGGACATGAGTTTGAGCAAATGGTAAAGAACATGGAAGATGTTGAAGGACAGGGAGATGTTGAAGGACAGGGAAGCCTCGCGTGCTGTAGTCCATGGGGTCGCAAAGAGTGAGACACAACTGAACGACTGAACAATGCTTATACAATATTGTAATTGATTAAGTGTGCAATATAGCATTATACCTAAAAGCAATGCATATACCTTAATTTCAAAATACTTTGTTAGAAAGTGCTAACCATCATCCAAGCTTTTGTCAAGTTGTAATCTTTTTTTTTTAAAGTTGTAATCTTTCTTTTTCAACAATTTATTTATTTATTTTTGGCTGTGCTGGGTTCTCATTGCTGCACAGGTTTTTCTCTAGTTGCGAAGAGCAGGGGTTACTCTCTAGTTGCGGCGTGTGGGCATCTCATTGTGGTGGCTTTTCTTGTTGCAGAGCACAGGCTCCCATGCACACAGGCTTCTGTAGTTGGCGACAAACGCGCTCAGCAGTTGGGATGCATGGGCTTAGTTTCTCCATGGCATGTGGGTTCTTCCCAAACCAAGAATCAAACTCTTGTCTCCTGCATTGGCAGGTGGATTCTTGACTACTGAGTCACCAGGGAAGCCCAGGTCATAATCTTTTTGCTGGTGGAGGGTCTTGCTTCACTGTTGATGGCAGCCGAGTGATCAGGGTGGTGACTGCTGAAGGTTGGGGTGGTTCTGGCAATTTCTTAAAATAAGACAAGAAAGGCTGCTACATGGATTGACTCTCCCTTTCACAAATGATTTCTCTGTAGCTGTAATGCTGTTAGATAGCATTTTACCCATCATAAAACTTTGTGCAAAATTGGAGTCAATTTTCTCTCAACCCTGCTTTATCAACTAAGTTTATGCAACAGTCTAAATCCTTGGTTGTCATTTCAACAATCTTCACAGCATCTTCACTAGGAATAGGTTCCACCTCAAGAAACTACTTTGCTCATCCACAAGAAGCAACTCCTCATCTGTTAAAGTTGTGTCATGAGATTGTAGCAATTCAGTCATATCTTTAGGCTTTCTTTTGGTATTTCTACAACATCTGCAGTTACTTCCCCCACTGAAGTCTTTAAGCCTTCAAAGTCACCGAGGAGAGTCAGAATCAACTTCTTTCAAACTTTCCTTAATGTTAATATTTTGACCTCTTTGCTTGAAATCTGAATGTCTTTAATTGCATTTAGAATGGTAAATCCTTTCCAGAAGGTTTTCAATTTACTTTTCCCCAGACCCATCAGAGGAGTCACTGCCTACAGAAGCTATAACCTTACAAAATGTATTTCTTATATAATAAAACTTGAAAATCAAAGTTATACCTTGATCCACAAGGCTGCAGAATGGATGCTGTGTTAACAAGCAAGAAAATGTCATTGTACATCTCCATCAGAGCTCTTGGGTGACCAAGTATATTGTCAATGAAAAGTCATATTTTGAAAACAATCTTTTTTTCTGAGCAGTAGGTCTCAACAATGGTTTTAAAATATTCAGCAAATCATTCTGTCACCAGGTGTGTTTTATTCTTCATTTTACATAGTACAGGCAGGATAGATTTAGCATAATTCTTAAGGGCCCTAAGATTTCCCTAACAGTAAATGAGCACTGGCTTCAACTTCAAATCACCAGCTGCATTAACCTTGTCTTTGAAGCTAGGCATTCATTGACTTCTCCTCTCTATCTATGAAAGACTGAGCTGGCCTTCTTCCAATATTAGGCTATTTTGTCTGCGCTGATAATTTGTTGTTTAGTGTAGCCACCTTCATTAATGATCTTAGCTAGATCTTCTGGATAACTTACTATGGCTTCTACATCAGCACTTATTTGCGGCTTCACCTTGCACTTTTATGTTGTAGAGATGGTTTCTTTCCTTCAACCTCAGGAATCAAACTCTGCTAGCTTCAAACTTCCCTTCTGCAGCATCCTCACCAATAGTGGCTTTCACAGAATTGAACAGAGTTAGGGTCATGGTGTGGATTAGACCTTAATTTAAGGAAAGGTTGTAGCTAGCTAGTATGGTCTTCTATCCAGACCACTGATGCTTTCTCCATGAATCAGCAACAAAGCTGTTTCATTTTCTTATTATCATTATGTGTTCACTGGAGTAGCACTTTTAATTTCCTTCAAGAACTTTTACTTTGCCTTCACAACTTGGCTAACTGATGCAAGAAGCCTACTTTGGGGCCTGTCTCAGCTTTCAACACGCCTTCCTCACTTCCTACTTCATCATTTCTAGCTTTTGATTTTAAAGTGAGAGAGGTATGACTCTTCCTTTTTCTTGAGCAAAGGCCACTGTAGGGTTATTAACTGGCTCAATATTTCTGTGTCTCAGGAAACAGGGAGGCCTGAGAAGAGGGAGAGAGATCAGGGAACAGCCACTTGGTGGAACGGTCAGACTCACACATTTATGGATTAAGTTCACTGTTTTAAATGGGTATGGTTCATAGTGTCTGAAAACAACTAGAATAGTAACAGAAAAGACCACAGATCACCCCAGCAAATATAATGAAAATAACAAATAGAGCAAACAATGAAATGTTTCAAATATTGTGAGAATTATCAAAATGTGATAGACACAGTGAACAAATGGTGGTGGAAAGATGGCACCTATAAAAGCAGGGTTGCCGCAAACTTTCAATTTGTAAAACATGCAGTACCTGCAAAGGACAATAAATCAAAGCATCATAAAATGAGGAATGCCTGAATGTTCACTGTACTACAGACTCTATGGACAGACTTGACCATTAATGGCTCATTTTCAAAATAAGATTTACAAGACTTAGAAACAAACTTCTGGCGCCAGCGGGGAAGGATGGGAGGAAGGGAGAATGAGGGAGTTTGGGATCGACAGGTACACACCGCTATATTTAAAATGGATAACAAACAAGGTCCTATTGTATAGCACAGGGAACTCTGCTCAATGTTATGTGGCAGCCTGGATGGTAGGGAAATTTGGGGGAGAATGGATACTTGAACATGGATACATGTATGGCTGAGTCCCTCTGCTGTCCACCTGAAACTATCACAACACTGTTAATCAGCTATGCTGCGCTTAGCCACTCAGTCATGTCTGACTCTTTGCAACTCCGTTGACTGTAGTCCGCCAGGCTCCTCTGTCCATGGGGATTCTCCAGGCAAGAATACTGGAGTGGGTTGCCATTTCCTTCTCTAGGGGATCTTCCCAAACCAGGGATAGAACCCGGGTCTCCTGTATTGCAAGCAGATTCTTCATCATGTGAGCCACCAGGAAAGCCCAAGAATACTGGAATGGGTACCCAATGCCGTTCTTCAGGGGATTCTCCCAACCCAGGAATCAAACTGTGGTTTCCCGCATTGCAGTTTCTTGCATTGCAGTTGGACTCTTTACCAACTTAGCTACCAGGGAAGCTCTAATCAGCTATACTCCAATATAAAATTTAAAAGTTAAAAAAAAAAATAACAAATGAAGGTTTACAAACCCACATGGGAACCTCTTCTGTATAGCAAACTTTGGGATGTGGGTCTGTACTTACATCATAGGAAGCTGAAATGCAAACCCACTGCCTAAGATCCCAGCCCACTCAGTCACCTGGTGGCGGCAGCAGCAGCTGTAACCTCAGGGCGAGAAGCCATTCAGCCCATAAGTGGGGGACTAGAGACAGGCTTCGGATCTGTAATGGTCTCTGCTGTTGACTTAGAACAGGGCTGGCAAATCTGGCCTGCCATCTGTTTTTGTATGGCCCACGAGTTAAGAATGGCGTTTGCATTTTTAAATAGTTGGAAAAAATCAAGAGAATAATAAATTGCATAGCATTCACATTTCTGCATCCATAAACAAAATTTTATTGGGACACAGCCACGCCCACTGGTTTGCATATCATCCCTGGCTGCTTTCCGACTCCAAGTGCATTGCTGAGTAGCACAGAGATCACATGGCTTGCGAAGCCAAAAATATTTACTATCTAGCCTTTTACAGAAAAAGTTTGCTGACCCCTGACTTAAATAAAAGCACTGCTAGAAAAAAGACAAAACTTAAGGGAGTCCAGGAGAAAGACACAAACGGACCACTTGATCAATGGTTTAAGTTCAAGGATTCAGGATAAAGGACCTCTGGTCCCCAATGAAAGGGGAAGAGACATCAGCAAGAAATGAGTGGCCCAAGGACAGCAGGAAAACCTGCGGCATTTCTAGCCGCACTCCCCACTGCTCCCCCTCAGACACCCCCTTTATCTCAGAGAGTAAGTGGGGCTGGACAGAGGCTGTGACTCTGCTTGTCCTGCTGCTCCAATGCAACAGAAAGGAGGGCAGGGCCCAGAGAACCAGCTGGAGTTCTCACCAGAGCTGAGATCTAGCCCAAGTCACTAAGCTACAACCTCTTTGTGATGTTTCTCAGTAGAAAGGAGGCAAATTACAGTCTCAGTTTGAGGTAAACTAGGAAGTGAGCACAGTATTCCTATGTCAAGCTTTTATTTAGAAAGAAAAAAACAACACAGATGATTTAGGGTTATCATCGTCCTCCTTTTCCTCATGTTCCTTGCCACCCCTGTTGAGCCAGGCACCCCTAGAGCTGGGGTTGCCAGATTTAGAAATAAAATACAGGATGCCCAGTTAAATTTGAATTTCAGATAAACATGAATAATTTTGTATTATAACTCTGATCCAAATATTGCTTCTCTGAAATTCAAATCATGAGACAGACTTATTACTAAAGAAGTACTGATTGTTTCTGATATTCAGATGTAACTGGACATCCTGTGTTGTATCTGGCAACCCAACATAGAACCGAAGTCATGCAGAGGAAGTGACCCCTTGACCCCAGCCCCTCCTGGTGAAGACCCTCCAGGAGCCCCACTTGTTCCCCAG
The DNA here is from genome assembly GCF_023699985.2 of Odocoileus virginianus. Lineage (NCBI taxonomy): Eukaryota > Metazoa > Chordata > Mammalia > Artiodactyla > Cervidae > Odocoileus > Odocoileus virginianus. The sequence goes on along the minus strand of NC_069683.1, from coordinate 36,476,728 downwards.
GATGGGGGCTGGTCTGCCGCTACTTCCAGAAACAAGCTTCCCCAGGAGCAGAACACCTGTGACCAGCAACCAGTTGAAGCAGATGCAGTTACCCCTGCCTCCCCCTTTTCAACCACCAGCTGAACCCAACACCTGCCCTCTCCCCCAGCCTCAGTCTCCAGGCTAGATTCCATTCTCCAATCCCTCAAAAAGCCCCTCTGAACTATTATAGAAACGACATCATCTCTCTGACACGTGTTCTGCGGGTTACACTAGGTCGCAAGGTATCATCACACCTGTGTCTCTGGAGAAGGAATGACTCCAGGGCATGGAATTACAGCAATAAGGAGTCTGTGGGAGAGGATGGTGCTGAAACCAAACTCAGCTAGATGGTCCCAAACAGAAGCCAGAATCGGTGACTTGAGGACCACCCAATTCTCCATCCCAAGGCAAGCACCACATGGGCAGAGATCTTTGTCTGCTTCACTCACAGCTATAGCCCTGGTGCCTAGGACAGTGCCTGGCACACTCTGACACTCAGTAGATAACTGGGGTAGGAGGCACACATAAGCATCAATCGAAGCTGGGTGAGTGTAGAAATGCAAACAGGGCTCGCAGAAGGGGGCAGGGCCAGTGATGGCTGGAAAGACCTGAGAGGCCCTTGATGGTTTCATATCTGAGGGCTAGACCAGTGATTTGCTCCAAGGAAGAGCTTTAATTATTGGATCAAGGGAGCAAGAAGAAAGGGATGAAAGGGCAAATGGATGGGCAGGTGGAAGATTTTTGAGGACAAGAGTGAATCCATGAAGAAATAATTTAAGACGACTGCCCCTGGATAGGGGTTTTACAGAGAGTATCCCTCAAAAGATGTAAACTCCCCAGGGGACCTGAACACAGACATTCCACATTTAGCCGAGGACACCTTAATTACACACGGATGCCTAACGCTGGGCTGAGGGACCTGATGGAAAAAGATATTGGGAGGACATGGGAGAGAGGAGCTAAGAAGAGAGGAAGGTTGGCACATTCAGCCCTGGGGAGTGACAGATGAGTCCAGGAATCTGACCAGGAGTTAGGGACTAAGGCTCAGGGACAACAGTCCCGTAGAAGCAGAGCCTTGGAGGGACCACAAGCCTGCCTCACTGTTACTGTTGTTCATTTGTCACCTTGCTTCTTTCATCTTTACCACTTTACCTTTGTTATTCTGATACCTCTGCTTCATCAGTTTCGCTTTAATGATTCTCAGTAAAACCTAGGAGGGTGAACGGTCTGTTTGCAGTCTTTATGGACAAGAAAGAGGGGAGGCTTCCCAGCTGGTGCTAGTGGTAAAGAACCCGCCTGCCAATGCAGGAGATATAAGTGACATGGGTTCAGTCCCTGGGTCAGGAAGATCCCCTGGAAGAAGGTATAGCAACACACTCCAGTATTCTTGTCTGGAGAATCCCATGGACAGAGGAGCCTGGTGGGCTGCAGTCCATGGGGCTGCAAAGAGTTGGACATGTCTGAAACGACTTAGCATGCATGCACTCATTTTATACACACACGTATGTATACTAAAAATAGGATCACACTACACATATTGATCCATAATCTAACTTTCTCATATAAGTGCTTTGCCATCTTTCCATAACAATATATTAGTACAAGATGACCTCATCATTTTCAAAAACTTTATAATATTCACTACATGGTTTTTCTGGAGTTTATTCAGCTATCCCTTTATTAATGAATGTTTTAAAGTCCTAGTTTGAGTAGAAACAGAATTACCATATGATCCAGCAATAAAGCCTCAATACTTTAGCCACCTGATGCAAAAAGCCGACTCACTAGAAAAGACCCTGATGCTGGGAAAGATTGAAGGAGAAGGGGCGGCAGAGGATGAGATGACTAGATAGCATTACTGACTGAATGGACATGAATTTGAGTAAACTCTGGAAGACAGTGAAGGACAGGGAAGCCTGGTGTGCTGCAGTCCATGGAGTCACAAAGAGTCGGACATGACTTAGCAACTGAACAACCAACCAGCAATCCCACTTCTGGGCATATATTCAGACAAAACTCTAATTCAAAAAGATACATTCACTCCTGTGTTCACACAACACTATTCACAGTAGCCAAGACATGGAAATAACTTAAATGTCCACTGACAGATGAATGGATAAAGATGTGGTACACATATACAATGGACTATTACTCAGTCATAAAAGAATGAAACAATGCCAGTTGCAGCAACATGAATGCATCTACAGATGATCATAAAGTGACGCAGTCGGAAGAGAAAGACAAATACCTTATGACATGTGGAATCAGGTGGTGCCAGTAGTAAAGAATCTGCCTGCTAACGCAGGAGACACAAGAGACCTGGGTTTGATTCCTGGGTCGGGAAGATCCCCTCAAGTAGGAAACGGCAACCCACACCAGTATTCTTGCCTACTAGAGAATCCCAAGGACAGAGGAGCCTGGCAGGCTACAGTCCACGGGGCTGCAAAGAGTTGGACACAACTGAGCACACATGCACGTGCAGAATTTCTCATGAATTCCTCACATTCACACATGTGGAACCTAAAATACGACACAAATGAACTTACCTATGAAACAGAAACACAGTCACAGACACAGAGAATAGACCTGTGGTTGCCAAGGAGGCGGGGGCTGGGGAGGGATGGTGTGGAAGGCTGGGGTTAGCAGATGTAATCTTTTATGTACTGAATGGATATCCCCTCCAATTATTCTTATTCTCTAAGGGACTCTGGGAACTGCCACAGCTACCTCCCCAAGATCAGCTACATCACTAAGGTGATTGCTCTGTTTGTTCTTAGAAAGTGTTAACTGTTTAGTTGCGTCCTGACTCTTTGCAACCTCATGGACTGCAGCCCACCAGGCTCCTCTCCAGGAGAGTCCATGGAATGAATTCTCCAGGCCAGAATAATGGAGTGGGTAGCCATCCCCTTCTCCAGCAGATCTACCCAACCCCAGGGATCAAACTCGTGTCTCCTGCATTAGAGGCAGATTCTTTACTGTCTGAGTCACCAGGGAAATTTGTTCTTAATGTATTCGCAATTCTAACCTGCTTAACGTCTGCCTCCCACAGCATACATAGCCGGAGGGGACCACTTACGGCTCTAACGTAGAGAAGGGGCACCTGCCAGAGGCAGAGCTGACAGCTGATGGGGAGAGACAAACACAACAGGAGGCACATCCTAAAAGTCTATTAAAATAGGGTTCTTCAGCCTTCACCGCCCTGTTGTTTCGAGCGGTCGGCACTCCTGTGGGTGTTCATGATACGCCTGTGGTCCTTAAGAAACAAGCTTCTGTCTGGTGACTTCTCTTTAAGCTGACAGCTAAGAATCATAGAAATATTCTGGGTTACAGAATATTCATTCAAGAGTCATCACTACACTGAATATGTGCCTTAAAAGGGCTTGCAGACAGCTCCAGCTCATCCTTGAGGGGAGGGATTTCGGCTTTGACACACAGAGGCAGGCAGCTGGTTGGCCGCCAAAGGAAAAAGTGTGAGGAGGAGTGGAAGGGTGATCCTAAGGTCTCGGGTCCAGTGTTTTCGAAAGAACACATCAACTGGTCTCCTCCACAGAAAACCAGAGGCACATCCAGGCACACAAGGACAGCACGGCAAGTAAACAAGTCTTCTGCTGGCATGCTACTGCTAAAAAAAAAAAAAAAAAAAGTGTTGCAAATGTTGTTATTGCTTTCCCTTTCTTAAGCTTTCTGGAAAATCTCCAACTAGCCAACAATTTGGAGCTAACAGGTTTTATAAATGAAAACTCTGATCCTAGGCACAGCTAGAGAGATCTGCAAGTGTGGAATCACCTGGTGGAGAGAGTGTTGGGGTCAAGGTCAAGGGACAACCTTGGGCCAATCTTATAGGCCCTTTCTCAGCACAGCTTCCCCATCAGCATAAAATGGGGCTGAAACCTACTCTTCTCTGAGAAAAGAGGACTGTCATGGGGAGTGTCAGGAGACACGGCTGTGACCACCATGATTCCACTGGGGTCAGCCAGGCTGCCCCTCCCACTCGAGCCTGGAGCGCTCAGGAACTGCAGGGCCGCGTGCGCGGGGAGTGTCACATCTGGTCCAGCCACCCCAGAGGATCTTGAGGATCCTAGATGGAGCCAGGAGGAAAGGGGTTCAGTGACTAGCTTCTAATTCAGCACAGCAGGCTACCGCCCTGAAGCCCCACTGTCAGCTTGAAAAGGATCATGGCAATGCTGTGTTTAGTTTAATTTTTTTTTTAATTTACTTATTTTTGGCCGCACTGGGTCACTGTTGCTGCGTGCAGGCTCTCTTTAGTTGCAGCAAGCAGGGGCTACTTTTTGTGGCACTACAGGAGTTTCTCTTGTTGTGGAGCCTAGGCTCCAGAGCACAAACTCAGCAGCTGTAGTGCACAGACTTAGTTGCTATGTAGCAAGTTGGAATCTTCCTGGGCCAGGGATCGAACCCATGTTCCCTGCACTGGCAGGCAGATGCTTATCCACTGTACCACCAGGGAAGCCCATCATGGTAACTGTTTTTAACAGCGGAATCACCCTCTGTCAAAGGAAAGCTTACATACTCCCCCAAAATATAACACAGGTAAAAAGTGGTATATGAATTTCTTATAGTAATTGTTTATTATAAACACAGTGAGGCTGCTCTCATGAATGTAAGTTTAATTCCAAATAAAGCATCTAATATATGTCCCTTTTATTTTTCCTAGAATATAGAAAATATAAAGGAATATAAATCAGGAATACAAAATCCTAATTCAAAAATAATTCAAATGACATCTATTTAACCTTTTCCTTACAGAGTCAGGAATCCATACAATTAAACAAACCAGAAACCTAAACTTAGGACAAAAGGAAATTTTTATTTCAAATTGGATTACATGTTTTATTGGGAAACGTTCAGTTTGGAGGGAACTGAAGAGTGGTTTCACTGACTAATTTAGGCTTTTATTTGTGGAGGAAAGCACTGTTAAAATGCATCCTGGAACATAATTCAATGTTCTCTGAGGTCAGCTCTGAAAATCCCCAGATGCTTGGTACCAGGCTCTGACAGATATTTATGCAAAATTTCAAGAGTCAAATTTATTTCATTTCGCACACTAAGTTCAAACTAAGTTTCGATTTCATCACTGACACTCTACCAGCCTTTGTAAATACGCACAGTGAGAACACAAACCCATATTGCCTAATAGAGCTCATTCAATTTATTGTAAAAGTTTCAGCAAGATACAAGCAAGGGTACCAAATTATATTTGAGAGATTTAGGTAATGCATTTCGTCAACAAATGTAAAAAAGTGATTTATTGCCTCATCTGAATTATCTGAAGCTCAACCTTTCCCTGAGCGGTCAACAAATTGCAGTATGAAAAAGTAAACTTCTAAGAATTATTACCCATGTCATTACAAATAACTAATAAAATTAAAAATACAATGCCGTAGAATAAGGTCCACACTGTGTTATCAGATGTACAGCATCATTCTAAAATGTTATCTATTGAATAAGTAGAATTCTGCATATATTTACAACACACAACTTTTGGTAACAGCTGTATACAAACCAACATTTTGGCAATTTTGCTGCCATTGTTCTCACAATAGAAGATGAAATTGTCTTCATTGGTGTGTGCATCAGAAGTGTGGGAAAAAAACTGGTCTTTCTCATGTTTGCCTAGATAAATATATACAGATGCATGCAAAATGTTGACAACCGCACCATTCACACTTCCACGGGGGTGCATCATAAGAGCATGAGTCACCCAGCCCCGGTATTTCACTAACCAGGGGGAGCATTTGGTTCTCCACAAGCATCACTCCACAGTGATATCAATCACAGTCACAGAGGACGGTGAGATGAAGACTGGGGTGCTGCAGTGCAAGCTCCATGTCAGGTTGAAATCTGGTGGTAGAACTCTAAGACCCTGAAGAACAGAGTAACACCCTAGGATCTAGGAACATGTGAGGTGATACTCAAGACCTGCTGGTTCTCAAAAAGAGAAATGACGAGAAAGAAGAAATGTGGATTCTTGGGGAGCTTCTGTCAGCTCAGCTCTTGCCTCAGCCTTCAACCTGAGCAACTTGTGCAGCTTCAAGAGCAGTGAAGACATGCAGCCCCTTCCCCCCCGCCTCCCCCGTTCCCAGAGGATGGAGGCTCATTCCATTCATCCACTCACTTGTGGGTTAACTGGGTCATCGCACAGACATCCACTGGAGTCTACTTCACAAGCCATATGGGTGGGTATGTTTTCATTAACATATATATATATATATATATATATTTTTTATTTTGGAGCATTCCTCCATATCCTTAAAAGTAACCTGAAGACACCCAAAATGAGTGACTATCAACCACCAGAACTCACCTCTGTTAACCAAACAGGTACAGCAGTTGGCAAATGCTATTACTATCACATCCAAATACTTTTGATTTGTGCAAGCACACTCTGAGCATCTGTGTACCAGGCAGGATACACAGATAAGATCCAGTTCCTACCCTCAAGGGACTCAGAGGGAGAGGATGGAGTAGGTCCAAGATATAGAGGGCAATGCAATCAATGCTAAGGCAAAGTGAGGGAGGCGATGGGGAACTAGAAGGGAAAGAAGCCTTTGTTGTATGAACCTGCAGGAGTCAAGAAGGCTTCTGTGAAACACTGCATATCCTTCTCTTTAGAGAGGAGCACCAGCTGAAGAACAGCAAGAACATATCCCAGTGGATGCAGGAGGAAGTGAAGGCATGCAGGCAGAAGAGACAGTTGAATGTGGCTGAAACAGAGGAACACTGGGTGGGAGTGGCTGGCCAGGAGAATGGGAGGGAGCAGCAAGACTTTCTCATTAGCAGGATTAGTACGATTTGGGTCGTCTGGTCTCAGACACCTCAATCACCTGTTAAGTGCCAAGAGCGGCTCCTCCAGCAAATTCCACATACCAAACTAAGTGGTCACAACGCACCCTCCCTTCCCTGTGCTTAGCAGGAGGCTTGGCCAACACATACATCATCTTCCTCTGGTCTAGGTACACGGAGGGGAGCTCCCCAAACAAACCAACCACAATGCCGACTCAGCCAGAATAGAAGATAAATATAATACATGTCTCTGACTTGGCAGAAGTCGAGTTCCTCTAACATAACTCTTTCCATGCACTAAAACCCATGCAGTTTTTAAAAACCATGTCCAAGGCCACTGGACTTCCAGGATACCTGGGGTTTTAGCCAATTTGCTTATAAGATGGCTGTACAAATTTGCATTATAACGGGTTTGAAATAAAGGGGAAGGATCTTGGATGTAAGAGGGAAGAAATTTAATGAAGAGCAGAACCCAGAGCCCATGCAATAGATAGCTGCTCTAGCAGGTGAACCCACACTGGGCACTGCTCACCCAACTCTCCAAGGGATGTAGTAACTGAATCCCAGGGGCCCCAAATTCACTCACTCCACAGATACATTCTGAATATCTATTATATGCAAAGTACCATGGAGATCATAAAGCTGTGCAAGCCACATCCTGAACCCTGAAAGAGCATACAGATTATGAGGAAGGACATCTATAAAAGCCAGTAAGACATGCTGGATGGTGAAAGTGCTATTAAAGCATTGATGGGCCAAAGGAAGTAAAGGTTTCTTCTGGTAAAGAAGGAAGAGACTTTCTGAAGGAGGGATCGGCAAAGAAATGGAGGTTTTCAGACAAGACAGATGGAGAAGGTGCTCCTCCTTCTTTGAGCCCTACAAACCAGGGTGCCAGGTGATGCCCCTGGACTGGGCATGGAAATCCCAGTGAGCACAAGGTCACAAACATCATCACAAACAGCATGGGTGGCAGAGGCTTCTCCGCCAAGGGAAGCTTTTCCAGTAGAGGGACGGCATGAGTAAACCTGTATGGGATATGAGAGGGAAAGTGTTAGTCGCTCAGTCATGTCCACCTCTTTGCAACCCCATGAACTGTAGCCCGCCAGGCTCCTCTGACCATGGAATTCTCCAGGCAAGAATACTGGAGCGAGTTGCCACTCCCTTCTCCAGGGGATCTTCCTGACCCAGGGCTCGAACCTGGGCCTCCCGCATTGCAGACAGATTCTCTACCGCCTGAGTCACCAGGGGAGCCCCTACCGGATATGAGGAAAATCCAATTTGTTGGAAGGACACACTGTAGGATACTGGGCTAGAGAGATATACTGAAATCACACAGCGGGGGCCTCAACTACCAGGTCTAGGAGAATGAGCTTGTGGACTGCGTGATGACTGACACAGGGAAGAGGAAGCTTCTGAGCAACAAGAATCCAGGATCAGGTATAGCGGCCAAGAGCCACTGGGGCCAGCCAGCCCTGACACCTACTAGGTGTGTAACTTTGGACAAGGTTTTTAATTTCTGTGCCTCTACTTACTTCCTCATCTATTAGATGGGGATGACAATACTATCTAATTCAGAGAATTGTGACACTAAATGAATTTACAAAGCAATAAGAATAATGTCCCCCATAAAAACTGCTACAGCAGTAATACTGGATAATGATGGTGACCAGATGAGACACCCTGAAGTTGGGAGGTTATCTCAGAGATGACTAGAGTAATCCAGACAAGAGGATGGGAGCAGCTTCAAGGGGGATGGAAAGGAAGTAATCGAGCTGAGACAGCCGAGAACGCGGAGGGGGAGGAAAGGCTTGCAGCCTGGGAGAAAAGCAGTGCTGCTGGAGGGGCTGCTCAGCCATAAAAGCACTCGGCAAAGACTCAGAGGACGACATTGTGCTGGACTCTGATCCTTACATACCCGTGCACTTCTCTGAGCCTCAAATCTTCCATCTCTAAGACGGAGTCAACATTCCTTACCCTTTCTACGCTCAGCATCATTATGAGGAGTAAAGAGGACAGGGGACTTGGCCACCACACTGTACAGATGGGAGTTGTGACGAGGGACCAGCCTAGGGAAGGAACCCAAAGAAAAAGAGATACTCTGCTAAACCTTGTCCACGACGTTACCAGAGAGTAAGACTGAGGGTCAATTCCAACATCCTCGCCCCGTACAGCTGCAAGCTGGTACCAGTGACATCTGGGACTGCCTGCCTCCCAGACACCCCACCCAGGATTTGGTTCATGGGACAGGCCCCAGCGCTGACAGCAGAATTCACCATTCCGGGGTGCCCTGGGGATAAAAGAAGCCCGTGCAAAAACCAGGTGGCTTTATCTCCTCCAGGTCTCTGACTATAAAGCCTGTAAGCAGATCAAAAGAAGGGTTCTGGAGTCAGCCAGAGAGGGGGACAAGAAGACCAGCCCCCAAGGTTGCAGCAGGCAGCCCTCCAACAAGTTTGTCTTCCATTATAGCCAAGTGTTTGGTTATATTTCCTGCATTATCTTGTCACTTGTTGGATAGGATTTCTTACAGAAACTCATCTTTTTCATGTTGAGGGTAGTCCACATAGTCAGGAAGCCATAAAGATCAGCAGCTCACATTCCCTATGTAGGTTCTCTTTATTGTAGCTTTGGGAGGAACTCAGGAGCCCCAGCCCCACGTCTCTTCTACAGCAGACCCCACGCCTCCCCATCACACCATTCATCATAGAAGACTGGAATAGTCCCCCTTAACACAACTCTCTCCCTCCCACTACTCTGGAGTTCCTCCAAGTTTCCTGAACGAGCCTATGGTCCTCATCCTTCTCTGGATACCCACCACCCAACACAGACCCTGGCGTAAAGTGAATTGAAATTTCTCCCCATTTTTTGAAGCCCAAAGACAATGAGAACCCACAATCTGCTCCAATTACTCAAGTGTGCCCCTAACTCAGTGAAGTCTTTTATCAGAGCAACACCACATGCATTCAAGCCTCCCTCTTTCCCCAAAACTTGACTTACCAGGTCAAAAAAAAAAAAAAAAAAGGCCTAATTTAGGTTTGTGACCTTAGCTTGTGTCTTATTTTATAGTTTTGTTTTGTTTGATATAGCTTATGGGGACATAAAAACCCTTCCCTCCAAAATATAGTTACTGAATTCAAACCACTCCAGAATAGGGCCTTTTCCCTGCAACCAACTTGTCCGGCTGACTTTTAACAGTTTTAAAGTTGATAAACTAGAGGAAGCGCTTTATTTAAAGACAGAAAAAAGATCTAAGTAAACAGCTCCCAGTGTTCTCTAAGAATTTAGACTCAGAGAACACAATCTGTCTACACAAGGGTAAACGCAGTTTTATTAAAGAAAACACAACGGGCTTACACACACTCCTCAAAGAGTGTACACTGTCCACATGAAGAAGCAAACACAAATTCAAAAGGGGTAGACAACAGGGTCATCATGGGGAAGCGCCATGGTTTTTTGCTCAAAAGCTGGACTATAAAGCAAAGATATGTTAAAAGACAGACTTGCTTTTTCTCAAGTAATCTCTAATGGAACTCAAGAAGAGGACCACAGAATCAACCAGTGAAGGTACTGTGATTATTTCTTCAAGAAAAATTATTTTGAAAACAATCAACTGAACTAAATAAAATCTACAAAACCAAGCCCCTTGGCAGCAAATGTGTTAAAGGCCTCCAACAGCACTGGAGTTTCAATTTATTCCAAATATAGACCTGAAATCACAAACTAGAGAGCCAAAGCAGCAGTGTTTAAAATGACTGACCAACGCCATCCAAATATCCCACACTTCTCATTTCAGAGTGAGGGGGAAATAAATGTGAGTCAAGAAATACAATTTCTAGAAATTCTTCCATCACAGAAGGGAAAGTTTTTTAAGATCAGTGTGGCTTTTAAGAAAGCCAGCAGAAACTAAAACATATGCAAAACTGATTTCCACTGCACTCTACACATAAAATGTCACCTTTCTAACAATTCCAAAATACGTGGTAGGGTTTGGTTTTTCGCTCACTACTTAAGCTTTCGTCAAGCAACTAGATGTTAAGAGTTACAAAAACAAAGGAGGATTCTGTTCTTGTCCATAAGGTGCTTCACAGGTTGTGTTCATGCGTGCTCACTCAGTCGTAGCCCTACAGGCTTCTCTGTCCCTGGAATTTTCCAGGCAAGAATACTGAAGTGGGTTGCCATTGCCTGCTCCAGATGTTCCTGGCCCAGGGAGAAAACCCATGTCTCCTGCGTCTCCTGCTTTGGCAGGTGGATTCTTTATCATTGGTAAGCCCACAAGTTGGGTATTTGTATCCAAAATGAAAGGGTTTAATAAACAGGTGATGTGAATTTCAGTAAGGGATTTCAGAATATAACTCCAAAGTTCTCAGCAACAATATTTTATTTTCCCTTGTTAAAAAAAAAAAAAAACCTAACCAAAATGATCTAAAAGGGAGACACTGCTATACCCAAAGTGGTGGAATGTGACCAGAACATTATATGGGGGGAATTGCATATATTCATTCCCAGTTTGTCATTTCCCTTTTGATTTTCCCCATATAACTTCCCATGCAGAAATTAATTTTACATCAGATTTATCAACTTTTCCTTTATGGTTTCTAGGTTTTCCATTTGCATGCAAAAGGCTGCCTTACTCTGGAATTACTGGGGAAAAGTCTTACACATTTAAAAAAAAAAAAAGGAGTCATTTTTTTTCTAACTCCTGAGGTAACAAAGGTATTCACCCTAGTTTGAAATCCAGTGGACAAGATTGTCTGAGTCCTTTCCTTTCCTGCTTTTTCTGAGCTCTGAATACTGCAGAGACCTGTCTGAACTTGTAGTTTAAAACCACTGCTTTCCCACTGCCGCCCCCACGCCCACGTCACCTCACTGCAGCCTTGTCCTCACTTATTCTCTTGTTACAGCAGAGGCTGACAAAGGTGAGGGAACACAGCAAAGGAGACCCACGAGCATTTAAGCGGCATCCTGGTGATGGTTTCCCCAGCCACTGTTTAACCACTTACTGGCTGTGCGATTCTATGTTAGCCGCCTGATCTCTCAGGCTGTATTTCCTCACTTACACAAACCAAGTGGTTATGAGGGCTTAAGTAAGTTAAGTTATTGAAAGAACTGTGTAAACTGTAAAATGTCATGTAAATTTTAGATGCTTTTTATTAGGTATGTGACATAGGGAACATACATGTCTCAGTCTGAACCCCTCATGTCCATGTCCCAATAAATGTCTAAGTTGTCCCCCTTTCCAATCTCTTCTCAATTTATAGGAAAAAGAAAAAACATTCTCCAGGTTTCCACTTTCTAAATATACAAACTAAACACTATGAACAAGACTTGTAGAACATAAAAACTAAAAACAGAACAACAGAACTACCATTGTTGTTGTTCAGTCGCTAAGTCATGTCTGACTCTTTGCGACCCCCATGAACTGCAGCACGCCAGGCTTCCCTGTTCTTCACTGTCTCCCAGAGTTTGCTCAAACTCATGTCTACTGAATCGGTAATGCCATCCAACCATCTCATCCTCTGTCGCCCCAGCAATTCCACTCCTGGGCATACATCTGAAAAAAACTAATTGAAAAAGACATATTTACCCCAATGTTCATAGCAGCATTATTTGTAATTGGCAAGATATGGATGCAACCTAAGTATCCAAAAGATGAATGGTTAAAGAAGATGGTGTGTGTGTGTGTGCACATACAATGGAATACTGTTACGGTAGTTGTCATTTACTAAGTCATGTCCAACTCTGCAACGCCATGGACTGTAGCCCGTCAGACTCCTCTGTCCATGGGATTTCCCAGGCAAGAAACACAGGAGTGGGCAGCCAATTCCTTTTCGAGGGGATCTTTCTGACCCAGGGATCAAACCTGCTTCTCCTGCATTGGCAGGTGGGTTCTTTACCGCTGAGCTACCAGGGAAGCCCACAATGGAATACTACACAACCATAAAAAGAATAAAACTTTGCCATTTGCAACAACATGAATGGACTTGGAGTGAAGTAAGTCAGACAGAGACTAATACTGTATGATCTCATTTATATGTGGAATCTAAAAAAATACAGCAAACTAGTAAATATAACAGAAAAGAAACAGACTCACTGATATAGAGAACAAATTAGTGGTTACACGCATAAAGGGGCAAGGGGTAGGGGCAATATAGGAGCAGGGGATTAAGAGGAACAAACTATCAATATTATGTATAAAGTAAGCTACAAGGATATATAGTACAATACAGAGAATATAGCCAATATTTTATAACTATAAATGAAGCATAACCTTTAAAAATTGTGAATCACTCTTATATACCTGTAACTTATATATCATACATCAACTATACATAAAAAAAAAAAAAGCCTCCAAACTTTCTCAGTTAAGAAAAAGAAGAAAAAAAAAGACCCACAGGTAGAACATGTCGTATCAAGCCTGAACGAAATAATGGCTTCAAATTTGTAAAAGATGCCAACAAATACTACACATCTCCTAATACACCTGGTAAGGGTTTCCCAAAACAAATCCTCTCCCCTTCAATAACTTCTCCTTTGTTATTTCTAAAAGTGAAGTTTCACCTAAGTCTTCTTCCTGTCCATTTACACTGCCACCCCCCACAGCCCCCCGACCTGGGGAAGAGCGGATGAAGCAGGCCTTTTGTTTCTGACACCATCCCCAGGGGCACACACACATCTTACTGGTCTCCTCAAGAGAGGCATTTGCTATTTGATCAATTTGCTAATAAAATCCATTGAACCTGGAAGGTTCTCTGACAGAGGGAGCTGGACACACGTGCACGATATACACATTGGGTGTATCATTGCCAAGCATCTGCCAAAGGCCACCGAGCGCGTGCTTTCCACATTGATCAGCGATGGGAGGGGTGGAAGGCAGGCCTGGCACCACCAGGCAGGGCACCCAGGCCTAATGACACACCTGGCCTGCCTCCTGCCAGGTGCTCAACCAACCAGAACTCCTCAGTGCCCCAGGGTATGGCTGGGAAAATTCCTTACCTGCCACATTTCAATCAAGCTGCTGCACTACCTAAATCTGCATGACAAACCAGCCAGCAGAAAGGTCTACATAAGGTCTTGAAATGTTCCAGTCTAAAACACAGGTTGAGAGGGTAACCCTTCTTGTTTTGACCTAGTTAGTTCCCTCAAAACAGAATCCAAACTGGAAAACTGGGTCCAGGGCAGAGCCCTACCTTGCAGACCAAGCAGAAGCCACATGCTATGACTCGTAAGGAGGGCCTCTCCAGAACATCACACAGGGCTTACTTCCCAGCAAACTAGTCGGCCAGAGACCATTTGGTTTCAATTAACAGAAACCCACTCCCACTAACCTAAGGAAAAAAAAAAAAACAACATAAGAGTAGGGAAACGTGGGTTCATTATAAGGACAAGGGGTCTATCAAATGACCCCGAATCAGGAACTGCAGCCAGCCCTCATGGGAAATGGAAACCAGGAAATGGAAAACCATGCGGAAATGAGACTATTCCCAAGATCTCTCATCTCCTCCTCTGCACAAGCACTTTGTCCTTTCCTCTCTGCAGAGCAGTTTTCATCCTATGCTCCTGTATACCCATGGATCACACAGCGACTCCCCAGTTAACTTTTCCCAGAATTGTAGGGTGAGCGTCAAAGACCAACTAGGATTGCTGTCTCAATCCCAAAATATTCAGGAGAGAGAATTCAACTCAGTTTGGATAAGACATCCCCCTTTGATCCAGACAGCAGAGAAAAGGTGGGAGAGCTGGTCTAACGATAGAGGATATCTACCTGTCCAGCGCAATTACAAAAAATGACAATAGAAATGACAACGGCTTCATGAACTTTGACTTCTGTTAAAACCACAAGGTTTTCCAAAGGTACCATCTTGTCTTATCATCACTCCAAGGAAGCACAGCTGTACAGCTAGATCCTCAAATAACAGATAAATGTCTTCTTTGTAGTTTGCCTGTTGGTCGCTTGAGTCGGAGGGAAAAAAGCACTTTGTTGTTGTCAAAAAGGAATTTATTTCTGGTTTCTCCTTTTCTCTTTAGAGGAGGGTTTTTGGTGGGAATCTTGCCTGGAAAGGGGCCGAACCTGGCCAATACACGGACGTGTCCTTGAATCATGACTGTAAAGGTGGGGGAGAGCCGCAGTCATGGTAGAGAAACACACATGGAACTAAAGCCTTCTGGGGCAGGCATCCTAAAAATCATTTTTCACAGGAAGAATCTGTTCAGTGTAAAGGTTAAGCAAGGCTCCTTCCTTACAAAAGCCTCTGGGTTTCTCATAAAGTAGACCCAAAGAGTCCATCAGTGGGGGGTCTATTGCACCTAGGGCAACAAACACATTCCTCCCAGATCATGGGCTGCTCTGTGTGGTTGCTAATAAGATAATCTGTTACAGGAGGCTTACAAATCCATTTACATTGATTTTAATTAATGAATCAATCCCTGGCCCTGAACAACCTGGTCCAGAGACGGTAAGCAATTCAAGCTTCAGTCTGCACTCCCAGCCTGAAAGCTACATTAAAAAGAAGTTAACTCTCAGATCAATGTAGGACAAATAAAAATAATTGGATTTATATTTCTCACAACGTAAGGAAAAATCTCTTCCAAGTTTAGACAGTTACTCTTCACACATTAATAAGAGGAATATATTTCCAGTAGTTTCCTAACAAACTCACCTAGGACTAAGGGGGGTTTTTGGACAAGGCTGAAATTTGGAAAACCAAAGTCAGATGTTATGACTTTCAGTCTAACCTCTGAAATCAAAACGAGTCCAACTTGCTCAAAAGCTCATCAGAACCTCTTAACTCAGACCGAAGTTGATGAGAGAATTATCCAAACACAAAATACAAATGACAAGTAAGAACAAAGTGGCACCTACCAGGCTGGCTGTGCTCTGAATCAGCCAGGCTTCATTAAGAAGGCAGGCAAACTTTTGCATTTCCTTTTACTTTATCCTTTATAAAGGCTGAAATAGAATTTGACCTTTCTGAGCTACTGCCAGCTATGAATTGGAAATAAGCTCAAGTTAAAAGATGGCACCAACAGGTGACTGCTCAGTTTCATTTTTTCTCTTTCCTCATCTTTTTCACAAGATTTGTCTACCCACTCTATTTTTAGACTCCTAGCAGAGCTTCCAATGACTCCATGTAAACCTGGCGGAAAAAAGTCGTTTCAGTCCCACTTTCTCAAATCCCCCCCAGCTAGGCAACACCAATTAATATCGGGGAAGAACATTAGCGTTGATAAATGAAAATGCATCACACTCACTTTGATTTTTTTTAAGACGGAAAAAGTCCATAAACTCACAAGCAAAGCATAAAAACACCAGAGAGACACCAGAGTCTGTCCCCACTTGACAAGGCAGAGGAGGGGAAGCTGCTCATAAGAAAATAAATAAATACAGAACATAGAGCATGGAGACCCATGACTTTGGGAGGCAGCATTTCACATTTCTCCCTTACTTTTTACAATACTTAATAGAAGAGTTATCAAATTGATTTTGAAGTCAGTAAGACTGGCCTGAAACACTGTAAAAGGAATTTAAAAAAAAAAAAAAAAAAAGACCCTGTACATAAGGAAGTAAACTGCAAGCAAGATCAAGAGCCAGGCTAGAGCTGGGCGGGCTGGCACTCGTGTGTTCTCCCCTCCCTTCCTCCCTTCCTCTCTCTCCTGTCTCCCGACAAGGCAAACAAAACAAAAGAAGTGGATACTTCAGCTACACATATGGGCTCCAGAGCTTTCTGCCCCTAGTGTCTGCTTGCATGCCCTCGAGTCTGAGGACTCACTGGACCCTAGCTAAAGCTCCCTGAAACATTCCCTGTGCATTTGTGGGGGCATCTTGTTGGACCAGCCAGCCGCCTTGCCTGGCCTGAGCAGTGCAGGACAGGGTATGCCAATGCAGCCTGACATTCACAGCAAGACCACAAATAATAAACACTTTCAGTAAATTGACTCGAGTGTCTTTGTTCCTCAGACATACATCTTCCTACCGCTTTACAAAGGCAGGCAGCAGAACCTAACCACCAACGCGACTACAGCCAGGACTGGGAAAGGAAGTTATTGAAGCCTGGATTTCCTGCTTTTGCTTGTAGCCAAGAACTATGAGGCTTGTAGTGGTTTCAGGAACTGACTCATCTAATGATTCATGGATAAGATACTACTTTTAATATGTTTCTGACCCTAAGACTCAGGAACTTCAAAACCACTCTGAACCCATGCTTCACTCTTATTTGCAAATGAATATTCACAGCAAAATAAACAGGAGGACAATGGCTAATGAAACAATGAAAATATCACACCCACAGCAGGAAAAGCAGAATGCGGACTTCACATTGGAAGCCGTGATCAAAAGCCTGATCTGTGGGCTGTGACTTGGTAGCACAAGTCTTGGGAAGCCAAACTTCCCAAAAGTGAAAAACAGGTGGGATAAGGTTTATTTTTAGATGTCATTCTCCTAGATGTAAAAATAGATTCAGCACAGCAATATTTTAATTTAGGCGCATCTGGAGTGGTGACTCGAAAAAACCAAAGTCGGAATGCAGCGTGTAGTTCTAGATTTAACTGTTACAACTGCAAACCAGGGAGAGTTCAGGGTCAGCTGACCAATGAGTAAGGTAATAAAGGACTCACGGTGGAACTCATTCTCTTAAATCATCCACTACAGGAAGACTGCAACTCAGAATTTCCACCCATCCTCTGACCAGTCTTCTCTTTTCCCCACTAGACATACACACACACACACACACACACACACACACACACACACACACACACACACACCCTGTAAACCACTCTCAAAGTTCTCGGGAGCTGGGAGCTGGGACCTCTGAGTGCTCCCCATGAAGTCCCTATAGATTCATTCATCATCAAGAAGTTCCCCTACAGAGACTTCCCTGGTGCTCCAGTGGCTAAGATTCCACACTCCTAAAGCAGGGGGCCCCCGGGTTTGAGCCCTGGTCAGGAAACTAGACCCCACATGATGCAACTAAAGATTCCACAGGCCGCAACTAAGATCTGGTGCAGTCAAATAAATAATTGAAAAAAAAAAAAGTCCCACTTAAGGAAAAACTTTTAAGCCTCCCTGGCCCATCAGCCCTTGGGTTTTCCCTGCCCCGGTCCTTCCCCTAAGGGCATTAAGATCAGGATGATTTTCAGGGGTGGCTTTCAAACCATTTACAGGTTTCAACACAAATGCAGTTGCCCAGTCACACAGAGGGAAGAGGGAGAAAAAAAAACAAAAATGGGAGAAAGGGATGAGGGGGTGAGGGGATGGAGTGCTGTGGGGGAAGGGGAGGGTGCGGGGATGGAAGAAGCAGTAAGACCAGTTGACCAGGCAAGGCCAAAGTGCAAAGGCTGCCTGGCAGGCACTACCCAGCTGGGCTCCTCCAGCAGATTTACTGACATGACGTCAGTGGCTCCAGTCCAGCTTTTTCTTTGGTAGCTTTTACCACTTGCCTCCTGAAGCCTCCACTGTGTTAGGAAGCCACAGGACCATAAAGAAAATTCCCTTTGTGAAACCAGTTTAACCTCAGGGCACGGAGGCCTGCCTGTGAATTACAGGACCCCTCGCCCTCTCTGTGTACCCCTGGAGGAAGAGGAAGGGAATAAGCCCCTACTTTACTGTACTTAATACAGATGAACCATTAAATGAAGCTTGGTGCTTAAAAAAAAAAAAGGTGTGGGGGGAGGGCAGGGAGTGGGTGGGGGGCCAAGGAGGGGGAAGGCGGGAAGGGGTTGTGGTGGGGCGAGATGTTAAATGAGTATCCAAAATTTCACAGGATAGGATGCTGGTTAATTTCCTAGGATGTCATAAATGATGATAATTTCAGTGCTAGTCACTTTGCTGTGAGGTTGTGTTGGCTGGACTGTGAACGCATACAGCTTTGTTTCACCACCAACAAAAGAAGTATTACTGAAGCTGAAACTCCAGGCCTAAATGGAACCGCTGAAGAGAGCACTGTAGATGTATTTAAAAATGAGATTTCTTTTTATTCCATCCAAAGTGCATGTTCTGTGCTGCACCAACCTTGGGCATCAAACAATTCCCAAAATGCCTAAATTAGTAATAGAATTACAGATAGAATTACTAAAAGATAGAAATGCCAGATAGATAGAAATTACTAAAAATAAGTCTAATAGGAGACTCATGAAACAAAAAAACACTCATTTCAGACTTAAAGGCTTACTACTGTATTCCAACAACGGCAGCTATTCCAACAATAGCTGTGTTCCATCTAGGACTCCAACAAACAAATCTGCCTAAAACTACAGGGCTTAAAAATTTTTTAGCTCATAAAAATAATCTTTTAGTGATACATTCTTTAAAGAGAGAGTAAATATATTCTATTTTAATCATTTCAGAAGAGAAAAGTACAAAACACAACTCAACAAGTATTTATTCAAACACAGGCATGCAAAATTGACCCCAACAATATCCTCAAAATATAGCTTGCAATCTGAATGGCTCAGAGTGGTAATGAGACAAGGAATTTCTCACCTTCTGGTTATTTAAACAAGGTGCAGAACAAACCATCAGGGAGACAGGACTGAAGGCAATGATTAAAGTCTTTCATGAAGCCTAAATTAATGTGAGCTCTGGCCTTCAACATGAGAGTCAAACCATGAACTGTCCTGGGAGCATTTTTCAGTTTGGTCTTTTTCTTAAGGGACAAAAGGACAAGATGACAAGCCCAAGCACAGAAATGCAGAATGAGAGCCAAAGGAGCCAAGCATGAGATTAATGAGCAAAGAAAGTTTTTATCATGGATCAAAAAGTTGACACAGTCAATGGGATCCAATTCTGAAGGGGGATAGAGGGTAATAGAGACCCTACCCAAGTTGTAGCTCTGAAATAGCATTTCCTACTAAAAGGAATCAAAGTTCTGCAGAATTTGGTTCACTCTAAATCCAAGAATACACAGGAAGACACAGGACAGCAAGGAAGCTGCTATCAAAAACTGTAAGGGTCACATCAAAAGGACAAAGGAGCCAACTAAAGATACTCCCCTGGCCCAAAGACTGTATAATGCAAGCATCAGAAGAAGAAAATGGGCTTCCCCAGCAGCTCAGCAAAAGAATCTGCCTGCAATGCAGGAGACATGTGTTCAATCCCTGCATCAGGAAGATCCCCTGGAGGGCATGGCAACCCACCCCAGTACTCTTGCCTGGAGAATCTCATGGACAGAGGAGCCTGGTGGGCTATAGTCCAAGAGGGCTATAAATTGACCCCAACAATATCATCATGCATGCAAGAGGAAACTACAATAGAGTCAAAAGTTAAATCTACAACTGCATAATGATAATAAAAGAAACAAAAAAAAAGAAAACCACACACCTGCTTTTTCTGTACAACCATATGCCAGATTAACCAAACAACTGATGACAGAACATTTCCATGAGAGAATTTTGGCTAATAAACGAAGTAGGAACAAGAGGACTGGAATATGATCAGTTTACAAAGCCCGTGTGAAACAACAGATACAGACACAGGTCATAAATCAATGTCTAACATCGCAAAGAAAGAGACAACTGGACATCATGTGCCTCCTGGTGGATTACTAGTTATGAAATATTCCTGTCATAAAAAACAAAAAATCCCCAAAACCTTGAACCTGAAACAGATCAAGCTTCTAGGTCTAAATTCCCATTTATAGGAGAGAATGAGGACAGGGGAGCAGGATAAACACCACCAAGAGAATGCAACTGCATATCCAGAATGAGAGAAACTCTACAAGAGAAACAAGGCTTTTCTAACAAATCACCTGTAAAGGGTGAAAAAAGAGGGACACAAACTTTAAAGAGTTTTAAGAAACACAACAACCAACGATAACCTTCAATTTTGTCTGGACCCTGATTTAAACAAACCAACTGTGAGAAAACACTGATGAGATGAACAAGGGAATCTAAAGCCTCACTAGATATTTTATATTAAGTAATCATGATTAAAATGTTAGTGTGATGATATTACAGTTTTTTGTTGTTGTTTTTTTTTAATTTATTTGACCATGCTGGGTCTTCACTGCGGCATGTGGGATCAAGTTCCCTGAACAGGGATCGAACCCAGGCCCACTGCACTGGGACTGTGGAGTATCAGCTACTGCACCACCAGGGAGGTGGTGTTCCTTAAACACCAACACCAATTATGACTTTCTTAAAAAGTCATAATTTTTAAAATATATACTGAAAACTTCACAAATAACATGGTATGACATTTTGGGATTGTTTCAAAATAATATGTGGGAGAGGATGCTGGGATTTGAAAGAAACAAGAATGGCCATGGGTTGATAACTATTGCTAAGTGATGATGGTCCAGGGTGGTTCACTGACCTCTACTATACTCAAGTTTTCACAATAAAAATTTTGAAAATCTAAAATAATAAAAATACTAAGATACGGTTCCTGTCTTTCTCCTTCAAAATAATAGAAAGGTGCCAAAGGAAGAGATACTTGGCACTCTTAATTCTTAGCCACCAGGTGACGGTAATCACAGCCATAACTATAATCAGCAGATAACTTTAATGGTACATTCTGCCAGGCAACATGCAAACCCTCAGCTAACTCTCACTATAATCCATGAGAAAGGCACTAGCATGTCCATTTTACAAGCGAGAAACTGGGGTTCAAAAAGAATAAAGAGGTTGCCCAAGAGCAAACAGGTAAGTGGAAGAAATGTGTGTAATTCCACAAATTCATAAACGTAATGAGAATAAGAATGAGTTAAGCCTTTTCAAAATAGTAACTCTTAAGAGTGCCAGTAACTCTCTAAGCCAAGAGATCCAATGCTCTCCAGTGTGAAAGACAGCAAAATCAAGAAGTGGTGCTCTGCTGCTGACCATTTTTGGTGAAACCAAGGAAACTGAAGGGGCAATCTCTTTAAGATTTCAAAATGATAACAGCAAAAGAGAAAGGGTGAAAAAACTAGACAGCATGTTTTGTGTCTCTGTGTGCGTGTGTGAAAATATGAAAGCAAAAGGGAAACTGTCTGAAGAGAGAAAAACAGAGCAGGAAATCCAGCAAGAAGAGAAGCTGGAAAAAAGCTTAAAACTAAACCCAGAGGAGGAAGATGGAAAAGCAAATAAATGAGCGCCTGTCAGACTGGTGTTCTAGATGGGACAAAACCCTCAGATCTTGGACCAGGAACTGGAGGGCAGAGGAAGCAGGAAATGTCAGTGTGGGTTGGGGCAGCCCATGGAGAAGCCCACTGTGGGCCGTTCATCATACTCTGTCATATTTCACTTTATCTTAATATTTTCATTTTTCAGATAAAGAGACAGAGGCCCAGAGAGATTAAATCATCTTCCCCAAGAGCTTATAGCCAATAAGCATAACTGGGACTGGGTCTGACTTCAAAGCCATGCTTTTAGGCTATATTGCAAAATATATAAAGTGCTAGCAAGATCTACACCAAGTCAGGGAAACACCAAAATAGCCAACAGCAGAAGTACCCAAAAGACACTGGGTATACGACAGCTCTAAGAAGTGGGCAAACCAGTACAGGGAAGGGGGGAAAGACAGGAGCACAAGTACTGGCCATCAGTGGCCCCGACCCCTTTTAGCCCAGAATTCAGTCTAATTCAGAGTTACCAGAATCAGGTGAACAAAAGTAAGACAGTATCAACCATCCCATAACCTTGGACTAAAAGCCAACCAAGATATCAAAGATGGGTAGCAACCGCACTAGTAATCCCATTTCAAAGTCCTTATTATCTATTTCAG
This sequence comes from Odocoileus virginianus, assembly GCF_023699985.2. NCBI lineage: Eukaryota > Metazoa > Chordata > Mammalia > Artiodactyla > Cervidae > Odocoileus > Odocoileus virginianus. The sequence goes on along the minus strand of NC_069683.1, from coordinate 36,454,212 downwards.
AGACCTGATTTACTAAGGGCTTGGACTGCCTGGACTCTGTGGACTGCAAGGAGATCCAAACTAGTCAACCCTAAAGGAAATCGACCCAGAATATTAACTGCAAGGACTGATGCTGAAATTGAAGCTCCAATACTTTGGCCACCTGAAACAAAGAAACGACTCATTAGAAAAAGACCCTGATTCTGGGAAAAATTGAAGGCAAGAGGAGAAGGGGACAACAGACAATGAGACAGTTGGATGGCGTCACCAACTCAAAAGACATATGAGTTTGAGCAAACTCTGGGAAGCAGTGAAGGACAGGGAAGCCTGGCGTGCTGCAGTCTGTGGGGCTGCAAAGAGCCGGGCCCGACTTAGCAACTCAACAACAACAACTGAACAGAGTGGTTAACTCCCTTTTCCCTTCTGCCCCTGCCCCTGCCCATCACATTCCACAGGCTAAGACACAGTTTCCAGCTGGTCACCAGGGTGGGGAGGGGAGAGATTCATCTGTATCTCCCATGTTCCCAAGCAATCCCACTAGCAAGGGGTCAAGTCAAGATCATCTACCTAAACAACTCTACCCCCAGCATGAGGGTATTTCCACATCCAGGCTTCCAGGGTGTAGAGGGGGCTAACTATCTCTGCCTGCAGGCCAGCTTCTGCAGCTCAACTGCAGAGCACATTCCAAAGAAAAACCAGATAAACTGGCAGGTCCAGGTCCAGAGCTCCAAACCAGATCTGCTTCTCCCCCCACATCCCCAACAAGGAAATCAACCCAGAATATTCACTGGAAGGCCTGATGCTGAAGCTGAAGCGCCAATACTTTGGCCACCAGAAGGGAAGAGCCAACTCATTGGAAAAGATCGAAGGCAGGAGGAGAAGGGGTCGACAGAGGATGAAATGGTTGGATGGCATCACTGACTCAATGGATGCGAGTTTGAGCAAGCTCAGGGAGATGGTGAAGGCCAGCCTGGTTTGCTGTAGTCCGTGGGACCACAAAGAGTCGGACAGGACTGACAGACTGAACAACAAGAAAGCCCAGGGAGCCAGGTGAGAGGTTCTGCCCTTCTCCCCTCATCCCATCCCCAGTCTTTGAAGACCGACACTAAAGGGAAGAAGAGAATCTTGCCTGCTCTCAATATGAGGAGCAGGCCCCTAGTAAAGGTTGGAGTGGGCCACACCCAACATTTACATGTTTGTTTTGAAAACATGGGTTACAGGGGCCATCTAGAACACAAAACAAAATAAAGCATTAAGTACTCTGCACAAATACACCAGAAGAGTGCAAGTCTACTTTGGTTCCGGTGTCACGGTCTATCTTAACAAATGCCACAAGTGACTTAATATGCAGTCTTGTCAGCCTAAAAGCTGTGGCGTTGGTGGAATCTAGGAACTGACATCAAACTTTGGCCCTGTTACCCTGGCTGTGTGACCCTGGGCAAGTGACTAACCCTCTCTGAGATTCACTTTCTTCAACCACAAATAAAGTTCTCAGGTTTAAATAAGGTAATGTTGAATGGGCTCAAGACAGAAGCTGGCCTGTCGGGCTTCCTTTCTTATCCAAATTCACCCAGGGTGGCCTGGGAGTGAGCACAACTGAAAGTTCTGGAGTGAAGTCAGCAGTGGGGCTCCTCCTCCACAAAACCGATTTGGGTGGGGAGTTTGGGGTAGTGGAAGGGATGACTCAGATAACAACCACTCCAGGACCTTTTGGCCTAAGGCTCTAACACTTTATCTCTTTAATCTACAGCTCAGCTTAAAAGTAGGCTGCAGTATCTTCCCAGAAAGAGAAAGCAAAGACTTTCAAGCTTCTCCAAGCTCACAGGAAGAGCCAAGTGAGGGGCTATCCAACCCTTATAACTGGAAGTGGAGGGACCAAGATCCTAGCCCTGGAAAGAAAGTGAAAGTCAAGTCACTCAGTCATGTCCAACTCTTTGCGACCCCACGGGCTGTAGCCTACCAAGCTTCTCCATCCATGGAATTTTCCAGGCATGAGTACTGGAATGGGTTGCCGTTTCCTTCTCCAGGGGATCTTCTCGACCCAGGGATTGAACCCGGGTCTCCCGCATTGCAGGCAGATGCTTTACCATCTGAGCCACCAAGAAATCTCCTAGCCCCGGAGGGACCCTCAAATGCCTTCTCCCAGTGAACTGCTCCAACGAGGAAACAGTTCTCCCAGTTCTCAATGGCGAAGGCCAGAAGCCATTCTTTCAAACTCAACACCTGCCCAAGTTACTGCCTAAAGCACATGATAAAATAACTAAGTGAACAGTGTTGTCAAAAGAACCATCTGGAATTGAGCAGTGTCCTTACAATTATTTTTGGTTTTGGGCAAAGTTCTAAAATTTCTTAAATTTCTAAGATTCCACTCTGTCTTCCCTCTGTATCCACAGGTTCCAAATCCGAAGATTCAACTAACCTCAAATCGAAAAAATTGGGGAAAAAATTCCAGAAAGTTTACCAAAAAAACACTTGAATTTGCCACAAGGTGGTAACTATTTACATTCAGTATAATATTTACACCATATTGACAACTACTTAGGTAGTATTTACATCGTATCAGGTATTACGCTGTGCTGTGTGTGTGCTCAGTCCTGTCTGACCTCGTGGGCACACCAGGCTTCTTTGTCCATGGAATTTCTCAGGCAAGAATACTGGAGGGGGTTGCCATTTCCTCCTCCAGGGGATCTTCCCCACCCAGGGATCAAACCCAAGCCTCTGTGTCTCCTGCATTAGCAGGTGGTCTCTTTACCACTGTGCCACCTAGAAAGTCTCTAGCAATCTAAAGAGACGATTTAAAGTATACTGGAAGATGTGTGTAGGTTATATGCAAAAACTCTGCCACTTCCCCACAGGGTTTTGGTATCTGCAGAGGTCCTGGAACCAGTTCCCTGTGGATACCGGCTCCAGTGTGTTTGGGCACATCACAGGACGTCATTAGAGTCTCCCAAAGAACAAAGATGAGCAAGTCTGAAACCGAAGCGTGTCAAGAGCTCCAAGACTACAGGTTCTAAAATCTGTAATCTGAAATCCCCAAATTTCACACAGTACAAACCTGTCAGAATTCCTCTGGGAAAAACTTCTGAACTCTACAATTCCAAAAGGAAATGAAACAGAGCTGAATCATTCTTATGAATGATGAGATGCTTTTTTTTTTTTAATTCATCATGAATTGATCCACAGAATAGCAGAGGGTTTGAAACAATTTATTGAAACTAGCACAGGTTTATAAGCAAAGTTGTTCTCTGAAATTCCCCTCTGTTGAAGCTCAGAAACAGCCTGGAACACTCCAAGAATAACACTGTTATGAGCTCAATACAGGGTACCACAGAAGTCTCCTGCTTGAGATTTTTCTCTCTATTCTGCTTAATTGAAGGGAGTCAGCCAGTTTCCTCATCAGCTTCTGTTAGTAGCATGATCATATGGTTTATCCTCCAAACTGGAACATCTTGAGAGTAAACGAGGGTACTATTAAAGACTGTGCCATGACAAGCAGCATAGGACCATACCACACAAGAAGTTACACAGCCATGAAGAACAGTAGAGAACAATCCTTTAGTAACATAAATGAATAAAACCACCACAAACAGTTATTATAAGGAAGACACTGTGCATCTGGTCAGAGGACACAGCAACAAAAAAGCCCAAGGTAAAATTATTAAAAAAAAAAAGGGGGGGGGGGGCAGGGCACAGCCTGAAACTTGAAGTATAGATTAATCTATGATGGGTTCAATTTTTCCCTATCTTAAATCAACTTGCAAATCAGATTCAGACCTGACTTGTGGCCTCACATGCCTTCCAGGTCTCTTTCCCTTGTGATTTCCTAGTTTACTTATCCTCTAGCATTCAGTTCGCAGGCTGTTTAAACTGTAAGCCATACGGGCGGTTAAAATGGTCAACGTTTATCATTAAGAAGCAAGTCATCCCTCAACACTGAAGTTATGCTTTCATAAGTAGCAAAATTTTCCACTGTAGATACTTGTAACGGATACCTTTAGGCTCCACACTAACACCAGTAAAGTAAAAGAGATATAAACTCTTATTACGGCATTGCTCTGAACATCAATCTTAATCAGTTGACCAGTAAAACAAATGGACTCGCCACATGAGGAATTCTGGTAGCACTGTGCTTTACCTTCTTCTATGAGATATAATTCACACATCCTTTTAAAAGTTTAATTCAGTGACCTTTAATAGATTCACAAGTTGTAAACCATTGGTTTTAAATCTTTCTCCCCTGCCTCTAAAAGACTTTATTCCCAACTAGTCTACTTATCTCTCCTAACAATTTTTAATTTTAATTTTTAATTTAAACTAGGAAACCAGATTAACACACAGTTCTATGTACCCTGGCTGACAACAGGAGAAGACAAAACTGCAGATGGTCTTCAGTCCAGGTTCACACAAGGCAGTCTTAATAGCTCAAACCTGTCACTGGGAGTGGCCCCAATCTGAAAACATGGGGACAGAGACACACCCTGAAATATAGTTGGTTGTCAAGTGGAGCAAGGCCAGCCCTAACTCTGGCTTTGAAAACACAGGTTTTGAGTTTTCAAATCCACCAGTTTTCAGAAAGGATTCAGCTCATGTACCAGGAAGTACCTGGGTACTAACTCAAGTAGACAGTCATCTTGGGTTAATAAACATTCTCTTAAATATGCAAATATACTGGCAAAGGGTCAGTTTGCCATTCACACACGAGTGTGAATTATTATTTGAATTATATTTAAGGCCTAGACAAAAGAATCTGATGAGAGGGGCAAAGATTTAACTCCAGAGTCTGGAATACTTTCAGGAACAAGATACATTTGATAGCAGTGATACCTGTTTCTGCTTTCCTAATGGAAATCAACCCTGAATACTCATTAGAAGGACTGCTAAAGTTGAAGCTCCAATACTTTGGCCACCTGATGTGAAGAGCTGACTCACTGGGAAAGACCCTGATGCTGGGAAAGATTGAGGGCAGGAGGAGAAGGGGGCAACAGAAGATGAGATGGCATCACCGACTCAATGGACATGAGTTTGAGCACGCTCCAGGAGACAGTGAAGGACAGGGAAGCCTGGCGTGCTACAGTCCATGGGGTTGCAGAGTCGAATATAATTTAGTGACTTAACAACAAAAACACATGTAGCTCCAGCCTACGGAGATAACTCTTATGTACACCTATCACAGCCCTTCAAAATAAGTAACACCAGCCCACTTTCCAGATAAGGAAACTGAGGGCAAAGAGGGCCGCAAAGGCGGGGGAGGCACCTGCCTGCCTCTCGTTCTCTCATCTCATGCCCAGAGCTGAGGCCTTCAGAACTCTAGCAGGGACTCCTCAAAGGCTCCACCAGCAGGTCCAGGGCCCTGAAAATAGCTACTCTACCAAAAGACGAGTTCCATACAATCATCTTGGCGAAGAACTTTTAGAACCCCCAGTCCCAAAGTCAGGAGTGTGGCCTCCATGCCAGAACCTAAAGACGACATTTCCTTTTGGGTGCACAAAGGTGTACCCTGCCACCCACCTTTAGAAGTTCGCGCCACCACTTGGCAAGGGATAGCCTCAAATACTACATATTTACTGATGGATTTCCTCTACTTTTATGAATAGCGGAAGTGTGGTTCAAAGAGATTAATAGTCTCAGACTTGACGGGATGCCTCAACCTCTCCTGGATCTCAATCATTCACCTGAGACTGTCAGCCTGGCTCTTCGTAGCAACTGCTTCAGCCTCGGGTGTTCTTCAAGAGTCAATGCCCAGGCTGACCTGGCAGGAAATCCAGGAAGACCTGGTATACAGGATAGCATGTGAAGCTGCTGTTTACTGAGCATTTATTAAGTGTCAGGCACACAGGAGGCATTCTATTAAAATTTTACCTATGGCAACACCAAGGCTCAGAGAGGAAGTAATTTGTCCAAGGACAAAGGACAAATGTGGCTGAGCCAAGACTCCAACTGAGGTGTGTCCAACTCCAAACCTGTGTTTTTAAGCGTACGTTGTTATCTTGCCTTTTTCCAAACCAGAATCAGGAAGCTTCCAGCTCCCTGTAACAGTCCCCTCCCTCCCTTTTGCTTCTTTCATTAATTGAACATAATGAAGTTTCAGATCCTATACCAGCTCACAACTGGCAATGAACTGTCTGTATTACTATTTGAGAGTCACGTTCATTACTCTGGAGGGTATTTTCGGGGGGGGGGGGTGGTGTTTATTTAACAACTGGGTCCCACTCTAATCCCAAAATGGTATCTGGCAAAAAAAAAAAAAAAAAAAAATTTATTTTAAAAAACCTTCCCTTCAAGGCCTAGTTCCAACATCACTTCCCCTGCAAAGGTTTCCTCATTCCCCACCACTGAGCAACATAGCTCTCTGGCTATATCATAAGTAATGAACACAACCTTCAAACAGTAATACAGGAGGTTCACTGCCAGTCATGAGCTGGTATAGATCTAAAACTTGATTACAATCAAGTTTCCCCATTGGATATTTTTTCCCTTTATTTTGATATTACATAAACACATGTTCCTAAAAACTACAAATGTGTAAAAATGAAAGCATCTTCCCATCCCAATCTACGCCCTTAAACCAACCCATCAATAATATATAATCTCCCACATCCTTTTGGATAGAGATGCAAACATGTTTTATGAAAATTTCATCAACTCAAAGATACCAGTGACTGTTAAAGGCAGTATGATTTTATTTCTAAGAAATATTGTTGTGAAACACCTTGCCAGAGCACCACCTTATGACTTAGAAATTGCATTTTTTATACTTTTTTTTTTCATGTGTCAATCTTATGCAGGCATAAAAAGGAAACTATAAGCAAACAAAAGTGGGACAGATATACTAAACTTCTCAGAGATCAACACCCATGCCTTTCCACACACTGTTGCCCTCTGTGCCAACAAGAGAACTGGCGACATCAAGAGCATTCTTAGGAATGCTTGGCTACTGACTTTGGAATTTTCTTCCTCTCCACTGCACTTGTTCTGCAGGCTGTGATGAGTGTACACAACCACGTCATGGGTCATGACCACCACTTGGCCAGCCACGATGGTAGGACACATCCCAATTTTGGCAACATTCAAATAAGGGGGAAAAGATTGCACCTTGGGATTCATGAAATACGAAATACACAGCTTCCCCACTGGACTGTGATCTCTTTAATCTCTTCACATGCTTGCTTTTGTTGCTAAGCTGGAAGCTCTGCAGGGGTGTTTTACTGATGGTCATTCATTGACCACCCTTGGCTGGATCACCAAATCCCAGGCACACGGTAGTACCTGCAAAGGTTTCAATGTAACAGTTCTATGCAAAGCTAGGAACATCTGGATTTCCAAGTGCCTAAGGTGGAAAGAAGAGAGAAGAATAAAAAGCTGAGGGTGGTTCACCAGCAGCAAACCCATACTCATCTCCAGGATGTTGTCACGGTCAGCCTTCCTATGCCCTTATTCTGCAGTATCAAGGGGGACCATGTGAGGCCCTCTATGAACATCCCCACTACTCAAACATGAAAACTACCTCTGCAAACAGTCAGGCAAGAATTAGTCCTTAAACCCCTTGCCTAGGAGCCTGATGCTCACCTCTATAATTACACCTGGAAACAACTGCTACCTTCCCAGGGGGTAACAGATGTGTGTTGAGCATAAAAAAGGTAGTTCTGCTCATCACCTCTCCTGCACATTTCTGTGTAGTAATATATTTAAAACTAACAAGATCTTAGTGAATTCCATGAAGAGTTAGTATACGCTCCTAGGTACATCACCTCACAAATACAGGAAAAAGCCCATTTACAGTTAGGAGGCATGGCCAAATTTAGCCTGATTCCATCTGAAGGTAAAAGTTAGAATACCTAGAGTAATAATTCCCAATCAGATAATTCCCAATAATTCTCAATATCTGAGGTCTCTTAGAAATACAAAAACACTGTACTTCTCCCAGCCCTCCTAAGGCCCCAGAGCTGATAACCCAGTCTGTGGAAAGCTCCACGTAGGCTGTGATGCACGTGTTCAGGGGGGACCTGCTGGTGAGGAAGAGGCTCCCGGGGAGAGGAATGGAAAGAGGCTGCCCCGGGTTTGAGTCAGAACCATCCTCAATTAGCCAGGTAAACAGATCTGTGTACCGAGAACTAGAAACCCCAAAGTCAAAAGGTGGGAGGCTTGGAAGGGAGAAGGAAGAGTGTTCAGGAAGGCTGGGTAGGGAAAAAGACAGACAGTGTTACCCTGGCCTCCCCAGTGCCTGGCACACATCAGGGACACCAATATTTGCTGAATGAGATTCACACGGTTGATAAACACATAGTCATGCACATCATGTAATTTCCACTAATATACCTACTGTGTGCAGAGTTGCTGAAATGGCCCCAGCAACTCAAGGCAGGAGTCCCCCTGTGGATTCACCAGCGGCAGAGATTCTGCTTTTGGCTCAGATTCAATGGACATCTGAGTAGAGATGTTCTAGAAGCATCTTCCTCTTTAAGAATTCCTAGTCATAAAGGAAGCTGCTTTTTGCCTCCAAATCACAGATAACTCTTCCTCTGAAATCACTTTTGCTCTTTTTTTTTATTGGCATATAGTTGCTTTATAATGTGATAATTTCTGCTGTACAGTAAAGTGAATCAGCTGCACATATACATATATCTCCTCTTTCATAGATTTCCTTCCCATGCACTTGATGATAAGGTAAAATGCAAAGGTGGAAGAAAATCAAGGAGATATTTTTAGTGAACAAAAAAGCTAGAAACATTTTGTCAAAATAAGAACCATGCTGGTTTTATCTTGCCGACTATTTACAACCAAAGCAAATTTTGAATTACGGGAATTTCTTGACTCTGCCAGTATGAAACGCTATTAAATAGTTTGTTTTCTGTTTTCCATTATGAACATACCTGCTGAGGTCTTCTAAGTATTCCAGATTTCAAGACGGAGTTGAGGATTCCCTCAGATGATGGAGCACTTTCTAAACTCTAACCACTATTGTCTCCCAAAAGCTTTGAAATGAAAAGGCAGTGAAGGAGAAAGGGATGAAAGAGATTCCACCAAAGGAAGCATCGGCTCACAGACGTTTCAATGGTTTTGGAATCAGTTAGCCCCCAAGACACCCCCAGCCATGGTGATGGGTGATCTGAAAATGAAGCATATCAAAATGCTATTGATGAGCTAAATTACCAGACAGCTTATCTGAGGCCCACATCCGCCATATGGTGCCCCAACTTCTGCCGCCTGTTGCTGCCATAACAATAGGCACACCTACCCAGAAAGCACCGTTGGACAGAAACCCAGCAGCGGCGGCATGTGGGGCGGCTACTGTGTTTACATTTTATTTTGTGCTATTAGCTATGTGCCTCTCCCTACCCCAGGAGTGACTTGAAACACACACACACACATTCAATGTCAGAGATCCGAGTTACCTGCAGGACACATGTGTGCACACTGCATGTGTGCGCGTGTGTGGGTATATATCAGGTGAGCAGAGAGAAAACCAGATGTCAACTTCAGAAACGGAGCTGCCTGATGGGGGAGGGCAAGCCAGGCCAGCTCCCAGCTAGAGCGGCAAGCAGACAATGCGCTTTTCTCCAAACACTCAGGCGGGCAGGCCTCAGGGAGTGGCTATTTAAAACACTTGGCTCCTTTTATTTCACCACCAGGGAAGTGAATCCGGCTCTTAAGTGCCAGAGCAAATGAAGTCATTTGGTTTCCGTGGGCTCCCTTTGCATTTTCGCAGCAGAAATCAGACTGGATGCAAGTCGGAAGGTCCAGCTGAAGTTGTTCTTACTTCCAATTAAAATTGATTCCACAGAGGATTTGGCACCTGGGCTTCATTAACTTTTTTTTTTTAAAGACACTAAGGTCATGGAAAATATAAAGGACATTGGACACTGGAATGAATACTGTCAAAGATGACCCCTTTTACAAAATGCCATCAAGCATGACCACATAAGGACCTTCTCAAGGCTTGGCTGGTATAAAAGATTAACAGTGATTTTTGTCAAATGAATTTTAAGATTTCTGCCTTTCTTTCTATTCTCTCAAAAGAAAGTTTGTCTTTACAGAGATTATATCATTGATATGATAAAATATCTATTTAGCTAATTTTCTATCAGAAAAAGACATTGGTTTCCAAAGACAACTCAACAGCATATAGCATCTGGTTATGCAAAAATGCCCAAGATGCAGGTTTGGATACAGTACAAAGCCAAAAAAAAAGGTCTCTTTCCTAATATCCAGATCTAATTAACTATTATACAAAGCCACTCATTTCATCCCCCCAATTAACCACACCTAAGCAGACAACATTCTTGGATGAACTTTTCAAAATTTCTTAAACATTCTCAGTTAAAAAAAAAAAAATCTCCTTTCAAGTTAAATTGAGATTGCACTTGAACTCCATCCAAGAGCGGAGCTGAACTGAATTATGATAATTAGAAAGCTGTGCCTATAAAAAAGCAGCACAGTTCATGCATTTTTTTTAAAAGTTCATGCCAGAGAATATAAGTTCAATATGTTCTCACATAATTAACATTTCCCACCATTAGCAGCAGTTTTTCAGTTTATATATCAGTAAAAACAACAGCACCCGCCATTGTTGTATCTGCCCCACCAACAGTGTTCAGTCACTTTACATATACATCTAAACCTGTCAGATGCCGCAAAGCAACCAGAATTTCCCAATGGAGACAATGGTGGTGCTTAACTTGTTCATCAATACCAATTTTTTTTTTAAACCCCTTTCCCAATTCTGGGCCCAGCTCCTCAAACTAAAACTATTTAAATCCAATGACAGAGCCTTAAAAACTAATGTGAAAAGGGCAGGAAGCATTGCATCAGGATGGTAAATACTTGGGGAGTGGGGGCCAGAAATACCGCCAGGACAGAGCCTTCCTCTCCGGGCCTGCCACAAAACTAGAAACGAGGCCTCTTAGGAACTCCCCCCACCCCTTATCCAATCAGAAGAGAGACTAGTGGTTTCACAGTTAGCCAGGCAGGACTCCCAGACTATGGAAAGTATTTTCTGTGAATCCTCCCAACCATGCAAAAAGCCAGTGGACAAAAGGAGAACTTAAGAGCTGAAAGCGACCCACCCAGTAAGAAACACTGTCCTGAAAGCCCACTCTTCAGGGCATCCCGTTTGCTTTGACTAAAATAAAAATACACACTTCAAAATTCTCTTATGCTGCGCCACTACAAAGCCCTAATGTATCTTAAGAAACGGTTGGATTTCCACTGAGTTCAAACACGGGAAGCTTATGATGACAATCTTACAGACTGAAAACTCTCAACTGTCCACAGCTCTGAAACAAAACTATGCAAAAACCTACACAAAACACTCCAGATATTCAGATCCAAATATTCTAGCATTCCACAAACTATCCCAGAATAGGGAAGCCCCCAAACATCCTTGATTTCAGAAGTATTCAATAATTGCAATACGAGGTCAAAATTGGCATTGGTATCTGTCACTTTGAAACATTAAGGTGCTTACTATGGATCTGAATTACTTGATTTTATCACCTTTGTGAACAAGAAACTAAAATACATCACAGATACTGTTCAAACATGACTTGGGATCTAATTTAAACACCACAGGGTAATCTGTGGCTTTTACAGATAAAATAAGAAAAAGCACCACGCAGCTGTAAGAGATTACACCAGTCACCGGTCAGTCCCCAATAGCCCAGCAGCACAGCCGGAGTCTGTCAAAGGGCAGCAAGCTTACAATACACTTTTCTTGCGGAGTTCAGAAGTAGGACATTCGCACTCTGCAGTTTCAGTCACTGAACTCGAAAGAGGAAGCTGTGATGCCCGCATTTATCAACAGAAAGGTGGGCTCTGATTTCGTTGCAGTTTTACGAAGAAAGCTGGACATTCCCTCTGGCCAGTATTCTTCAGTCTTTGGGGGAAAAAAAACCCAAAAGTTTTTTATCACTGAACAGATCCAACCTCTAAGCACAACTTTCACTCCGCAGTATTTTTCCTCTCCTTTCGCAATCTCTTTATTGGAAACAAGATAAAATGCCTAAAATACAAGCTTAAAAGTGTTATCTACACATTGTTTGTATGTGAGCACAATCATTTTCCATACATGGGATCACATAGGCAGTTATTTGCATCAACCTTTTGAATGATAAGATACCACAATTATCATTTGCAGGCAGTTTAATTATGCTCATGATTAACACATAACACAAGAGACTGGAAAGAGTAATCCCAAAGACGCACAAACTCCTGTCCCACCACCAAGTATAACAGATCGATCCATTTCAGAAGCAAGAAACTTAAAATATTGCTAATGGCACAGATCATTCCTTCAAAGGCCTATCTAACATCTGGGATCTACATTCTCTTAACTGTCCCCATTACACATTTTCCCACTGAAAATGTGACAACAAATATGATCTAGATCCCCATGATAGACTAGAAGTATATTCCACCAAATTTTCCCGTTAAGAAATGCCCTCTTAAACTTGCTGTCCTGTATTGTCATAACCAGCACAATTCAGAATTTTGTTAATGACTGAAACTAAGGCAGCAAAATACCCGAACATTTTTTTCCTTATGACTTGCTTGTCCCTTTTCTTAAAAAAAAAAAAAAAATCTGAGGGTACCAGTGCCCAAAGTGTGTATGTGAACATATTCTTTCTATATAAAGCAAAAGAGGGGGAGGGGCAGAGGAGAAGAAAGGAGGAAGCTGACTTTTTCCCCAGGCTGCCCCCTCAACCCCACCACCAGCAGCTCTTATGCTGCTGGGGTCTAGGCACACACTGTACCATAAAGCAAGGAAGCACCTCTCCATGTGAAATTCAGTTCAGTCTGACTCAAATTAAGATAGCATGTCCTCTTTCTTTAAATTAAATTTCATTAGGTTTATGCCATGGTGAGTCCTGGTTTATGTTTTGGGAAAAGAAGAAAAAAAAAAATTCTCCAATAATCTCTCTCAGGCATGTTCCCTGAATGAAGTCCTATTTGTTACTTTATAAAAGATCACACAGAGGAGGAATCGACACAAAAATTCTTTCCTTTAATAGTTTTTTACTCAAGTGTCAAGGCAATGTGTCACACTGGTTTTATTTCAAACTTGTAAAGAGAAACAAAGGGAGAAAGAAAGGAAAAGTAGTTTGATATTCTCCTAAAACTGTGAACCAAATAGTACTTAATCATTAAAGTAAAAATAAAATGGTCTACATTGGCACTTTTATACCAGCAGCAAGACCCAGTAATGGATACAGCTTATCAGCTCATTATTTTACACCAACAACAAAAGAATTATAAACTTGGTCCAAAACCTGAAACCTGAGAGTCCAACACAGAGCTGCACATACAAAGAAACACTAAACAAAAATATCTGTGACCATTTATGGAAATAGTGAAATTAGAAAAAAATCAGCCTTTCTCCTAAAAAACAATCAACAATTCAAAACCTCACCCGTTGACAAAGGTTCAACTAATACATGTGTCTTTTCAGAGCGACTTTGTAATTAGTTCTACTATTTCCTTCTAAAAAGGAAAGATTCTTACCAAAGTTGGATCTATGTCTGGCCCTTACAAGCATTCAGATATGCTTGGTGCTGAGAGTTTGCTATTTACAGAAGGGCACAAGCCCAACAGTGAAAGGACGAAGCACTGGGCAAAGCCTGATGTCTGCTCCTCAACCATCTCACAGCACCCTGGCAGAGAAGCCCCTGTGCATAAGACACCAGTCAAGATTCACGGCAAGCTGCAGAGAACAGAGCCCACTCCCTGATCTGAGTTGGCAGTGGGATCACATCTTCGTGAAGGGATCAGTCTATTCAGGTAACCACCTGCAGGCACCCAGCACGTCACAAGCCATCAGACCACCTAAACTTCCAGAAACAATCAAGGGAAAGGGTGGGGAGGAAGAAGCATGTGGGTTGGTTGTCCTGAAGAACTAGACAGTGTTCTACTCATTGTACTATCTGTAACATTTTTTAAATACATATATATATTTTTAAAACTCTTTTGAAAGCTGATAGGTCTTCAGACCTTTCTGTCCCAAGATCTGGGCTTCCTCCAAGGCACTGTTATTAAAACTCGGCCTTTTTACATGACCTGCTCCTGGAACATCATCTGTCTCTAACTTTTCAGGGCTTAGTGAGGTCAATTTTCATTTCTGCAAATCACAGGCAGCCACTTGCTTCTGAGAAGTTAACAAGCCTCCTGAGAAATGCTAATGGCTGGTATTTCATTGTTTCATAAATATTTTTATTCAGTGACAGCATTCAATTTTAAATAAATCTTTAAAAACACAATTAAAAAGCAAAGAAAATTAGGATCTGGATTTTATTTTCGTGGGAGAAAAAGAAGGGAGGTGTGAAGCCCTCCATTGTCTTCAACTCATTTAAAACGTTGCTCCGGTTTAAAAGAAAAAAATACAAACACATTAAAAGAAAAAAAAAAAAAAGGAAACTCATAGAAGTTGAACTTTCTTTAAAGCGGGCCTCTGGACTTTAGAACAAAACAAATGTTGCTGCTACGAACAAAGAGAAGAAATGCACTGATTTTCTCCCCTCTGGGGATCATTTCTCTTCCAATAAACAAACAAATCCCCCAGTATTTCCTACCGAAGGGAAGTTTTCCAGGGAGAGTCTCCTCCAGGATTTGGTGGTAACTGCGACTCAGTCTTTTTTGGACACAATGTTTCTGCTGACTCCTGAAAATTTTCCACTTGAATGTGCAATGAAGCGGCAGCGGCGGCAGCAACAGTCCTGGAGAAGCGGCAAAGACGACCGTGCCTCCTTTCATCTTTGAGAAGAAGGAGCGAAACCCCCGCCAGCAGCACAAGTCGGCGCAGCCCCCAGGCCGGCCTAGGGGGACCCCGGCGCCTGGGGCGGCAGGGGAGGCGCGGCGGGGGGGATCCGGCCGGCTTCGGGCTCCCAGGCGGCGCCGGCGGCTCTCCCCGCCCGCGCTCGCTCCGAACTTCTGACTTCTCCCAGAAAAACGTGGAAACTGCCCGAGGGTGTGTGCGTATGCGCGCCGGCAGGCGGACGGGCGCAAGAGGGGGGCGCGGGGGGCGCGGCGCGGCCGGCCCGGCGCCTGCAAGGCCGCCTGTTGCCGCGCGGGCTCCGCTGCGCGCGGCCCAACTTGGCGTCCCGGCAACTCCCGCGGCGGCGCCCGGCCGCTCACCTTGAAGGAGCGCGGGGAGGCGGGCGCGGGGGCCCGGCCCCGGCCCTCCGCGTGCCCGCTCCTCTGCCCGCCCGCCGCACACAAAGCAGAGTCCGAAGAGAAAGAGCGGCCGGGGCCGGACGGGGCCGGCCCCCGCCCCCGGCGCCCCGCGCGCCCCCCGCACCCAGCATCAGCCCCGCGCACCAACTTACCTCGGCGAAGGGAGCCGCCGCAGCGCCTGGCGAGTCCGAGGCAAACTTCGGCGCCGCTTCCCCCGCCTTCAGCTCGGAGCCCGGCTCCCTCCCCGATTCCCGATCCCCGGGCTGGGCCACCCCACCCCTGCCTAGCACCGCTCCTGCCCCGGGACCGGCTAGACGAACTGGGCTGCTGCCCACGGCTCCGGGCAAAGGTGGACGGGGTGGGGGGGATTCACTGCATGGCCTGTCCCCGGACGCGGCCGCCCCGAGCCCGGGCCCCGCCGCGCGGACTGGCCCGCAGGGTGGAAGCGAGTCTGCAAAGTGCTTGATGGGCGCCCGCGGCGGGCGGCGGGGCCGCGGCGGCGGCTGCAGAGGCTCGGCTCGGCTCGGGCGGCGCGGCACGGCGCGAGCGATGCTAAGAATGTTCGGAATGAGGACAGGAATGAAATGAACGCCAGGACCGAACTCGCTCCGGAGGGGTGGGGCCTCGGTGACGTCATGCGGCCTGCCGCCCGGGGCCGGGGGCGGGGCCTGCCGCCGCCGGTGACGTCATGGGGATTCGGGGCGGGCCCGGCTGGGCAGCCTAGCCGTTGGGGCGCGGGCGGGCTCCTTCCCGAGGGGCGGCGGGGCGGAGTCTTGCGCCCACGGGGGAGCGGGGCGCGCGCGGGAGCCGCCCTGCCCCTTCCCGGCGCGGGCTCCGGGCTTTGTCCCGAGCTGGGCGGGGCGGACCAGGGCGGGGAGGGCGCCTCAGAGGTGGCTGCGCCGCGCGGAGAGCTCTGGAATCCTGGGTTCCCTCCTCCGGGCGGGCGCCGAGGCCGGAGCTGCGCGTGCCGCGCCGGCCCTGCCTCAGTTTCCCTGTTCCCGGGCGCAGAAGCTCGCGCGGCCGCCTGGAGCGCTCCTGGACTCTCGGAAGTCTGCAAGTGCGGGGAAGAGAAGTTTCTGTTCTGAAAATTCACGTCGTTGTTCTCAAGCGCGGTGAACGCCTTCCCGGGGCCGGATTCCCAGCCTGCCATGACTTCCCCTCTTTTCCACTTGACAAAAGTTCAGGGCTCTCATTCAAGTCGAAGTCAGACCTACTGTTGGAAAGGGAAACCTTTAGCATAGCAAAGAAAAGAGAATTGCGGAGTTCGTAATAATCCTGCCCTGCTAACACGGTCTCCTCCGAGTCGCTCAAGAAATCGAATTTACTCATCCCTGCGAGTTGTACTTTTCGAAAGCAATGGGTCAGGTAAAAACTCCCTAAATTTTTAAAGGCTACCTCCGGCAGTTTCCCGTCACTCTTTTTTTTTTTTTTTTTTTTTTTTTTGCGGGGGTGAGGGGTGAATTTCATTTACACATAGAATAACTTTAACCCTACCTTTCGAAGTACTGACGCTGAAGTGACATAGCAGTCGCCGTGGGTAAATCAGAAAACACCTGGATAAAGCTGACCCACTGTGGCAGAACTATCTAAAGTTTGGGGGTAATTGTAACCGACAGTTTCGCTTAGATCAAAGTAGCAAAGCAATCCTGTCCTGTTGGCTTCTTTCGTTGGGACACTTTGCTGTCCTTTTTAGTTGGGACCACCAGGATACATAATGCCGCCTATTTTGTGCCCTCAGGAGCCCCCCTAAATCTGGGTAACTGAGAGAAGTGGAATGTGACTGGAGACAGCACATTTTCTACAAAGCATAGCTTCTACTAGCGTATTTTTAATTGAAATTTTTGTTCAGAGAATTGAATGCAGTTGTAAAAAATAACAATACAGAGAAAACCTTTGTTCACTTTGTCCATTTCTCTCACCAATGGTAATGTCTTAACTGTAATATCACAATGGGGATCTTGACGTTGATACAAACCACCGCATCTTATATATATTTCCCTTCTTGTGCTCATTTGTGTGTGCCACAGTCGGGATATTGAGATTGATACAATCCACCGCATCTTACACACATTTCCCATTTTACTTGTACTCATTTTTGTGTGCCTGTATTTAGTTCTATACAATTTTCTGTGGTGGCTAGGTATCCACCACAATCAGGTACTGATTTATTTTAACTCTATCTAGTTTGCATGCAATAACACAGTGATACAATGAGGCTCTCAGTAATGACTAACCACCATAACACACTGGTTTTTGGACATTTGTTAGGAAAAGGTAAAATTAATTTGGCATTACAGCTGTACAGTGCATATCTGTCTCCAAATACCATCTTTTAAATATGACAGAGTCTAATAGCAGTTCCAGATAGTAGGGTTTCTAAATCGCTAATTGTTGGCCCAGTACACCTGGGTGCCTTTCCGACATTAGCTGCCCTCTCACAGTCACCTGGCATTGTGAGGTCTCCCAGCCCTTACTGAATTCAGGAAAAAAATCCTTTGCCTGTGATTCAAAGCTCTTCATGACCGGTAGTTTCTCCAACTTCTCCCATCTACATGCATATTTTTTGAGATTCTTCTCAAAAACCTTTTCTTCCAAGTAGACTACTCACATAAATATGTCCTCCCTAGCACCCTCAAAACTCCTTGCTCAGACACACTACTTGTTTTCTGGTGAAAGTGAAAGTGAAAGTCACACATTCATGTCTGACTCTTTGAGACCACGTGGAATAGTCCATGGAATTCTCCAGGCCAGAATATTGGAGTGGGTAGCCTTTCCCTTCTTCAGGAGATCTTCCCAATTCAGGGATCAAACCAGGGTCTTCTGCATTGCCGATTCTTTACCAGCTGAGCTACCAGGGAAGCTGTATTCTGTTACTTACCTACATACTGGGGTGACCCGTTTCTAAGCCATTAGAAAGTGGACTGGGTCTCATTCAGCCAACTGTACACTGCCCGGGACCTCCACATAAATGGGAATAACTTTTGTAGTCTCTCCACCATAACCTCCACACATTCTTACTCTCCTCACCCACCCATTGGTCAGTGAAGAGGAGCTAACAATCTAAGGCCCAGGAGCTGTTCACCCCCAGCATCTGAGGACAGGAAAAGTAGCTGCCACCTGCTGAAATGACAGGAACTGTATTACTAGTTAGCCTGTGGCATGTTGCATTTACCATTTCCGTTCATCCCCATGGCACCTGTACAAGGTAGCAATCATTAGCTCAGTTTATACAGGTGAGGAAGTGAGCTCTAGGGAGATAATATGGCTTGCCTATGGTCCCATAGTCAGAAAAGAGTAGAGCCAGGTCCTGAATTTCTTCTGACTTCAGCCTATATTCGTAACCACTCTACTGCCCACAAAACTGAAATGGTTATATGCAGTGTGCTGTAGAATTCTAGACACTGATCTAAGTACTCCCCATATAACACTTCATTTAATCTCCACAGTCACTCTATGAGGTAAATGCTTTCATTTATTCCCATTTCACCAATTAGCAAACTGAGAATCAGAGTGGTGAAACAATTTGGTCAAGATCATGCTGCTAGAAAGTACAGAGTGAGGATTCAGACATAGTTCAGTTCCAGATTTCATGCTCTTCAGTTCAGTTCAGCTCAGTCCCTCAGTCGTGTCTTTGCGACCCCATGAATCGCAGCATGCCAGGCCTCCCTGTCCATCACCAGCTCCCAGAGTTTACTCAAACTCATGTCCATTGAGTCAGTGATGCCATCCAGCCATCTCATCCTCTGTCATCCCCTTCTCCTCCTGCCCCCAACCCCTCCCAGCATCAGGGTCTTTTTCAATGGGTCAACTCTTCGCATCAGGTGGCCAAAGTATTGGAGTTTCAGCTTCAGCATCAGTCCTTCCAATGAACACCCAGGACTGATCTCCTTTAGGATGGACTGGTTGGATCTCCTTGCAGTCCAAGGGACTCTCAAGAGTCTTCTCCAACACCACAGTTCAAAAGCATCAATTTTTCGGCTTTCTTCACAGTCCAGCTATCACATCCATACATGACCACTGGAAAAAGCATAGCCTTGACCAGACAGACCTTTGTTGGCAAAGTAATGTCTCTGCTTTTTCATACTCTTAACCTTCCACTAAAGGTCCCAAACTCAGTAATGTACCAAACACAAAAGATTGACCATCTGAAGGGGGAAACTACTCTGAAATGTAACAATTATATGTAACACCTATGATAAAAGATAGTTTGTACCTTCAGGTTTTAACAAGAAAGAACCTAATTTGTAACATATAAGAGAAACAGTGATCCACTTAGTGGTAACAAGTCATGCTGAGATAGAAACTGAGTCTACCTGAAAGTAAAAAAGAGAACCAGCGGTTAGAATTTACCATAAGGAAGCCCTTGGCTCAGAAGGGTATTGCTTTGAAAGACAAAGATGTCTAATTAATAATTAATAATAATTAATGATACAGTTTATCTTATTTCTAAGAAGTTGATCCCTTTTTCTTATAGGAGTGAAAAAAAATTGTACAACCAGGTTGGAAAAGTTTGATATTAGCTAGTGGAATTGAAGCTATGCATACTTTGAGAGCCAGAAGTTCCCCTTAGAAATACAGCCAAGAGAGACTCAGGTATGTGTGCACCAGGACACGTGGACAAGAATGTTTGTTGGGGAATTTTTGTAGTAACCCCAAGCAAGAAACAATCCAAATGTCCACCAATAGTAGAAAGAATAAATGAATTTTGATATAATCATACAGTGGAATACTGTACAGGGCTGAAAATGAGTAAAGTACAGTTACATACAACAATATGGATAAAGGCTAGAAATACCATATTGAGTACAACAAGTATAAAATTTTAAAAATCCTTATTATGTTTATATCAAGTTTAAAACTAAGCAAAATTTAGCAGCATTGTTTCGGTATATATAATTACATGCAAAACTAGGAAGAAGGGGAGGAAAACTAGATAGAAGAACGTGAAGTAATTACCAGTAAATCTGGTTTCATGATTTGTTGGTAATCACGATAACCATCATTAGTGATTATCATGAATGATAGGATGTTCTGGCAAAGAGGGGCAACATGGGAGAGGTTTTGTAGATTACATGGATGTTTATAATAACAATTAAGTTATATATTTGTTTTAAGCATTCTTTTCTACATACCTGGTGTATTTCACAATTTGTTTCAAGTTTTATTAAGAAATAATTGGCATATATCACTGTATAAGGCATATAGCATAATATTTATATATACTGTGAAATGATTACCACAACAGTTTCAACTAACATCCATCTTCTCATATAGGTACAATAGAAAGAAAGGAAATGTTTTTCTCCTTTTGATGAGAACTCAGAATTTGCTCTCTTAACAACTTTCCTTTAAGTTATATGGTAGTGTTAGCTATAGTCATCCTGTTATATATTGCATGCCTAGTACTTATTTCTCTTATAACTGAAAGTTTGGACCGTTTGACTATCTTCCTCCAGTTTCCTCTACCTCTGGTAACCACAAGTCTGATCTTTTTCTATGGCTTTTTGCTATTGAGTTCATTTGTTTTGTTTAAGATTCTACATGTAAGTGAAATCACATAGTATTTCTCTTTCTCTGACTTAATTCGCTTAGCATAATTCCTTCAAGATTCATCCATGCTGTCACAAATGATAGGATTTCCACATTTTTATGACTGAATAATCTTCCTGTGTGTTTCTATGTGTGTGTGTATCACAGCTTCTTTATCTGTTCATCCACTGATGAATTCTTACGTGGTTTCCATGTCTGGGCTATTATAAATAATGCAATTAGGAACATGGGAGTGCGCATATATTTTTGAGTTCGTGTTTTCATTTCCTCGGGATATACTATCAGAAGTGAAATTGCTGGATCATATTGTAGTTCTGTAATTTTTTGAGGGCCTTTTGTACTGTTGTCTCTAGTGTTTGTACTAGTTTACAATCCCACCAACAGTGCACAAAGGTTCCCTATTCTCCACATCCATGTCAGTGTTTTCTCTTGTCTTTTTATAGTGCCCATTCTAGCAGACTCAAATGATATTTCATTGTGGTTTTAATTTGCATTTCTCTAATTTATCTAGTGACATTGAGAATTTACCTGTTGGCCTTTCATATATCTTCCTTGGAGAAATGTCTGTTCAGGTCCTTTGCCAATTTTTTAATTGGGTTATTTGTTGTTTTTATTTTTTTGCTATTGAGTTGTGTGAATTCTCATAATTTTAAATATTAAGCCCTTATCAGACATATAATTTGCAAATATTTTTTTCCCAATCCCTGTGTTGTCTTCTTTGTCAGTGGTTTCTTTCGTTGTGTAGAAAACTGTATTTGATGTAGTCCCACTTTTTTGTTTTTAATTTTGTTGCTTGTGCTTTAGGTGTCACATCTAAAAAGTCAATTAGGACTTCTCTTCCTATGTGAAGGACCTCTCTTCCTATGTTTCATTCTAGGAGTTTCATGGCTTTAGAGCTTACACTTAAGACTTTAATCCATTTTTAATTAATTTTTCTGGGTGGCATAAGTTATGGGTTCAGTTTTATTACTTTGCATGTGAATATCTGAGTATCCCAACACCATTATTGAAAAGACTGTCTTTTCTCCATTGAGTATTCTTGGCACCCTTATCAAATATTATTCTTGAGTTTATTTCTGGGCTCTTGGTTCTGTTCCATTGGTCTGTGTGTCTGTTTTTATGGCAGTCCCATATTGTTTTGAAGCCTTTACTGTAGTATACCTTGGAATCAAGAAATGTGTTTCCTTAGGATTTCTTTGTCTATTTGGGGTCTCTTGTGGTTTCTGCTTTATTGACTATGCCAAAGCCTTTGACTGTGTGGATTACAGTAAACTGTGGAAAATTCTTCAAGAGATGGGAATACCAGACCACCTGACCTGCCTCTTGAGAAACCTGTATACAGGTCAGGAAGCAACAGTTAGAACTGGACATGGAATAACAGACTGGTTCCAAATAGGAAAAGGAGTATGTCAAGGCTGTATATTGTCACCCTGCTTATTTAACTTATATGCAGATTACATCTTGAGAAACCCTGGGCTGGAAGAAGCACCAGCTGGAATCAAGATTCCCAGGAGAAATATCAATAACCTCAGATAGGCAGATGACACCACCCTTATGGCAGAAAGTGAAGATGAACTAAAGAGCCTCTTGATGAAAGTGAAAGAGGAGAGTGAAAAAGTTGGCTTAAAGCTCAACATTCAGAAAACTAAGATCATGGCATCAAGTACCATCACTTCATGGCAAATAGATGGAGAAACAGTGAAAACAGTGGCAAACTTTATTTTGGGGGGCTCCAAAATCACTGCAGATGGTGACGGCAGCAATGAAATAAAAAGACGCCTACTCCCTGGAAGAAAAGTTATGACCAACCTAGACAGCATGTTAAAAAGCAGAGACATTGCTTTGCCAACAAAGGTCCATCTAGTCAAGTCCATGGCTTTTCCAGTAGTCATGTATGGATGTGAGAGTTGGACTATAAAAAAAGCTGAGCACCGAAGAACTGATGCTTTTGAATTGTGGTGTTGGAGAAGACTCTTGAGAGTCCCTTGGACTACAAAGAGATCCAACCAGTCCATCCTAAAGGAAATCAGTTGTGACTGTTCATTGGAAGGACTGATGCTAAAGCTGAAACTCCAATTCTTTGGCTACCTGATGTGAAAAGCTAACTCATTTGAAAAGACCCTGATTCTGGGAAAGATTGAAGGCAAGAAGAGAAGGGGACGACAGAGGATGAGATGGCTGGATGGCATCACTGACTCAATGGACATGAGTTTGAGTAAATTCCGGGAGCTGGTGATGGACAGGGAGGCCTAGTGTGCTGCAGTCCATGGGGGTCGCAAAGAGTCAGACACAACTGAGTGACTGAACTGAACTGAACTGTGGTTTCATGTGAATTTTAGGAGTGATCATTCTACTTCTGTTAAAACAAAACTGACATTGGCATATTGGTAGGGATTGCATTATAGATGGCTTTTGGTAGTATTATTAACATTTTAACAAAATTTGTTCTTCCAAACCACCACCACCACAACACAATATACCATTCCATTTACTAGTGTCTTCTTTGCTTTCTTTGTAGTTTTCAGAGTAAAGATCTTTTACTTCTTTGGTTAAATTTATTCATAAATATTTAATTATTTTTAATGCTATTATAAATGGGATCAATTTCTTTTTCAGAAAATTTTCTGTTAGTATATATAACACACTTATTACTATATATTAATTTTGTATTCTGAAGCTTTACTAAATTTATTGATTATATCTCACAGCTTTTTCATTGAATCTTTATGATATTCTGTATATAAAATCATGTCATTTGCAAATAGAGACAATTTTCCTTCTTCGTTTCCAATTCTATTGCAGATTTTTTCCTTGCCTAATTGTTCTAGCTAAGACTTCTATTCCTATTTTGAATAGCAGTGGTGAGGGTGGGAACCCTTGTCTTTTTCTTGATTTTAGAGGAAAAATTTTCAGTCTTTAACCTTTGAAAATGATGTTAGCTGTCGGCTTGTCATATATGCCCTTTGTTATGTTGAGATGTGTTCTTTCTGTGCCTACCTTGTTAAGAGTGTTTATCACAAATGGATGTTGATCTTTGTCAAATGCTTTTTCTGAAACTGTTCAGATGATAATATACTTCTTTTGTTCTATTAACGTGATGGATCACATTGATTGATTTGCCTATGTTGAACCATTCTTGCATCCCAGGGTTGAATCCCATTTGATTGCAGTGTACGTTCCTTTTAATGTGCTGCTGAATTCAGTTTGCTGGTATTTTATTGAAAATTTTTGTATCAGTGTTCACCAGGGATATTGGCCTGTAGTTTTCTTTTTTTTTTTTTACAATGTCTTTTTCTGGTTTTGATATCAGGATAATATCTCTTGGTCTATGTATATCTTTAAAGCAAAAATGAGTCTCTTACAGGCAGCATATTGTTGAATCATTTCTTTTTATACATTTATCCATTCTATATCTTTTAGTTGAAGAATTTAATCTGTTTATATTTAAAGTAATTATTGATAAAGGCTTATTATTGCCATTTTGTTCATTGTTTTCTGGCTGTTTTGTAGATCTGTTATTCCTTATTTCTTATCCTGCTTTAAGGGGAGTGGGGGGGCAGAGGTAGATGTCTGTATGTTTCAGTTTACTTTGGTTTCTTTACTGTGTTCTCTTGTGTCATTACCACAGGACTTCCCCTTATGGTTACCATGAGATTTATATAAAATATCTTTTTTTAGAAAAAAATTTATTGATTGACTTGGCTACATTTGGTCTTCATTGCACTGGGATATTTGTGGCAGTGTGTGGTCTTAGTTGTCCTGTGGCTGTGGGATCTTAGTTCCCCACCAGGGACTGAACCCAAGTCCCCTGCATTGTAAGGCAGATTCTTAACCACTGGACAACCAGGGAAATCCCTGAAATATCTTAAATGTCTAACACTCTAGTTTAAACTGATAACAACTTAGCTTCAATAGGATTTGTAAACTTTTATACATTTTAGGTTATTGCTATTATACTTTGCATGTTTTTAAATATTGTATAACTAATAACAGATTATTGTAGTTATAGCTATTTTTACTAAAAAAGTTTTTAACTGGAATTTTAACTGAATTATGCACCACTATTGCCAAATTGCAGAATCTAACTATGATTATATATTTACCATTACCAGTGAATTTTACACTACCTTTTTATGTTTTTATGAATTAATTAGTATTCTTTTACTTCCACTCAAAGAACTCTATAACATTTCTCGTGAGGCAGCTCTGATGGTAATGAACTTCTTCAACTTTGTTTGTTTGGGCAAGTCTGCATCCCTCCTTTGTTTCTGAGGGAAATCTTCACTGAATATAAAATCCTTGTTTAACAGTTATTTTTCTTCAGTGTATGAAATATGTCATCCCATTTTCTCTTGGCCTGAAAAGTTTTTTGAGAACTCTACTAACAGTCTTATAGGGGTTACTTGCATATCACTTTTCCTTCTTCTCTTTCTGCTCTTAAAATTCTTTCTCTAGCTTTTGACAGTTTAATTACAATGTGTCTCATTATAGCCTTATTTGAATTCAACTTATTTGGAGTCCTTTGGGCCTCATGGATCTGGATGTCCATTTCTCTCCCAGGATTTGGGAAGTTTTCAGCCATTATATCTTTAAATGTCCTTTCTCTCCCTTTTTATTCTGAAATTCTCACAATGTAAATATTTTTTCTTCTCCTTGTGCCTCATAATTCCCATAGAACTTCTTCACTCTTTTTTCAATCTTTTTTTCTTTTTTGCCCCTTTAACTGGATGATTTCTAATGTCGTATCTTCAAAGTCACTGATTCTTTCTTCTATGTGGTTGAATCTATTTTGAAACTCTTTTGAATTCTTCAGTTTAGTTATTGTATTTTTCATTGCAAGGATTTCTGTTTGGTGGTTTAATTTTTGTTTTTGTTATTTGATGGTTGCAGTTTTTGGGGGAGAACTTCTTATTTTGTTCATGCATTAGTTTCCTGATTTCATTTAGTTGTCTTTTTGTGTTTTCTTATAGCTCACTAAACTTCCTTTAAAGAATTATACTGAATTCTTTGTGTGACAGTTCATAGATATATATTTCTTTAGGGTTAATTTTTAGAGCTTAATAAAGTTTCCATTGGTGGTGTCTTATTTACCCAATTTTCATGATCCTTGATTCTTTATGTTGGTATCTGTGCATTTGCATAATGAGGTTCCTCTTCCAGACTTTACATATTTGACTTCGCAGAAGCAGTTCATCAGTCAACTTAGGTTTCTGGGTATGTCTGCAGGTAATATACTGGGGCAGGTGAGGCCAGCTATTATGGTCTGTCTGGGGGCAAGGCACCTGTTCAAGCTCTGAGGACATGGATGGAAAGCATGTGCCACTGGCTGAGAACAGGTGGATAGAAGTGCTGGCGTAGTTTCCTACTCAGGTGAGGTTCTAGGATGGGGTCTGCAGTTGCCTGGATTCTCTGCTCAGGTTTACTAGGTGGTCAGGACTGGGTGCTATATTCACTAGCAGGGGGACTACGAGTTAGCTTCTGTGCCCTAGGAGGGCAGCAGAACCAGGACCCTAGCCTGTACAGTTTGCTGTTTGGGGACCCATATGAAGCCAGAATGTGCACTCAATTCCCTGGCTGGGTAGGGCTACAGTTTTAAGCTGCAAACGGGGGAGGCCACAGGCTGTGTTCTCTCTTCAGGTGCCACTATATGTAGTACTATTGGAGGGTACGTGTTTCCCATGTACTCTGGTTAGATTCCCTGGTTGGACAGGTTGAAGTCTGTGTTCTGCAATGAGAAGGGCTATGAATTAGATTTCCTGCCCAAGGGTAATGGGAGAAGCAGCCCTAAAGCTGGTGAAGTTCTATGTTTCTTGTCTTAACTCAGGCCAACCCATACCCCAAGTTCCCTGACTGAATAGGGTCACTGGCTGTGTTCTGCAAACTGTCAACTCTGTCAACCAGCCTCTCAATTTAAGTGCTGCTGGGCTACACAACTCCTAGGAATTTTGACCACCCTTTGTGGCCAAATGAAGTTGGGAGGTACTCTCTGTAGTGGGCGGGGCTGTGTAACAACCTCCTTTCCAGCACAGGAGGGAGGGGACCCGCTCTACATAACTCTCAATTTCCCAAACAAGGTCTTATGTTTTATATATGTGTGTGCTTAGTCACTCAGTCATGTCCAACTCTTTGTGACTCCATGGACTGTAGTCTACCAGGCTCCTCTGCCCATAGGGATTCTTCAGGCAAGATTACTAGAGAGGGTTGCCATGCCCTTCTCCAGGGGATCTTCCCAAGCCAGGGATTGAACCCAGGTCTCCTTCATTGCAGGTGGATTCTTTACCAACTGAGCCACCAGGGAAGCCCTTTATATACAGTAGTAGATATTATGGTCATCTGAATTAAATTCACCAATACCAGTCCATTTTAGTTCACTTATTCCTAAAATGTCAGTGCTCACTCTTTTCATCTCCTGTTTGACCACTTCCAATTTATTTTTATTCATGAACCTAACATTCCAGGTTCCTGTGCAATATTGTTCTTGACAGCATCAGACTTGACTTTCACCACCAGACATATCCACAGCTGGGTGTTGTTTCTGCTTTGGCTCAGCCTCTTCATTCCTTCTGGAGCTACCATGATGGTGTGACCATTTACCTAGAGCCAGACATCTTGGGGTACTAAGTCAAGTGGGCCTTAGGAAGCATCACTGTGAACAGCAGTAGTGGAGGTAATGGAATTCCAACTGAGCTATTTCAAATCCTAAAAGATGATGCTGTCAAAGTGCCATACTCATTATGCCAGCAAATATGGACAACTCAGCAGTGGCCACAGGACTGGAAAAAGTTGGTTTTCATTCCAATTTCAAAGAAGGACAATGCCAAAGAATGTTCAAACTACCACACAATTGCACTTACTTCACTTATAGCAAAGTAATGCTCAAAATTCTCCAAGCCACGCTTCAGGAGTACATGAACCGAGAACTTCCAGATGTTCAAACTGGATTTAGAAAAGGCAGAGAAACCAGAGATCAAATTGCCAATATCCCTTGGGTCATAGAAAAAGCAAGATAATTCCAGAAAAACTACTTCTGCTTCATTGACTACGCTGAAGCCTTTGACTTTGTGGATCACAACAAACTGTGGAAAATTTTTAAAGAGATGGGAATACCAGACTACCTTACCTGCCTCCTGCAAAACCTGTATGCAGGTCAAGAAGCAACAGTTAGAACCAGACATGGAACAACAGACTGGTTCAAAACTAGGAAAGGAATATGTCAATGCTGTATATCGTCACTCTGCTTATTTAACCTATATGCAGAATATGTCATGTGAAATGCTGGGCTGAATGAAGCACAAGCTGGAATCAAGATTGCCAGGAGAAATATCAATAACCTCAGATGTGCAGATGACACCACCCTAACGGCAGAAAGTGAAGAGGAACTAAAGAGCCTCTTGATGAAAGTGAAAGAGGAGAGTGAAGAAGCTGGCTTAAACCTCAACATTCAGAAAACTAAGATCATGGCAGCTGGTCCCATCACTTCATGGCAAATAGATGGGGAAGGAATGGAAACACTGACAGGTTTTATTTTCCTGGGCTCCAAAATCACTGCAGATGGTGACTACAGCCATGAAATTAAAAGATGCTTGCATTTTGAAAGAAAAGCTAGACAGCGTATTAAAAAGCAGAGACATTACTTTGCCAACAAAGGTCTGTCTAGTCAAAGCTGTGGTTTTCCCAGTAGTCATGTATGGATGTGAGAGTTGGACCATAAAGAAGGCTGAACGCCAAAGAATTGATGCTTTTGAGCTCTGGTGTTGGAGATGACTCTTGAGAATCCCTTGGATTGCAGAGATATCAAACCAGTCAATCCTAAAGGAAGTCAATCCTGAATATTCACTGGAAGGACTGATGCTGAAGCTCCAAGAATTTGGACATCTGATGAGAAGAGCCGACTCATTAGAAAACACCCTGATGCTGGGAAAGATTGAAGGCAGCAGGAGAAGGGGACGGCAGAGGACGAGATAGTTGCATAGTATCACTGACTTGATGGACATGAGTTTGAGCAAGCTCCAGGAGATGGTTAAGAGCAGGGAAGCCTGGCATGCTAACAGTCCATGGGGTCACAAACAGTCGGACGTGACTGACCAACTGAACAACAATGATTCAACTTTATAGCTATAAAATTCTGAGTGACAACGTCATCCAGGTATCTCATAAGTATGTCAGACAATCTGTCCAAAATTATGGTTTTCCACTATGAATATGGCCTTTGTTAGATGTTTCTCATCTCTGGGAAAAGCACCAGAAATCTTGATGATGGGCTTAATACATCCCTGTCTGCTAAATATCTTTCAGTAGTGTTCTGCTACCTTTAGGAAAAGTCACTCTAAGATCTCGCATGATCCAACATCTCCCTACATTTTCAGGCATCTTGTACTGTTCCCTCCCAACTGTGTGTACCTTAGTTCAATTCAGTTGCTCAGTCGTGTCCGACTCTTTGTGACCCCATGAATCGCAGCATGCCAGGCCTCCCTGTCCATCACCAACTCCTGGAGTTTACTCAAACTCATGTCCATCGAGTCAGTAATGCCATCCAGCCATCTCATCCTCTGTCATCCCCTTCTCCTCCTGCCCCCAATCCCTCCCAGCATCAGGGTCTTTTCCAATGAGTCAACTCTTTGCATGAGGTGGCCAAAGTACTGGAGTTTCAGCTTCAGCATCAGTCCTTCCAATGAACACCCAGGACTGATCTCCTTTAGGATGGACTGGTTGGATCTCCTTGCAGTCCAAGGGACTCTCAAGAGTCTTCTCCAACACCACAGTTCAAAAGCATCAATTTTTCAGCACTCAGCTTTCATCACAGTCCAGCTCTCACATCCATACATGACCACTGGAAAAACCATAGCCTTGACGAGACAGACCTTTGTTGGCAAAGTAATGTCTCTACTTTTTAATATGCTATCCAGGTTGGTCATAACTTTCTTTCCAAGGAGTAAGCATCTTTTAATTTCATGGCTTCAGTCCCCATCTGCAGTGATTTTGGAGCCCAAAAAATAAAGTCTGACACTGTTTCCACTGTCTCCCCATCTATTTCCCATCGGGTGATGGGACCAGATGCCATGATCTTAGTCTTAGCACACTGGAAAACTTTTATTAGTAGTTAGTTCCTCAGATTTATCACTTGTCCAGAGGGTTGTTTTTTGTGTAAGTACAGCTCTTTGGAGTACTTTTCCTTCCTCTTTGTCTAATTCGTTCTTCTCCCCTTGTTGTTAGCTTAAATGTTATTTCATAAAGTGGGTCTTTCAAGATCCTCCAGACTTTATCACATGATTTCCTATGCTAGGTAACAAATCTTTCTAAAAGTTAATATCTTAAAACAATAATAGTATCTTTTTTTTATTAGTCGGAGGCTAATTACTTTACAATATTGTAGTAGTTTTTGTCATACATTGACAAGAATCAGCCATGGTTTTACATGTATTCCCCATCCCGATCCCCCCTCCCACCTCCATCTCCGCCCGATCCCTCTGGGTCTTCCCAATACACCAGGTCCGAGCACTTGTCTCATGCATCCAACCTGGGCTGGTGATCTGTTTCACCCTAGATAATATACATGTTTCGATGCTGTTCTCTTGAAACATCCCACCCTCGCCTTCTCCCACAGAGTCCAAAAGTCTGTTTTATACATCTGTGTCTCTTTTCCTGTTTTGCATATAGGGTTATCGTTACCATCTTTCTAAATTCCATATATATGTGTTAGTATACTGTAAAACAATAATAGTATCTTTCAAAGTTTCTGTGGGTCAAGTATTTGGGAATGGCTTGGCTCGGTGGTTCTGTCTTACAGTCTGTCATGAGATTATAGCCAGAGGTCAGCTGGGGATGCAGTTATCTGAAGGTTTGACTGGAATTGGAGTTTTCACTTTAAGACTCTTTGCTCATATAAGTGCCAGGTTGGTGTTGGCTCTTGGCAAGAGAACTCACTTTCTCTGTACATGTACTTCTCCAAGTTTCTTGGACTTCCTCACAAGATGGTGACTTTTGAGTTCAAAGGTAAGCACTGAGAAAGAGGTGGAGAGAGGGGGAGGGTTGGAGGGAGAGAGAGAGAGCGCTATTGCAAACAAAAAGCTGTATTCTTTTATGAGTAACCTTGGAAGCCACAGAGTATCACTTCTACCAGCTCTATTTGTTAGAAGTGAGTCACTATGATTGGCCCACATCCAGTGGGGGAGGGGGGCAGGATTAGATTCTATTGTTTAGTGGGGGAATGTCAAAAAATCTGCAGGCATATTTTAAAAATCACTTCACCTACACCATCTCTTCCTGGCCTTGCCACAGTCTGTGTATATACTCTGTGACAATTTGATTAATGCCTATCTTCTCACACTAAAATAAAATAGAATAAACCAGTGGAATATGCTAATGGGACAAGAAGCATATCTACTTTGCTTTCCTTCTGATTTCTAGTACCTAGCACACTACCTGGCAATTAGTGTGGAATAAATATGAATATGTTGTTGATTATATGTAACACCTGCAAAGCCCCTTTTAAGTAGGTATCATTCTTTCCACTTTATAGATATGGAATAAAAGTGGTTGGATAACTTGTTCAAGTACCAAGGTTTGAATCCAGATCCCTTTGATGCTAAGCCAGAGTTATTTTTAGGACTCCAGAATTTCTCCTTTTTACCACAGAAGAGGTTCAGAAGTTACCTGGTCTGAGTGGAATTGTCTACATTTTCTTGTCAAGAAGCCTTGGGATAGATAACTAATTCACTTTCCCAGGTATAAGAACTTAAGGACAGACTGCCCTTAAAGTGCACAGAATCTAGTCATGTATTAAAAAATGATTCTCCAAAGTAATTGATCCTTTTGAGTTTGCTCATCATGAAAAAAAGAAAATGCGGAGTTTCCGAAACTACAAACCTACTCTTGGACATCACCCAGAGTAGTCACTGGAATAACTAGTGGCTCTCAATAGTAAATTCTATCTGATGCCATGCATTCCTCCATCCCTGTGCAAGGTCTTATCTCCTTCTTTACAATGGAGAGAGGAGATACTCATTAGCTGCTCTGTCTAATAAGGTGGCCATCAGTTATTTGTGGTGTTTTAAATTAATTGAAATTAAAATTTTAAATTCAGTTCCTCACTTGCAATAGCCACATTGCAAGTACTCAAAAGTCACACATAGTTATTGACGACCATGTTGAAAAGTGCAAATTATAAGACATTTGTATTATCACAGAAAGTTCTACTGAACAGTGCTGCCAGAGAACCCTGATAATCCTAGCCCAGAGAATTCCCAGGCCATGAAAGAATAAGAAACCAAGGACTAAATTACCATCCCAAGGAGAGCTCTAGCTCACCTGAGGAAAATAGTCCCAAGTCATGGGTCTCTGGGTATGGGTTTGCCTCTGCAGGTCTGTGCTCTCTCGCCAGGCTTTCTGTCTCTTCTCCATCTATCCTCCAAGCCATCTCTTTGTAAATAATCCCCAGCACTCTCCAGACCAGATAGCTCCTCACCTGCTGCCCTGAACCTACTGAGCCTAGGCCTATCCTAGGCAGATACTCTGCCAAAACAACATGTCTCTACCCTTCTCTCTGCTTCAGACCATTCCATCTCTGTACTTAGGTCAGTCTCTGCTCCTTCTTTCTTAGAGTATGTAGTTTCTCTCTTCTTAGATGGAGCTCCTCCATCCATTTCCCCATCAAGAGATGTGTTATGGATTCTCTGCCCTTCACCTTACTGGGGAACTTGCTTTACTAATTATTCTCTTTCTCCTCATCATCTTCATCTTTCCCTCTCCACCAAGTATGGAGCTTACCCAGTGTTGTTAACCTTAATGGACCCTTATGCCACTGTCCCATCTTCCCCTTTTTTTACTTACCAGTTGGCTCTGAGGAGCTGTCTACACCTTCGTTTCCTACCTAGAACCTAGCTTTCATCAAACTCAGTTGCTTCCTATTTAATAAAATTTGTTCAGGATATGACATGCAAGGTTCCCCCCAATCAATCCCTGGTGCATTTTTTTCTTTGTCACCTTTTAGGCATACTCATTTCTTCACCATCCATAAGTGTCTAAAACATTCTTGTCCTGCAGCTTTATTAATGCTATATCTCTCGCCAGAAATACTTGCTCTGTGTTTATCTGTTCATCATCGGAAGCTGAGCCCAAGTCCCTCCTTCTCAATGAAGTCCTTCTGATAATAAAATGCCAAGTGCTCACCGACTCCCCCCACTGAGCACAGAGCTGCCTGGTGCTACTGTGTGTTGTCATGTGTATATTTATCTTCTCTTCCTAGTTGAATTTCAGTGTGCGTTCTGGCAAGAAATTAGCATTCACATCTTTGCACTCCCAAGAGTTTTGAGATGCAGAGCCTTGTGCATAGTGGATATTCAAATATTGGTTGATTGACTCATAATACTGACATATTCTATCATCGCTTCAAAAGGGGCCAGTGGTAAACCATGAAGTACTATTTTAAATAAACGTCCTGAAAAGAATATTATGAAGTGGAGACTGACAGCTATTAGCTGTGTAAATGCCCTGAGGATGAAGGTGGTGCATTAAAAATAGTATACCTCTAGTGTGCTAAGTGAAATATGTCAGACAGAGGAAGACAAATACTGTATGATATCACTTATAGATGGAATCTAAAAAATACAACAAACTAGGGAATAGAATAAAAAAGAAATAGGCTGATAGGTATAGAGAACAAACTAGTGGTTACCAGTGGGGAGAGTGAAGAGGAGCGGAGCAAGATTGGGGAAGGGGATAAGAGGTACATATTATTACTTATAAAATAAGCTACAAGGATATATTGTACAACACAGGAACTATAGCCAATATTTTGTAATAACTATAATTGGAGTATAAACTTTAAAGTTGTATAAAAAACAAAAGTTAATCCATTAAAAAGTTAGGCATAAGAGAACCAAAATAAAATTTCAGATTAAAGAACAGTATATGCAAATATGTATGTTTGCACAGAAAATGACCAGAAAGCTACATGTCAAAATATTAATACTATGGATTATAGGTGATTGTTTTCTCTTTTGGTATTTCTGTGTTCTTCAAGTTTAAAGCACTGTGACTCTTATAAAGAAGGTCTGCCAAAAAAAGTATCTGAATTAAAGAACTGCAGCATAACATTTCTTGATTATGTGTATTTTAAGTAGTTTGAATCATTTCTCTTCATTGAAAGGTGTATGTGTTTTTCTCTCAACAATCTCAAATATTCAGAAAAGATGAGTGAAAGCTACCAACATGATGCCGCATCACCCCCAAATCTTCAGTGTATCTTTCTTCCAAGCAAGAGCATTCCTATGCATAACCTTATACAGCCATATAAATTAGGAAATAAACACTGACCCATGCATAAGCCTCGAGTCACTTTCAAGTTTTCTCAATTATCTAACAGTGTGCTTTATAGTAAAGGAAAATGTCCCATATGTGTTTGATTGTCATGTCTCTTTAGGCTCCTTTACCATGAGTTACTTGCCCAGCATTTTCTTAACTTTCATGATTGCAGTGGTTTTGAGGACTATAGGTCAGCTGTTTTGTCCATTAATGTGGGTTTGTGGTAGTCAGACTTCAAAATGGCTCCAAAGATTCTTATCTCCTTGTATTCATGGCCTGTGGAGTACCCTCCCTCATTGTACCTGGGGTGACCTGTGTGACCCCAGGAGAATACTACAGAAGTGAGAGCATGTACCTAGAGGCCACGTGGTAAAAGATGTTGCAACCTTTGCCTCAGATTGCTTGAATTGCCTCTTGGATTGCTTATTCTGGGGGAAGACAGTCATTGCATCGTGAGGACACTCTAACAATCATGTGGAGAAGCCCACATGGAGATGGGGCTTCTAACTAAAAGAACCAATCAACCAGAAAAAAGAACAACATTTCCATATTTGTAACTCCCTTCTCCAACAGTGAGAATACTGGCTCCTATTTTTCTTAATATATGATTTTGTTAATTCCCTATTATAACCCATTTCCCGTCACCACTTCCTGCCTTCCTTCTCCTGATATGGATGCTCCCTTCACCCTCCTCAGGTTCCTGCACTTCACACTGAGACTATCGTAGTCCAGGAATATGGTGAATTAGATATCCCATATGACTCTTTGTATCAGTTCTCAAATCTGGAAAACTTAGCAGTAGCCATAATACTAGAAAAGGTCAGTTTTCATTCCAGTCCCCAAAAAGGGCAATGCCAAAGAATGTTCAAACTACTGCACAATAGCTCTCATTTCACATTCTAGCAAGGTAATGATCAAAATCCTTCAAGCTAGGCTTCAGCACTATGTGAATTGAGAAATTCCAGATGTACAAGCTGGGTTTAGAAAAGCCAGTGGAATCAGAGATCAAATTGCCAACATTCACTGGATTATGGAGAAAGCACAGGAGTTCCAGAAAAACATCTGCTTCATTGACTATACTAAAACCTTTGACTCTGTAGATCACAACAAATTGTAGAAAACTAGTAAAGAGATGGGAGTACCAGACCATCTTAACTGTTTCCTGAGTGACCTGTATGCAAGTCAAGAAGCAATGGATAAAACCTTACAAGGAACAACTGACTGGTTCAAAATTGATAAAAGAGTACTACAAGGCTGTATATTGTCACCCTGCTTATTTGACTTACATGCAGAGTACATCATGTGAAATGCCGAGCTGTATGACTCACAAACTGGAATCAAGTTTGCCAGGAGAAATACCAACAACCTCAGATATGCAGATGATACCACTCTAATGGCAGAAAGTGAAGAGAAACTAAAGAGCATCTTGATGAGGGTGAAAGAGGAGAGTGAAAAAACTGGCTTGAAACTCAACGTTAGAAAAAACTAAGGTCATGGCAACTGGTCCCATCACTTCATGGCAAATAGAAAGGGGAAAATTGGAAGCAATGACAGATATTAATTTCCTGGGCTCCAAAATTACTGCAGATTGTGACTGCAGCCACGAAATTAAAAGCCACTTGCTCCTTAGAAGACAAGCTATGCCAAACCGAGACAGTCTATTAAAAAGCAGAGGCATTATTTTTCCAACAAAGGTCCCTCTAGTCAAAGCTATGGTTTTTCTAGTAGTCATGTATAGATATGAGAATTGGATCATAAAGGAAGCTGAGCACTGAAGAATGGATGCTTTCAAATTGTGGTGCTGGGGTAGACTTTTGAGAGTCCCTTGAACAACAGGGAGATCAAACCAGTCAATCCTAAGGAAATCAACTCTGAATATTCATTGGAAGGTCTACTGCTAAAGCTAAAGCTCCAATACTTTGACCACCTGATGCTAAGAGCCAACTCATTTAAAAGATCCTGATGCTGGGAAAGATTGAGGGCAGGAGGAGAAAAGGGCGACAGAGAATGAGACAGTTAGATAGCATTACCGACTAAATGGACATGAATTTGAGCAAACTCCAGGAAATAGTGGAGGGCAGAGGAGTCTGACATGCTACAGTCCACGAGGTTGCAAAGAGTTGGATGTGATTTAGCAACTGAACAACACCAATCAGTTTCCTATGGATGTATAACAAACCACCTCAAAACTGAGTCACTTGAAACAAAATAACTTATTATTTTTAATAATTCTCTGGGTTGACTGGGTGGTTCTGCTTATCTCACCTAAGCTCACTCATGTGACTGCATTCGGGTAGTGGTTTGGATTTAGAATGGCCTTTCACAGATGTCCTCATTCACATTTCTGAGGTATCAGCTGAGATGGCTAGGATGACTCAGCCTCTCTCCTCATGCAGTCTTTCATGTAGGACTTCATTACATGATTCTGGAAGTGTTTCAGGAAAGCCAAAGCTGAAAGGTCTCTTAAGTCATATAGCATCTCTTACACTACATTATATTAGTCAAACCAAGTCACAGAACAGCCCAGACTCAAGGGCTGGGGAAACAGACCCTCACTTCCTGATGGTTGGAGCTAAAACAGCAAGTTATTAATACATTGCAGAGGAGCACAGAAAGACATAATTCATTGGTGGCCATGAATGTAACAATTTAGCATACTTTCCTAATTAAATGATTACAATGTCAGTTAACAAATTTGTTTCAAACCATTATTTTAAATGTTTCTCTGAACTGGAAAGAATATTAAAAAATCCATAGAACCCAAAACAAAGTAAAAGCAGGAAACTTAGGAGACAAGCAACTCCAAGATTTTTCTCTTTCCTTGAGGTTTTCTGCCATCGCTGGAGAGCTTAAGCTCCTATCTTAATAGCTACATGATGCATGGGCATTAAAAGGCAAAACAAAGGGTTCCAAAGGAAGAGAATCAAATATGAGACCCTTACATAAAGTTGGACCCCATGCTCAATCTAAGGTGAATGAGAAAAACAATCTTACTGAAAAAAAGGAAACAGGAAAACTTGCATGCATGTCTTGTCCTTGGTATTGAATGTTGGGGAAAAGAATCATCTGAAAATCTGTAACCCAAAACTGACCAGCACATGGGTTTACAGAGTAAGATGATGGTAGTATTCAACGTGGTCACCTGTTTTAAGGTCCTTCATTGACTGAGAGATGTGAATCATCCCTGGAAAAATTCAAACTCAATCCAGGCCTCTAAGAATTCCTACAGATGAAGTTCCGATACAAATGAGAAATTCATTGTAAAACAAAATCACATACTTAGAAGCAAGGCATCATCTGTGAGAACAAGAAGAAAAAAAATAGAAGGCAGGAATAGAGCCTTCATGTATTCAGATATAAGACTAAAGGACATGGACTTGAAGTAAAACTAACTTTAATATGTGTTATGGACTGAATCATATCCCCTTAGGATGTATACGTGGCGTTCCTAACCCCCAGTTTGAAAGTATCTGGACTAAGGAAGTAGTTAAGGTCAAATGAGGTCCTGAGAGTGAACCCCTCATAGGATTAGTGTCTTTATAAGAAATGACATCGAAAACTTGCTCTCTTTATCTGAGGATGCAGCCAGAAAGTGCCATCTGTAGGCCAGGAAGAGAGTTCTCACCAGAAACCCAACTGTGCTGGTATCCTGGTTCTGGTTGTCCAGCCTCCAGCCTGTGAAAAGATAAAATTCTGTTGTTTAAGCTACCTATCCTGTGGCATTTTGTGGCAGCCCAAGCTGACTAATATGATGTATGTGTTAGTCACTCAGTCGGGTCCAACTCTTTTTGACCCCATGGACTGTAGCTCTCCAAGCTCCTCTGTCCATGGGATTCTCCAGGCAAGAATACTGAAGTGGGTTGCATTTCCCTTCTCCAGATCTTCCCAATCCAGGAATCGAACTCAGGTGTCCTGCATTGCAGGCAGCTTCTTTACCATCTGAGCCACCAGTACATACAATGTATTTACATAAGTATAAGACAGGACTGAAACAGAGCATGAAATAACTTGACAGAATTGAGAAAAGTCCATACCAGTTCTCAAAATTAAAATTTTAATAATTGAAAATAAAACACCTGTTTGTGGGTTCCACCACTGAACCTTGTTTCTACCACTGAATAAAATTGGATGAATTTGTATGTAATATAAAGAGTTTGAAAATATGATACATTACAGGACTACCTGGTGATCCGGTGGCTAACATTCTGCACTCTTAATGCAGGGGGACCTGAGTTTGATCCTGCTTAGGGAAGTAGATCCCACATACTGCAATTAAGAGTGCACCTGCCTCAATCAAAACTCCTGCGTGCCCAAACTAAAGAGTCCACATTACTGCAACTAAAGTCATCTGCATACTGCAACTAAAGACCCTGCATGCCACAATGACGATGGAATATCCCGAGTGCTATAACAAAGACCCAGCACAGCCAAATACATAAACAAATTAAAAAAAAATGTGACAGGCACAAGATATGGTGGATCTATTGAGAAGGTCTGGCATATGTCTAGTCATATTTCCAAAAGGAGATAAATGGAATGGGAAGATTGGAACCTTCAAACACTGCTGGTGGAAATGTAAAATGGTATAGCCACTTTAGAATATGGTTTCACAATTCTTCAAAATCTTAAATATAAACAGTGTATTATTTGAAAATTCCACTACTATTTTACAAGAGAAATGGAAACATACATCCACACAAAAACTAATTCATAGATATTCATAGCAGCATATTCTAAATAGCCAAAAGTATAAACAATCCAAATGATGAATGGATAAACAAATGTGATATATCCATACAACAATATCATTTGTCAAAAGTACAAATAAATGCTCCAACATGAAATCATTTCAAAAACATTATGGAAAGTGAAACAGGCCACTAACAAATGGTCACATATTGTAGAATTCTATTTATATTATGTTTCAAAATAGGTAGATCTGTAGCAAAAGAAGCCTTCCCAGGTGGCTCAGTGGATAAAGAATCCATCTGCAATGCAGGAGATGCAGGTTCAGTCCCTGGGTGGGGAAGATCCCCTGGAGGAGGGCATGGCAACTCACTCAAGTTTTCTTCCTTGGAGAATCCCATGGACAGATGAGCCTGGCGGGCTACGTTAAATGGGGGTCACAAAGGGCTGAACATGACTGAAGTGACTGAGCACTGAGCGACTGAGCAGATAAAGAAAGCAGATTAGTGGTTTCCCAAGCCTAGGCAGGAGTTGGTGAGGTACGGATGGGCAGTGATTACTAAACAGGTATAAGAATTCTTTTGGGTTATAAAGTATTCTAAGATTAAATTATGATCATACAAAATTCAACATCCATTTATGATTAAAACTCTCCAGAAAGAAGGAATAGAAGGAACATACCTCAACATAATAAAAGCTACATATGACAAACCCACAGCAAGCATCACCCTCAATGGTGAAAAATTGAAAGCATTTCCCCTGAAATCAGGAACAAGACAAGGGTGCCCACTTTCACCACTACTATTCAACATAGTTTTGGAAGCGTTGGCCACAGCAATCAGGGCAGAAAAAGAAGTAAAAGGAATCCAGATAGGAAAAGAAGAAGTGAAACTCTCTCTGTTTGCAGATGACATGATCCTCTACATAGAAAACCCTAAAGACTCTACCAGAAAATTACTAGAGCTAATCAACAAATACAGTAAAGTTGTAGGATATAAAATTAACACACAGAAATCTCTTGCATTCCTATACACTAACAATGATAAAACAGAAAGAGAAATTAAGGAAACAATACCATTCACCATTGCAACAAAAAGAATACTTAGGAGTATATCTACCTAAAGAAACAAAAGACCTATACATAGAAAACTATAAAACACTGATGAAACAAATCAAAGAGGACACAAACAGATGTAGAAATATACCGTGTTCATGGATTGGAAGAATCAATATTGTCAAAATGGCTATACTACCCAAAGCAATCTATAGATTCAGTGCAATCCCTATCAAACTACCAATGGTATTTTTCACAGAACTAGAACAAATAATTTCACAATTTGTATGGAAATACAAAAAACCTCGAATAGCCAAAGTAATCTTGAGAAACAAGAATGGAACTGGAGGAATCAACCTGCCTGACTTCAGACTACACTACAAAGCCACAGTCATCAAGACAGTATGGTACTGGCACAAAGACAGAAATATAGATCAATGGAACAGAATAGAAAGCCCAGAGATAAATCCACGAACCTGTGGTCACCTTATCTTTGACAAAGGAGGCAAGGATATACAATGGAAAAAAGACAACCTCTTTAACAAGTGGTGCTGGGAAAACTGGTCAACCACCTGTAAAAGAATGAAACTAGAACACTTTCTAACATCATACACAAAAATAAACTCAAAATGGATTAAAGATCTAAATGTAAGACCAGAAACTATAAAACTCCTAGAGGAGAACATAGGCAAAACACTCTCCGACATAAATCACAGCAGGATCCTCTATGACCCACATCCCAGAATTTTAGAAACAAAAGCAAAAATAAACAAATGGGACCTAATGAAACTTAAAAGCTTTTGCACAACAAAGGAAACTATAAGCAAGGTGAAAAGACAGCCCTCAGATTGGGAGAAAATAATAGCAAATGAAGCAACAGACAAAGGATTAATCTCAAAAATATACAAGCAACTCCTCCAGCTCAACTCCAGAAAAATAAACGACCCAATCAAAAAATGGGCCAAAGAACTAAACAGACATTTCTCCAAGGAAGACATACAGATGGCAAAAAAACACATGAAAAGATGCTCAACATCACTCATTATCAGAGAAATGCAAATCAAAACCACAATGAGGTACCATTACACGCCAGTCAGGATGGCTGCTATCCAAAAGTCTACAAGCAATAAATGCTGGAGAGGGTGTGGAGAAAAGGGAACCCTCTTACA
The DNA here is from genome assembly GCF_023699985.2 of Odocoileus virginianus. Classification (NCBI taxonomy): domain Eukaryota; kingdom Metazoa; phylum Chordata; class Mammalia; order Artiodactyla; family Cervidae; genus Odocoileus; species Odocoileus virginianus. The sequence continues at coordinate 36,413,310 of NC_069683.1, read as the reverse complement.
CTGTTGGTGGGAATGCAAATTAGTACAGCCGCTATGGAAAACAGTGTGGAGATTTCTTAAAAAGCTGGAAATAGAACTGCCATATGACCCAGCAATCCCACTTCTGGGCATACAAACTGAGGAAACCAGATCTGAAAGAGACACGTGCACCCCAATGTTCATCACAGCACTGTTTATAATAGCCAGGACATGGAAGCAACCCAGATGCCCATCAGCAGACAAATGGATGAGGAAGCTGTGGTACATATACACCATAGAATATTACTCAGCCATTAAAAAGAATTCATTTGAATCAGTTCTAATGAGATGGATGAAACTGGAGCCCATTATACAGAGCGAAGTAAGCCAGAAAGATAAAGACCATTACAGTATACTAACACATATATATGGAATTTAGAAAGATGGTAACAATAACCCTATATGCAAAACAGAAAAAGAGACTCAGATGTATAGAACAGACTTGTGGACTCTGGGAGAAGGCGAGGGTGGGATGTTTCAAGAGAACAGCATCGAAACATGTATATTATCTAGGGTGAAACAGATCACCAGCCCAGGTTGGATGCATGAGACAAGTGCTCAGGCCTGGTGCACTGGGAAGACCCAGAGGGATCTGGTGGAGAGGGAGGTGGGAGGGGGGACCGGGATGGGGAATACATGTAAATCCATGGCTAATTCATTTCAATGTATGACAAAAACCACTGCAATGTTGTAAAATAATTAGCCTCCAACTAATAAAAATAAATGGAAAACAACAACAACAACAACAACAAATAAATAAATAAATTATTGTCATAGTGCAAAACTCTAAATATACCAAAAAATAAAGAACTGTACACTTTTAACAGGTGAACTTTATGGTATATAAATTGTATATTAATAAAGACATTTCTAGAGAAGGAAATGGCAACCCACTCCAGTATTCTTGCCCAGAGAATCTCATGGACGGAGGAGCCTGGTGGGCTTTAGTCCATAGGGTCACAAAGAGTCGGACACAACTGAGTGACTAGACAACAAACACAAGCTGTTTTAGAAGTGGTAATAAATAGGAAAGAGCCAATATTCAAATTCATTTGTTGTTGCCCAGTTGCTCAGTCGTGTTGACTATTTGCGACCCCATAGACCGCAGCATACCAGGATTCCCTGTCTTTCAGTATCTCCCAGAGTTTGCACAAACTCATGTCCATTGAGTCGGTAATGCCATTCAACTATTTCATCCTCTGTTACCCCCTTCTCCTGCCCTCAATCTTTCCCAGCATCAGGGTCTTTTCCAAAGAGTCGATCTTCACATCAGGTGGTCAAAATATTGGAGCTTCAGCTTCAGCATCGGTTCTTTCAGTGAATATTCAGGGTTTATTTCCTTTAGAATTGACTGGTTTGATCTCTTTGCTGTCCAGTGGACCCTCAAGAGTCTTCTCCAGCACCACAGTTAGAAAGCATCAGTTCTTCAGGGCTCAGCCTTTTTATTGTCCAGCTCTTCACATCCATACATGACTACTGGAGAAAACACAATTTTGACCAGAGGGATCTTTATCAGCAAAGTAATGTCTCTGTTTTTTAATAGGCTGTCTAGGTTTGCCATTGCTTTTCTTCCAAGGAGCAATCGTCTTTTAACTTCATGGCTGCAGTCACCATCCACAGTGATTTTGGAACTCAAGAAAATAAAGTCTGTCACTGTTTCCATTGTTTTCCCATCTATTTGTCATGAAGTGATGGACCAGATGCCACAATTTTCATTTTTTGTATGTTGAATTTTAAGCCAGCCTTTTCACTCTCTTTCATCTTCATCAAGAAGCTCTTTTGTTCTTCTTCACTTTCTGCCATTAGAGTGGTGTCATCTGCATATCTGAGATTATTGATATTTCTCCTGGCAATCTTGATTCCAGCGTGTGCTTCATCCAGCCTGGAATTTTGCATGATGTACTCTGCATAGAAGTTAAATAAGCTGGATGACGATATACAGCATTGACATATTTCTTTCCCAGTTTTGAACCAGTCCATTGTTCCATGTCTGGTTCTAACTGTTGCTTTTTGACCTTCATACAGGTTTCATAGGAGGCAGGTAAGATGGTCTGGTATTCCCATCTCTTTAAGAATTTTCCACAGTTTGTTGTGATTCACACAGTCAAAGGCTTTAGCCTATTCAATGAACCAGAAGTAGTTTTTCTGGAATTCTCTTGCTTTTTCTATGATCCAAATGATTGTTGGCAATTTGATCTCTGGTTCCTCTGCCTTTTCTAAATCTAGCTTGTGCGTCTGGAAGTTCTCAGTTCACATACTGTTTAAGCCTAGCTTGAAGGATTTTGATTATTAATTTGCTAGTATGTGAAATGAGTGGAATTTTGTGGTAGTTTGAATGTTCTTTGGCATTGCCTTTCTTTGGGATTGGAATGAAAACTGACCTTTTCCAGTCCTGTGACCACTGCTGAGTTTTCCATATTTGCTGGCATATTGAGTACAACATTTTAACAGCATCATCTTTTAGTATTTAAAATAGCTCAGCTGGAATTCCTTAACCTCCACTAGCTTTGTTTATAGTGATGCTTCCTAAGGCCCACTTGACCTCACACTCCAGGATGTCTGGCTCTAGGTGAGTGATCACACCATTGTGGTTATCTGGGTCATTAAGATCTTTTTTGTACAATTCTTTTGTGTATTTTTGCCACCTCTTCTTAATATCTTTTGCTTCTGTTAGGCCCATACTGTTTCTGTACTTTATTGTGCCTGTCTTTGCATGAAATGTTCCCTTGCCATCTCTAATTTTCTTGAAGAGACCCCTAGTCTTTCCCATTCTATCATTTTCCTTTGTTTCTTTTCATTGACCACTTAGGAAGGCTTTCTTATCTCTCTTTGCTATTTTTTGGAACTCTGCATTCTGATGGTATACCTTTCCTTTTCTCCTTTGCCTTTCACTTCTCTTCTTTTGTCAGCTATTTGTACGGCCTCCTCAGACAACCATTTTGCCTTTTTGCATTTCTTTTTCTTAGGGATGATTTTGGTCATGGTCTCCTCTACAATGTGATGAACCTCCATCCATAGTTCTTCAGGCACTCTGTCTATCAGGTCTAATCCCTTGAGTCTATTTGTTAGTTCTACTGTACAATTGTAAGGGATTTGATTTAGGTCATACCTGAGTGTCCTAGTGGTTTTCCCTGCTTTGGTCAATTTAAATGTGAATTTTACAATAAGGAGTTCATGATCTGAGCCACAGTCAGCTCCTGGTCTTGCTTTTGCTGACTGTATAGAGCTTCTCCATCTTCAGCTACAAAGAATATGATAAATCTGATTTCAGTGTTGGCCATCTGCTGATGTCCATGTGTAGAACCATCACTTATGTTTTTGGACGAGGGTGTTTGCTATGACCAGTGTGTTCTCTTGGCAAAGCTTGTTAACCTTTGTCGTGCTTCATTTTGTGCTCCAAGGCCAAACTTTCCTGTTACTCCAGGTATCTTTTGACTTCCTAGTTTTGCATTCCAGTCCCCTACGATGAAAAGAACATTGTTTTTCGGTGTTATTTCTAGAAGGTCTTGTAGGTCTTCATAGACTCTTTCAATTTCAGCTTCTTTGCCATTAGTGGTTGGAGCATACACTTGGATTACTGTGATATTGAATGGTTTGCCTTGGAAACGAACAGAGATCATCCTGTCGTTTTTGACAGTGCACCCAAGTACTGATTTTGGACTCTTTTGTTGACTATGAGGGCTACTCCGTTTCTTCTAAGGGATTCTTGCCCACAGTAGTAGATATAATGGTCACCTGAGTTAAATTCACCCATTCCAGCCCATTTTAGTTTGCTGATTCCTAAAATGTCAATGTTCACTCCTGCCATCTCCTGCTTGACCATTTCCAAGTTACCTTGATCCATGGACCTAACATTCCAGGTTCCTATGCAATACTGTTCTCTACAGCATTGGACTTTCACCACCAGGCATGTCCACAAGTGTGTATTGTTTCCACTTTGGCTCAGCCTCTTCATTCCTTTTGGAGCTATTGCTCCACTCTTGTCCAGTAGCATATTGGACAACTACTAACTTTGCGGGTTCATCTTTCAGCATCATATCATTTTGCCTCTTCATACTGTTCATGGGATTCTCAAGGCAAGAATGCTGAAGTTTTTTGTCATTCTTTTCTTTAGTGGGCCATGTTTTGTCAGAACTCTCCACTATGACCTGTCTGTCTTGGGTGGCCCTACATGACATGGCTTATAGAATGAAAACCACAATCACAGAAAACTAACCAAACTGACCATGTGATCACTTGCCTACCTCAAATTCGTAATAACTGATAATTTTCCAGAAGAGTTGAAAAACACACATCTTTAGATGTAGGAAATCCAATGAATCCCAAGCAGGATGAATAAAAACAAAGCATGTATCTAGAGATATCAGATAAATAAAGAACAGCAAAGGCGGGGCGGGGCAAGGTGGAGGAAATATTTCAAAAGCATCCAGAGACAAAAGACGCATTACCTACAGAGGAGCATTATTGATTGCTGTCAACAGCAGAAGATCTGATCGAAGTTGGCAGACCATAGAATAGTATCTTCATTGTTCTGAGAGATAATAAACTACAATTCTAAACTGTACACAAACTATATATAACATACATATTTTGTATGTCAAGATGAGTTAGAAATGAAAAGAACTTCAGACAGATAGAAATGTGAGAGATTATGTCACCCACAGATCTTCACTGAAAGAAATTTTAAAGGCTGTACTTAAGCCAAAAAGAAAATGAATGCATATGGAAATCTGAGGAGCATGAAGGAAAGATCATATATTTATAAACATGTCAGTAACTCTAAGCAACAGGCTTCCCAGGAGTCTTAGTGATAAAGAATCTGCCTGCCAATGCAAGAGATGCAGGAGATGCAGGTTCAATCCCTTGGTAGGAAAGATCCCCTGGAGGAGGAAATGGCAACCTATTCCAATATTCTTGCCTGGAGAATCCCAAGGACAGAGGAGCCTGGTGGGCTATGGTGCGTGCAGTCTCAAAGAGTCAGATACGACTGAGTGACTGAGCATGAGCACAGACTCTAAACAAATATTTTATAAAAAAAAAAAAAAATTTTAATGTCCTGTTTGTAGAGGAAAGAAAGTTAGAATTAAAATAATAGACAACAGTATCATACAAAGTAGGGGATAAATTCCTATGTCTTAAGATTCTTGATTGATCTTCCAACAGGCGACTGATCGCTTCCACTGTGCACTCCTATTAGATTGTGCTGCATTAAATCCTTTGATCCATTCTAACTTTCTCCCTTTAACTCATACATTCTGACCCCTGTTCTAGTTGCTACTGTGTGTGCCTCTGAATGACTGACTAGGCCTGTTGGAGCAGTCTTTTCTTTAAATATTAAAAAGCTAAGACAGGCCCATGCAAAGACTGGTTCTAAAATTTGTCTTCATTTGAAACTATTCTTTTAAATGTTAGAATGCCTTTTTTAATTCAAAAAAATTAAACATGTGAATTTTGTTAACATGGGCATCCAGTCCCATCACTTCATGGCAAATAGCAGGGAAAAAGTGGAAACAGTGACAGGTTTTATTTTGTTGGGCTCCAAAATCACTGCAGATGGGAATTGCAGCCATGAAATTAAAAGACACTTGTTCCTTGGAAGAAAAGCTCTGACAAACCTAGACAGCATATTAAAAAGCAGAGACATCACTTTGCCAACAAAGGTCCATATAGTCCAAGCTGTTGTTCTTCCAGAAGTCATGTACAGATGTGAGAGTTGAACCATAAAGAAGGTAGAGCACTGAAGAATTGATGCTTTCAAACTATGGGGCTGAGAGTCCCTTGGACAGCAAAGAGATCAAAACAGTCAATCTTAAAGGATAGGAACCCAGAATATTCATTGGAAGGACTGATGCTGAAGCTCCAATACTTTGGCCATTTGATTTGAAGAGTCAACTCATTAGCAAAGACCCTGATGCCAGGTAAGAGTGAGGGCAGAAGGACAAGGGGGCGACAGAGGATGAGATGGTTGGATAACATCACCGACTTTATGGACATGAGTTTGAGCAAACTCCAGGTCATAGTGAAGGACAGGGAAGCCTGGTGTGCTGCAGTCCATGGGGTCACATAGAGTTGTACTTAGTGACTGAACAAGAAGAACAATTATAAAATTTAGAAAATTGAGAAAAATATAAATAAGGAAAATAGTATCACTTGTTGTACCATATCATAAAACTAAAAAATTTTTAAAATTTTAAACTGTAAAGTACAACAAATAGGTTAATGTTAGTGTTTCTACCATTCATAATTGAAAATTGCTAACCATTTGTCATATTACTTGTAGACAATTCCTTACATTTTTTAAGTGTGGGGTAGAATACAAATGGAGACCCACACTTTTTATGTCTAAATACTTAAGATACAAATCAAGAAAACAGACTGTTAAAGTATATCTTACCCTCTTACACTGGCAGTTTTCATGACAAAAAATTTATAAAACTATACTTTAAGACTTGGGCTTTCCTTGAGGCTCAGCTGGTAAAGAATCTGAGCAATGGGTTCTATCCCTGGGTTGAGAAAATCCCCTGGAGAATGGAAAAGCAACTCACTCCAGGATTCTGACCTGGAGAATTCCATGGACTGTGTATCCCATGGGGTCACAAAGAGTCGGACACTACTGAGAGAATTTCACTTAAGACAAAAGTTAGTAAGTAATAGATATGATTTAATTTTAATTATTATTGTGCAGGTGTGGGAGTTTGCTGATGGGCTCTTGATATTTAGATGATTACTAAATTAAGATATATATAATCTATGATTAATTATGTATTTTCCACAAAACTTTTTTTCTTACCTTCATTTCAGCAAGTCACTAATAATATTGTTACAGTCAAGATTTTCATGTACTTTGTCTTCTGTTGATCATAATACCAGATTTAACAACTTTTCTTCAGTCATTGAGGTTCTTAGATAATTTTTTTGTTAATTTCAGTTCAGGCAACTTCTTTCATCTAACAGTATCAACTGGAATTATCATTAAAATTCTTTAAAAGTATTAAGTATTTGCAACTCCTGTTACAAAGGATTAATTGACCTAAAATATAATAAGCTCCTACAAATTAACTAGAATATAAACCCAATAACCTGATAGAACAGTAGGCAAAGGATATGTTTTATAGCCAGTTGTACTTATTTTTTTCAATTATTCGAATCCTTTGCATTGATGACCACTTTGTTGTCCCAATTACACATACCATCTGATACGTAACTGTCACTTTGAAATATGAATTCTTTTACATGTGGATCTGTTTCTGAGTTCTTTTTGATAGAACACTGGTCCATTTATGTAGCAATAAATTTCTAAAAATTTCTGTAGGTTTGTGTGTGAGAGGTTTTTTTAAATCAAATTATAACTTACATACCATAAAATACACAAATCTTAGTTTTACAGCTAAAGTGAAGTTTGACTTGTATAAAATCTGTCTAAATTTTGAACTGTGGTGTTAGAGAAGACTCTGGAGAGTCCTTGGACTGCAAGGAGATCCAACCAGTCATCCTAAAGGAAATCAGTCCTGAATATTCATTGGAAGGACTGATGCTGGAGCTAAAACTCCCATACTTTGGCCACCTGATGGGAAAAACTGACTTACTGGAAGATACCCTGATGCTGGGAAAGACTGAAGCAGGAGGAGAAGGGGACGACAGAGGAGGAGATGGTTGGATGGCAGCACCGACTCGACGGACATGAGTTTGAGTAAACTCCGGGTGTTGGTGATGGCCAGGGAAGCCCATGAAGTCCACGGGCTCACAGAGTCAGATACGACTAAGCAACTGAACAACAAGAGAGTATCTTACACTCCTTCACTGTCAATACCTTTGAAATCTAACCATTATAGTGATGCCAATCATTATTTTTTGCCTGTTCTTGAGTTTCATTTATATGGATATCACATACAGAACTTTCTCTTTTGTGTCTCTGTTTGCTCAGTATTATGTCTCAAAGATTTACCCATTTCATTGTATTTAGCACTTTCTCATTGCTATCTACATATCTACATTGCTGTTTTATGAAAAAACAAAATTTATTGATCCGTTTTACTGATGGTATATATTAGTATGCTTTCCAGTTTGGGTATATTGTGAATAATCTTATTTTGAATATTTTTGCATGTGTTTTTGATTGATATAAGCAATTATTTACATTGGGAACATACTCAAGGATTGAATTTCTAGGTCATAGAGTTTAAGTTTATTCAGATTTAAGAGACACTTTGAAACATAGTGTCTATACCAATTTAAACTTCCTAAAAATTGGATGAGCATTCCAGTTGCTTCATATTAGCATCAACACTTGATATTCTCTTTTAGGATAAGGGTGTAGTAGTGTTGATGATGGTTTTAATTTGTGTCTCCCAGATTGTTGATAATACTATATAGCTTTTCATCCATTTATTAGTGATTTGCCCATCTTCTTTTGTGATGTGCTTGTTTAAATTTTAGCTCATTTCTTGTGAAAATCACCTTTTATTTAGTGGATTGCTGGAACATATTATATATTATTTATAGAATTCCTCTGATAGAGATGTTCACTGCAAATATCTTTCCCATGCTCATTTTTGCTTACTCAGTATTGTGTTTCAATAGGGAATATTTAAGCTTCAATTTATTATATTTTCCTTTTGAGTGATTGTAATTAGTACCATGTTTTAATTTCATTTTCTACTTCTTCATTTTTAGCATCTAGAAATACAATTGATTTCTGTGTATTGTTCTTGTTCCCTGTGTTCTTGATGCTGGGTTCACTTATTAATTTAGGAGGTTGTTTTTATGTTACTTGTTTTAGATTCCTTGGGATTTTCGTTTTTTTTTTTTTCCCTTGGGATTTTCTGTGTAGGTAATTGTCATCTGGAGATAGGGACAGCGTTATTTCCTCCTTTCCAAATTGTGTACCTTTTATTTTCTTTTATTGCCATATTGTGCTGGCTAGGCCTTTTAGTACTGTGTTGGGCAAGAGTGGTAGGAATGAGCATCCCTAGGAGTGGTTAAAACTCTTCTTCTGCCATAGGAAGCACAGATTTGATCCCTGGTTACAGAACTAAGATCCTGGGGGGCAAAGCAAGGAGTGAGTATCCTTGTCTTGTTCTTCAGTTTAGGGAGGAAGTATTCAGTCTTTCAACATTAAATATATTACTGGGCAGTTTTTTATATAGATGCTCTTTATTTGAGATGAGAAATGTCCCCTTTATTCCTAGTTTGTTTGGTGTTTTTATCATAAATAGGGAATAGATTTTGTCAAATGCTTGTTTGCATCAGTTGATATCATCATGTGTTTTTTATTCTTTGGCCTGTTGATATGGTGGCTATATTGATAGGTTTTTGAATATTGAATCAATTTACATACGTTTTAAATTCTTTTCAGCAGTGTTATCATTGTCAATGTAGAGATCTTAAATATTTTTGATTTATTTCTTTGTATTTCGTGTTTTTGTTTGAAACTGGTGTTCCTTAATTTTTAAATGTTTATTATTGGTATGTAAAAATGTTTTTTTTACATTTTTGATTTCATATCCAGCAACTCACTAAATTTGCTTAATAATTCCAATAGTTTTTCCTATAGATTCTTTTTTTATTTCCTATGTACTTAATCATATTTCCACGAATAAGGCCAATTTTAGCTTTTTATTCTTGGTTCCTAATGTTTATTTTATTTGTTTTACTCGATTTATTATAGTAGTTAGGCTCTCCAGTATAAAACTGAATAAAAGTGATAATGGACATACTTGATTTAGTTCTGAGATCAGTGGGAAAACATTTAATATTTCACCTTCAATAGGATTTCAATGATAGATTTTTCTGGGGTTTTCTCCCTCCCATGTTCAAAATTCAGAACCATTTTTTAAAAATATCCTTTAGTCCCATATGAATTATTATGACATGCTACATAAGTGCAGAAGTCAGTTTTTAGAAATGAACAATAAAGAATAAATAAAATAATTTACTTTTAATTATGATTGAGAATGCAGTAAATATTTAAAGATTTATTAAGTATTTTAATTCAAAGTAAAATTTATAGAGAAAAATGCACATGTAAATAATTAGATGAATTTTAATATACTCATATATTTAGTACCATAATCAAGCCTTAAATATTTTTATATTCACACCCCAAATTTTGTCTTGCCTTCCTTCAGTCACTACATACAGCATATCGGCAACCATTGTTCTGATTTCTGTCATGGTTTTACTTTTATCTGTTCTAAAATTTCACTTATATGGAATTGTAGAGCATGTATTCTTTTCTGTTTGGCATATTTGCTCAGCAAAATATTTTCACTGTACGGTAAATACCATAAATTTTAATTTATTCGTCTATTTGATGAACATTTAAGCTGTTTCTATTTGAGAGTATTATAAATAAAGCTACTATAAACATTTCCACACAAGTCCTTTTGTGAACCCAAACTTTAGTTTCTGGTGGGATAATACCTAGGACAGGAACTGTTGGTTCCTGTTGGGTTATGGATTTAGTCTATGTTTAACTTTAAAAGAAACTTCAAAACAGTTTATGATACTGGTAGTGCTGTTTTCCATTACCACTAGTAATGTATGAGTTCCAAATGTTCTGTATCCTCAACAACATTTGGTGTTAGTCTTTTTTAAATTTAGTTTTTCTTTCTCCTTCTTCTTTTTTTTTTTATAATGCCCTTGTTATCAAATTACAGAGGTTCTTTTCTTTTCCTAACCTGCTCTGGGATTCTATTATTTATAGGTATTAAATTTTATCAAATACTTTTTAGTATGTATTGAGAAACTTAAATAATTCTGCTGGAGAAAACTGAAGTTGGAAGAGTTTTATGAAGACCTACAAGAGCTTCTAGAACTAATACTAAAATAAAAACTGTCCTTTTCATCAAGGGGATTAGAATGCAAAAGTAAGAAGTCAAGAGATACCTGGAGTAACAGGCAAGTTTGGCCTTGGAATACAAAATGAAACAGGGTGAAGGCTAACAGAGTTTTGCCAAGAGAACACACTGGCCATAGAAAACACCCTCTTCCAACAAAAGAGATGACTGTACTACACATGTACATCATCAGATGGTCAACAATGAAATCAGATTGAAGCTGAAGATGGAGAAGTTCTATACAGTCAGCAAAAACCAAGACCTAGAGCTAACTGTGGCTCAGATCATCAGTTCCTTATTGCAAAATTCAGGCTTAAATTGAAGAAAGTATGGAAAACTAATGACCTAAATTAAATCCCTTATGATTATACAGTGTAGGTGATAAATAGATTCAAGGGATTAGATCTGATAGACAGAGTGCCTGAAGAACTATGGAGGAGGTCATAACATTGTTTAGGAGGTGATGACCAAAAGCATTCCTAAGAAAAGGAAATCCAAGAAGGCAAAGTGGTTGTCTGAGGAGGCCTTAAAACTTGATGAGAATAGACGAGACATGAAGGGCAAAGGAGAAAGGGAAAGATATACCTAACTGAATGCAGAGCTCCAGAGAATAGCAAAAAGAGATAAGAAAGCCTTCTAAAGTGATCAGTGGAAATAAATAGAGGAGAACAATAGAATGGGAAAGACTGGAGATCTCTTTAAGAAAATTGGAGATACCAAAGGAACATTTCATGCAAAAATGAGCACAATAAAGGACAGAAATGGCAAGGACCTAACAGAGCAGAAGATATTAAGAAGAGGTGGCAAGAAATCACAGAACAACTATACAGAAAAACTATACCTTTTAAAAATTGTTCTTTTATATCTTAATGACCCAGATAACCATGATGGCTTGGTCGCTCACCTAGAGCCAGACATCCTGGAGTGTAAAGTCAAGTGAGTCTTGGGAAACATTACTATGAACAAAGCTAGTGGAGGTGATGGAATTCCAGCTGAGCCATTTCAAATCCTAAAAGATGATGCTGTGAAAGAGCTGCACTCAATATGTCAACAAATATGGAAAACTCAGCAGTGGCCACAGGACTGAAAAGGTCAGTTTTCATTCCAATCCCAAAGAAAGGCAATGCCAAAAAATGTTCAAACTACTGCACAATTGCACTCATTTCACATGCTAGCAAGGTAATGCTCAAAATCCTTCAAGCTAGGCTTGAACAGTACATGAACCGAGAACTTCCAGATGTTCAAGCTGGATTTAGAAAAGGGAGAGGAACCAGAGATCGAATTGCCAACATCTGTTGGATAATGGAAAAAGCAAGGGAATTCCAAAGCAGCAACTTCTGCTTCATGCCTAGTGTGTGGATCACAACAAACTGTGGAAAACTCATAAAGATGGGAATCGCAGATTACCTTACCTGTCTCCTGAAAAACCTGTATGCTGGTCAAGAAGCAATAGTTAGAACCAGACATGGACAACACATTGGTCACATTGTTTCAAAATGGGAAAAGAATACATCAAGGTTGTCTATTGTCACCCTGCTTATTCAACTTATATGCAGAGTATATCATGCAAGATACTGACTTGGATGACTCACAAGCTGGACTCAAGTTTGCCAGGAGAAATCCCAGCAACCTCAAATATACAGATGATAGCACTCTAATGGCAGAAAGTGAATAGTAACTAAAGAACCTCTTGATGAGGGTGAAAGAGGAGAGTGAAAAAGCTGACTTAAAACTCAACATTCAAAAAACTAAGATCATGGCATTCATTCCCATCACATCATGGGAAATGAGTGGAGAAAAAGTAGAAGCAGTACAGATTTTATTTTCCTGAGCTCCAAAATCACTGTGATGGTGACTGCAGCCACAAAATTAAAAGACACTTGGCTCCTTGGAAGAAAAGCTACTACAAACCTAGACAGCATATTAAAAAGCAGAGGCCTCACTTTGCCAACAAAGGTCTGTATAGTCAAGGCTATGGTTTTTTCAGTAGTCATATATGGATGTGAAAGATGGACCATAAAGAAGACAGACTGCCGAAGAATTGATGCTTTTGAACTGTGATGTTGGAGAAGACTCGAGATTCCCTTGGACTGCAAGGAGATCAAACCATCAATCCTAAATGAAATCAACCCTGAATATTCATTGAAAGTACTGATGCTAAAGCTGAAGCTCCAATTCTTTGGCCACCTGATGTGAAGAGTTGACTCATTTGAAAAGACCCTGATGCTGGGAAAGATTGAGGGCAGGAGAAGAATTGGGCAACAGAGTATGAGATGGTTGGATAGCATCACTGTCTCAATGGACATGAGTTGAGAAAACTCCAGGAGATGGTGAAGGCAGGGAAGGCTGGCATGGTGCAGTCCATGGAGTTACAAAAAGTCATACATTCTTAGGGACTGAACTACAACTAACAACAGTTTTATTAATGTGGTGAATTATATTGGTTGATGTTTTAGCAAATGTACTGAAGTGTGATTTACATATCTTAAAATCATAAATTTTAAATGCATAGTTTGATGAGTTTTAGGAAATATACACTGTTGTGCCACCACTGTAACAAACTATTGCCCACAATGTTTCCTTCTCCCCCTTGCAGTTCATTCCAGTTCTTATTCCAGACTCTGAGCAACCTCTGAAATGCTTTCTGTCTGGGTAATTTTGTTATTTCTAGAAATTCTATATAAGTGAAATCATAAAATATGCTGCTTTTTGTGTCCTTTCCCACATGGCAAGGAACAGAGGCCTCCTGCCAACAACCATGAAAGTAAGCCATCTTCAGAGCAGATTATCTGGTCTCCATCAAACCCTTAGATGACTATAACTTCTGCTGATATCTTGACTTCAACTTCATGAGAGATCCTGAGAGCCAGTTCAGCAACTCTCAAACTCCTGATCCATACTAACTTGAGACAGTAGGTTTTTTTTTTGTTTCAACCCTTAAATACTGAGGTAATTACGCAGCAGTAGATAGCTAATACACTTGCATTCCTGAAACAAGCCCAGTTGGTCACATTATCCTTAAGTATCCCTGTATTCAGCCCACTCCAGTACTCTTGCCTGGAGAATCCCATGGACGGAGGAGCCTGGGAAGTTACAGTCCATGGGTTTGCAAAGAGTCAGACATGACTGAAGCAACTTAGCATTCATGCACATATTCAGTTTGCTATTATTTTACATAGAATTATTGTTTAGTTTCATGAAAGACAATGATCTTTACTGTTCCTATCTTATAATGTCCTGTTCAGGTTTTGGTATAATTATGCTGATTCATCAAATGAATTGGGAAATTCCCTTGAATTTGTGGCTTGATATGTTTCTTTAAGTTTGGAAATTTGGAGTTTAGTGTATCATCAAATATTCATCTGTTGATATTTCGTCTCATTTCCTTCTGTAATTCTGGTTATATATGTGTTAAATTTTCGCACTGTATCCTATACTTCTCTTACACTGTTTTATTTTTTACCACTTTGATTTTCAACCTGTATTTTTCACCTCCAGTTTATCAGTCCTCTTTTTTGTTCTTAGGGTTGTAAACTGCCCCTAAGGCTGTCTCTTGAATTTTAATTTTGGTTACAATTTATTTTTCATTTCTATAAGTTCCGTTTGACTTTAAAAAAAGATTTACTTATTTATCTGGTTCTCTGTTGCTGTGCAGTTTTTCTCTAGTTTCGGTGAGCAGGGGCTACTCTTTTCTGCAGGCTGGGCTTCTCATTGTGGTGGCTTCTCTTGGTGTGGAGAGTGGGCTCTAGGGGCTCTTTTTAAAAATAATTGCCAATTATCTGTTGAAATGTTTTATTATTTTACATATTCAGTTCAGTTCAGTTAAGTCACTCAGTCATGTCCAGCTCTTTGCAACCCCATGAATCGCAGCACACCAGGCCTCCCTGTCCATCACCAACTCCCGGAGTTTACTCAAACTCATGCCCATCGAGTCGGTAATGCCATCCAGCCATCTCGTCCTCTGTCGTCCCCTTCTCCTCCTGTCCCCAATCCCTCCCAGCATCAGGGTCTTTTCCAATGAGTCAACTCTTCGCATGAGGTGGCCAAAGTACTGGAGTTTCAGCTTCAGCATCAGTCCTTCCAATGAACACCCAGGACTGATCTCCTTTAGGATGGACTGCTTGGATCTCCTTGCAGTCCAAGGGACTGTTAAGAGTCTTCTCTTACACCACAGTTCAAAAGCATCAATTTTTCGGCGCTCAGCTTTCTTTATAGTCCAACTCTCACATCCATACCTGACTACTGGAAAAACCATAGCCTTGACTAGACGGACCTTTGTGGACAAAGTAATGTCTCTGTTTTTTAATATGCTGTCTAGGTTGGCCATAACTTTCCTTCCAAGGAGCAAGCATCTTTTAATTTCATGGCTGCAATCACCATCTGCAGTGATTTTGGAGCCCCCAAAAATGAAGTCTGACACTGTTTCCACTGTCTCCCCATCTGTTTCCCATGGGGTGATGGGACCAGATGCCATGATCTTAGTTTTCTGAATGTTGAGCTTTAAGCCAACTTTTTGACTCTCCTCTTTCACTTTCATCAAGAGGCTCTTTAGTTCTTCTTCACTTTCTGCCATAAGGGTGGTGTCGTCATCTGTGTATCTGAGGTTATTGATATTTCTCCCGGCAATCTTGATTCCAGTTGGTGCTTCTTCCAGCCCAGCATTTCTCATGATGTCCACTGCATATAAATTAAATAAGCAGGGTGACAATATATAGTCTTGACATACTTCTTTTCCTATTTGGAACCAGTCTGTTGTTCCATGTCCAGTTCTAACTGTTGCTTCCTGACCTGCATACAGGTTTCTCAAGAGGCAGGTCAGGTGATCTGGTATTCCCATCTCTTTCAGAATTTTCCACAGTTTTTTGTGATCCACACAGTCAAAGGCTTTGGCATAGTCAATAAAGCAGAAATAGATGTTTTTCTGGAACTCCCTTGCTTTTTTGATGATCCAGCAGATGTTGGCAATTTGATCTCTGGTTCCTCTGCCTTTTCTAAAACCAGCTTGAACATCTGGAAGTTCACGGTTCACATATTGCTGAAGCCTGGCTTGCAGAATTTTGTGCATTACTTTACTAGCATGTGAGATGAGTGCAATTGTGCGGTAGTTTGAGCATTCTTTGGCATTGCCTTGCTTTGGGATTGGAATGAAAACTGACCTTTTCCAGTCCTGTGGCCAATGCTGCGTTTTCCAAATTTGCTGGCATATTGAGTGCAGCACTTTCACAGTGTCATCTTTCAGGATTTGAAATAGCTCAACTGGAATTCCATTACCCCCATTAGCTTTGTTCATAGTGATGCTTCCTAAGGCTCACTTGACTTCACATTCCAGGATGTCTGGCTCTAGGTGAGTGATCACACCATCATGATTATCTGGGTTGTGAAGATCTTTTCTGTACAGTTCTGTGTATTCTTGCCACCTCTTCTTAATATCTTCTGCTTCTGTTAGGTCCCTACCATTTCTGTCCTTTAGTGAGACCATCTTTGCATAAAATGTTCCCTTGGTATCTCTAATTTTCTTGAAGAGATCTCTAGTCCTTTCCATTCTATTGTTTTCTTCTATTTCTTTGCATTGATCACTGAGGAAGGCTTTCTCATCTCTCCTTGCTATTCTTTGGAACTCTGCATTCTAATGGGTATATCTTTCCTTTCCTCCTTTGCTTTTTGCTTCCTTTCTTTTCATACTGGAAGCTGACTGTGGCTTGGATCATGAACTCCTTATTGCCAAATTCCAACTGAAATTGAAGAAAGTGGAGAAAACCACTAGAACATTCAGGTATGACCTAAATCAAATCCCTTATGACTATACAGTGGAAGTGAGAAATAGATTTAAGGGACTAGACCTAATAGACAGAGTGCCTGATGAACTGTGGATGGAGGTTCGTGACATTGTACAGGAGACAGGAATCAAGACCATCCCCAAGAAAAAGAAATGCAAAAAAAATTTTAAAAGGAATATTACTCAGCATTAAAAAGGAAGGAAATTCTGGCATGTGTACAACATAGATAAATCTCAATGATGTTATGCTAAGTGAAATAAACCAACCACAAAAAGACAAATACTTATGATTTCACTTGTATGAAGTCCTTAGAGTAGTCAAATTCACAGAGACAGAAGGTAGAATGATGATTGCAGGGGCTGGGGGAAGGAGAAGTGTGGAGTTGAGCTGTTGTTTAATGGATATAGATTTTCTGTTTTTTTTTTTAAAAATATTTAGTTAATTTATTTATGGCTGTGCTGGGTCTTGGTTGCTGCGTGGGCTTTTCTCTAGTTGTGGAGAGTGGTGGTTACTTTCTAGTTGTGGTGCAAAGGCTTCTCATTGCAGTTGTCTCCTTGTTGTGGAGCACAAACTCTAGCTCATGTGGATTCAGTAGTTGCAGCATATGGGCTAGTAATTTCTGCTCACCAGCTCTAGAGCACGGGCTTAATTGTTTGCAGTATATGGGATCTTCCTGGACCAGGGATTAAACCAGTGTCTCCTGAGTTGGCAGGCAGATTCCTTTACCACTGAGCCTCCAGGGGAGGCCTGATTTTCAGTTTTGTGAGATGAAACGGATACTGGAAATAGATTGCACAAGAATATAAATGTGTTTTACACTATAGGACTATACACTTTAAAAGTGATTAAGATGGCAAATTTTATGTTGAGTGTATAATTAAAATAATAAAAATTTATAAATATTAAAAAAGTATTGTTTAATACATTTGTTGCAACGAAGTTGAGATTTTCTTAGTAGAGGTTTTTAGCACACGTTAAACTGGAAGCTAATAGCATGGCTTATAAAATCTATTAATGCTGTAAATTAATTGATTGGGATTTTAATGTGAAATCATACATTCTTGAATAAATCCAAATTAAGAAACTTATTTTTTTATAAACATCTATATTCAATTTGCCAATGATTTTTATGACTCTTGATTCTAGACTTCTTGAGATATGTCCATAATTTTCTTTTCTATATCATCCTTGTCTAGTTTCAGTGTCTTATTAGAATAATAAAACAAACTGAATGCCTTATCATCTTTTTCTCTTCTTTTGAAAGTTTATATAAAAGAAGATTATCTTCCTTTTTAAAAGTTTGTTTAACTTCACTCATAACACATGGTGCTTTGGAAGAGATATTTGACTATTAATTCAATTTCTTAAATAACCACAGTCTATTTAGGTTTTCTATTTCTTTTGGAGTTAATCTGGGGAATATAGCTTGCTATATTTTAAAATTTCACTTAAATTTTATTATCATGAAGTTGTTCACTATACTCTCTTATGTTTTAAAGGAAATATCTACTGAAACAAGCACTCTTCTGGTTATTATAAGTATCCAGTCAGGTTTGAGAATTCCAAAATAGTTTTTGTTGTTGTTGTTGAAAATTTGACATATTAGACATTATATTGTGGCAACTTGAATACTTCTTACCTCGGTCCCCCGAAGTTTTTGTTGTTTTTTTCTTTGCTTGATTGTTTGCTTATTCCTTTAGCAACTTGGATGAACTAATTGTCCAAACTGTATTTCTCCTGTGGTATGAAGTCTCTAATTTACCTATTCAGGTTTCCTCTCTTTGTTTTTATCCTTCAACCTGGATACCTAAGAGTCACTCCATGGTCAGCATAAGTCACTTATTGGTCAAAGGTTGTGCTTAAGCTCCCTTAGCCAGTTAGATCTTTTACCTTTTACTGTTGTATTTTGCCACCTGCTATCACAACTCGAGATATTTACGTTTTCGCACCACCTTCAGCCAGTGACTGGTAACTTGGAGGTTCCTTCTCTAATCACTCCTGAGATGGTGCAATCTTGTGCGTCACACAGTCTTCCAGATTGCCAGTGATGAGTATGATTTCATTTTTAAGATTGGCTTCTTAGGCATTGTCTCTGGGACAGAGTAGCTTATTGTTCACATAGTGTTTGGTCATATGAGTATAGGCAGACCTCTGTTTTATTGCACTTTGCAAATATTGCATTTTTTTTTTAAACAAATTGAAGGTTTGTGGCAACCCTGTGTTGTCAGACAATGGTTAACATTTTCTAACAATAAAGTGTTTTTCAATTAAGATGTGTACATTGTTTTTTAGACATAATGCTATTGCACACAACAGATTACAGTAATAGTGTAAGCCTAACTTTTAAATGCATTGGGAAACAGATGTGACAGTTGGACCACAAAGAGAGCTGAGTGCTAAAAGAACTGATGGTTTCAGACTGTGGTGTTGGAGAAGACTCTTGAGAGTCCCTTGGACTGCAAGGAGATCCAACCAGTCCATCCTAAAGGAAATCAGTCCAATATTCATTGGAAGTACTGATGCTGAAGCTTTGTCCACCTGATGCGAAGAGCGGACTCACTGGAAAAGACCCTGATGCTGGGAAAGACTGGAGACAGGAGGAGAGGGGTGTGAAAGAAGATGAGATTGTTGAATGTTATCACTGATTCATTGGACATAAGTTTGAGCAAACTCTGGGAGACAGTGAAGGACAGAGAAGCCTGGTATGCTGCAGTCCATGGGGTCACAAAGAATTGGACACTACTAAGTGACTGAACAACAACACAAACCCATCCCCTCAAAATATTTGCTTCTTAGGGCCACATAGATTTTACTTATGATGAAAGAGGTCAGGAAGTTCCCAGAAAGTAAAAAAGATGGAGATGAATATTTTGAGAACTTTTACCTTATATCCTATTTGTAAGTGATCTTCCCCTATGTAAAAACCACTTGTTTAATAATTCCCTACCTTTAAGAGAATTTCTGAAGTAGTACAATGAAAGATAGCTCTGCTTTGTTAGATGTCTTGATTGGGTTTGTTTGGACCATGAAGTCACTACATGTATGGGAACTGGAAGGGACTGACGTACAGCCATTTTCTCAGGAAAGCAGAGCCTTTGCTAAGGTTTGCTCTGGTGTGCCTTGGCCCAAAGTGTCCAAATTAACCTGAGGTGTGGGAAGCAGGCAGATAGTTTCCTACTTCTGTTAATATCACAAGGTCCCGGGGAAGGCCTGCAATCCACTTGTTCCAAATGAGAAAAGCAGGCGGGGAAACTGGATGCTGTCACAGGCTGGAAGCAGGGTCAGCAAGCCAGGGGCTGGCGGTTAGCCTGTTAGAATGTTCAGGGCAGGATTGGGAGGACACGTCAGAGAAGAAAGCAGGATCCAGAGTACTCAGTGGGACAGACTGGCATTGGCCAGGAAGGGATGCCTGCAGCCTAAGTAATACCACCTGGACTCTCTTGGTGTGAGGTTTCCTCAAAGAGCCTCCTCTGCCCTGGAGGATTCTAAACCTCCATAAAGAGGAAATTCACTGTCCTGGGGGCCTGGGGATCTCCTTTCAGGAGCTTTTTGCCCCTTAGCTAGCTTATGAGGCCCCGGGCTCTAAACACCCTCCATTCATGGGGGCATTTTGATTGTCCTAAATGGCTTGTCCTGCTGTTCCAAGGCCTGGGGAGTGGGAGCCAAGAAGATTCATGTGTAATGAGATTTGTGTCCACATTTTCCACACCCCATCTGAGCACACACAGTCTGACAAGCATGTGTGTGCTTGTGGGGTTTTGACCAGAATATGTGTAATCAGAGGTGCCCCCAGAAATCTGGCATCTGCTGTGGCCAAAGCTTTGAGCAGTAGGATCCCAGCTTCTGTGGTCCTGACAACCCTAACAGCTGCTTTTGCTTATGCTATTGTATTGTCCAATGTAGGGTCATAGCAGGTGACATTCAGGTCACAATGGGAATCTGGGATGATGCCAGAGGCCCTGAGACACCCCTACCTGAGTAATCATATGTTGATGCAACCCCAGTTTCAGTTAAAGTTCTTGATGAGGATACTTTTCAAAAGCAGTGTTGATAGCACAGGTCATTTTTGTCATTTAGATTAGCAACATGTTTTTTTAAATGATAATACTAGCTATAGTGAAAGATGTGGGTGAGATGGGTAGGAGTATACATTAACAAAATTATGAAAAGGAGTTTGCTGGTTTGTATAAGGACCCTTAACAAATTAGACCAATTTCAAGACAGCTCTTTATATGCATATCTGTCTCATACTGCACTAATTGCTTTATAACAACCTCCTTTCAGGTAATAATCAGCTATATGAACACAGATTTGTGATGTTATTCCAGTATTGTTAATACCAAAATAATGGAAATTTACTTCATTGTCTAATAATAAATGAATGATTAAATTAGACACATTAAACTTATAGAGTGGAATATTATGTGACCACAGAAATATTACACAGTCAGTCCTCCATATCTGTAGATTCTGTACCTGTATAAAGAACCAACCACAGATGGAAAATATTTGAAAAAAGCATTCCAGGAAATTCTAAAAAATGAAACTTGACTTCGCTCTGAACCAGTAACTATTTATATAGCATTTATGTTGTATTTATAACTATTTACATAGCATTTACTTTGTATTGCGTGTGTGCTGTCACTTCAGTCATGTCCAACTCTGTGCAACCCTATGGACTGTAGCCCTCCAGGTTCCTCTGTCCATGGGGATTTCCCAGGTAAGAATACTGGAGTGGGTTGCCATGCCCTCCTCCAGGGGATCTTCCCGACCCGGGGATTGAACCCGCATCTCTTAGTTCTACCTGCATTGGCAGGTGTATTCTTTCCCTCTGAGTCACCTGGGAACCCCTACATTGTATTAGGTATTATAAATTATTTAGAGATGATTTAAAGTATACAGGAGGATGTGTGTAGGTTATATGAAAGCACTGTACCATTTTATATAAAAGACTGGAGCACCTGCGGATTTTGGTATCTGTGATGATGCAGCAACCAATCCTCTGTGGATAGAGACAGTCTGCTGTGTTTAGAGAAAATGCATAACTCACAGGGAAGGAGATATAAATTCTCTTAAATACAGGAAAATCCATGATTTAATGTGGGAGGAGAACACTTAAGAACATAAATACCAGATAAGGATTATAAGGGCCATCTAGGAGGCTCATATACTCTGCAAGTGAGAACATAAATTCCATACTCTTCTTGAAAGATAATTGACAATTTCTTTTTTTTAATTGAAATACAGCTGATTTACAATGTTATGTTAATCTCAGGTGTACAGCACAGTGATCCAGTTATAAATATATAATATATATAATACATATATACCTACATGCACACTATAGTATAGTATATATACTATGTGTTTGTGTGTGTGTATATATATATATATATATATATACACACTATATATGTGTATTCAGTTATATATATATATATGTATATATATTCTTTTTTCAAATTCTTTTCCCTTATAGGTTATTATAAAATATTGAGTGTAGTTACCTGTGCCATATAGTAGGTCCTTGTTGGTTATCTTTTTTTTTTAAATTAATTTATTTGGCTGCACCAGGTCTTAGTTGCAGCATGTGATATCTAGTTTCCTGACTAGGGATTGAACCTGGGCCCCTGCACTGGGAACACAGAGACTTAGCCACTGGACCACTAAGGAGGTCTCAGTAATCTGTTTGATATATAGTAGTGTGTATATGCTAATCTCAAACTCCTAATTTTTCCCTCTGCACTGCCCTTTCCCCTTTGGTAACCATAAATTTGTTTTCTGTGCTGTGGGTCTATTTCTGTTTTGTAAATAAGTTCATTTGTATCTTTTGCTTTTTTAGATTCTACATATAAGCGATATATGGTATTTGTCTTTCTCTGTCTCTCGATTCATCCACTTTGCTGTAAATGGCATTACTTCATTGTTTTTTATGACTGAGTAATATTTCATTGTATGTATATAACACATAACACATCTTCTTTCTCCATTCATCTGTTGATGGACATTTAGTTTGCTTCCATGTCTTGACTATTGTAAATAGTGCTGCAATGAACAACAATTTATATCAAATTTTAAAATACACAAACTTTTGGACTTAGGACTTCTACTTTTAGAATTTATCCTGCAGATTTATTTGCATTTATGTCTCATGATATATATACAAGGAGAGTTATTACAGTATTGTTTTAGTGGCAAAAGCTGAAAACGACTGTCTACCAATAAAGCATTGGGTAAATGTAAGATGGCACAACTTTAAAAGTAGAACACTAGAGAGTTCCCTGGTTGTCCAATGGTTAAGTCTCCATGCTTCCTATGCAGGGAGCATGAGTTCATTTGGGGAAGTAAGATCCCAATGCCCCATGGCACGGCCAAAAAACCCCGAAAAAGTAGCATACTATTAGCTGTTAAAAAGAATGAGGTAGTTCAGTTCAATTGCTCAGTCCTGTCCAACTCTTTGTGACCCCATGGACTGCCAGGCTTCCCTGTCCATCACCAACTCCTGGAGCTTGTTCAAACTCACGTCCATAGAGTCAGTGATGCCATCCAACTATCTCATCCTCTGTCATCCCCTTCTCCTCCTGCCTTCAATCTTTCCCAGCATCAGGGTCTTTTCCAATGAGTCAGTTCTTCACATCAGGTGGCCAAAGTATTGGAGTATCAGCTTCAGCATCAGTCCTTCCAATGAGAGGGACTGATTTCCTTTAGGATGGACTGGTTGGATCTCCTTGCAGTCCAAGGGGCTCTCAAGAGTCTTCTCCAACACCACAGTTCAAAAACATAGTTCTCTGGTGCTCAGCTTTCTTTAATGGTCCAAATCTCACATCCATACATGAGTATTGGAAAAACCATAGCTCTGACTAGACGGCAAAGTCATGTCTGACTTTGTTGGCAAAGTAATGTCTCTGTTTTTTAAATATGCTGACTAGGTTTGACATAGCTCTTCTTCCAAGGAGCAAGCGTTTTTTAATTTCATGGCTGCAATCACCATCTGCAGTGATTATGAAGCCCCCCCCAAATAAAGTCTCACTCTTTACATTGTTTCCCCATCTATTTGCCATGAAGTGATGGGACCAGATGCCATGATCTTAGTTTTTTGAATGTTAAGTTTTAAGCCAGCTTTTTCATTCTCCTCTTTCACTTTCATCAAGAGGCTCTTTAGTTCTTCGCTTTCTGTCATAAGGGTGGTGTCATCTGCATATCTGAGGTTCTTGATATTTCTCCCAGCAATCTTGATTCCAGCTTGTGCTTCATCCAGCTTGGCATTTTGCATGATGTGCTCTGCATAGAAGTTAAATAAGCAGGGTGACGATATACAGCCTTGATGTACTTCTTTCCCAACTTGATGTACTCCTTTCCTTGTTGTTCCATGTCTGGTTCTAACTATTGCTTCTTGACCTCATACAGATTTCTCAGGAGGCAGGTAAGGTGGTCTGGTAGTCCCATCTCTTTAAGAATTTTCCAGGTTGTTGTCAGGTAGTTCATTACTTACAAAACAGAGACTCACAGACTTAGAGAAGGAACTTATGGTTGCCAGGGGGAAGGGATAGCTATGGAGTTCGGGATGGACATGTACACACTGCTGTATTCAAGATGGATAACCAACAAAGACCTGCTGTATAGCACAGGAAATTCTATTCAATGTTATGTGGCAGCCTGGACGGAAGAGGAGTTTGCGGGAGAATGATATATGTGTATGTATGGGTGAGTCCTTTTGTTGTCCACCTGAAACTATCACAACATTGTTAATCAGCTATGTTGTTGTTCAGTCACTAAGTTGTGTCTGACTCTTTGTCACCCCATGGACTACAGCATACCAGGCTTTTCTGTCCTTCACTATCTCCTGAATTTTGCCCAAATTTATGTCCATCCAACTATCTCATCCTCTGTCACCCCCCACTTCTCCTCCTGCCTTCAGTCTTTCCCAGCATCAGGGTCTTTTCCAATGAGTGAGCTCTTCACATCAGGTGGCCAAAGCGTATAGCATCAGTCCTACTAATGAATATTCTGGGTTAATTTTCTTTAGGATTGACTGCTTGATCTCCTTGCTGTCCAAGGGGCTCTCAAGAGCCTTCTCCAGCACCACAACTCAAAAGCATCAATTCCTTGGCACTCGGCTGTCTTTGTGGTCCAACTCTCACATCTGTACATGACTACTGGAAAAGTCATAGCTTTGACTATACAGACCTTTGTTGGCAAAATGATGTCTCTGCTTTTTAATATGCTGTCTAGGTTTGTCATAGCTTTCTTTCTAAGGAGAAAGCATCTTTTAATTTCATGTCTGCAGTCACCATCTGCAGTGATTTTGGAGCCCAGGAAAATATAATCTACCACTGTTTCCATTTTTTCCCCATCTAATTTGCCATGAAGTGATGGGACCAGATGACATGACCTTAGTTTTTTGAATGTTGAGTTTTAAGCCACCTTTTTTCACCTTCATCAAGAGGCTCTTTAGTTTCTCTTTACTTTCTGTCATTAGAGTGGTATCATCTGCATATTGGAGGTTGTTGGTATTTCTACTGGCAATCTTGATTCCAGCTTGTGATTCATCCAACCTGGCATTTCACATGATATACTCTGCATATAAGTTAAATAAGCAGGATGACAATATACAGCCTTGATGTACTCCTTACTGAATTTGAACCAGTCCATTATTCCATGTCTGGTTCTAACTCTTGCTTCTTGACCTGCATACAGGTTTCTCAGGAGGCAGGTAAGGTAGTCAGGTATTCCTAACTCTTGAAGAATTTTCCACAATTTATTGTAATCCACACAGTCAAAGGCTTTAGCATAGTCAATGAAGCAGAAGTAGATATTTTCTGGAATTACCTTGCTTTTTCTATGATCCAATGGATATTGCCAATTTGATCTCTGGTTCCTCTGCCTTTTCTAAATTGGCTATACTCCTATACAAAACAAAAGTTAAAAGAAAAAAAGAGTGAGATATTTTGTTTAGCTGATGACTTCTGTGGAACTATATATTAAATAAAACTCCATATGAAATGAAAACAGTGTGGCACAAAAGCTAATATACCACTAATGTGTGTATCAGTGTGTGTGTGTGTAAATTTATAGACTATCTGAAGAAGGATATAAAAAGCTGTTAATGGCTCCTTTGGGGAGTAAGATGAAGGGAAAATATACCATTCACTCTATGTTCTTTCTTATTTTTCAAATTTTGTACAATGTAGATATATATAACCCATTCCAAAATCAGTTCATAAAAAAATAAGAGTAAAATTTAAGAATAAAAGAAATAGAAGCAAATTTAAAAATTACTAGGAAAAAATGCTCATAGAGTGAATATAAATGGAAAAAACCCACAATAAACTATATATGTGGTATAATCTCATTTGTTTTTAAAGTGATGTGCACAGAAAAAAGACAAAGAACAAATTAAAATGACACTGAATGATGCACAAATAAAGTTTTTTCCTTAACATTTGTTTATTTTCCGTATTTTTCTATATTGACTATATGTATTATTTCTGTGATTAGAATAAAAATAGACAACTTATTTCTGGTTAATGAGAGTAAGGGAAGTTTACCTTCTTCTTTATTCTTTTTGTTATTTTTCCATAATAAGTTTTTGTTTGTTTGGCCATGCCACATGGCTTGTAGGATCTCAGTTCCCTGACCAGGGATTGAACCTGGGCCATGGCAATGAAAGCTCAGAATCCTAACCACTTGGCCACCAGGGAACTCCCCTGTTTTGTATTATTTCAAATATGGGGGAATAAAAAGATTTTAAAGCTCTAATCTGAGTTCTCGATCCGAATTTCCATAATTATGCTTGGGGCTCCTGAACAGTGCCATACAGAGTGAGGCTTCTGTTCCAGGACACTCTCTGACCAGGCTAGGCTCCACCCTCAGGACCACTGCTTGTCCAGGAGAGAGGCGGAGAGAGCATTCACTTCTCAGTGTTTCCCAACCAATGACCTCTCTGTTTTGTTTTTTTAAAATATTTATTTTTATTTATTTTATATATTTGACTGTGCTGGGTATTAACTGTGGCACATAATATCTTCAATCTTCCTTGCAGCATGCAGGATCTTTGGCATGTGAAATCTTTAGTTGTGATATGACAACTCTTAGTTGCAGCATAGGATCTAGTTCCAGGGATTGAACCCAGGCCCCCTGCATTGGGAGGGTGGAGTCTTAGCCACTGGACCACCAGGGAATTACCATTTCTCTGTTCAAGCAGCCACAATTGGTGCTGTAGAGGGACCCGGGAGTGAGGAAAAGGGGAATGAGGAGAGTGGGAAAGAGCCAGAAAGTCAGAGGCCAAAGAATAAAGCCGGGTACAGAAAGCTTCTAGGCTGCGAACAGCTGGGGAACAGTGTCCTAGGCTCCCTTGTTCTCCAGGTTTGTTGAGGTTTCTGGAGTATCTCTTAAGCTGGAAGTCTTTGCCTCCTCCATTTCCCCGGGCTCTGCTTGTCGTTCCAAATAAACCATGAGTATCTACAGCCATGAAATTCCTGGCACAGAACCCAGCCTGCTGGAATAGCTGTTTTCCTAACTAATAGCAGCCATATAAATGTAGTATGTTAAATTCAATAGTGTGAAACAAAGAGCAGAAGAAGGACAATTCCTGGGTGCTGAGATGAGACGGCTGCCATGTACTGTTGTTTGCATTGAATACTCCCACATTTTCCATTCTAAAAGTAGATATTATTAATTTTCATATTTATTACAACAATTTTTTTTTTCCTGAAAGGTGACTGTAAATTGTTTAACAAAGTAAGTACATTATGACAATTTTCAGACGTAAGAAGAAAAGTGTCTTGAGAAAAAGGTGCCCTTGTTGGTTGTATGGATCAGTGCCAGATCTGTTAGCAAATGCCAAATTTTAATTTAGGGGCCACTTCTTGCTCTTGTTCACAAACCAGTCCAATCTGCCGTGGAACTCCCAAAGGTGAGTGTGGGTGACTGGACAGTACTAAAAGGATAGTCTCAGAAGCGCATTTACAGATGCGAGAAGGAGTCAGAACTGTGGGCCTTTTCAGCATCCTAAACGTGCATAGGAGAGAATGTTCTGCCTTCCCACTTGGATTTCTGGCTTCCCCAGTATGAGAATTGCATGTTGATGTGTAGATTTCAAAGCAATTATTGAGACCTAAGGGCTCTATTAAGCAGAAATTGCTGTCTGACTCGGCAAGCTTCAGTGACTTGGTCGCTATGGTGTTTAATCCTAACTCCTGGACCCACACGCTGTCTTCCAGATTGCAGAGCATAGATTCCGTGATTGACCACATTTGAGTGCTCACACTGTACCTTGCGTGTGTGTGTGTGTGTGTGTGTGTGTGTGTATAAGCATGCATGGAAGTTCACTCATATGTATAATGAATGCACACTGGCTTCTCTCCAAAATTCTTGTTGAAAGTGATACAAATCATTCTGGGCCACATTCAATTTTAAGATGAGAAAAACCAATTTGCTCTGCTGAAACAAATAGAGCAGCAACATGTCAGCAATTTTGGGCTGCCATGTTTGGGGAGGTGTTTTGGTAATGAGGAGCCCTGAGTCTAGGCCTGGCCCTGTGGTCTACTACACAAGGCCTCTCTCTTGTTCTTCGCTGTCTGCTCTTCACCTCCTCAACTGCGTAGAAAGAGCTTTGGGTAGAAAAAGCAGGAAGTCACTGAAATCCCAGGGATCCCCTTGTATATTATGTCTCCTGTAAGGAGACACCTGAGAGTCCTTTTCTTGCAAAGCTTTTCCAGGGGCCACTCCCTGATGTCTTATCTGAGCAACCCAGACCCACTTGGTAAATTCTGTATATTTTGCCGGTTCCCAGACAGCTAAGAGGAAAAGATATATCAAACTCAGTATTTTAAAAATGAGCATATTAGTCACTTTCCATACTTACTACTACTTCTTCTCCTATATTCCCTACCTTGATGCAGAGGCTCTGAGAAGGCACCCACCAGAACTTGAACTGCAGGGAGTGTAACTGACCATGGGCCCCTTATGCTCTGAAATCCATCATTGTGTCTGTGCTGAGACCGTGTTTCTCATGGGCTGCTGCCAGTAACGATTAAGTATGGAAGGGTTACTGAGGTAGATTTGCATGGAATAACTCTGAAGTCTAACAGTGGACGTCAGCTCAAGGATTCCCCAACAACCTTAAAAAATCATCCATGAAAGTCTAGGATGCTTGTACCCTAACTTTCTTTTCTTACTCCAACACTTGGGTGTCCTGTATTTGTGGTCTGATGGTTCTCTGAGGTTTTTGCAGCTCCGTCTCCATGTTCTTAAATGAAAAACTTTGCACACTTAATTTCATCATGGCATGTCTTTCTCAAGGACTTGGATAAGAAAAGCAGTACTGAGGGTGGGGTAATATTATTATTGGCTTCTTTCCATTCCAGGGGGTTCCTTAGTGGCTCAGACAGTAATGAATCTGCCTGCAGTGCAGGAGACTGGGGTTTGATCCCTGGGTCAGGAAGGTCCCCTGGGGAAGGGCATGGCAACCTTCTCCAGTATTCTTGCCTGGAGAATTCCATAGACAGAGGAGTCTGGGGGACTACAGTCCATGGGGTCGCAAAGGGTCGCACATGACTGAGTGACTAACACTTTCACTTTCACTTTTTTTCGTTCTAGGAGGGCTTGTATTTCATCCTCACAGGGGTAGATACTCATTCTGAGTATGGGTTTGCCTTTTGTGCCTCTGAGTGATGATCAGAAGCTCATGTTTGCCAGGGCACAAAGCAAAAATCCTATTGAACTACAGAGCATTAATACTAAAAGTCTCTTTCATCAAAAGACACAATTAGAGATTGAAAAAAATCAATCCTTCACAATGAGAAAAGATGTTTGCAGTATATGTGTCTGTTATAACTTGTGTACAGATTAATGAATTCTTACAACTCAGTAAGAAAAAAAAACAGGTAACCTAATAGAAAAATGAGCAAAGGACTTGAACAGTACTTCACAAAAGAGAGTATCTAAATGGTAATAAACATCTGAAAATATATTAAATTCCACTAGTTATTTGGGAAATGTCAATTAAAGTCTCAAGGTGGTGCCACTAGAAATGGTCAAAATGAAAACACCAGACAGTATCAGGTGTTGACATGTAACTGGAATCAAGTGCCTAGAACTTTCACACTCTGCTAGTGGAAGTGTGTTTTGGAACAATTGTCTGGGAAAACTGTTTGACAGTATCTATTGAACTGTACATACACATTTCCTCAGATCAGCAATTTTATACAAACATGAATTCACCAAAAGATGGGACAAGAATGTTCCCAGCAGCATATTTATGGTACCAAAAGAAAGTAATAGTATAAATGTACCCTGAGAGAAGAGTAGGTAGATAAATTGGGTTTATATGTTCACATAATAGAATACAGGGTTGAGGATGAATGAATGACTGTTACATACAACATGGACACTCACCGACAATGTCAATGAAAGAAGACAGACTTTACAAAGCATATGGGATGATTCCCATTTGTAAAGTGCTTAAAATCAAACTAAATCAGTCTAGACTGTTAGAAATCAAAATAGTGGTTATCCACGTGGGATGAGTACTGACTGGGGTGCTGGCAAAAGTTGTGTTTCGTAACGTGCTAATTATAAAGACGTGTTACTTTATCAACATTCATCAAGCTGAACTAGAATTTGGGAGCTTTTTGATGTTTGTGTTTTGTAAAACCTCTAAAGTGAATTTTTTTCCTCAATATTTTCATTGTAAAAAATCTGGAAAACACAAAAATATTGCAAGGGAATACCCACTTTAGGTATTTTACTCATTATTCTTTTGGCCTTTTCTCTTTATACTCATATGTTCTCTTCAGTCCTTCCTTCAGATAAAATCAGGACCATGTTCTTGATTCTGTTTTGTAACTGCATTTTGCAACTTCCAGAATATATACAGTCAACCCCTTTCCATGTCATTAGAATGCTTTTACCACATTTAAAAAGTTGCTAGTTATCCACTGAATTGGAGTTCCATATTCTATGTAAGAAGTCATTTTTTCATGTTTAGGTTGTTTCTAATTTTTCAGCATCATAAACTGTAATATGTGATGATCAGGACTTCCCAGGCAGTCCAGTGGTTGGGACTCCATGCTTCCACTTCAGGGAGTGCAGTTTCCATCCCTGATCAGGGAACTAAGATCCCACATGCCATGCGGCATGACCGAAAAAAGAAATATGATGATCATTTTCACTGCTAAATCTTTGCCTTGAATCCATGATCATTTCTTTAGACTCAAGTTCTAGAAGTTGGATATCTGTATATAATGGGTTTTATAATCTTGAGGTTTAGACATCTCCTAGTTAATTTTTTTAACAGCAGGGTAACAGTTTGCACTGAGAGCATGCTTTGAAGTGTTCCTATCAAATGATTCTTGGAATCCTGAGAGCGACAACAGTGACAGGAATGATAATGTCTATAACCACCATGGTGCCTATTATATCACTTCATTTACTTCCTACCAAAAACCTGGCGAGGTGGGGACTAACAGCTGCATTTTACGAATGAGGATACAGGTTCAAGAGAAGGACCATATTCAAGTTCTCTCAGAATTGAAAGCTGGATTCAAAGTCAGACCTGTCCAACCCTAAACAAATCCCTCTGTCACTCCATGGTCTTTCAGGGAATGGCAAGTCCTTTTGTTGAGCTACCAGGGAGTCCAGCTGAAGTCCAACTGGATCAGTGATTACGTAAGCTACAATAATAACACTTAATAATGATCATAGTGAGAGCTAATGCTCAATTGATACTAATAGGCTGATTGAGAAGGCAAATGGGATTGAGACAGTACAAGAGAATAAATCTGAAAGGGTGGTGAATGCAGGGAGGAGTTCTGAGTTATATGGAAGTTACCAGAAGATAAAAAATTGAAATCCGTGTCAACTCACTTGTTGGTGACATGTCATAAGCTTGTACAAGCCTCCTCAGCCACCAGGGCACCAGGCTGTTGGCCTCATTCCCCTGGAGTGAAATTGATAAGCACATTCCACAGAGACCAGATGTAGCTATGGGAGGCCAGAAGCCAGTTTACTAGAAGACACAGGGTAAGTGGAGAGGCTTCTGCAAGCTTTTAGATTGTGTCTTAGAATTTTTGTGAAAGGCTAAAGAAGTGAGACTTTCTGGAGATGTTCCAGTGAAACTCTGATTCAAGCTACATTCATTTTTCCAGGAAGCTGGCTACTCAGAAAAAGTAAGAAAACACTGTGTGTGAGAAAGAGGGAAGGAGAGGGAGAGGGAGAGAGGGCAAGCTTTAGAGCACCTATGAAAGAAGTACTGTGATTGACAAATGACAAGTTTGTGGGAAACTGGATGTGTATGCCTATTGATAATTTGTTCTTAGTCTTTCTCCCTGCTGACTCACATTTCAACACCCACTCTGCTTGTCAGCTAATCGGGTGAGTAGCTTGGAAGGTACAGAGAAGAGAAGAGGCACCATGGGGAAGTGGGAGAGAAGGCTTTGGAATGCCACACATAGAGCTTCTATTCCAAATTTAACCACCAGGCAGGTCCGTGTAAGAGAACAATAGCTAACTTGTATTTCAGGACCTGTGCTGTGTGCTACTTCTGCAACATTTAATTTTCAAAGCCAGTCCACAACAAAGGTTCTTCCACCATCCTTGTTTTATAGATGAGGAAACTGAAGATCAGGAGGCTTAGAATGTTTATGGGAGGCATAAAATTTGTTGAGAGGCACATTTGAACTGAAGCCTGTCTAAATCCAACATGCTACTCTTCTTAATGGTGTGACTTAAAGAGGATTTTGAAATCCAGGCTTGAGCTTCTATTCTTTAAAGTAGACGTAAATAAAGCTGACCTAGACCATTGTCTGGAGGCCTGAATTATGGTATTTTATTGTATTTTTATTTAAAATATGTTTATAAATAAATGGTATTTATTGTATTTATGGTATTGATCAGTGATCAGTGCAAAGAAATAGAGGAAAACAATAGAATGGGAAAGACTAGAGATCTCTTTAAGAAAATTAGGGACACCAAGGGAGCATTTCATACAAAGATAGGCACAATAAAGGAGAGAAATGGTATGGACCTAACAGAAGCAGAAGATATTAAGAAGAAGGTGGCAAGAATACACAAAAGAACTATACAAAAAAGATCTTCATGACCCAGATAACCACAATGGTCTGATCACTCACCTAGAGCCAGACATCCTGGAATGCAAACTCAAGTGGACCTTAGGAAGCATCACTATAAACAAAGCTAATGGAGGTGATGAAATTACAGTTGAGTTATTTCAAATCCTAAAAGATGATGCTGTGAAAGTGCTGCACTCTATATGCCAGCAAATTAGGAAAACTCAGCAGTGGCCACAGGACTGGAAAAGATCAGTTTTCATTCCAAATCCCAAAGAAAGGCAATGCCAAAGAATGTTCAAACTACTGCACAATTGCACTTGTCTCACACGCTAGCAAAGTAATGCTCAAAATTTTCCAAGCCAGACTTCAACAGTACATGAACTGTGAAGTTTCAGATGTTCAAGCTGGATTTAGAAAAGGCAGAGGAACCAGAGATCAAATTGCCAACATCTGTTGGATCATCAAAAAAGTAAGAGAGTTCCAGAAAAACATCTACTTTTGCTTTATTGACTACACCAAAGCCTTTGACTGTGTGGATCACAACAAACTGTGGAAAATTCTTCAAGAGATGGGAATACCAGATGACCTTATCTGCCTCTTGAGAAATCTGTATGCAGGTCAAGAAGCAGCAGTTAGAACTGGACATGGAACAACAGACTGGTTCCAAATTGGGAAAGGAGTATGTCAAGGCTATATGTTGTCACCCTGCTTATTTAACTTATATGCAGAATACATCATGAGAAATGTCAGGTGGGATGAAACATAAGCTGGAATCAAGATTGCCGGGAGAAATATCAATAACCTCAGATATGCAGATGACACCACCCTTATGGCAGAAAACAAAGAAGAATTAAAGAGCCGTTTGATGAAATTGAAAGAGGAGAGTGAAAAAGTTGGCTTAAAGCTCAACATTCAGAAAACTAAGATCATGGCATCTGGTCCCATCCCTTCATGGCAAATAGATGGGGAAACAGTGGAAACAGTGGCTGACTTTATTTTTCTGGGCTCCAAAATCACTGCAGATGGTGACTGCAGCCATGAAATTAAAAGGTGCTTGGTCCTTGGCAGAAGAGCTACCACCAAACTAGGCAGCATATTAAAAAGCAGAGACATTACTTTGCCAACAAAGGTCCGTCTAGTCAAAGCTATGGTTTTTCCAGTAGTTACATGTGGATATTAGAGTTGGAGTATAGAAAAAGCTGAATGCTACAGAATTGATGATTTTGAACTGTGGTGTTGGAGATGACTCTTGAGAGTCCTTTGGATTGCAAGGAGATACAACCAGTCAACCCTAAAGGAAATCAGTCCCAAATATTCATTGGAAGGACTGATGTTGAAGTTGAAACTCTAATATTTTGGCCACCTGATGTGAAGAACTGACTTATTGGGAAAGACCCTGATGCTAGGAAAGATTGAAGGTGAGAGGAGAAGGGGACGACAGAGGATGAGATGGTTGGATGGTATCACCGACTCAATGGATGTGAGTTTGAGTAAGCTCTGGGAGTTGGTGATGTACAGCGAAGCCTGGCTTGCTGCAGTCCATGGGGTCGCAAAGAGTCGGACCTGACTGAACTGAATACCAGAGTATGGCACACAATAGGTCCTCAGTGATTGTTACTTTCTCTAAGGAGAGGACTTCCAGAACTTTCAGGAAGTGAGAGGGCATTAAAAAAACCAAACCAAACCAAAGAAACCGAAAAACATCTAGTGGGTTAGGTGAGGCTAGGTTGGAC
This sequence comes from Odocoileus virginianus, assembly GCF_023699985.2. NCBI lineage: Eukaryota > Metazoa > Chordata > Mammalia > Artiodactyla > Cervidae > Odocoileus > Odocoileus virginianus. The sequence goes on along the minus strand of NC_069683.1, from coordinate 36,378,871 downwards.
AGAAGGCAGTACTATCAAAATAGAAGGATTCAGATTCAACCAAGAGTACTAACAGGTTGAGGAGCACTGGGCTCAGAACTGCACATATACTGACTTCTGCTGTTGTTCAGTTGCTAAGTTGTGTCTGATTCTCTTGAGACCCTATGAACTGTAGCCCACCAGGCTCCTCTGTCTGTGGGATTTCTCAGAAAAGAATACTGGAATGGGCTGCCATTTCCTTCTCCAGGGGATCTTCCCCACCCAGGGATTGTATATATGTCTCCTGCATTGCCAGGCACATTCTTTACCACTGATCCCCCAAGGAAGGTCATGGGGGTAGATATACAATTACACTGAGTTAGCCACAAACGTGTGAAGATGATGGTCTTTATCTCGTTGGCAAATGAAGAAATGATGTCCTGAAAGACTAAGTACCTTGCCCCAAGTCTTGTTGCTGGAGCTTTCTTCAAGGAATGAACGTCTTCTATGCTATTTTTTTAAAGAATGTTCATACTGTGAAATTCACCTCTAGACAATGGTTCTTACTATTCACAAAAAACGGCAACTATATAACTATCTAATTATCCACTATGTAACTATCTAATCCCAGAGTATTTTCATTGCCCTAAAGAGAATCTCTGTACTCATTAGCATTCACTCCCCATTCCTCCCTCCCTTGGACCCTGGCTACCAGTGTTTTGCTTTATATTTCTATGGATTTGCCTTTTCTGAACATTTTATATAAGTAAAATCAAACAAGATGTGACCTCTGTGTCTGGCTTCTTTCATTTAGCATAATGTGTCAAAGTTCATTCATGTTGTAGCATAAATTAGTATTTCATTTCTTTGTTTGACTGGGTAATACCCCATTGTATGAATAGATGACATTTTGTTTATTCATTCATTGGTTGATAGAAGTTTTGATGGTTTTCACTTTTTGTTTTGAGTAAAATTGTGGTGAACATCTGTGTACGAATTTTTGTGTAGATATATGCTTTCAATTCTCTTGGGTATATATACCTAGGAATAAAATTGCTGAGTCATGTAATAAATTTACGGTTAACTTTTTGAGGAATTGTCAAACTGTGTTTCCAAAGTGATTGTATCATTTTACATCCCCAACAGCAATGTATGAGAACTCCATTTTCTCTACATACTTGTCAACACTTGTTATTATTTGTCTTTGGATCGTAGTCATCCTAGTGGATGTGAAGTGATATCTCACTGAGGATTTGATTTGCATTTTCCCAAGGACAAATGATGTCAAACATTTGTTCATGTGATTATTGAGATATATATATACACATATATATATATGTATATATAGTCACATTTTAAAGCTCTATTAAGATAGAATTTGCATACCATGAAATTCACCAATTTTAAGTTTACAACTCAAATGGCTTTAAGACCTTAATTTTTTCCTGATATAGGTGCTTAAAACTATCTCTTTAATCCCTGCTTTAGCTACATCCCCAAAATTTTGATATTAGTTTTTATAGAGTTCAAATTATTTTCTAACTTTTCATGTTTTTTATATTGAACTATTGTTGGTTTGCCATTAGTACATTATGTCAGTTTCAAGTGTGCAGTTAATGATTCAGTTATTCACATATACGCATATACATATTTAGATTTCAGATTGTTTTCTGTTATAGTTTATTACAAGATGTTGAATACAGTTCTTTGTGCTATACAGTAAATTTTTGTTTCTTACATATTTTGTGTATATTAGTTTGTATCTGTTAGACCCATACTTCTTATTTATCCTTCTCCCTTTGGAAACCATAAACTTGTTTCCTATGTCTGTGAATCTGTTTTTGTTTTGTATAGAGATTCCTTTGTATTACTTTTTGATTCCACAATAAGTGATATCATATGATATTTGTCTTTCTCTATCTGACTTCACTTATTTTTATATTCTCTAAGTCCATCCATATTGCTTCAAATGGCAATCTTTTATTCTTTTTCATGGCCAAGTTATGTTCCATTTTCTGTATTTATATCTCTATCTCTCTATATATGTGTATATCACATCTTATTAAACCAATCTGTTGATGAGCATTTGGGTTGCTTCTGTATCTTGGCTATTGTAAATAGTACTGCTATGAACATTGGAGTGCATGTATCTTTTCATATTAGAGTTTCATCTTTTCCAGATAAATGTCAGGAGTGGAATTGTTGGATCATATGATAGCCTATTTTTAATTTTATAAGGAAACTCTTTCAGTTTTCCATTGTGGCTGCACCAGCTTACATTCCCACCAATAGTTTTGAAAGGTTTCCTTTCATCCACATCCTACCCAGCATTTATTATTGATATTTGCAGACTTTTTGATGGTAACTATTCTGACTGGTTTGAGGTGATACCTGTTGTAGTTTTGATTTGCATTTCTCTAATAATTAGCAGTGTTGAACATCTCTTTGTGTACCTTTTGGCTATCTGTATGTTTTTCTTAGAGAAATGTCTATTGAGTTCTTCTGCCCATTTTTTGATTGGGTTGTTTGGTTTTGTGACTGGGTTGTTTGGTTTTGTGATTGGGTTGTTTTGGTTTTTGATATTGAGTTATATGAGTTGTTTGTAAATTTTGAATACTATCTCCTATCAGTTGTATCATTTGCAAGTATTTTTTCCTATTTCATAAATTTTTTTTATTTGTGGTTTTCTTCACTGTGTGAAAGATTTCAAGTTTGATTAAGTCCCATTTGTTTATTTTTTGCTTTTATTTCTTTTGGGAGACTGACCTAAGAAAATAGTGCTATAATTTATATCCAAGAATATTTTACCTGTGTTCTCTTTTAGGAGTTTTATGGTGTCATGTATTTTATTTAGGTCTCTAAACCACTTTCATTTTATTTTTGTATATTGTATTAGAGAATGTTCTGATTTCGCTGATTTACATGTAGCTATCCAGCTTTCCCAGGCTTCCCTGGTGGCTCAGCTGGTAAAGACTGCCTGCAATGCGGGAGACCTGGGTTCGATCCCTGGGTTGGGAAGATCCCCTGGACAAGGGAACGGCTACCCACTCCAGTATTCTGACCTGGAGAATTCCATGGACAGAGGAGCCTGGCAGGCTATAGTCCCTGGGGTTGCAAAGAGTCGGACATGACTGAGCAACTTTCACTTTCATCCTGCTTTCCCAACACACTTACTAAAGAGATTGCCTTTTCTTCATTGTATATTTTTGCCTCCTTTATTGTACATTAATTGACCATAGGTCTGTGGGTTTATTTCTGGGCTCCCTGTTTTATTGCTCTATATGTCCGTTTTTTGCGCCAGTACCTTGCTGTTTTTGACTACTGTAGTTCTGTATTATCTGAAGTCTGGAAGAAAGGGTTGTCTCTCCAGCTTCATTATTTTTCCTCATGATTGCTTTGCAATTCTGGGTCTTCTGTGTATATATATATGTTTTTGAGAAGTGTCTTCAGCTGCTTTTTAATTGGACTATGTGTTTTTTTGAGATATAAGAGTTCTTTATATATTATAAACATTAAATACTTATCAGATATATGATTCACAAATATTTTCTCTCATTCTGTGGTTTGTCTTTTCACTTTCTTGATAGTGTCCTCTTATGCTTAAAAGCTTTTAATTTTAATAAAGTAGAATATATCAAGTTTTCTTTTGTTACTTGTGTTTTTGATGTCATATCTAAACTTCTACTGATTAAGTTAAAGATCATGAAGCTTTATCCTTATGTTTTCTTAAAGAGTGTCACAGTTTTAGCCCTGATATTTGATCTTTAATCCATTTTGAGTTAATAAGGACCTAGCTTCATTGCTTTGCATGTTAAATTGTCCTGCACTATTTGTTGAAGAAATTATTCACTCCCCATTAAATGGTTTTGGCATCCTTGTCAGAAATCAGTTGATCATAGATGTATTCTTGGACTTTAAATTCTATTCTATTGGTCTGAATGTCTATTCTGGTGTCAGTACCACACTGCTTTGGTTACTGTAATGTTTTAGTGAATTTTGAAAGAAGTAATATTTTTCTTACTGTATTCTACTTTTTAAAGATTCCTTGCATTTTCATAAGTATTTTAGGATCAGCTTCTGAAACTATATCAACTGGAATTTTGGAAGAAGATTATACTGAATATGTAGATCAATTTAGGGAAGTATTGCCACCATGGCTTTCTTGGTGGCTCAGATGGTAAAGAATCTGCCTGCAATGCAGGAGAGATGGATTTGATCCCTGGCTTGGGAAGATCTCCTGGAGATGGAAATGGCTACCCACTCCAGTATTTTTGCCTGGAGCATTCCATGGACAGAGGAGCCTGGTGGGCTACAGTCCATGGGACTGTAGAATTGGACATGACTGAATAACTAACTTTCACTTTCTTTTCATTGTCATTTAATAATATTAAATAAACTTTTTTTAACTTATTTTTGTTATTGTTGGGGTATAATTGACATATTAGTTTCATGTATAGAACATGATTCAATATGTGTATACATTGTAAAATGATTACCACAAGGTCTAGTTAATATCCATCCTCATAATAGTTAGAAATAAATTTTTCTTGTCATGAGAGATTTTAAGATTTACTCTCTAAGCAAATTTCAAATTTGTAATACAGTATTGTTAACTATAATCATTCCAATGCACATTGTATCCCCATAATTCATTTATTTCTTAACTGGAAGGTTGTGCCTTTTGCCTCCCTTCATCCATATATCTCATTTCCAACCCCTCACCTTTGGCAACCACCAATCTGATTTCTGTATCTTTGAGCTTTTTTTCTTGTTGTTGTTTTAGATTCCATCTATAAGTATGATCATACAGTATTTGTCTTTGTCTGATTTATCTCACTTAGCATAATGCCCTTAAGGTCTATCCATGTTGTACCAAACGGCAAGATTTCATTCTTTTTTATGGTAGTATAATATTCCAGTGTGTGTGTGTATGTGTGTGTGTGTGTATATCACATTTTCTTTATCTATTCATCCATCAATGGATACTTGGATTGTTTTCGTGTTGACTATTGTAAATAGTGCTTCAATGAACATGGAGTACATTACCTTTTCAAGTTAGTGTTTTCCTTTTCTTTTTTAACATCTATTTTTCAATCGGAGTATAATTGCTTTACACTATTGTGTCAGTTTCTGCTGTACAAGTGAATCAGATATAAGCATACATATAATCCCTTCTCCTTGCAAGTGTTTTCCTTTTCTTCAGATAAATGCTCAGCAGTGAATGTTTTGGATCATATAGTAGTTCTATTTTTAATTTTTTGAAGCACCATTATATTATTTTCCATAGTGACTGTACCAATTTACATTCTCAACCAACAGTGCACAAATATTCCCTTTTCTCCACATCCCTGCCAACTCTTATTATTATTTCCTGTCTTACCTTTCTTTCCTTTTGACTGCACTGGGTCTTTGTTGCCACGTGCAGGCTTTCGCTAGTTGCAGCGAGCAGGGGCTACACTTCATTGCAGTGCACGGGCTTCTCACTGTGGGGGCTTCTCTTGCAGAGCGTGGGCTCTAGTTGCATAGGCTCAGTGGCTGCAGCACGTGGACTCTGTAGTGGTGGAACATGGGCTTAGTTGTGTCACAGCATGTGGGATCTTCCTAAACCAGGGATCAAACCCATGTCCCCTGCATTGGCATATTGTTCAGTCTTAAGTCATGTCTGACTCTTTGTGACCCCAAGGACTGCAGCATGCCAGGCTTAGGGATCCTTCACAATTTTCAGGTGGATTCCTAACTACTGGACCACTAGGGAAGTCCATATTTCTTGTCTTTTTGATAGTAGCCATTTTGACATGTGTGTAATATCTCATTGTGGTTTAGATTTGCATTTCCCTGATGATTAGTGATGGTGGTCATCTTTTCTTGTATCTGTTAGCTATATGTCTTCTTTGGGAAAATATCTGTTCAGATCTGCTCATTTTCAACTGGATTGGTTGTGGTTTTGCTATTGAGTTTTATGAGTTTCTTGTATATTTTAGATATTAATCCCTTATCATGCATATGTTTTGCAAATATATTTTCCCATTCTGTAGGTTGCCTTCTCATTTTGTTGCTGGTTTCCTGTGCTGTACAGAAGCACTTTGGTTTGATCTAGTCTCATTTGTTTATATTTGCTTCTGTTGCCTTTGCTTTTGGTATCAGACTCAAAAAATCATTGCTAAGACCTATGTCAAGGAAATTTCTGCCTATGTTTTCTTCAAGGAGCTTTATGGTTTCAGGTCTTGCATTCAATTCTTCAATTCACTGTGAGTTAATTTTTGCCCACTGTGTAAGATTGTGGTCCAGTTTCATTCTTCAGCTTGTGGCTGTCCTGTTTTCCCAGCACCATTTATTGACGAGATTATCCTTTCTCTGTCCTATATTGTTGTCATAAATTAATTGGCTATTTAAGTGTGGGTTTATTTCTGAGCTCTCTATTTTGCTTCAACAACCTGGTGACTTTTATTTCTTTTTCTTGCCTTGTGCCCTGATTAGCTCCTGCAGTACAATGCTGATTAGAAGTAGTGGGACAAATATTCCAATCTCGGTCCTGACTGTAGAGACAAAGCATCAGTCTTTCCCCCTCAGCTATGATATTAACTGTGAGTTTTTCGTAGATGCTTTTAATCAGTTGAAGAAATTCCCATCTATTTATACTTTGTTAAATATTTTTATTATGAGAGAGTGCTGGGTTTTGTCCATACTTTTGCTGCATCTTTTGAGATGATAATGTGGTTTTATCCTTTATTTTACCAATATGATATATTACATTGATTAATTGTAATCAATTATCATATGTTGAATCACCTTTGAGTTCCTGGGGTAAATTTCACTCTGTCATGATGTATAATCCTTTTAATATGCTGTTAGATTTGTTTTGCCAGCATTTTGCTCAGGATTTTTACATCCATGGTCATAGGAATATAGTTTTCTATAGTTTCTTTCTTATGAATTCTTTGGGGATTTGGTATCAAGGTAATTCTGGCCTCAAAGTGTGAGTTAGGAAGTATTCTTTTCTCTTGTATTATGTTTGAATTATTTAGTTTTTCTTCAAATTTGTCAGTATTTTGGACATCCTACTTCATTAAAAACAGAACTTTATTCTGGGCTATGTGGCGGGGGTGGGGAGGGCAATGCATGAAATGTAATTGGCACCCAGGTGCTTATGCTGGTAGATCATATATCCCAAAGTGCCAAAGACGATGCCATCATGAGTAGACAAGCTGAATACATAGCCAAGTATATAGTCCATGCATGTTCAGCCTGGTTAAACGTAAAAACCTATGTTATAAACGAATCTCAATACACAACCTCTTCTTATTTGTAGACTAACTTTGAAATTTCCAACTAGAGCTGCATCTCTCTTCTCATTTGATCCTCATGGATTCTCTTGACAAAGGTCTGCAAAGTTTGTTTTCCCATTTCTCCCCCAAGGAACAAATACATATATTTCTTGTTTGTGACTATTTCCAGTCTAATTTTGTCTTTGTTCAAGCAATGCATATCAAAATAGCTCAAGGAACTCATCTTCTAGTTATCTCTTGCCCTACAAACATCCTCTTTCAAGAAACTTTTCAGGAAAGTCCAAGCCTAAAATGTTAATGGAAGGACCACACAGTTTAATGTGTATTGAGTAAAGAGAGAAGTATTGTGTGGGCTAGATCACCTTGTGAGATCTTCATGAACCAGGCACAGAGTTGAGCTGAGACTGAAGTATAGGAAAGACTTGGAGTGACGTAGAGATGAGAAGGGTCATTCCAGCTTCAGAAAACAATGTGAGATGTTCCCAGCTCTCAGTGGTGATATTGCTACCTATATGTGTAGCAATAAAGAGGTAACCTGATTGGATCTGTGTATGGGAAAACTTGGTAAGGTAGCGAACCATTGAGAGCATTTTAGAACTTCGAATAGCATTAGAATTCTATTTCCACCATTCTCCAATATACACTTCTTAGTACACTAGTATCCCTCTTAAGTATTGTTTTAACTGAGATATAATTGACATATAACATTACATTAGCTTCAAGCATACGATGTAAAGATTTAGTATTTGTATAATTTGAATAATGATCACCACAATAAGTTGTTAATATCTATCACCACACATAGTTACAAAATTATTTTCTTGTGATGAGAACTTTTAAGATCTACTCTCTTAGCAACTTTCAAATATACAATACAGTATCATTAACTATGGTGGTGGTGGTGGTGGTGGTGGTTTAGTCGCTAAGTTGTGTCTGACTCTTTGCAACCCTATGGACTATAGCCTGCCAGGCTCCTCTGTCCATGGGATTCTCCAGGCAAGAATACTGGAGTGGGTTGCCATTTCCTTCTCCAGGGGATCTTCCCAACCCAGGAATTGAACCTGGGTCTCCTGCATTGCAGGCAGATTCTTTACCAACTGAGCTATGAGGGAAGCCCAACATCCTCTAACTATTAATGAATTTCTCCCAATGGAAAAAATATTAAGAGGTTCTGTGGTCAACTCCATGTAATGATTATTGTTAAAGTCCTTACAGAAAGTTGTCTCAAAGCCTTCAATCAGTGAAGACTTACGTATCTCTAATGAGGCAGTGTAGTACCCCAAAATTTCCTACTTTATTTGGCCATCATGTCCTGTTTAGAAGAAGATGCAAGCAACATATTCAAGATAGAAAATTAAATATGGATTTTAATGTTGATCCAGTCCAACCTCTAACCTTTCAAATGTAGCCTTGAGGAAAGTGCTTCTCTAAGGCTATACATTAAGCCAGAGCCTGTGCTAGGGCTAGAATCCAGGTCTCTGACTCTGGACCATGACAAATTGTGGTGGGTCTTGGTTGTCATGTGTGTCGGTCGGGGGAAACACTACATGCTCTAACAATCAAAGTCAAAATTTCAGTGCCTTGACTCAACAGAAGTTTATTTTTAATTCATGCGGTAGTCTAGTATGGGAGTTCATGGTTAGCAGGCACCTTGCTTCCCTGTTGCTAATCAGAAAACCAGGACCCTGCAATTGTGTGACTCTGCCATCCCCTGAGGCCACAGAGTAGCTAGGGAACCCCGATTTGCTTTTTAAAGTCCCTGGCCCAAGAAAAAGCATAATGCAATGGTTAAGAGTATGGACTCTGGAGTTAGATGTCTTAGGCTGGAATTTCATATCTGAGACTTATTAGCTGTGTTCAACTAATTATTCAGTAAAAATTCAGTAATTATTCAACTACTCTGACCCTCAGTTTCTTTGTCTGTGAAATGGAGACAATAATAGAACTTACCTTATAGGATTGTTATGTGCGTTAAATGAGTTTATGTTTGTCTAACATTTATCTATATCTGACACACATTATGCACTTTATAAAGGGAAAGTGTTAGTCACTCAATTGTGTCTGACTCTTTGTGACCCCACGGACTGTAGCCCGCCAGGCTCCTCTGTCCATGGAATTCTCCAGGCAAGAATACTAGAGTGGGTAGCCATTCCCTTCTCCAGGCGATCTTCCCAACCCAGGGACTGAACCCAGGTCTCATTACATTACAAGCTGATTCTTTACCATCTGAGCCACCAGGGAAGCCCATGTACTTTATAAGTGTTTTATAAATAATAGTAATAATCATGATACTCATGACTCTTGATCGCACTCCACTAGCTATGTCTGGTTGTAAGGATAGCTAGGCAGTTATTTCCCAGTGACTCTTAGAAAGGAATTTTTTAATTTGTTGTAGAGAGCTAACCATCTTTGCAAAAGCTAAACATCAAAAGTTTTTGGAAATAAAGTTTTATTGGAATGTAGCCATGTTCATTTTGTAGTTTTTTTCTTTTTTTAGTGATTAAATACCAAGTGGACACCTTGATCTAAATATCCAGCCTCCAGAACTGTGAGAAATGGATTTCTGTTCTTTATAAGCCATTCAGTCTGTGGTATTTTGTTGTGGTATCCTGAATGAACTAGGACAAGTGTGTTCGGTGTGTGTGTGTGCTCAGTTGTTCAGTCGCGTCCGACGCTGTGGCCCTGTGGACTGTAGCCCGCGAGGCCTCTGGGCCCATGGGATTCTCTCGGCAAGAATACTGGGCTGACACATGGGCTTAGCTGCTCTGAAGCCTGTGGGATCTTCCCGGATCAGGGATCAAACCTGTGTCTCCTGCATTGGCTGGCAGATTCTTTACCGCTGTGACAAGGGCCTAAACTAGCTTATTATGGTGGGAACAAAGGACAACAACGCCTTAAACAATATAATAAAACAATAAAGTAAAAGAATTATTCACACTGTGTTCTTGAATATCATGCTCTCTTCTAAGCCTCTGTCAGCCTCAGATAGGGGAGTGACTTGTAACTGCACTTGGCAATCAAACAGCTTCCTAGGGAATGGCTTGACTTTGCCTCTGAATAGTTTTTAAAAACCTAAGGCTAATTATGTTTAATGTACTGGTGCAGCTTGGGTTTTGGCTTATTGGCTATTATCTTAATGACAGGATTTTTTCTTATCTTGTGAACTGAAATCTCTTTAACATGATAATTATTACTGAACAATACAGGATTCATTTTATTCTGAATATAATCATGCTGTAATATCAGGCATTGCTCTTTGCAATCAATGGAGATTGTTTTTTTTCATTATAGCAGAAAGAAACACTAATTTTAGGAGCCACAATAGAAAGATAAGGTCCATTGGAGCCATTATTGGTATAGGCAACTGATTTCAGGTCATAGCTAGTATTGTTTGCTGAATCACAATAGACTGAGATCCCAGAGCCACTTGTGTAGATAAAGGTACTGATGTAAAGTACACACCTAATCTGAGGGAATTATTGAGTAAGCCATGTGCTTCCTAGATATCAGCCAAGTACAGAACTGTTCCCACCATCTTGGTCTATAGCTCATTGTATTGGGAAAAAGCCTTCCTAGGAAACTGCCTCATCCAATATCCAATATTCAAGTTTAGTATAAGATCACTTATATTTCCCCAAACCACTAATGGACATGTATGGGAAGATATTAGTCCTTTTGTTGACATATTTATTATTTTAAAAATTGCCAGGAGAACTGGGTTATGAAAGTCAATTCAGCAAATATTTACTGAGCACCTACTTCTCCTGCTTATTCTAAACAAAAGCCCTCATTGCAATGAATGTTCTTACTCTGGAAAGCGGGAGCAGTGAGTGGAAGATATAATTTAAGTGATATGCCTATGTGGTTGCCCTGTACACATTAGAGTTTTCAAAATGCTGCTTTAGAGTTCAATTGTCATGTATCTTCTTTATATTTTAACTTTTTATTGATATCTAGTAGTTCAAGTCCTTCAGTGTTGCTCTTTTTTCAAGTTGGTCTTGGCTCTTCCCAGCTTTTGCATTTTCATATAAATTTTAGAAACAGCTTATCAATTTCTCCCAATAAAACATTGCTGACTTTTTGATCAGGAATACACACAACTTATAGAATCTATTTGTGGAGTTGGTATCTTTAAAATACTGTCATCAGTTCGTGAAAATGGTATATTCTTCCACTTATTCAGATTTATCTTTATTTCTATCAATTACATTATGTGATTTTCAGTGTAGAGGTCTTGCATATCTTTTATTATATTTATTACTATAGGTGCATGTGTGCCAAATAGCTTCAGTCATGTCCAACTCTTTGTGACCCTGTGGATTGTTTCCCACCAGGCTGCTCTGTCCACGGGATTCTCTAGGCAAGAATACTGGAATGGGTTTTCATGCCCTCCTCCAGGGGATCTTCCTGACCCAGGGTTCGAACGTCTTGAACCTGCATTCCAGGCAGATTCTTTACCCCTGAGCTACTGGGGAAACTCATTACTATAGGAACTTGATGTTTTTTGATGCTACTTTTAGAATGCTGAAAAATGGACCCCTACCAATATTAGGTCCTAATCCCTGAAACCTGTAAATGTGACCTTATTTGGAAATGAGGTTATGCAAATGTGATTAGGTTAAGGGTTTTGAAGTGAGGAGATTGTCCTGGATTATCTGGATAAGCCCAAAATGCCACCACAGGTCATCTTTGAAAGAGAAACAGGGGGAGGTTTGGCAGAGGCACGCAGGGGAGAATGTCGTGTGAAAATGGAGCAGAAAGAGATTTGAAGATGCTGGTTTTGAAGATCAAGTGATGTTACCTCTAGTCCCAGAATGCCAACAGCCTCCAGAAGGCAGAAGAGGCAGGAGTAGATTCTCTTCTAGAGCCTCCAGAGGAATGTGGCCCTGCTGACATCTTCATTTTGTCCCAATGAAACTGATTTTGAACTTCTGGCCTCCAGAAGAATAAGAGAATAAATGTCTCAAGACACTGAAAGGAATGAACCTTTGGTAGAATTCCCTCATGGTTCAGCTGGTAAAGAATCGCCTGCAACGGGGGAGACCTGGGTACGATCCCTGGGTTGGAAGATCCCCTAGGGAAGGGAAAGGATACCCACTCCAGTACTCTTGTCCAGAGGAGTCCATGGACTGTATAGTCCATGGGGTCGCAAAGAGTTGGACACTACCGAGCGCCTATCACTTCACTTCTGGAGTTGGTAAATGTCTCTAGTTAAAGGGACTCCAAATTCCTGATACCACCATACTTCTGCTTTCTCCTGCATCTTGGCCCAGCAATTTTTAACTGTTTTTTGGGTTCCTCAGTGATTCTGAACAGATTTAAAAATTTTTTTAAAGTTCAGCAGAAGAGTGGTTATCTAATTTCACATTACTCAATAACCACATCTGATTTTTCCTGAGCATATTATAATTTTTTAAAAGTTTATTAATTTCTTGTATTGTTTCTAATTTCTCTACCCTACTCTCTTTCTTCTTTTCTTTCTCCTGTCTCTTCATTTCATGTTAATAGCATAAACTTTCTCTAGATGTCTAGGGAGTCTTGTTTTTTAAAAACATACATTTGAGAAAAGAAGACACTAAATGTTGTTTGGAGATGCATGTGTGTCTGTGTGTGAGAGAGAGAGAGAAGAATGAGGTGGGGGGAGGTTGTTAGCAGACTTCACTGATTAGGGCTAACCTGGCCATTTCCTTGAGAGGACATTAAAACTTTGGTATATGTAAGTCCTTTCTCTTGAGCAGGGGTACACTCCTAGCTTTGAAAGTCCTGGGAAGCCTCACTAATCAGTTTGATGATTTTTCACTTCTTTCTTCAGTACTCAAGCCAGTGCTTCCCCACTTCCTTGATTTGTTCCCTAAGTTTACAGCGCCTCTGCCATGGGTCTGACCAGTTTCATTTCTGGCCCAGTCAACTGCCATCAGGGACCTGATCACATAGAGCATAGAGCTACCACTTTTGTACTGAGGCTAGGGTATTTTTCCAAGAGGATATCAAATGGAAGGACATTATGAGTCAACTCTATAAGGCACATGTGTATATCTTGACTTACTTTCTTGGAGCACTTTTGAAAGTTCTGGAATCCGTTTCCAGAGAAACTACTCCTTTTGGTTTGCGTGAGTGGGAAATAATCAAGCTCTTTTGAGGAATTATCTTCTTATCTTTACAGACTTAAAAGTTCTCATAAGACCAGCCTGGGATACATTTTGGATGATGGGATATCCATCTACTCATGATGGCCCTGGGCCCTCTCATAGCAGTGTCAGTTATGGGACCTGCACAGACAATTAGAGTGAAAACTTCTTTCATTGTTTAGGTGAGTTCTGTTAGTTTCAAATTTAGATGAAGCGACTTGGTGAACCTACTCATATTCCCTTGATGTAGTTGAATAAGAGAGAATAAACTTCAGTAAAGAGACTTTCATTGGAGCCAGAGCCACTCTGGCTGTGTGACCTCCCACATGTCATTCAGACTTGCAGCTTCCTTTTTCTTTACAATGGGAATAATAATGAATCCTTGTTCTGCTCTTAGTCTGTGAAAAGAGTAAACATGTTAAGCATAATGCAGTTTTTCCTTACACTCTTATGTCTTTCATAATTCCAGTGACTTGAAGGCATCTTGCAAAGTTTTCACCCCAGAGAAAGAGGGTCAGTTTGATTCCCCATCCTGTTGTAAAGAGGACCTCCTGTTTCCAGGGAACCCAAGTCCGAGGCAGGTTGGGGCATCATTCTCACTAGAGCTGAAATGGATGGTCTGAGGGAATGACTAGAGAGAGAGCATCTTGTAGAAAAGACAAATTAAAAGCTAGTCTATTTGTCAATTCAGAGGAGCTGAGTCAAAAGTGAGAAGCTCAAATTGGACTAAAACTCGAAAAATCAATCATGAGTGAAACTTTGAAGTAGGCTTGGGAAACAGAGTCTGATGTAATCCCCTAAACTACGCTCCAGGCAGGGCGTGGCCTGAGGGTTCAAAGATCAGGCCCTGAAATACACTAGCCTTATGATTTTTATGTTTCCTATTGATTTTAGTAAAAATTCCAGCATCTACATAAGTATTGAAAAGTAAAAGCTCACCTCTCTTTTCACCCTTTAAATCCTTTTTTGGTGCATTTACACATATATAAAAATATTTTTTAACATAAATGAGATCAATCTGTACATAGCATTATTTTAAATTTAAAAATACATTTTGGCAATTCAGTCACTCAACAAAAATTTTGATTGTTCATCATTTTAGGTGATAGAAATGTGAAAGTGAAGTTGTTTAGTCGTGTCTGAATCTTTGCGACCCTGTGGACTGTAGCCTATCAGGCTCCTCCGTCCATGGGATTCTCCAGGCAAGAACACTGGAGTGGGTTGCCATTTACTCCTCCAGGGGATCTTCCTTACCCAGGGATCGAACCTGGGTCTCCTGCATTGCAGGCAGACGCTTTAACCTCTGAGCCACCAGGGAAGCCAATAGAAATGTAGTGGTAAGCAAAACAGAAATCCCTAAAGATCAACAGCTTTTCACTTTGCTTAAATCCAATTTATGATTTTTTTCCCGCTTTCTTGACTAGTTCTTTTTTGATGTTTAAGAAAATATTTGCCTATTCCAAGGCTATTATCATGTTTCCTTCTAGAAATTTCATGTTATATCTATCCCTTTATGTAGTATCTATCCCTTGATTAAAGACTTGACCTGGTCTGAATCACAAAATTGGTCCAGAAATGGTCAGCCACAGCTCCAACTAGTGCATGAGATACTCCTTACCTTTGGGGCAGTGAGTTTTGTAGCATAGAAGTCTGGGCTGCTGTTGGCTCTCTTTGCTTCCTGAGCATGAAGTATATAGAGAAGAAGAAAGCAGAGATGATAGATGTAAAGAAGCAGCTTCCTGAAAGCATTGTTTGGATACCTGGTTCCCACTGGACCTGAAGCCATGTATCTTCAAGCCATTCAAGTCCCTACTTTGTCCTCTGGGAGTTTGAGTTGTGTTTATTTCAACTACACTTAAAATTTAGATGACTCACAAACAATGTAAGGATGTAGCACACAGGCTTTCCAGGTAGCACTAGTGGTAAAGAACCTGCCTGCCAGTGCAGGAGATATAAGAGAATTAGGTTCAATCCCTGGGTCAGGAAAATCCCCTGGAGGAGGGCATGGCAACCCACTCCAGTATTCTTGCCTGGAGAATCCCATGAACAGAGGAGCCTGATGGGTTACAGTCCGTGGGATCTCAAAGAGTCGGACACACACACACACAAGGATGTAGCATAATGTATTTAATTCGTTCTCTATGGATGGACATTTAAGTTGCTCCAGGTTTTAACTATCATAAGCCATATTGCCCTGGCGGCTGAACAGAGGAGTAGAATGGAGGAAGACTTTGCCAAAGTTTATCTATCTATCTGGCTGCGCCAGTTTCGTACACAAGGTCTTCTATCTTTGTTGCAACATTCTGGATCTTTTTAGTTGCAGAAGGCGGGATCTTTAGTTGAAGCATATGGGATCTTTAGTGGTGGCTTGCAGAATCTTTAGTTGCAGCATTTGAACTCTTAGTTGTGGCATGTGGGATCTAGTTCCCTGACCAGGGAGAGAACCCAGACCCCCTGCTTTGGGAGCATGGAGTCTTAGCCACTGGACTGCCAGAGAAGTCCCAGGAAGATTTTAGATAAATGGCAGGGCTGTGTTTTGAGGGAGATGCTGTAGATTTCAAAAGAAGTATAAAGCCAGCCTGCATAACTGCGCCAAAGAAAGAGGACTGTATCATCAGACTCTCCACAAGAGGACTGGAGAGCCCTACCCAAGGGCAAAGGAGTGGCCAGGAAGCATGTCCCGCATGCCTCAGCACCTGTGCCAGGAAAAGGGAGAAGGCAGGAGAAGCAGGCTGACATTATGTGTGCTCCTGAAGTGGGCTCTGAGAAGGGGCTTGCCATGCTCACGATCATGGTCTTGGCTTCAGCCCTGTACACAGATCTCTTCCTACTAACCTCTGTGGAGGTGACTCATCCTGAAACACAGGGTCTTTCTGTGACCTTGGCCATAATCTTGGATACAATCATTTGAGTAATTTTAAAGTTTGCAAGACAAAATATGTGATAAAGACAATATCATCAGCCTCATCGTTATTATTATTACTAAGGTACATTTGGAAAGTGAGAGAACATACTGGAGATAAAAGTGCTTCAGCATAAACTTTGGAATCAGAAAGATCTCAGCAATTTTTACTGGACTAAACCTCTGGGCAAGTGACTTCTTTGTTGTTGCTGTTAGTCTCTAAGTCGTGTCCGACTCTTTGCAACCCATGACTGTAGGCCACCAGGCTCCTCTGTCCATGGAATTGTCCAGGCAAGAATACTGGAGTGGGTTGCCATGCCCTCCTCCAGGGGATTTTCCTGACCCAGGGATCGAACCTAAGTCTCTTATGTCTCCTGCACTGGAAGTGTCTTTTGCAGTGGCAGGTGAATAGTTTACCACTGAGCCACAGGGAAGCCCCAAGTGATTTCTTAGGCCTCCATTTATTAGTCTATAAAATAGGGATAAAAAACACTTCCTTCATATAATTGTTGTGAGGAAAAAATGAGGTAATTTTTAGCAGCATGACCCAGGGAACAGAGCCAACGAATGGCTCAGATGGTAAACAATCTGCCTGCAATGCAGAACACCTGGGTTCAATCCCTGGGTTGGGAAGAGCCCCTGGAGAAGGGAATGGCAACCCACTCCAGTACTCTTGTCTGGAGAATCCCATGGACAGAGGCTACAGTCCTTGGGGTCACAAAGAAATGGACACAACTGAGCAACTAACACTTTCAGACATTATTAATAAGAAACAGTTCAGGAAAGTAGAGACAGGTCCAAATTCTCATCACCAGGGAGGGTCCAAAACAGTCTTCAGTCCTTGAGTTCTGACACTTGTTTTTGCTGATACACTACACAGCTTCTGAAGTGACTTTTGAAAAGGATGCATAGGAAAAAGACTAGCCTCGGTAAAGGGAGATTTTTTGTTCAGCGTTAGACAGTTTTCCTTTCTAAAATATCCTGCGAATACTGGTTTGTTTACTTATTTATTTATTATTGGAGTATAGTTGCTTTTACTGGTGTATTTAGAGTGAGGTCCTTGCAGGAACAGACCTAGGGCAACCGCAAGATTTCCTGCCGCAAGGAAGACCTCAGCAGAGTGGTCCAACTTCCCAGCGTTCCCGGCCCAGGCGCCCCCTAGCGGCCGCTGTGGGACACACTTATGCCAACTGGGAGCGGAGGCCTTGGGCCCTCGGAGGAGAGGGGTCACTCACCAAGATAAGCAGGACGAACACTTCACAGAACGTACCCGGTTGTGATGCAGCGCTTCCCCACGGGAAGGACACACATTCTGCTCTGCAAGTTCTAGGGCCAAGAGGATCAGCAGTAGTAGGGAGCAGAGTTGAGGTCCTCCTGGAGAAATGTGGGTGAGGGTCAGGGTGAGGAGGACAGATCCTTTCATGACCCACTATCTTGAGTAGCTCACTCTTAACCCCGGGGCTGGGGTGCTTGGCCAACTGGCTGAAGAAACATTCTCATCCAATCTGGACTTGCCTCCGGAAGCTCAGTGCCTAATCCTTTGTCCTGCGTTCACGGTAACGCCTGTCTTTGAGAACTCTGTCTCTAATAGATTTCAGTGGAAGTCTGCACTATTTAATACCCAGGACACCCTTGGGGCTAGGTTCTTTTATTATCCTTGTCTTAGAGATGAGGAGACTGTGATTCAGAGATCTGACCTTACCTGCCAAGGATCACACACGCATGGAATGGAAAAGTTGGCACTCAAGCTCAAGGCTGAGAACTTCAAAGGCTGTTTTCTTTCCACCAGGCTACCCTGCACTGGACATGGTAATTATTTGTTACCTGCAGACACCATCAATCATAGAGCTGAAGAAACACTTGGAATCGCAGCAGAGAGGAAAAGCCTTATTTTCCACAGCAAAGCTTGTATCTCCTTTCCCTGCTTCTTACCCATCTTCCTCCCTCCGGATGGTCTGTCCTACAAGCCTTCCTTTTATCTAAGAACCATTGCCAAGCCACAATTTCCTGTGTTTTGTCCCATTATCCAGGGTAGAAAGCAGCGTCTGCCAGCCTGATCTGTGAGTCGGGGCCGTAATTACTTCTGGACTGTTTGGGTCCAAAGGGCTGGCTAAACATTTCTAAGAAATACCACAGCCTTCCGGTTCTTTTATCTCCTTGGTGGAAGTTAAATACAAGAAAATTAATATTAGAACACTATTAGTATTGTCTATTGAATTTATATATATATAAATGTTTATGAACACAAATATACATGTACATATATGTATACTTACTCCTCTGTATATATATTTATTCCTTACTACAACTATTTGATATAGGTATCAGTACTCTCACCATATAGATGAGGAAACTGAAAATCTGAGAGGGAAAACAATCTGTCCAAAGTCACATGATCTCTGGGATACAAGGGCTAGGATTTGAACCCAATTGGTCTGAATACCAGTCTGAAATCTATTTCCCACATCACACTTCCTTGTTCTTTAATCTTTTTTCTTTTTTTTTTTTTAATTATTTCTTTATTTGGCTATTCCAGGTCATTGTTGCGGTACTCTGGCTCTTCATTGCCATGGCCCAGCTCTCAGCTGCAGCAATTGAGATCTAGTTCCCTGACCAGGGAGTGAACTCAGGCCCCCTGTATTGGAAATGCAGTCTTAACCACTGTACCACCAGGAAAGTCCCCAGTTGTTTTTTCTTTTTAAGTCAACTCTAGTTAGATATAATTAACTTACAACAAACTGCCTTCATTTTGAATAATTTGATGAATTTTGACAAATGTATATACACTTGTTCACTACCACCACAATTAAAAGAAGAAATGTTTCCATTGTGCTCAGAAATGCCCTTGTGCCCCTTTGGGGTCAGTTCCATCACAGAATAACCCAACCCAGGTAACCGCTAATCTGCTTTCTGTCACTGTAGATTTGTTTTGGCTTCTCTGGAACTTCATACAAATAGATTCATGTAATATGAACACTTTGGGGTTTGTGCTCTCTTGCTTAACTTTTATCCATGTTATTGCACATTATCAGTTTCTTATTTCTTTTTATTGCTGACTAGTTCTCCATTGGGTCAATGTACAATTTGTTCACTTATTCACTATTTTTCCTAATTGACATTTGTGTGGTTTCCAGTTTTGAACTATTAATATCATAAAGAGTGCTGCTGTGAACATTTGTGTACACTTTTTTTGTTTGACATAAGCTTTTAGTCTTCTTGAGTAAATTCCTATGAATGGAATTTCTGGGTTGCATGCAAGGTGTTTAACTTTTTAAGAAAATATTTTTCAAAGTGGCACCAGTTTACACTCCCACCAGCAGTGTTTGAGTTTCAGTTGTTTTATATCCTCACCAACATTTTGTCCTCACATGGCAGAGAACTCTGATCTCTTTAGCCCCTTATAAGGGCACCCCATTCATGAAGTCTTCATCCTTTTGAGATAATCATCCTCTAAAGACCCCATCTCCACTAGTATCATCTTGGGATTAGGCTTTAATATACGAATTTTAGGAAGACACAAATATTCAGGCCATAATAGTATTCAGGTATAAATTCCATTTCTTTAATAAAATATGGGTCTATCCATATTTTCTATTTCTTCTTGAGTCAATTTTAGTAAGTTGTATACTTTTAATGAATTTGTCCATTTCATCAAAGTTGTCATATTTGTTGTTCATAATATTGTCCTTTTAGAATCTTCAGTATCTATAGTTATGTACCTTCTTTCATTTCTAAAGTGGCACTTTGTGTCTCTTTTATTCTTGAGAAATCTAGCTAGAGTTTTTTTCAATTCTATTGATCATTCCAGAAACTATGTCCCTCCTATGAATTGATATTTTGAATTTAATTTACTCTTCTTCTAGCTTCTTAAGGTGGATGCTTAAGTCATTGACCCCATTCTCTGCCTCTCTGTTGATTCAGAGTTTATATTTTGTCTCTTTGATCTTTCATAGACAGTGTTATGCAAATATTTTCCCCATTATTGTGTGTTCTTTTATTATTTTGGAACATGTCTTGTTTCTCTATTCTAATATGGTCCATTTACTAGAGTAGGTAGATGGAGGGACACTTTATTCTTTGCATTTGTCACAAATATTAACAGTGTTTTGCATGTACTGGTGCTTAATAAATAATTATTAAAATAACAAATAGCATTTTGGTGTGTTTCTAAGCACCAGATATATGCAAAGTGGGGCAAAGTGCACATTATAGGGATTGGGCAGCTTAAAATTCCAGTTTGTCATCAAAAATCAGCTCAGATATCATTTATTCTTGAAAAGAGTCTCCTTGGTGGAGAGCACCGTGTTCTCATTCACTTTTCTTTATCATGTGTGTACTCTTGTTGCACTTACATGTGCGTACTCAATCACTGCAGTCGTGTGTGACTCTTTGGGACCCCATGGACTGTAGTCTGCCAGGCTCCTCTGTCCGTGGGATTTCCCAAGCAAGAATACTGAGTGAGTTGCCATTTCCTTCTCCAGGGGATCTTCCTGGCCCAGGGATCAAACCCGTGTTTCCTGTGTCTCCTGCATTGAAGGCAGGTTCTTTTACCTCTGAGTCACTGGGGAAGCCCACCACTTATGTTGTATCATAATATTTTAAAAATTAGTTTATATCTCCCCTACTGTAGTTTTGAGGCTTTCCAGGTGGTGCTAGTGGTAAAGAATCTGCCTGCTAAGGCAGGAGATGTAAGGAATGTGGGTTCACTCCCTGGGTTGGGGAGACCCCCTGGAGGAGGGCATGACAGCCCACTCCAGTGTTCTTGCCTGGAGAATCCCATGAACAGAGGAGCCTGGTGGACTATAATCCATGGGATTGCAATGAGTCGGATACGACTGAAGTGATTTAACACCCTGCAGTTTTAGTTTTTTGTGTTGTTTTTTTTGACAACAGGGTCCTGTCATGTTCCTTAGTGCCTAGCACAATGCCTAACATACAGAAGTCTTTCAATAAATATTTGTTGGGTGAAGAAGAGAACAGAAAATGCCATTCTCTGCCTTTGAAGTCTGGTGAAACATTCAGAACGTATATAATAATCTGTGCGTTCTGTTTGCTATACTTCAGAGAATAAACATGTGGGCCTATTGTGTTTTTGAGATGCATTTTTAATGGAGAAGTGTTCCGCATGTGTTGTAAGTTACTGCTCTCACTCAAAGGAGAGTCCAGAACCAATCAGTGTCTAAGACCCAATAGCAGTGGACACCACCACTCCTGCTTGACCTTTTTATTTATCTTGAAGAAAATAATTGGTTTAAACCAAACTAACCTCTCCTGTCTTTGTTCCTGGAGATGACAACTATTTCACAAAGAAAAGAGGGTCTGCATCTCCACTGCTTCAGAAACACTGCCTTCAGAGCAATTACCTAATAGGAAATGTCCCTAAACTCCAGCCAGATCAATTTGTTCCCCTCCCCGGGGCTATTATCACAGTGCCCTTGCCAAAGCTCTCAACAAGTCTTCATAATCTCTCACATGCTTAGTTCTCTGTGGAGTTTTCCAAGCACTTTCCCACTCATTATCTTTTCTAATCATCACAACAGCTGCTATATGTTCCAGAGGACACTGAAGAAAGGAAAAGAGATCCAGTTCTGGAGCCAGACAGCACTGATTTCATTTATGCTCTGCCACTTACTGGTGGGTGGCAGCATGCAAATCTCCTTGTCTCGCTGAGCCTCAGTTTTCTCATTTGTGAAATGGGAATAACAATACTTACCTGGGGTGGTTAGAGCTAACATGTGTTAACTGTGCATCATGGTGTTTCAGTTCAATCAGTTCAGTTGCTCAGTCATGTCCGACTCTTTGTGACCCCATGAACCACAGCACGCCAGGCCTCCCTGTCCATCACCAACTCCTGGAGTTTACCCAAACTCATGTCCATTGAGTCAGTGAAGCCATCCAGCCATCTCATCCTGTGTTGTCCCCTTCTCCTCCTGTCCTCAGTCTTTCCCAGCATCAGGGTCTTTTCCAATGAGTCAGTTCTTCGCATCAGGTGGCCAAAGTATTGGAGTTTCAGCTTCAGCATCAGTTCTACCAATGAACACCCAGGACTGATCTCCTTTAGGATGGACTGGTTGGATCTCTTTGCAGTCCAAGGGACTCTCAAGAGTCTTCTCCAACACCACAGTTCAAAAGCATCAATTCTTCAGCGCTCAGCTTTCTTTATAGTCCAACTCTCACATCCATACATGACTACTGGATGTCATGGTGTTTGACCTATGATAAATGCTTGATAAGCGGTAGCTATTATTTTTGTGTTTTGTGAATGTTGCAGTTATTTTGACTTCTTGTAGTAATTCTGGGTGAAATTAAATCAGGTTCAGCAAAACAATGCTGGATCAAAATTGGGAAAGGAGTTCACCAAGGCTGTATATTTTCACCCTGCTTATTTAACTTCTATGCAGAGTACATCATGAGAAACGCTGGGCTGGATGAAGCACAAAACTGGAATCAAGATTGCTGGGAGAAGCATCAACAACCTCAGATATGCAGATGATACCATTCTAATGGCAGAAAATAAAGAGAAACCAAAGAGCATCTTGATGAGGGTGAAAGAGAAGAGTGAAAAGCTGGCTTAAAACTCAACATTCAAAAAAACTCAAAACATGGCATCTGGTCCTATCACTTCAAGGCAAATAGATGAGGAAAAAGTGGAAACAGTGACAGATTTATTTTCTTGGGCTCCAAAATCACTGCGGACAGTGACTGTAGCCATGAAATTAAAAGACACTTGCTCCTTGAAAGCAAACCTATAGCAAATTTAGATAGCATATTTAAAAGCAAAGACATCACTTTGCTGATAATGATCTGTCTAGTCAAAGCTATGAATTTTCCAGTAGTCATGTATGGATCTAAGAGTTGGACCATAAAGAAGACTGAGCACTGAAGAACTGTTGCTTTCAAATTGTGGTGCTGGAAAAGACTCTTTAGAGTCCCTCGGACAGCAAGGAGATCAAGCCAGTTAATCCTAATGGAAATCAACCTTGAATACTCATTGGAAGGGCTGATGGTGAAGCTGAAGTTCCAATACTTTGGACACCTGATGCAAAGAGCTGAGCCACTGGAAAAGATTCTGATTCTGGGAAAGACTGAGGGCAGGAGGAGAAGGGGGAAACAGAGGGTGAGATGGTTGGATGGCATCACCGACTCAATGGACATAAATTTGGGCAAACTCCAGGAGATAGTGAAGGACAGGAAAGCCTGGCATGCTGCAGTCCCTAATGTCTTGAAGAGTTGGACAAAAGTTAGCAACTGAACACCACCAAGAACAAAGCAATGCTAACAGACATCATTTATGCTGCCAGCTTACTGTCTCCCAGCACAACAACTTCTAAAGGCAAGCAAAGAAGGAACTTGAAAAAAAAAACAAACAAAAAAACACCCTCCCTCAATACTAAATGGAACAAAGGAGGTCTTGTACCTTAAATGAGTAGAACTGAATCCATTCTAGAATCTGTGTTGACTTTGTACTTAAAGTGGTTGCTTTGGAGGATTTAGTATTTGTTAGTCTATGCCTTTGAGTATCATTTAACAGAAACCAAGTTGGCAGCTACTCTGTGCTAGATGCTAAGGTTAGAGAGAGAAATGAAATAATCCAGTAACTGAATGAATCTTTGCTGTCCAACAGAAGGCTGTAGAAATAACACAGAGAATGGACCCACTAACTGTGTCTGGGAGAATTGGGAAAGGCTCCACAGAAGATTCTTGAAGGATAGGTTGGGTTTTCCTCAGATGGTGCCATCACTCAGCCTTAAAGGTGTGATGAGATCTTACAAAGTTCAGCCGTGGGGAGCAGGGAAGTTACAGGGACCAGCAAAGCCTGGTGGTCAAGTGTTTGCTCCAGAGTTCACGCACCGAGTAAGAATCCATGCTCTGTAACTGATGAGCTGTGGAGCCTTGGATAAGTTGGCTCAGCGCTTGTGTTTACACGACAAACTGAAGTTACTAATAATTCCTACTTTGGGGGTTTTACAGGATCAATAAATGCTCCCCCATCTTCCCTATACAGACTTCAGTAACTGAAAGGGCAGAAGTTAGATGGATGGATATCCAATGTTGCTTTACTACTAATAAGGCTGTTTTGAAAACTTGGATGTTTTAGAAATGATGTACTTCTTAATCCTATACCACAACACTGAACACATCACTAGGTACAGGAAGGAATGGGAATACAGGCGTCCCCTGGGGCAGGTCTGCTCTATTCCGCTCACAGTGAGACTCGGCAACAGGACAAAATGCGACTTTTCTTTAGGCAGGGAGATTCAAGAGTGGTCCTGAATATGGCCGAGCCAGACGGTCAAGTTCCTTCTTCCCAACCAAACAATGAGGTGAGTGACTCTCTCCAGGGAGACTGAAGTAGTGAGCAAGAGACCAAGAGTTTTACTCTAATGGAGATCCTTCCACATGGAAACATGAAGCCAGAGAAAGGGAGGTTGCTTCCAACATCTACAATAAAGTATTATTGTGAGGATGAAATATGAGGCAATATATACAAAATACTAAGCACACTGCCTGGCACATAGTAAACATTCACCAGTGTTAGTTAGCCTTTGTTGTTGTTATGGCAGCAGATTACCAGGTTCCAGGATATTGTCTGATATCTTTGCTGATGATTTGCAAAAAGACAAATGCTGGAAGCTAAGGAGAAGACCATGTGCCACATTCTGAGGGAGAATTCCTTCCAGCGGTACTGATGATAAAGATGTGCATCCTAGACTACACTCTCCTTTAGAATGCATGGAACTCCCTTTGGAGAAGGAGTCTAAAGTGACCCCAAATATCAGCAAGCCCTGTGCTGCTTCAGCCCTCCTGCATCTAGGATTTATCTTTTGAACTTGATAGAACTGATCCTATCCTCTCAATTCCATGAACTCTACTCCACATATAGGCAGACGCCAAAATTTTAAGGACATGTGATATCTTGCAACTGGAAATGAGTAGCTATTCAAGAGTAAACACTCTGGTAGAAATGGTAGGGTGCTGGGAACAGTGTAGTAGGTAGAGATGGGGTGGTGATGGAGGCAGAGGCAGGAAAAAAATAAGGTCTTTTATGTTCTGACCAAAGAACTAATGAATGCATCTGCCCCAAAAGTCAGAGGGAGAGAACTCACCGTAGTCCTGCCTAGTCAAGTGAGACAATCGCCTACCCAGCCCAGGACTAGGGACCATGTACATCCACACCTACTCTGTGTAGATTTCACAGAAGAATACTCCAGCGCCCAAGAGCACAGGGAGAGAAAGCAAGATCTCATGGCCTCTACCTGTTGGGAAAGGTTGAGTCTTTTTAAAAAATATGTCCAAACTTTAAAAGAACAGAGCACTATAAAAATTATTATAGCATAAAAGAAATTGAAATTGTTCTCTATGCTCAGAAGAAAATCTTTACTCTAGAAATTACTATATAATATGATTAAAATAATTAACACAGCTGCATGGTATAAATAAGCTGATAGAGTAAATCCTGAGAGTTCTCATCAAAAGGAAAAATACATATATTTTTCTATTTCTTTAATGTTGTATCTATTTCAGATGATGGATGTTCACTGAGCCTATTGTGGTAATCATTTCATGAAATAGGTGAGTCAGATAATTATGTTGTACATATTAAACATACACAGTGCTGTATGTCAATTATATCCCAATAAAACTGGAACAAAACAGTAGGAAAAAAGTAAAAATTACCTACTAGGGGAGTCAGAAAAATTTTTGGAAGACATTTCTATTTCCAGCAAGATTAAGGAAGTCGTGGTCTCTCTGAAGAAGGATAAGTGAGCTTTACCAGCAATAGTCTGAGATTAAAAAGGAGCTTGCAAGTCAATGCCAAAAGCAAGATTAATAATAATATCAGTGTTGGACATGATTTTATAAAATAGAATTGTTCCTGAAGAAAAGATTAGAACAATTAAAAATGATAAAAATCTAAGTTTTAATAGAAGAAATTATTCTTTATTGGAAGAAATGGCCAGTGTTTGGAGATCAATATGATTTGGTATGTTACAGGTGATATTTATATATATTCCTAATGACTTATTTTGAATTTTAAGGAAAACAAAACAAAAAAATCTGTAAGAATCTATGCCTGAAACAAAAACAGAACAACACAGATTAGCTACAAATGAGTGAAAATCAGACTTCTCTTTGGCAGCATTGAATAATTTTAAAACAATAAATCAATATCTGTGTAGTTTGGAAAGGAAAAATGTGAAACAAATATTGATCAGAGAAACCAAGACAGAGATGACTATAAAATTGTTCAAGAATATTAAATTATTGTATAAAGGGGTGGGTGGTAAGTGCTGAAAACAGGTGAACCTGTGAACATGAAAACTTAGCTGTGTCCTGTTAGAAACTAGAAACCACTTAGGTGTTTCAAACAGAGGGAATTTAGTACAGGCCATTTGTTACTTAGGGGATAATCTTCCGGAAGACACAAATAGGTCATTCCTTCCTCAAACTGTAATGTGTTCAAATCACCTGTTTAAAATGCAGATTCGATAGGTTTGAGGTGGAGCCTGAGATTCTTTGTTTTTAAGAACTTCCTGAATCAAATCAGTGCTGCTGGTCCTGAGCCACTTTTTGAATAGCAAGGAAATAGGGGAAGTTGAGTCAACTGAGGATTAGCAATAGGAGGAAGCCACAGTTGTTCTCTGAGTTGAAGGAAATCTGAGAAGAGACATTGTTACCAAGGTCTAGAACTCGGTACCTTGGTGGTAGCTAGCAATATGGCCATACCTTCCTGATGGGAGCTGTGACCAAGGGGTTGTCTGGCAGGATCTGAAGTTACCAGCAAAGATGCAGCTGCAGCTAGAGACCCAGCTATAGGCAGAGAGATAGGGGGTCCATCCCTAATCTTCTGCCCTACTTCTAGTCTATGGTCTTCTGTGAGCTTTTCCAACTTACTAGCTGAAACTCCCTTCTCCAGTATAACACGCTGCCTCCCAGTCTCTCAGCTTCTCCCTGTGGGTAACTCTTCAATTTCTCACTCTGTTAATCTTCTGGGCAATTAAGCTTGATCTCAATTAGGTTCCAATTTCTACCTCCAAATTGCTGTAGTCAAACATATCACAAAGGGACCCAAGGTATAGGATTCACCCTCTTAGAAAGAGGTGGAGAGGTGGGGGTGGGGAGTAAGAAACTGGGAAATAATAAATATAGTTAATATTAATAACAAACATAGCCTTTCTTTATGCTTATTACACAGTTTAGCCCCTCTCTTTAAGTGCCTTGACCACGCCAAGCTGTCTCCCACTTCAAGGTCTCAGCAAAGATCCTTACCATTTCCCCCTAGTCTGTAACTGGTTAATTCATACTTATTTATTTATTTGAGACAAATATCTTTTAAAAAATTATATGTTTATTTATTTGGCTGCACTGGGTCTTAGTCACGGCACATGGAATCTTCCCTCTTCGTAGAGGCATGTGGCAGGAGGGGTGTTTAGTTGCAGCATGTGAACTCTTAGTTGTGGCATGTGGGATCTACTTCCCTGGCCAGGGATTGAACTCTGCCCCCTGCATTGGGAGCGCAGAGTCATAGTCACTGGACCACCAGGGAAGCCCCTTTGCTGATCATTTAGATCTTAGCTTAAATGTCTCTTATGAACAGATAGCTCCCCTAAATGCTCCAGATTATAATTTCTCATAACATCTTTTCCTTGTTCTTCAATCTCAGTGTGAAATTATATATTTATGTGATTAGGTTCATGTTCTTATCCCCAAGAAGCCTTTAAGTTCCAGGAGGGCAAAGAATGTATCAGCCTTGCTAAATGATGTATCTCCCATGCCAGGAAAACTAGACTAATAGATCAATAAGCCTGTCTACCGCACTAGTATGAAAAAGTAGGTTGGGTGTTTTGGTGGCTGGACACATTCCTGATTTTAATATTTGAATGTGAATATGGAAATAATGTGATTTTTGGAAGGCATTCTGCTTTGGTAATAAGCTAGTAAATGAGGAGTTGATATTATTCTAAACTCTCATAAGTTGCGTCATATGTGTACCTGCATAACATTGGCCTTTAAAAACCGATAATGTCAACAGTTACCATGTGTTGTGGTTCTAGTGGTAAAGAACCCGCCTGCCAATGCAGGAGACATAAGAAACTCGGGTTCAATCCCTTGGTCGAGAAGAGCCTCTGGAGGAGGGCATGACAACCCACCAGTATTCTTTCCTGGAAAATTCCATGGACAGAGAAGCCTGGCGGGCTACAGTCCATGGGGCTGCAAAGAGTCAGACACTGAAGTGACTCAGCATGCACCATGTGTTGAGCAGTTACTCAGTGCCAGACACTGTGCCTTTTTGTAGACATCATTTCATCTTCACAACCACCTATGAAGTTGTTATAATTTCCATTTTACTGATGAGGATACTGAAACTCAGAGAGATCGAACAATGGCCAATAGCTTACATGCAGTATGGTAAGAATTAAGACCCCCGCCTTTCTGTTTTTATCAACAATATAACTAAATTTTGTAACTTCTAAATAACTCATTTTAAGAATAATTTAGTAGGCATTTTGCCCCCTTTTCTAGCTCAAGATAAGGGAAGGGAAATGACCTAAGCTGTAAATAGCAAAACGTCTTCAGGGAAGTTTCCTGCCTTGGCAAAACATAAGTAAAGCAGATTCCTGTCTGTGCAGAAGTGTGAGGACCCCCAAGAAGTCCAGTGTGGAGAAGATATATCTCCTAGCCACCAAGAGCCATGAAAGATCTCTGTGGGAAGTTAAGTTCAGATTGGCAGGTTGAATCCAGTGGTGTGCCAGCTCACAAAAGCTGATTGTTCAATTTTTAGGAATTTTTTGAGCTGGTTATTGGATGTAGCCATTATTAAAAATTAAATTTATAAATATATAATTTGAAATTATACTAAAAACAAAGATACTACAAGGTCAAAACTAATCACTTCTTAATTACTTTACTACATTTTACTTTCACCTATGCTCTTGAATTGTTTCCATCTATTGACACTAAATGATGGAAATATTAATACTATTTAGTGATTAGCGTACCACTGTGCATCTCCTTTTCACTCTGTGTTCAGTGATGTCACATAGGTAGCTTGAAGGGGTCCATCATGGAGCATTTATACCATTTGTTGTTTTTCAGTCACTAAGTCGTGTCTGACTCTTTGTGACCCCATGGACTGCAGCACGCCAGGCCTCCCTGTCTATCACCAACTCCCGGTGCCTATTCAAACTCATGTCCATAGAGTCGGTGATGCCATCCAACCATCTCATCCTCTGTCGTCCTCTTCTCCTCCTGACTTCAATCTGCCCCAGCATCAGGGTCTTTTCAAATGAGTCAGTTCTTCACATCAGGTGGCCAAAGTATTGGAGTTTCAGCTTCAGCATCAGTCCTTCCAATGAATATTGGGACTAATTTCCCAAATTAGTATTGGCTAATTTGATCTCCTTGCAGTCCAAGGGACTCTCAAGAATCTTCTCCAACACCACAGTTTGAAAGCATCAATTCTTTAGCACTCAGCTTTCTTAGTGGTCCAACTCTCACATCTGTACATGACTGCTGGAAAAACCATAGCTTTGATTATACAGACCTTTGTCGGCAAAGTGATGTCTCTGCTTTAATATATTGTCTAGGTTTGTCATGGGCTTCCCTGGTAGCTCATCTGGTAAAGAATCTGCCTGCAGTGCAGGAGACCCCAGTTTGATTCCTGGGCTGGGAAGATTCCTTGGAGAAGAGATAGATTAACCACTCCAGTATTCTGACCTGGAGAATTCCATGGACAGAGGAGCCTGGAAGACTACAGTCCAGGGGTTGCAAAGAGTCAGACATGACTGAGTGACTTTCACTTTCACTTTCTAGGTTTGTCATAGATTTTCTACCAAGAAGCAAGTGTCTTTTAATTTCATGACTGCAGTCACTGTCTCCAGTGCTTTTGGAGCCCAAGAAAATAAAATCTGTCACTATTTCCACTTTTCCCCCATCTATTTGCCTTGAAGTGATGGGACCAAATGCCATGATCTTAGTTTTTTGAATGTTGAGTTTTAAGTCAGCTTTTTCACCCTCCTCTTTCATGCTCATCAAGATGCTCTTTAGTTTCTCTTCACTTTCTGCCATTAGAGTGGTATTATCTGCATATCTGAGGTTGTTGATGTTTCTCCTGGCAATCTTAATCCCAGTTTGTGCTTCATCCAGCCCAGCATTTGCATGGTGTACTCTACATAGAAGTTAAATAAGCAGGGTGGCAATATACAGCCTCCATGTACTCCTTTCCAAATTTTGAACCGGTCTGTTGTTCCATGTCCCATTCTAACTGTTTCTTCATACAGGAGGCAAGTAACATGGTCTGATATTCCCATCTCTTTAAGAATTTTCCGCCGTTTGTTGTCATCCACACAGTCAAAGCTTTTAGCATAGTCAACGAAGCAGAAGTAGATTTTTTTTTTTTTTTTCAGAATTCTCTTGCTTTTTCTATGGTCCAACAGATGTTGGCAATTTGATCTCTGGTTTCTCTGCCTTTTCTACATTAAGCTTGTACATCAAGAGGTTCTTGGTTCATGTACTATTGAAGCCTAGCTTGAAGGATTTTGAGCATTACCTTGCTAACATGTGAAATGACTGCAATTGCATGGTAGTTTAAACATAGAAATCAGCAAATGCTACAAATCAGCCTCCACTCTCCCAAAAGATTGTTGCTAAACATTTATCAGGATACCACTGATTTATTCCCTGGGAAAGGGGCAAGGTTCAGAGCCAATGTCAAAAGCAAAGAACAGTAATGATTAAAACTACTGTTGCCTGTGGTTGCTCTCCTCTGTATTTGGGGAAACTAACACTCAGGGGTACTAAGGAATGGGGCTTGGTGTCTTACAATTAAAAATGTTTGGTATGGGTGTTCTTTAGTTAAAAAGAAAAAAAAACCCTGATGAGAATGTAGTTATGAAGTAGAAATTGGACACTATTAATATGAACTCAATTTGAAAAAAATTTTAGGGGCTCGAGAGTCTCATTAAATAACTATGGATGGGATTCTTTTTTATTTTAGACCTGATTAAACTTGGAGGTGATGCATGAGGTTTAGTATACATATGCATGTTTAGTCATGTCCTACTCTTTGCCACCCATGGACTGTATGTAGCCCCTCCAGGCTCTTCTGTCTGTGGAGTTTTTCAGGCAAGAATACTGGAGAGGGTGGCCATTTCCTCCTTCAGGGGATCTTCCCAACCCAGGGATTGAACCCAAGTCTCCTGCAGGCAGGTTCTTTACCACTAGCGCCTCCTGGGAAGTCCAGGTGGTTTAATATATGTTTACAAATTTTACCCTTGCCACATTCTGCCACTGTCCTGCTACTGCCCTGCTGTCCACGTCTTTGAAAAGCAATGAGATGTTTGTGTAAATTTTGACATGCTTTGCCTCCTGTTATATTTGGAAAAGGCTCTGGAACATGTCTGAAGAATCTGAGTATTATTTATAGCAGATAAAGCTAACGGTGCTACAATGTGGTGGTGGGACTATGGTTAGAGCTATTGTCAGCACCAGAATTTTGGCTGTGTTTGTATAGTAGGGTTTTTGCAGGAGTTTTATTTGACCTTTGAAATCTAATTCTTAGCAACCCAGGCAATATGGTAAAGAACATGAAAAATTATGGAAACCTTCAATTTAAATTATTTGAGTGAAAATTGGCTAGCCTCAATACCTGGGACATTGTTCCTAGCATGATTTTTCTGCTTGTTTAAAAGTTTTACATTCAAATTAATTAATTACAAAGCAATATGTGCTTATTGTAGAAATTCCAATGACACACACTATGAATATCTTAGAAACTTACAACCCAGGACTCCAGAGGTCAGACCCCATAAGTTAAGTAGTTTCAGTAGTATTCCAAAATTTTTCTATCCATTAGTACTTAACACACATAAGAATGAAAGTTCAATGAGATCATATTTCTCTTCAAACTGCTTTTTTGTTTTTTCTTTTTAAAATATTATGATGTTATCATACATACAGATGATTATATAAATGGATATGTATATTTTAATGAATTATAATTAAACTGCACAAGTGCAGCCTCTACTCAGGTTAAAAAATACAAAATTTCCTGCACCTTAGATGCTGTCTGTGTCCCTTCTTGATCACAAGGACTTCTCAGCCTTCCATAGGAAACTATGACCTTGATTTTTATGACAATCATTGCCCTGCTTTTCTTCATACCTGCATCACATATCTGTGTATCCTGCAATAGTATTTTGTTTAATTTTGACTCTTTTGAACTTTTTATGAAAGAAATTATACTGAATGCATTTTTCATGACTTCTTTCTTTCATTCAATAATGTTAATGAGATTCCTTCATGTTGTTCATGTAGCTATAGTTCATTTATTTTCATTGAGGTATAATATTTCATTACTTGGATATGAGTCAGTTTGTTTGTCTATTGACCAGTTGATGGACATTTGTGTTTTTAATAATATAAATAATGCTAAGTAATTTATTTACATCTCTTGGTGGAACTGTATAAAAGCTTTCCTATGATATATACCTAGGAGAGGGATTGTTGAATCATAGGATTTGCATTTGTTTGTTTCTACTAGAAAACCTAAGTTGTTTTCAAAAATAGTTTTACCAGTTACTCTCTGACCAGCAATAGATGAGAGGTCCTATTTCTTCATATCTTTGTCAACACTTGATACTGTCAGACTTAAAACCTTTTGCCTATATGGGGAATCTCATTGTGGTATTAATTTGCATTTACCTGATTCATAATAATGCTTTTTTCCACATAATTAATGACAATTTTGATTGTCTCTTTCTAAAGTATCTATCAAAGTCATTCATTCATTTTTCTTTTGAGTTGTTGGTATTTTATTTAATGATTCTTAAGTATTCTTTACATGTAGTTTTTGATTTAAAATGCACTGCTATTTTGTTACACTAAAAAAGAGAACATTATCAATTAAATTATAACCTACCACTGACTGTGATATGTACCTAATTTCTGTGGTGGCAAAATGTGGAAAGTATTTTAAAGACAAAAATATGGTATTCCAAGTACAAGATAGTTGGTAGACACGTGTGCTGCAGACAGCTTCTCCCAATTATGGGGTTGGATTTTCCCTTTCTTTATAATTCCTTTGACTAACTGAAGTTGTAAGTTTTAATGAAGTCAAATATCTACTTTTAAAAAAATAATCATTTTGTTCAAAATAGGACATTTATACAGAAATGTGCATAAAGCCCTATATGCATTTTATTTTATTTTTTCTAAGTATAACATGTATAGTTCTTATTCTGTAACATAAAGGTTTCAAATATTCAAAACTAAAATTACATCAGTAATGATGTAGATACAACTCTAAAATTGAGTATAAACAGAAACAAATTAATCTTGTTGTATTTCAAATAAACATCCTGACTTCAGAGAAAAATAAAGGAATCCAGGTAATTTGGGGCACAGTACTCTACCCTCACTCCTCAGTCTATCCTGAATATTCTTTAGAAGGACTGATGCTGAAGCTGAAGCTCCAATACTTTGGCCACCTGACTTGAAGAGCTGACTCATTAGAAAACACCCCGATGCTGGGAAAGATTCAAGGCAGGAGGAGAAGGGGATGACAGATGGTTGGATGGCATCACCGACTCAGTGGACTTGAGTTTGAGCAAGCCCCGGGAGATGCTGAAGGACAGAGAGGCCTGGAGTGCTGCAGCGTGCGGGGTCGCAAAGAGTCAGACACGACCGAGCGACTGAACAACTTCACCCCCAGAGTGAAAATAAAAAAGAAAGGCCAACAGATCTTAAACTCTATAACTGGTTGGAAGTGTCAGGGTTTTTTTTTTTTCTTTTTTTTCTTTTTAGTTTTTTACTTTAATAAACACATACTTTTAAAAAAATAGGAGGTTAAGATATATTTCACAGTCATACAGTTTATCCCTTTAACACATAAAATTCAGTGGTGTTTAGTGTAGTCACAGAGTTGTACAAGTGTACATTTTAACAAATAGTAACAAATAGTAACATGGTGGTTACTCATGTAACCACCAATCAAGGTTAGGAGTAAAACATTGGGGAAGCCCTCTGTAACTCTTTTCTTTTTTCTTTTTCTTTTTATTGAAGCATAGTTAATTTACAGAGTTGTGTTAATCTCTGATGTACGTCAAAGTGACTAGTTATACACACACACATATATATATACATTCTTTTCTATATTCTTTTCCATTATGGTTTATCTCAGGATATTGAATATAGTTTCCTGTGCTATACAGTAGGACCTTATTATTTATCCATCCTATATATGGTAGTTTGCATATGCTAGTCCCAAACTCCCAACACTTGCCTGTCCCACTCCCCCAACCCCCACCTTGGCAAACACAAGTCTGTTCTCTATGTTCATGTTTCATAGATAGATTCATTTGTGTCATGTTTTAGAATATCTACTTTTTTCTCTCTATTTTTTTCCTTTTTACATGTTGTTTAAGAAAACCTGTGAAACAAAATATTTTCTGAAACTGATACAGTTTTACTTTTCTCATTTCATCCTTAATCTACCTAGAGTTCATTTTAGGTATAGTATGAAGTAAAGGTCCAAGAGTGTATTATTGATTATGGCCTATTTCCTTATGAATGACTTTGATTTGGGGTTCTATACTCTCCCACTGGGCTTCCCTCGTAGCTCAGTTGGTAAAGAATCTGCCGGCAGTGCAGGAGACCTGAGTTCAATTCCTGGGTTGGAAAGATCCCCTGGAGAAGGAAATGGCAATCCACTCCAGTATTCTTGCCTGGAGAATCCCATGGACAGAGGAGTCCAGGGGTTCCCAAGGGTTGGACAGGACTTAGCGACTAAACTACTACTACTACTTTCCCATTATTTGTCAACTTTTGTGTCAGTACTGTATCAAAGTTCCTGTAGCTTAGCCTCAGAACAAGTCCCTCTTCACTGTTTTTCTTCAAGGGTATTTTGATTATTCTTGATCCTTTGCACTCATTTATCATGCACACAAAAAATACCTCCCAAACAAAAAATTGCTAAAACTTTATCACGTCAAATCTATGAATGAAGTTGAGAAGAAATGACATCATTATAATAATGAGTCTTACAATTCATTGTTGTGAAATGTATCTCCATTTTGGGGTCATCCTTACTAATTTCTCTTGATAGTGTTTTATGATTTTGAGGATGTCTTCCACATTTTTTATAAGGCTTTCTCCTGTATACTTTTATGATATTAATATTTAAAGCAGTATTTCTATTTTTCATGTTTTGTTGTTGATACATAAAAATATAATTGAGGGTTGTTTATTGCCCTTGTATTCAGTGACATTGGATTAATTCAGATTTATTAATTCTAGTTATTTATGTTAAAAATTTGTTCTGTGTATGCATTCATAACATTTGTGGATAATATCAACATTGTTTCTCTTTTTTTTTGCTTGCCATAATGGATAGTAGGATATCCAGTGTAATGCTGAACAGATTTGGTAATATGTAGAATAAGACAGGTTTGTCTTATTCCCAGTCCCCAAAATAGTGTTCAACAGTAGGAATGGTGTTTGCTATTGTTTTGAGGCTTGGGCTTCTTTTGGATTTTTTGAGTTGTACTCTGTAAAATTAATAAATTTCTTGGATTCAAAGCCAAGTTTTATGAATAACTGGTTGAGTGATCTTTGGCAAGTAATTTTACCTCTCTGTGTTTTCTCATGAGAAAAAGATAGATGTCTTACTCTAGATTCTTACATATATAGAGACTGGGACAAAGATTAAGTGCAAATGCTTTATTAAGGAAGTGTAATCCCAGGATAGCAAGAATGAGTGCAAAGGAAAGTGAGGCCAGGCAGTGTGAGAAGCAACACAAGGTAATGTCTCACTACCCCTGGCCACTGTCTCATGACAAGCTACAAAGACATAAGCACTGGCTTAGCTGGTGAGTCCCTCAGCCATGCAAGATGCCTTCAAATAGGCTGAAGGACAGCTTGGGTCTCAGAACAGTCAGCAGGTAGGAGGAAGGAGAGTGATTCTATCCTCCAGTTTCCTGTTTTTCCCTGCAGTAGGAATGTCAATATTTGTTCTACTGGAAATTAAGTTTCCCTCCTTCTCTGTTGCATCATCAGGCTTTTTGGCAGCTGTGGACAACCAGATCTGATACTTTGTGGAGTGGCATTTCTTCTGAGCCTGGAGGTTGTGGGGGGAGCTGTAGCCTTCAGGTAAGTGTTTGGCCAGCCTTGGACATCAAGACCACAGGGGCCTATAGAAAATCCTTCGGCTGAGGTGGTGAGTAAAGCAGAGCAAATGGCTGAGAGTCCAGGAGATGTGAGGCTAAGAGACCTGAGGACATGCACAAGAGAGGTTTATTTATAGGGCTACTCAGTTGGGAGTTCAGTCGCTCAGTCGTGTCTGGCTCTTTGTGACCCCATGAACCACAGCACGCCAGGCTTCCCTGTCCATCACCAACTCCTGAAGTTTACTCAAACTCATGCCCATCGAGTCGGTGATGCCATCCAGCCATCTCATCCTCTGTCATCCCCTTCTCCTCCTGCCCCCAATCCCTCCCAGCATCAGGGTCTTTTCCAATGAGTCAGCTCTTCGCATCAGGTGGCCAAAGTATTGGAGTTTCAGCTTCAGCATCAGTCCTTCCAATGAACACCCAGGACTGATCTCCTTTAGGATGGACTGCTTGGATCTCCTTGAAGTCCAAGGGACTTTCAAGAGTCTTCTCCAACACCACAGTTCAAAGACATCAATTCTTCGGTGCTCAGCTTTCTTCACAGTCCAACTCTCACATCCATACATGACCACTGGAAAAACCATAGCCTTGACCAGATGGACCTTAGTTGGCAAAGTAATGTCTGCTTTTTAATATGCTATCTAGGTTGGTCATAACTTTCCTTCCAAGGAGTAAGCATCTTTTAATTTCATGGCTGCAATCACCATCTGCAGTGATTTTGGAGCCCCAAAAAATGAAGTCTGACACTATTTCTACTGTCTCCCCATCTATTTCCCATGAGGTGCTGGGACCAGATGCCATGATCTTAGTTTTCTGAATGTTAAGCTTTAAGCCAACATTTTCACTCTCCTCTTTCACTTTCATCAAGAGGCTTTTTAGTTCCTCTTCACTCTCTGCCATAAGGGTGCTGTCATCTGCATATCTGAGGTTATTGATATTTCCACCGGCAATCTTGATTCCAGCTTGTGCTTCTTCCAGCCCAGCGTTTCTCATGATGTACTCTGCATATAAGTTAAATAAGCAGGATGACTACTATTACCTATATCATAGGGTTGTTATATGGATTAAATGCATTACTAGTTTTTAGGTGCTTAGAAAAGTGCCTGCTACAGTACGAGCTCTCAAATAGTATTAGCTAAAATGCAACCTAATCTATCAACCTTTTTTGTAGAGACAATAATCCTTGTGAAATGCTTAGAGAAGTCTTCTTTACTCAGTTATTATAGAAATAGCATCCATCTGGATTCTATTCTAGAGTATAAATGGGGTCAGAATCGCTTTGTATTTTTCCAAATGACTTGACACACCAGTCAAAACACCATGTATTAAATATTCCATATTTCACCCTTTGCTTTGAACTTTGATTTATAATACATCAAATATGCATATTAATTTGCTGGTTTACTAATTTTTATTTCATTTCATTGATATATCTATAAATTGTACTGTTTAAGAATTATCATCTTATGATAATAATGTTGTATGACATGTTTCCATTTCTTGTTCTTTTAAGGTTTTCCTGGTTATTCTCATATGTTTATAATTTTAGGTAAATTTAAGAATCATTTTTTCAGACTCCTTCTAAAAAATCAAGATGGGAGTTTGACTGAAAAAAAACACTGAATTTATAGTTTAAGTTAGGAAAAATTTATGATGGTGAAATTTCCTTTAAAAAAAACAAGATATCTCTTTCCATTTATTCAAGATTTAATGTTCTCGTAGAATTTTGAATTTTATAATTTCCAACAAGTTCCAAACATTTCTTGTTACATAATTCCTAGATCATTTATGATTTTCTATGTTTGTGAATGGAATGTTTTCTTATATATTTTACTTGATCATTGTTTGTATATCAGAAATCTCTTGCTTTATTTTTAATTTTTTAGTAGCTTTATTAAGGTAAGTTTTACAGTATGGTAGAATTCACTCATTATCAGTGTGCATTTTGATGAGTTTTAGTAATGTTGCTGAGTGCTGTAACAATCACCATAAATTAATTTTAGTATATTTTCTTTCCTCCTCTGAGATCTTTCATGCCTACATACAACTAATCCCAGTTCTCATCACCAGCCTCAGGTGAACACTAATCTACTTTCTGCCTCTATAAATTTTCTGAACAATTCATATAAGTAAACCATATAAATAGGCATTCTCAAGTGTCTGTCTTTCATTTAGCATCTCAATTCTTTTTGAGATTTATCTGCAATTTAGCCTGTGTTAGTAGTTTGTTTCTTGTGCGGTGTGTGTTTAGTCGCTCAGTCGTGTCCAACACTTTGCAAATACTGGAGTGGATTGCCATGCCTTTCTCCAGGGGATCTTCCCAACCCAGGGATCAAACCCAGGTCTCCCACACTGCAGGCAGATTCTTTACTGGCTGAGCCACCAGGGAAGCCCAAGAATACTGGAGTGGGGAGCCTATCCTCTCCAGGGGATCCCCCCAGCTCAGGGATCAAATGAGGATCTCCTGCATTGCAGGCAGATTCTTTACCAGCTGAGCCACCAGGGAAGCCCAGTTTGTTTCCTGTTACTTTCAAATAATATTCTACTATATGTTGTGGCTCAGACGGTAAAGCGTCTGCCTGCAGTGCGGGAGACCCAGGTTTGATCCCTTGGTCAGGAAGATCCCCTGGAGAAGGAAATGGCAACCCACTCCAGTATTCTTGCCTGGAAAATCCCATGGACAGAGGAGCCTTGTAGGCTACAGTCCATGGTGTCGCAAAGAGTCAGACACAACTGAGCAGCTTCACTCACTCACTCATATGTTTGTATCAGTTCAGTTCAGTCACTCAGTCGTGTCTAACTCTTTGCGACCCCATGAACTGCAGCAAGCTAGGCCTCCCTGTCCATCACCAACTGCTGGAGTCTACCCAAACCATGTCCATCAAGTCGGTGGACTATCTCATCCTCTCCCCTTCTCCTCCTGCCCTCAATCTTTCCCAGCATCAGGGTCTTTTCCAATGAGTCAGCTCTTTGCATCAGGTGGCCAAAGTATTGGAGTTTCAGCTTCAGCATCAGTCCTTCCAATGAACACCCAGGACTGATCTCCTTTAGGATGGACTGCTTGGATCTCCTTGCAGTCCAAGGGACTCTCAAGAGTCTTCTCCAACACCACAGTTCAAAAGCATCAATTCTTCAGTGCTCAGCTTTCTTCACAGTCCAACTCTCACATCCATACATGACCACTGGAAAAACCATAGCCTTGACCAGATGGACCTTAGTTGGCAAAGTAATGTCTTTGCTTTTTAATATGCTATCTAGGTTGGTCATAACTTTCCTTCCAAGGAGTAAGTGTCTTTGAATTTCATGGCTGCAATCACCATCTTTAGTGATTTTGGAGCCCAGAAAAATTAAAGTCAGCCACTGTTTCCACTGTTTCCCCATCTATTTGCCATGAAGTGATGGGACCGGATGCCATGATCTTAATTTTCTGAGTGCTGAGCTTTTAAGCCAACTTTTTTACTCTCCTCTTTCACTTTCATCAAGAGGCTCTTTAGTTCTTCTTCACTTTCTGCCATATAGGTGGGGTCATCTGCATATTTGAAGTTATTGATATTTCTCCCAGCAATCTTGATTCCAGCTTGTACTTTCTCCAGCCCAGCATTTCTCATGATGTATTCTGCATTTAAGTTAAATAAGCAGGGTGACAGTATACAGCCTTGACATACTCCTTTTCCTATTTGGAACCAGTCTGTTGTTCTGTGTCCAGTTCTAACTGTTGCTTCCTGACCTGCATACAGGTTTCTCAAGAGGCAGGTCAGGTGGTCTGGTATTCCCATCTCCTTCAGAATTTTCCACAATTTATTATGATCCACACAGTCAAAGGCTTTGGCATAATCAATAAAGCAGAAATAGATGTTTTTCTGGAACTCTCTTGCTTTTTTGATGATCCAACGGATTTTGGCAATTTGATCTCTGGTTCCTCTGTCTTTTCTAAAACCAGTTTGAACATCTGGAAGTTCACGGTTCATGTATTGCTGAAGCCTGACTTGGAGAATTTTGAGCATTACTTAACCAGCATGTGAGTTGAGTGCAATTGTGCGGTAGTTTGAGCATTCTTTGGCATTGCCTTTCTTTGGGTTTTGGAATGAAAACTGATATTTTCCAGTCCTGTGGCCACTGCTGAGTTTTCCTAATTTGCTGACATGTTGAATGCAGCACTTTCGCAGCATCATTTAGGATTTGAAATAGCTCAACTGAAATTCCATCACCTCCACTAACTTTGTTCATAGTGATGCTTCCTAAGGCCCACTTCATTTCTCATTCTAGGATGTCTGGCTCTAGGTGAATGTGAGTCATCACACCATGATGATTATCTGGGTCATGAAGATCTTTTTTGTACAGTTCTTCTGTGTTGCCACCTCATCTTAATATCTTCCGCTTCTGTTAGGTCCATACCATTTCTGTTGTTTATTGAGCCCATCTTTGCATGAAATGTTCCCTTGGTATCTCTAATTTTCTTGAAGAGATCTCTAGTCTTTCCCATTCTATTGTTTTCCTCTATTTCTTTGCATTGGTCACTGAGGAAGGCTTTCTTATCTCTCCTGGCTATTCTTTGGAATTCTCAATTCAAATGGGTATATCTTTCCTTTTCTCCTTTGCTTTTCACTTCTCTTCTTTTCACAGCTCTTTGATTTAAGGGACTAGATCTGATAGAGTGTCTGATGGACTATGTTTGTATCACACCTTGCCTATTCTTTCACCAATAATGGACATTTAGGTTGTTTTCAGTTATGGACTATTATGAACATTTCATGAAGGCTTTGTGTGGACATATGTCTTATATCTCTTGGGTAGATATGTAAGAATGGGATGATTGGGTTATATGCTAATTTTATATTTAACTTTTTGAGAAATTGCCCAACTGTTTTCCAGAGTGGCTACACCATTTTACATCCCCATCAGCAATGTGTGAAGATTCTCTATTGACTTTAAGATATTTATTTTGTATGTGACTATCTTATTGAATAATCTTTTCTTTTGTGGTCTTTCTGTTGATGCTTATATTAATATGTACTCACAATTTCAAGTGATAGCATTCCAAATCAAACTACCTGAAGTATTGGCTTATGTAATTAAGAGAAATGTAAATAAAAGAAAAAAGTGTTGGTTTATGTAATTAGGAAGGACAAATGAAATGCTGATAATATACAACTAGCATTCAGTTTAAAAGATAATTAGGAGCTCTCTTTCTCTCAGCTATGCTTCTTAATACCTATTACTCTTAAACATGTTGACAGATGTTGATAGAAGCTCAATGATGATACAGTTTGTCTCCTTTGATGTCTTTATGTAATGGATTATGTTGATCAGTTCAGTCACTCAGTCATGTCTGACTCTTTGTGACCCCATGGACTGCAGCACATCAGGCCT
Organism: Odocoileus virginianus; assembly: GCF_023699985.2. Taxonomy (NCBI): domain Eukaryota; kingdom Metazoa; phylum Chordata; class Mammalia; order Artiodactyla; family Cervidae; genus Odocoileus; species Odocoileus virginianus. Next base: position 36,337,059 of record NC_069683.1, on the reverse strand, counting down.
CCCTGTCCATCACCAGCTCCTGGAGTTTACTCAAACTCATGTCCATTGAGATGGTGATGCCATCCAACCATCTCATCCTCTGTTGTCCCCTTCTCCTCCCTCCTTCAATCTTTCCCAGCATCAGGGTCTTCTCAAATGAGTTAGTTCTTTGCATCAGTGGCCAAAGTATTGGAGTTTCAGCTTCAACATCAATCCTTCCAATGAATATTCAGGACTGATTTCCTTTAGAATGGACTGGTTGGATCTCCTTACAGTCCAAGGGACTCTCAAGAGTCTTCGCCAACACCACAGTTCAAAAACATCAGTTCTTCAGCACTCAGCTTCCTTTATAGTCCAACTCTCACATCCATATATGACTACTGGAAAAATCATAGCTTTGACTAGATCTTTGTTGGCAAAGTAATGTCTCTGCTTTTCACTAAGCTGTCTAGATTGGTCATAACTTTTCTTCCAAGGAGCAAGTGTCTTTTAATTTCATGGCTGCAATCACCATCTGCAGCAATTTTGAAGCCCCCAAAAATAAAGTCTGTCACTGTTTCCACTGTTTCCCCATCTATTTGCCATGAAGTGATGGGACCAGATGCCATGATCTTAATATGTTGATCAGTCTTCTTCTATTGTACCATCTTGAGTTTCTAAAATAAATCCTAGTTGGTAATATGACTTTTACTGTACATTTTATCCACTAGTACTTTGTTTAGAATTTTTCTTTCTAAATAAATGAATGAGCTCGATCATCTTTGTTTTGTATTATCTGTAACCAATCTGGTTGTTAAAATGTTTTCTAGTGGGAATTCCCTTGTGGTCCAGTAGTTAGGACTCTGTTCTTCCATGGCAGGGGGCATGGGTTTGATCCCTAAAGTTACAGAACTAAGATCCTGCATGCCATGAGGCACAGCTAAAAACAAACAAACAAAAACTAACTAAAAAGTGCTAGTAAAATGAATTGGAAAGTTTTCTATATTTTTATGTCTCTGGGAATAATTTAAATAGACAAATAATAATTTGTCTTATAGCTTAGATGAAACTGTGTTCTAAACCCATTTGGTTTTAATGCCATTTTTTTTTTAAAGAAAAAGTATTTATTTATTTGGCCATACTGGATCTTAGCTGTGGCACATGGAGTCTCCAGTCTTTGTTGTGGCATGCAGAGTCTTTAGTTACAAACTCTTAATTACAGCTTGCGAACTCTTAGTTGTGGTCTATGGGATCTAGTTCCCTGACAAGGGATCGAGCAAAGGCCCCCAGCATTGGAAGCTTGGAGTCTTAGCCACTGGACCACCAGAGAAATCCCTTTAATGTCATTTTCAATGCTAGATTTTTGGGGTCATTTTTCAACAAATTTTATATTTGGTCTATTCAAACTTTCTATTTCCTTTCAGATTAATGTTGACAATTTTAATTTTGTTAGAAAATTATCAATTTTTTGTAGGTTTTCAAATTTGTGCCTATGGATTTTGCATGAGATATTCTCTTAACTCTTTTGAATTCTATTTTGTCTTTGGTTAGAAATTGGTTATACCAATTTACAATTCCATCTAAAACAGGAAAGAGTTTCTGTTTCCTTCTGTCTTCTTCCACTCTTGATGTTATCAGATGTTAAGTCGCCAAGCTGATGTGTACAAGTTCTATCACAGTAATTTTCATTTCTCTGATTATAAATGAATGTGAGTATTTTTTCATGAGTTTTTCAGTTTATGATTCTCTGTCACTGCCAAAAATATGTTCCTAACCTTCATCTCTTAAAAAGTTATTTGTACCATCTTTCTAAATTCCATATATATGTGTTAGTATACTGTAATGGTCTTTATCTTTCTGGCTTACTTCACTCTGTATAATGGGCTCCAGTTTCATCCATCTCATTAGAACTGATTCAAATGAATTCTTTTTAATGGCTGAGTAATATTCCATGGTATATATGTACCATAGCTTCCTCATCCATTCGTCTGCTGATGGGCATCTAGGTTGCTTCCATGTCCTGGCTATTATAAACAGTGCTGCGATGAACATTGGAGTGCACGTGTCTCTTTCAGATCTGGTTTCCTTGGTGTATGGTAACGATAACCCTATATGCAAAACAGAAAAAGAGACTCAGATGTATAGAACAGACTTGTGGACTCTGGGAGAAGGCGAGGGTGGGATGTTTCAAGAGAACAGCATTGAAACATGTATATTATCTAGGGTGAAACAGATCGCCAGCCCAGGTTGGGTGCATGAGACAAGTGCTCGGGCCTGGTGCACTGGGAAGACCCAGAGGGATCGGGTGGAGAGGGAGGTGGGAGGGGAGACCGGGATGGGGAATACATGTAAATCCATGGCTAATTCATTTCAATGTATGACAAAAACTACTGTAATGATGTAAAGTAATTAGCCTCCAACTAATAAAAATAAATGGAAAAAAAAAAAGTTATTTGTAACTTCCAGTGCTGGTCAAGATGGGTTAAGTCCACTACAGCCTATGTTTCCCACAGATTATAACTAATAACTTGGGATAAAAATTTAAAAAAAAATACTTTAAGTCTCAGAAAAATTTTTAAAAAGTAATATTCAGATTGGAGGAGGAAGTCAGATCTTGAAGAAAAATCAACATGGGAATGAATTCCTGATTTTGCTACCTCCTTTCTATCCCAGCTTTAACCCATGGGTGGCTCCAGTTATAGAACTGTAACAGGTATGGGGAGTAAATCTCAGAGAAAATCTTCTTCTGGCAAGAAGACCAAGGAAGGTAACCACTGTTCTTTCTGCTTGAAATGAGTTTCTTATAGGCAGCATATAATTGGGCCTCACTTTTTTTTTTTTCTAACCTATCTGACAATTTTTGCTTTTAATTAGAGCAATTAGACCATTTACACACAATATGATTACTGATATTGTTCTGTTTACTTCCCCATCCACCGCTATTTGTCCTATTTTTCTTTGATCCTTTTACCCTCTCTTTCTAACTTCTCTTAGATGAATTGAATACATTTTGTGATTCTAGTTTATCACAAAAGTTATGAATAGATTGTTAATTTTAGCTCTTTTTATTGTTTTAGAAGCTGCTCTAGGGTTTGTAACATACATCGTTGACTTATCACATTCTACCTTCAAGTGATATTGCGCCACTTCATATGTAGTATAAGAACTCTTCAATAGTGTGCTTCCATCTCTTTCCTCATAAACTCTGTGCTATTGTTATGTTGCTGTGGTTGTTGTTCAGTTTTGAAGCTGTGTCTGTTTGCAACGCCATGGACTGCAGCACACCAGGCTTGTCTGTTCTACACTATCTCCTGGAGTTTGCTCAAACTCATGCCCATTGAGTCTGTGATGCCATCTAACAACTTCATCCTCTGTCGTCCCTGTTTCCTCGCGGCCTCAATCTTTCACAGCATCAAGAAACTTTTCCAATGAGTCAGCTTTCTGCATTAGGTGGACAAAGTGTTGGAGCTTCAGCTTCCACATCAGTCCTTCCAATGAATATTCAGGGTTGATCTCCTTTAGGATTGACTGGTTTGATCTCCTTGCAGTGCAAGGGACTCTCAAGAATCTTATCTAACACCACAGTTCAAAAGCATCAATTCTTCAGCAGTCAGCCTTCTTTATGGTCCAGCTCTCTCATCCATACATAACTACTAGAAAAAAATATAGCTTTGACTATATGGATCTGTCGGCAAAGTGATGTCTTTGCTTTTTAATACTCTGCCTAGGATCTTCATAGCTTTCCTTCCAAGGAGCAGACATCTTTTAATTTCCTGGCTGCAGTTTAGTGTCCCCAGTGATTTTGGAGTCCAAGAAAGTGAAATCTATCACTGCTTCCGCTTTTTCCTCTTCTGTTTGCCATGAAGTGATGGGACAACTATTGTTACAAATTTTCCTTTTACCTATGTTATAAAACCCACATTCAGTCATTATTGCCTTTGTTGAAAGGGTCATTAACTTTATTAGAATTTATATAAAAGGAGAAATATGTATTTACCTATGTAGTTACTGTTTGCAGTGTTCTTTCTTTGTGCAGATCTGTTTTTGAAATCATTTCTTTTTGCTTCTGCCTGAAGGATTTCTTTTACTATTTCTTGTGGTGTGGGTCTGCTGGTGGTAATTTTTCTTTCTTTTTTTTTTTAGCTTTTGAGTATCTGAATAAATCTATTTCACCTTTTCTTTTGAAAGATATTTATGTTGAGTATAGAATTCTAGGCTGATATTTATTTTCTTTCAGGATTTTAAAGATTTTGTCTGATGTCTTCTCATCTGCATTGTTTCTGGGAAGTTATTCTTGTTCCCCCATATGTTATATATAGCTTTTTATGGGTTTATTTAGGTATAATTGATAAATTATAAGGTACTTATAGTGTACCTTTTGAATATTTGCGACGCATATACATTGTAAAGGGATTCCCACCATCTCATTAATTAATACATCCATGATGGGACCTTGCGTGGAGGTCCAGTGGTTAAGACTCTGCATTTCTGCTGCAGGGGGCACAGGTTTGATCCCTGTTTGGGAAATTCCTTCATGATGCAGTGTGACCAAAAAAAAAAGACAAATCTCAAAAAACACCCAATTGAAAAAAAAAAAACAACACCCACATTCACTACCTCATATATTATCTCTTTTTTTGCTAAGAACATTTAAATTCTACTCTTTTAGAAAATTTCAATTATAAAATACAGTGTTATCAACTGTAGTCACCTTGTTTTACATCAGCTCCTCAGACTTTATTCATTTTTAGCGTAATATTTATATCCTTTTACCAGCCTCTCCCTATTTCTGCCACCTTCTCTGGCAATCACTTTTCTACTCTCTGTTTCTATCACTTTGACTTGTTTTTTAAGATAACACATATTTAAGCAATAGCTTGCAATATTTGTCTTTCTCTGACTTGTTTCACTTAGCATAATGCCCTCAAGTCCTATCCTTGTTGTTGCAAATAGCAGGATTTCCTTCTTTCTAATGGTTGAATAATATTTCATTGTGTGTATGTTTATATAAGTGTGTCTGTCTATCTATCTTTCTTCTTTATCCATTCACCCTTGATGGAAACTGAGGTTGTTTCTGTGTCTTGGCTATTGTGAATAATGCAACATGAACATGGGAGTACAAATGTCTCTCTGATACTATGTTTCCATTTCCTTTGGATACATACCCAGAAGTGAAATCGCTGGATCATGTGGTAGTTCTATTTTTAATTTTGAGGAAACGCCATACTCTTTCCCATAGTGGCTACACCAATTTACATTCCCACCAATAGTGCACGAGGGTCTCCTTTCTCCTCATCCTCGTCAACACTTACCTCTAGTCTTTTTGATAGTAACTATCCTAACAGGTATGAGGTGATATCATGGTTTTTATTTCATTTCCCTGATGATTAGTAATGTTGAATACCTTTTAATGTACCTATTGGTCATTTGTATGTCTTCTTGAGAAAAAAATGTCTATTCAGTTTTTAATTGCATTGTTTTTTGCTATTGAATTTTATGAATTCTTTATTTATTTTAGATATTATCCCCTTACCAGATATATGATTTGAAAATATTTTCTCTCATTCAATAGGTTGTCTTTTCATTTTATTGGTTTTCTTTGCTGTGTGGAGTTTTTTAGTTTGATATAATTCCATTAATTAATTTTTTTTTGCCTTTGTCTTGGCATCAAATCCATGATATCATTGCCAACACCAAAGTCAAGGAGCTTACTCCCCATCTTTTCTTCTAGGAGGTTTATGGTTTCCTGTATTACCTTCAAGTCCTTAATCTGTTTTGAGTTAATTTTTGTGTATGGTATCAAACAGAGGTCCAGTTTCACTTTTCTTTGCAAGTGTCTGTCTACTGTTTTCCCATCATTTATTAAAGAGACTCTCCTTCCCTATATAGTATTGGTTCATTTGTTGTAAGTTAATTGACCACATATGCATGGGTTTATTTCTGGACTCTGTATTGTGTTCCACCAATCTATGTGTCTGTTTTTATGCCAGTACCATACTGTTTTGATGACTATAGCTTTATACTATGATTTGAAACCAGAAGGTATGATGCAACATATTGTTTTGTTTTATCTTTCTTAAAAAATATAACTGCTTTTAGGTTTTTTATCACTTGTTTTGAATGATTTATGATGGGAAGTGGTATGTTTTTCTTAATATTTCTTGTTCTTGTGGTTTGCTGAGGTTCTTGGATCTGTGGTCTTATAGATTTTAGCCAGTTTCAAAAATTATGTAATTATTTCTTGATATATTTTTTCTGCTTCTCTACTTTCTCTCTTTCAGGGACTCTGATTATAAACATAATTAGGCCACCTGAAGTCTTCCCATAGCTCACTGATGCTATACTCATTTAAGAAAATTTTTCTTTTCTTTCTAGTTTCTTTCTTTGGATAATTTCTATCCTTCCATCTTCAGGTTCATTAACCTTTTTTTCTGCAAAATCTAATTTGCCTTTAATCCTATCAGGTATATTTATCATCTCACACATTGTAGTTTTCTCCTCCAGAATTTTTTTTTGTTTCTGGTTCTTTTAAAAATATCTTACATACCTCTACTTAACTATTTTTTAACATGTGGAATATAATCATAGTAACTGTTTTATTGACTGATGTTTGCTAATTTTAATATCTGTGTCAGTTCTGATTTGGTTTTAATGTTTCTATGTATTTTATCTCATTATGGGTCATCTTTTGCCTTTTTTTCTTTTGCATCTGGAAATTTTAAAACTTGGATCACAGACATTGTGGGTTTTTCCTTGATGGATGCTAGATACTTTTGTTCTCACCTTTGATCTGAGACACAGTTAAGTTACTTAAAATCTTTCAGGAGTTGTTTCTAGGATTTACTAGGCAAAGCTAAAGCAGTGCTTAGTGGAGGCCTTAACTATTCCCCACTATTAACACAAGAGTCTTCTGTGTGTTCTACCTCACACTCTGAGAATTGTAAGCTTTCTCAGCCTGACTGGTAGAACAGGCACCATTCCTAGCTCTGAGAGTACTGGACATTGTTACTTCTAAATCTTTAGATGGTTCTTTCCCCAGCTTTGGCTCCTTTCCTCACACACATGTGCTTATTATACTCAGTTGAATAGTCAAAGAGACCTTCTACAAACCCTAGAACTCTTCTTTTGTGATGCTTGGTCTCCTGTTTTACTCTTGTCCTGTAAATGCTAGTAACCTCAGTCTCCTCAGGCTCTCAGCTACATCTCCTCGAGTCAAGGATTATTTCCTTTTTGGTGAATTGACCTCTTTATTATTATTAACTGTCTTTTTGTATCCATCACTATATTCTTTGTTCTAGTTCTTGGTATTACTAATGAAGTGACATCCTTCTAAGTATTCCACCCAATGCCTATGAATTAGGAGGTTTTCCATGTTGGCTGGCAGTAAAATAAACTATTCCTGGCTTGGTGTGAGCTTTGGGGATTTTCCCTCTGCTATTTTTGTTTGATTATTTCCCCATCCTTGGGTAGTTTTCACAAGCATGCTCTGATCTGTATTCAGCTGAAGACTCAAGAGGCTCTGATGTTCTCTGGAGCTGTCTCTTGGCTGATTTTTCTCTTCTCTGGTTTTCTGTCCTGGGAGCTCTAGCCACTTCAGCCTCCCATCTTATAGCTGTCTCTTTTCAACATAAGGAAACTGCAAGTCTCTGCCTCCCTTCTCTTTTCCTGTGTTGTGGCAGGAAAACTCCCTCCAAGCAGTAAGCTGAGGCAATTGTTGGGCTCACCTTTTATGTTTCCTCTCTCTTAGGTGTCACTGTCCAGCTGGCTGATGACCAATATCTGAAGACCATTGTTTCATATAGGATGTCATTTTGGGGTTGTTTCAAATGAAAAGCATATCCTATCTCTGTTACTTCATGTTGGCCAAAAGTGGAAGTTCTCATCTTTGGTGACTTTAAGCATATCCATCTTATGGATTCAGACCATACCTAAGATTTCAGTTATTACATCGTGTTGTATGTGGGGCACACAGGTTACTCATGGTGCATTAGTTTTCGACTGCCTGACATTGATATCTTTTATTATAAGCTCATCCTCACTGGGCATTTTCTGTTGAAATCCTCTGGAGCCAGTCAACACTGAAAGCATATCCTTCCAGGGTAGTTTTGTATGTCTGTCTGCCAGGTTATGTTAATTTCTCAGTTGTTCAGTATTCCCACCTATTAAAAATCCACAGAAGATAAACTGACAAAATATATTCAATAATTCTTTTCAACCACTGGACAACTTTGATGTCCTCAGATTACATGGAGAAACCCAATTTCAAGTCCAAAGGCATGTATATTGCAGGCTTATGTTTTTGAATTGTTGAAGAGGCTTTTCCTATTTATCAATCTAGATCCTAAGAAAAGACTGACAAACTTTCTTATGATCCTTACATGCTAATAGATAGTTTTCCCCCCTTAGGAGGTGCTGGACTTTGTGTAGATATTTCATTTCTAGCTCCTAGCATTACAAAAGGCTTTTCTGTCCTTACAAGGGTGTGGAAATCCAAATCCCTAGGTTACTGGAACTGGCATCACTTTTCTTCCTCAAGGTCTTTGACAGAGTCACTTCTCACATTTACTATTCTGATTTTCAGTTTCTTCTTCATTTCTAGGATGTGGAGATTTCTCTTTATTTCTTATGACATTAACTATTAAAATATATATAACTATATATTAGTATACTATATAGTTTTATATAGTTAATATATAACTATTAAAAGGATATGTGTGTGTGTGTGTTAGTCACTCAAGTTGTGTCCAACTCTTTGCAACCCTATGGACTGTAGTCTGTCAGGCTCTTCTGTCCACGTAATTCACCAGGCAAGAATACTGGAGTGGGTTGCCACTGCCTTTTCCAAGGGAATGTAACTCTTCCAGATAACTACATGACATCTTTTGGATTACTAGTTAGTGGTAACTTAGTGAAGCTTCCAGCCTTCAATAATTTGCAAGTAAAAAATAAGTACCTAAATACAGACAAGACAAAGGATTTTAAAAAAGATATTGTCAGTAATTAAAGAAAGTGATGGTTGAGAAATGGGAGCAGGGAATGAAAAAGCAAGAGAAAAAGAGTGGGATCCAGGCCAAAGGGGATAGGTGAGGTAAAACTAATAATCACCATTCACTCACTGACAATGTGTAGGTCACTTCATATGTGGTGTCTTGCTGTCTGAGCCCAGGGAACCACAATATGAGAGGTCTGATTTTAACTGAATCTGTTATTTGTATTAAAATGTGCTGCCTCCCTTAAGTGTAGAACACACTGGATTCTTGTGAGAAAGAAGAATGAGGATAAGTTTATTATAGCCCCTTGGAATGAACATCTTGATCCTGATCTCACTATTTTGCAGTGAGAGTGTATGCATATATAGACATATATGTATGTATATATATCTGTACATATACATATGTAATTACATTTTCTATATGATAATAATGATGATTTTATCTATACTTATACCTCCAAAGCAGGATTTTTTGTGGTGATTCAGGCTACATGTCTATCTGATTTTGTCAGTGGGAATTTGCTGGATGTCAGGCCTAAACACTCTTGTGCTGTGTTCGGTGAAATTTTTCTGCAAAAGGCTAGGTAGTAAATATTTTTGGCTTACAGGCTGTATGTTCTCTTCTTGAAACTACTCAACTCTGCTATTATAGCATGAAAGCAGCTATAAACAATATGTAAATACATGAGTGTAGCCCCGTTCCAATTACGTTTTATTTACAAAAATAGTCAGTGGGCCAGAATTAGTCTGTGGATTACAGTTTGGTGACCCCTGCCCTTGAGTCTATTCCATGATGAAATGTCATAATCATATACATTTATCCATAAACCAAGCCTTCCACTGTACTCATGAACCTTTCAGGGGCTGAGTCAGATAGAGTCTGGATAGCAACTCTTGAAATTGCAGCAAGAGTTGAGAGAAAATGAGATGTACTCTCTGGCACACAACTCTTCTTATCAGAGAAAAGTTAAACAATGCTGGTGATGGCCAGGGAATTTTCACAAAGATAGTTATATTATTCCATTGATACTTTGAATCATCCTTGTCTTCTCAGAGCCTGATGGGGCTGGTAGAATAATCAATGTGAGGTTGGGTTTTTAGATTATTACTTGTTAGAGAAGTGTGTGAGTTTTAAGGAAAGTTTTTAAAAAAATAGTTTTGTGTTAATCTTAACAGTTTAGTAATTTTTTTCCATTTATTTTTATTAGTTGGAGGCTAATTACTTTACAATATTGTAGTGGTTTTTGTCATACATTGACATGAATCAGCCATGGATTTACATGTATACCCCATCCCGATACCCCTCCCACCTCCCTCTCTACCTGATCCCTCTGGGTCTTCCCAGTGTACTAGGCCTGAACACTTGTCTCATGCATCCAACCTGGGCTGGTGATCTGTTTCACCCTTGATAATATACATGTTTTGATGCTGTTCTCTCGAAACATCCCATCCTCGCCTTCTCTCAGAGTCCAAAAGTCTGTTCTGTACATCTGTGTCTCTTTTTCTGTTTTGCATATAGGGTTATCGTTACCATCTTTCTAAATTCCATATATATGTGTTAGTATACTGTATTGGTCTTTATCTTTCTGGCTTACTTCACTCTGTATAATGGGCTCCAGTTTCATCCATCTCATTAGAACTGATTCAAATGAATTCTTTTTAATGGCTGAGTAATATTCCATGGTGTATATGTACCACAGCTTCCTTATCCATTCGTCTGCTGATGGGCATCTAGGTTGCTTCCATGTCCTGGCTATTATAAACAGTGCTGCGATGAACATTGGAGTGCACGTGTCTCTTTCAGATCTGGTTTCCTCGGTGTGTATGCCCAGAAGTGGGATTGCTGGGTCATATGTCAGTTTAGTAATTTTATAAAAATACAAAGGGCTGGGCCAAATAGTGACTTTCCAGTCATGACAACATCCCTTTTGAATGCCATTGATCTTAGTTTCATCGAGGGTGTAACAGGCAGGGCTGAATTTGAACTGGTACACACTGACCTGATTTGACTACTCAAGACTCTGGGACCCAGAGAATGGATGGGGCCTGAATGATATTGTCCTTCGCATCGAGGCTAAATAGATTCACTTGGCATGTAGAATATTATTTAAGAAACCATGATTTTTTTAGTTTGCTTTCTGTTTGGACTAGGACTTTCTTACATAGCGTTTCTGTTTTCTTTAGGGAGTTTCTTTCTCTTTTTTTCATTGTTTTGGCCCTGCAGTGTGGCTGGTGGGATCTTAGTTCCCCAACGAGGGATCAAACCCAGGCCCTTGGCCATGAAAGCATGGAGTTCTAACCACTGGACTGCCAGGGAATTCCCCTTCTTGGAGTTACTAATAGCCTTTCTGTTCTTGTGTTGAATAAAAGGATAATGTGCCTTCATCTTATAATCCAATCTATGAAGTTTCCATTTTTAAATAAAATTTTCTATTTAATTTTTGGAATAGAAATAAAATTTTAAATAGAAAATTTAATTTTTGGAATATGGTATACATTTCCAAGGGTCAGATATCAGTAATTCTAAAATAGTCTCCTTCTAACTATTCCTATATTTGCTCAATTCCTATAGTACTACTCATTATTATTAGTTTATTAATAATCTTTTCATTGAATTTTTATGCATATGCAAGCCAGTGAACATAATATGTTTTCTTCTCTCCTTTTTACACAAGGGATTGTATAAATATTTTTCTGTATCTTGCTTTTCACTTAGCAGTATATCTCCAGGATCTTTTTGTGTTAGTCCATAGAGAACTTTTTCATGTGTTTTTACAGCTGCAATTTTCCATTGTTTAAATGACCATAGTGTATTCAATCCTTATTTTATTGACATTCTAATCTTTGGCTAATGACAACAATGTTGCAATGAATAACTCTGTCCACTGGTCATTTTGCATGTGTCTAAGTATAGAATAAATTATTAAGAGTGAATTTTTGGGTCAAAGGTTATATGCATTTGAATTCTGATAATTATTGGTAGGGGCTTCCCCAGTGGCTCAGCAGTAAAGGAATCTGCCTGCCATGCAGGAGTCACAGGAACAGTGGGTTCGATCCCTGGCTTGGGATGATTCCCTGGAAGAGGGCATGGCAACCCACTCCAGTATTCTTGCCTGGAGAATCCCATGGACAGAGGAGCCTGGAAGGCTACAGTCCATGGGGTCACGAAGAGTCTGACATGACTGAAGCAACTTAGCACAATTGCACACAATTATTGGCAACTTGTCCTCAACACAGGTTGTAGTATTAAAACCCCTAATGGAAATGTATAAAAATAAACGTTTCTTCAAGGTGATGTCATCACATCAGTCTAAAATCTTTTGGATTTTTGCTAGACTGATGAGAAATAATATCTAAACATAACTTTCATTTACATTTCTTTTATTATGAATAAAGTTGAATATTTTATATGCTTTATGAATTGTGTATATTTTTTCTCTGAATTTTTCATATCCTTTTTCAGTTTTTTTTTAAAAAATTGTAGTTTAGTTTTTTTCTTGTCTCTGTCTAGGACATTTTATATTGTGAGGAGATTAGCCTTTTGTTCTGAAAAGAATTGCAAATATTTTCCCAATTTGTCATTTACCTTTTGCTATTTTGGTTGTTTAGTAACTAAGCTTGACTTATGTTAGAGTAGTTCTTTTTGGTCTTCAGGTTGTTTTTGTTTTTTACAGGAGTCAAAATTAAACAATTTTATTTGTGGCTTTTCGATTTTGTGTTTTGATTAGAAAATTCTCCACTCCAAGGCTATGAAGAAAATTGTCTGCTATTTTTTCTAATACTTTATGATTATCATTTAACATTTAAGATTTGATGCTTTAGAATTTATTCTGGTATGCAGTATGCAGTGTGAGATATGGTTCTAACTACATCTATCCTCATTATTCACAGATTCTGCACTTACAAATTCACCTACTTGCTAAAATATGTTCATTACTCCAAAATCAATACTCACAATGCTTTTGCTGTCATTTGTGGACATACAAGCAGTGGCACATATTAGAATTTCCTGTCATATGCATGTTCTCAGCTGAGGTTGACCGCGATGATGCTCTCCCTTCTTGTTTCAGCTCTGGTACTGGAAATGAGTGTTCTTTTTGTGGTCTATTTAGCACCACATTTTGCATTTCTGTACTGTTTCTTGGGAATTTTGCTATTTAAAATGGCTCCTAAGTGTAGCACTGAAGTGCCGTCTAGTGTTCTCAGGCACAAGAAGCTTACAATTATAGTACCTTACAGAGAAAATATGGGTGTTAGATAAGCTTTGTTCAGGCATGAGTTACAGTGCTGTTGGCCATGAGTTACATATTAATGAGTCAACAATGTACATTAATAAGGGGTCTTTAAACAGAAAGGCCCATAAAACAAGGTATTTGTTGATCAGTTGATGAAATGTTGTGACCAGAGGCTGGCAGAACCCTAATCCTGTATTTCTCCTAGCAAAATGGTTCAGTATTTGCTAATTCAGTGTCTGCAGCTTTTTTATAGAATATAACTACTGTTGGTAAATCCCTAGTGGTCCAGTGGTCAGGGCTCCATGCTTTTACTGCTGAAGGCCCAGGTTCAATCTCTGGTTGGGAAACTAAGATCCTGCAAACCCACCCTTCACCCCAGCCTGGCACTACACACACACACACACACACACACACACACACATATTTAAAACTACTGCTGATAAGAATTGAATGTCTGTGGGTTTTCTCAATGGCTCCTAACTGCCCCAACACCATCACTGAGTAGTTCATCTCTCTCCACTAATTTGAGATGTCTACCTTATGGTACACTACAGTCTCATTTCTTATTCTTTTTGTTCATCAGTCTGTGAATTCATGTACCAAGAGCACATGAAGCTTTGTAAAAAAACTTTTAAAATCTGCCAAGCATAGTTCCCTCCTCATTTCTCTTCTTTTTTTTAGAATTTCCAGGATAGGTTTGTTTTTATCTTTCATATAATTTTTAGAATCACCTTATCTGGTTCTGAAAAACTTACTCATATTTTTATTGAGTTGATTTACAAATTAACTCAGGAATAATTGACATCTTTATGATACTGAGTCTTACTACTCACTTAGGCAAATCTTTTCTTCAGGAGAGTTTAGAAGTTTTCTTCATGTAAACCTTGCAAACTTCATTATTATTATTATTGTTACTCTCACTACTATTATTTCTGTGAGATTATCAGTCTCAGAAATCCACAGGGCATCTATGGAGGATGGGAAAAAGAACATATGTTCCAAGCCTAGTTGGTATATCTAAACAATATTTTCACATAAATATTTAAGGAGAAAGAAATGTAAATAAACCAAATCTTATGTGGAGTAGAAGAAATTAATAAAAATGTAGGAAAGGCTTTATGGTTCATTTAACTTACTTTAGCAAATACTTCCAGGGCTTTACTGTGAATCAGGCACTGTTCTAAGTACTTTATAATTATTAATTTATTTAGCCACACAACAACTGTTTAAGATGGGTTTATTACCATCATGACCCTCTTTTTACAAATGAGGAAGCTGAGGCAGACAGAGGCTTGAGGTCACACAGCTTGTTGAGGGGGCAGCTGGGATCAGACAGAGCTGACTGGCTTCTGGGGCCTTGCTTTTAAACAAGATGTTTAAACAGATGTTATTCTGCATTATATGGAGGAGCAGTTGGAATAGAGACTAGATTGTTATGGCCCAAATCGTAAAGCTTCACTGTGTAGAAAATAGGTAACTTGCAGAACAAGTATGAGATTTTTATTCATGACTTGAGAGAGATCTCACAGTATCATTAACACTGTGGAGGCTAGAGGTGGACTGGGATATAGTGGCAGAAGAGTCACCTTCATTCGCAAAGCTAGCCCCATGAGAGGGGCAGGGGAAGAACCTGGGTCCCTTGAGTAAGAATCAATGAATCTAGGGGTGGTGAGGATAACTGTGGGATTCTGTGCAGGCCACATGGCCATGGGGAATCATCCAATGATCCCACAAACTTAAAAAAAATTTGGCCATACCTCATGGCATATGGAATTTTAGGTCCCCAACTAGGGATTGAACCTGTGCCTCCTGCATTAGAAGCACAGAGTCCTGACCTCTGGAGCACCAGGAAAGTCCTGAAATTCAACAGTTTTTTATTCTGATTAATAAGGAAAGAGTGGCTAGTTTAATGGGACTGGGAGGAAGCTATGTTATTTATAATTATTTTGTTGTTGTTCAGTTGCTAAGTCATGTCTGACTCTGTGACCCCATGGGCTGCCAGAGGGACCCCATGAAGCATGCCAGGCCTCCCTGTCCCTCACTGTCTCTTGGAGTTTGCCCAAGTTCATGTCCATAGAGTTGGTGATGCTATGTAACTATCTCATACTCTGCAGTCCTCTTCTCCTTTTGCCTTCAATCTTTCTCAACATCAGACTCTTTTCCAGTGAGTCAGCTCTTCCCATCAGGTGGCCGGAGTATTGGAGCTTCAGCTTCAGCATCAGTCCTTCCAATGAGCGTGCAGGGTTGATTTCCTTTAGGATTGACTGCTTTGATCTCCTTACCGTCCAAGATAATTTCAAGAGTCTTCTTCAGCACCACAATTTGAAAGCATCAATTTTTCGGCACTCAACCTTCCTTATGGCCCAATTCTCACATCCTCAAGTGACGACTGGAAAGTTCCCCTTCACTTTCTGCCGTTAGGGTCGTATCATCTGCATGTCTGAGGTTTTTGATATTTCTCATGGCAATCTTGATTCCAGCTTGTAACTCATTCAGCCTGGCATTTCACATGATATGTTCTGTATATAAGTTAAATAAACAGAGTGACAATATACAGCCTTGTCATATTCCTTTCCCAAGTTTGAACCAGTCAGTTGTTTCATGTAAGGTTCTAACTGTGGTTCTTGACCTGCATACAAGTTTCTCAGGAGACTGGTAAGATGGTCTGGTATTCCCATCTCTTGAAGAAGTTTCCACAGTTTGTTGTGATCCACACAGTCAAAGGCTTTAGTGTAGTCAATGAAGCAGAAGTAGATGTTTTTCTGGAATTCTCTGGCTTTCTCTATGATCCAACAAATTTTGGCAATTTGATCTCCGGTTCTTCTGCCTTTTCTAAACCCAGCTTGTACATCTGGAAGTTGTCAATTCAAGTACTGCTGAAGACTAGCTTGAAAGATTTTGAGCATAACCTTACTAGTATGGCAAATAAGGGCAATTGTCCAGTAGTTTGAACATTCTTTAGCACTGCCCTTCTTTGAGATTGGGATGGAAACTAACCTTTTCCAGTCCTGTGGCCACTGCTGAGTTTGCCAAATTTGCTGACATATTGAGTGTAGCACTTTAACAGCCTCATCTTTTAGGATTTGAAATAGCTCAGCTGGAATTCCATCACCTCCTCTAGGTTTTTTTTGTAGTAATGCTTCCTAAGGCCCATTTGAGTTCCTAAGGCCCACCTCAAGATGCCTGGCTCTAGGTGAGTGACCACACTACTGAGGTTATCCCAATCATTAAGCCCTTTTTTGTATAGTTCTTCTGTGTATTCTTGCCACTTCTTAATCTCTTCTACCTCTGTTATGTCCTTACCATTTCTGTCCTTTACCAAGCCCATCCATGAATGAAATATTCCTTTGATAGCTCCAATTTTCTTGAGGAGATCTCTAGTCTTTCCTATTCTATCATTTTCCTCTATTTCTTTGCATTGTTCATTGAAGAAGGCCATCTTATCTCTCCTTGCTATTCTCTGGAACTCTGCATTCAGTTGGGTATATCTTTCCCTTTCTCCCTTGCTTTTTGCTTCTCTTCTTTCCTCAGCTATTTGTAAAGCCTCCTCAGACAACCACTTTGCCTTCTTGCATTTCTTTTTCTTTGGGATGGTTTTGGTCACTGCCTCCTGTACAATGTTATGAACCTCTGTCCATAGTTCTTCAGGCACTCTGTCTACCAGATCTAATCCCTTGAATCTATTCATCACCTCCACTATATAATCATAAGGGATTTGATTTAGGTAATATCTGAATGGCCTAGTGGTTTTCCCTACTTTCTTCAATTTAAGTCTGAATTTTGCAATAAGGAGTTAATGATCTGAGTCACAGTCAGCTCCTGGTCTTGTTTTTGCTGACTATGTAGAGGTTCTCCATCTTTGGCTGCAAAGAATATAATCAGTCTGATTTCAGTATTGACCATCTTGTGATGTCCATGTGTAGAGTCATCTCTTTATGTTGTTGGAAGAAGGTGTTTTCTATGACCAGTGCATTCTCTTGGCAAAACTCTGTTAGCCTTTACCTTACTTCATTTTGTACTCCAAGGCCAAACTTGCCTGTTACTCCAGGCATCTCTTCCTACTTTTGCATTCCAATGGCCTATGATGAAAAGAACATCTTTTTTTGGTGTCAGTTCTAGAAGATCTTGTAGGTTTTAAGAGAACTGTTCAACTTCAGTTTCTTTGGCATCAGTGCTTGGGGCATAGACTTGGATTACTGAGATGTTGAGTGATTTGTCTTGGAAAGGAACTGAGATCATTCTGTCCTTTTGAGATTGCACCCAAGTACTGCATTTCAGACTCTTTTGTTGATTATGAGGGTGACTCTTCTATGGGACTCTTGCCCACAGTAGAGGATATACTGGTCATCAGAAATAAATTCACCCATTGCCCAGTCCATTTTAGCTGACCTATTCCTAAGATGTTGATGTTTATTCTTCCCATCTCCTGTTTGACCATGTCCAGTTTACCTTGATTCATGAACTTAAGATTCCAGGTTCCTGTGGAGTATTGTTCTTTACAGCATCAGATTTTACTTTCACTACCAGACACATCCACAACTGAGTGTCATTTCTGCTTTGGCCCAGCTGCCTCATTCTTTCTGGAGCTGTTAGTAATTACCCTTCATTCAACTCCAGTAGCATACTGGACACCTTCCAACCTGGGGGGCTCATCTTTTGGTGTCATGTCTTTTTGCCTTTGTATACTGTTCATGGGATACTGATGACAAAAATACTGGAATGATTTGCCATTTCCTCTTCCAGTGGATCACCTTTTGTCAGAACTCTCTACTATGACCCATCCATCTTGGGTGGCCCTGCACATCATGGCTCATAGCTTCATTTAGTATGCAAGCCCCTTCACCACAACAAGGCAGTGATCCATGAAGGGGATTTACAACTATAATGCTACATAAAAATGGTTTGGTTAAGTGACTACATTATCTCATTTCAGATTAGAGATGAGGGTGGTCAAACCTATATCCTAAAACTCTGGGTGAAAGATTCTATTCATAAATAGATAAGAAAAGTTAAAGAGGCACGGATATACAGATTGGAACTATGGAAAGAAAAATATAGGAAGGATAACAAGAGATGAAGGAGATAATTGACATTAATTATGCACTGACTGTGCCTCTGTTCTTTACAGCTACATGTTGTAGCTCAGGAATAAACCATTAAGACAGTGAAACAAAAGGTCTAGAAACAGATCTTTGCATTCGTGGAAATTTAATGTATGATAAACATAGTACATCAAAGAATGGGGATAGGAACACTGGGTCTCCACTTAAAAAGAGAGAGCTCAAGTTCTATCCCCAAATAGATTCCAGATGCAATATAGAGTTAAACCTAAAAATAAAAAGTTAGAAGAAGGAAATACACTCCTTTATCATTGTGAGTGGGAAAGGACACAAAAGTCAGAAGCCATATGTAGAAAGAAATGGATGAACCTGATTACATCAGATTTTAAAAACTTTTGTGTGACAAACTGTATTATATCAAAGAAATAGCCTAGGTGAAGCTTTTTGCCACAGTTGTAATAATATTCAGAGTTCCTAAAATCGATAACCAAAGACAAAGAACCCAATAGAAAATGTGGGCAAAGATGATGAGTAGGCAATTCATAGGAAAAATACAACTTGCCAACAATCAATGGAAATCAAGCTTAATGTCACAGTACACCTGGAAAGAAAGTGTTAGTCACTCAGTCATGTCTGACTCTTTAATGAATGATTAAATACTATTTTTTACCTATATTTTTCAGTGATTTAAAAATTGATGGCATCCATTATTGTCAAAGGTGTTGGGAAGCAGGTAGTCTTAAACAGTGAGGGAGGGAATTAAACTGATACAGCATTTTTGAATTCAAATGTTCATCTCCTCAGATGTAACAACTCAACTTCAAGATATCCACCCAAACAAAGGAACACAGTGATGAGAACCAAGTCTTTGGAGCGAGGTTGACTGGGGTCCACATCCTGGCCTCATAACTTACTTCCTGCAGACTTTGGGGGCAAGTCACTTAACCTCTTTTTCCCTCAGTTTTGTTGTCTGAAAAATGGAAATGATAATAACACCAACCTCAGCTGGCTTTTATGAATATTAAATATGTTAATGCATGTAAAGTACTTATAATAGCATGGTGATAATTACTATTTCTGTTCTACAAACACAATAGCCAGGATATTCAGTATTATTTGTAAAGATTTTTAAAAATGGAAAGAAGCCATCTATTTGAATAAAGTAACCATTCTTTTTACTTTAGTGTGGAAAGGTTCAATAAATACTATTGAAGACCATGTAGACGTTAGAAGAACACAAGAGGCTGGTCATTCATTAGTTGAATCTCTCTTTCTTTCTTGGGGCTCCCAGTTGGAGCAGCGGTTAAGAGTTAAGAGTTAAGCAGTGGTGTCTGCCAATGCAGGAGACACAAGAGATATGGGTTCAATCCCTGGGTAAGGAAGATCCCCTGGAGGGGGAAATGGCTTCCTACCATATTCCAGGGACTGTTCTAGCACTGGAGATACAGTTGTGGAGGGAACAAAATCTTTAACTGAAAAAGAAGGTGCACCAAAAAATGTTCAGAAGGCAGTTGCAGAACAATGTGTTTGGAATAAATCTACTAATGATAAAAACTAATAATCATATAAAAATCTATGGATAAGTGGAGTGTTGAGAAAAATATGTAGAAAGATACCCAACATCTTTTTAAATTCTTTAATCTCTGAAGTGGACGTGCATCTGACAATCGATGGCATTTCAGATTACATGAAATCTGGTATGAGCAAAGGTAATCTCCAACGTAGGATCTATGATTGGGTAAGTGATGAAAGACTTCTGCATTGTTCTATATACTTTAATATTGTTTGAAACTTTACTAAGAGGCTTACTTGTGTAAGATAACAACAACAAACGTAAGATGTTACGAAAACTTGAACGGACTTTTTGGCCAACACAATACTTGTTTATCTTTTAGCCTTTGGAAATGAGATGGAAAGATGTCTTCTTGCAAACACTGGAGATAAGATGAGACAGAAAAATAAACTCCAGAGCTCCCAGTGTCTCCATTCTCTCTCTATCCTAGTCTAATGGTGCTAGAATAAGAAAGTCTTATCTTAACAGTTCTCACTACAGAGAACTCTTCTCACAGGTTTACCAGTCCCTGGTACCAGTGCTTCCATAGTGGGGAGGAGAATCAGAGCACAGGGCTTCCAGCAGAAAGCGTTTCTCAGTATGACCAGCCCAAGAGATGTTTAGGGGACATGCAGAAGTCTCTGAATGCATAGGCTCAACCTTCCTTTTTAGTGTGGCGGTAAGGTATGTTCTTTTTTTTTTCCCCCAATTATTTTTATTGGTTGGAGGCTAATTACTTTACAATATTGTAGTGGTTTTTGTTCTTTTTTTTTTAATTGAAGGATAATTGCTTTACGATATTGTGTTGATTTCTACCATAGATCAACATGAATCAGCCACAGGTATATATATGCCCCCTCCCTCTTGAACCTCCTTCCCACCTCTCACCCTATCCCACCCCTCTAGGTTGTCACAGAACACCGGTTTGCGCTCTCTGAGTCATATAGCAAATTCCCACTGGCTATCTATTTAGTAAGACATTTTCTGATGAGCTGCTCTTTGGAGGAGAACGTGAAAATCATGGTACCTAATTTAAAACGGAAAATTCCACTTCTACCACTGTCCTCCATCAGATGTAGCCTTTCCTAAAAGCTGGAAGGAGTTGTAATGTGAGAATTCTGGTGAGCTCACCTGGTCTCTTGAGTACGTTGTAAACGATATAATGAAGCCCTTCAAGAAAATGAAAATGCGCTGGGTTTGAGGCCCTCTCGGGGAAGGACAGAGAAAGCTGTAGGGATGAGCAAGGTAGGGAAGAGGGGGTTGGGCACATTCCCCTAAAGTCATTTTCTTGAGGATGAGAGAAAGAGGGACAAGTATAAAGATCAGCTGAAGAAGTGGGACTCTCTGATGAAATTATTTTAATGAGCTCCCATCTGCAGCCATGTGGGAAGTGGCCTGTACCATTTCACTCCTGGGCAGCTGTAAGAACTGAGCAGCGGGTTTCTGTCGTGTCATGGATGTGAGCAAGGGCGGAGACATAGCTGGTCCTCTGCAAAGCATCCTCGGCCAATGGCGCCCTGTGCATTTTTCTGAGACTTTGGATCATTCGCAGTTTGCCCCATAACTCCCACACATTTGCCTCTTAGTGTCCCAAAGCTCTCCCTGCTTCAACGTTCCCATAGGAATGTGGATGCCTGCCAAGCGACCTCATGAACATTCCATTCATCTCCTTGGCTGGGAGGCAGCAAGGAAGCCAAATTGGCTGATATTTAACTGTTTGGGTCCCAAATTCACCCTGCAATGAATGCCAAGCTTGTTGGAATTTTCCAACAATCATGAAGAAAAACAGAAGATAAAACAAAAGAGAAATACTTATTTCTTCATATGATCCCATCTCAAAGACAGTTATTTTTAAAGGTAGCCTAATGAAAACCACATTCTCTGGTTCTCCTTGTGAAATGGTCTTCCAGCAGACAGGCATTTTGAAGTAAGGAGGCTTTGTGAGGTGTGACTAAAAGCAACGTGACTTTTTTTTTTTCTTCTACCCAGCAAACACAGCAGAATATAGCCATCCAAATGAAGGCTGCTGTTTTCCAAGTAACCTCAGAGGGATGTTATTCTGCAATTCTAAGATGCTAAAACGTGTGCAACATTCCTTTTAGGGGAATTTCTCTCTGAGTCTTGCTCTCACTGTTTTGCTTTCTGTTTATCATTCACCCAGCATGGTCTTAGACACCCACTGTGTGCCAAGCCCCCTGCCAGGCTCCTGGGGACAGAGTGAGGAGGGAGATGCAGTCTCACTGAAGGATGGTAAGAGGTCCCCAGGGGTCAGTGGAAAATCTTAGCCCAACCGAGGTTTGAATCCCACTTTGCTTTGTGTGGGTTGTGTAACCTCAGGCAACTTTTAAACACTCTTTGAGTCACAATGTCCTCATTCTGAAAATAAAGATGGTAAAACCTACTTCATAGGATTGCTTTGAAGGGAAAATCAGATAAAATGTGTAGTAAGTAGCTTTAATATAGAGGCTAATACAGGTTAAGTGCTCAGCAGATGAGAAAGCTGGTAATTATAATTGAATTATATAGTCAGTTCAATCATCTTATTTGGACAAGACTCTAAATGTACCTTTGGAAAAATCAATTATTTTATTATTGTTTATATGGGTAATACAAGATACAAAGTGCAAAGCAAATAAAAATTAAATGATGAAAACAAAACCTCTTCCTTTCCTTTGCCCCTCTGGCACTAGTTTTCCTCTGCAGGGATAGCTAGTATGACTAGGATCTATTTCTTGGATATGGGTCTCTGACATTTGTTCATCCTTGCTACATCATTCTGTTTCTAATGATTATTTGGCATTCCATTGACTACATGTATCATACTTAATTTAGCCAGTCCCTTTTCGATGAACATTTGTTTCTGATCTTTGGCTGTGACAATGCAGCAAAGACCATTCTTGAGCTTGGCTTTGAGTAAGAATGATGAACCAAAGACATACGGTGGACTCCTAAGACAAGTTGGACACTGTCTTTGGAATAAGGTGACAATGTCTTTGGAATAAGGTGACTAGCTGGAAGCAGATAATGCTGATCTGAATGGATTCCTTCTGGACTGTTGTCTCAAAAAATACTAACTATTCTATTCCTAGAATGTTCATACCACTCCCCAAATCTGTCTATTTGAAAAGTGTAGAGTCTACATAATACTATAAAAACTGAGGTATTTTCAACCAGACATGATTGCCATAAAACCCCTCCAAGATACATCATAAATGGACTAGTCTTTCTTTGGTTGGCAAAAACGAGTCAAGGATGCAGAAATTACAGACAGCTACTCTAGAAGCAGCTGTTAAGAAGATTCACACTCTAATTTTCTGCCACAGCTTGAAACAGCAAAATGTATTAAAATGTGCCACATCGGTTAACATGCGTTCGATTAGATGAAGCCTGCCAATTTGGAAGGAGGGCAGATATTCCTTGGTGGCCATCTTTGCTGTTGCCCAGGCCTGTGTGTGGCTGTGTGGGCTGTGTGTGGAACCAAATCAGAGAAAACCTATATGTGAGGTTCTGGACCTGGGGATTAGCCTTCCTGGATGAATCATTATTTCTGAATCAGGAGAAAGGCCAACGTGGAAGGGAGGCAGGGGAAGAGAAGTCTTTCTAAGAAGTCTCTGCTGTCAGAGACACGGAGGCTCAAATGAGCTCCATGCAAATGAAAACCGGTCCCAACACCGTCTTGAGCCAAAGAAAATTCTTGGTTGGGGTTGAAAAAATGTCAGATAAATAGTTTCTCCTTGCTTCTCAGCAGGCCCCGGCTATCACTGCAGTCCAGATCTGGCCTCTGAGCAGTTCTGGCAGGTTTATCTTGGACCAGCCACTGTGATGAAATCGCAGTAATTCCAGGTTTCCCTCAAATCTAGACTGAGCCAAAGGCAATCTGGGCTTCTAGCATCCGGCTTACTTCACTGCCCTCCCTCCAGTCCCTCCTCAACTTTCAAGCTTCTGATTTTTTTTTTTTTAAACTGAGATGGGGATTGTGGACAAAACCCTTCCAGGGCAGCCCAGAAATCTGAAAAATGTCTGTTTCAGGTTAGTTCAAGACATGTATATGGAGCACAGGTGGATCTGTATAGGTGGGCTAGGTGGAGTGATGCTGATGGACTTTGATTGTGTATCTGATGATACTCTGGGCTGTTTACCACACTCCCACACAAAAGCTCTCATTTAATTCACCAACAGCAGCACGAGGTGGGAATCGTTGTCCCTATTTTACAAAAGAGGAAACTGGGTCTCAGTAAAGTTACCTTCGAACTCAATGGCAAGAAGTATCTGGATTTGAATCTGGCTGAAGCCTGGATCTCAGGCCTCTGCTTGTTCTCACTATGTTACAACACTGGCCATAAGCCAGAAGACCTTATTTAGCATCCAGGAAAATTGGCTGGGATAGAAAAACTAAGGTGAATGACGGAGGGGAAACCAAATCTCAGATGGGAGAAGGTAGAGATGGGTGGATAGGGTACCTGAGAAAAATGACAGAGGCAGGCCTGCATTCACTCCGAGCCTGACCTCTGAAAACTTAGTGAGTCCTGGGAGCCCAGGGGAAGGTTATTGACCAAACTTCCCCAGAAAGTGCTTGTTTGAGGAGAAGAACTTTGAGTGACTGGCACAGAGCCCGAGGTGCTCTGAGAAGCTGCCTGTTGCTCTTTGCTGCAGAGGGAGAGGAAAAAGATTCCTGGTGCATCCAACATAGAAATACGCCTGTGCTGTAAGGGGTTCTGGTTCCAGACACGCTGGCCCAGGCTGCTGAGAGACCTGCAGTGGGACTCATGGGGTTTAGGGAACAATGTTTATGGAATTTCTTATAATTCCTTTTAAACAGACTTCCTGGGCCAGATGGGTGGCTCACTGACTACTCCTCCAATTCCGGGCTCCCAAGAGGGTGGCTGCAGATCTGTTTTAAGCACAAAGCATCCTCAACCCAGAGACTCTGAGCAGAGTACACCACAGCAACATCCAGCAGTGTGTGCTGGTAGAGAGGAGCATGACTCACAGGGGAACCAGTGGGTTCCTGAACCTCCTGACACGTCTGGAAGGATGCTTGTGAGCAAAGCGGGCCGACAAATGTCTTTTATCTTCTCCTGCAGCATCTTAGAGCCTGTTTCTTGGATCATCCTGAAGCAGCTCTAAAAGGCCCAGAGGTACCAGGAGGCTGGTGGTAAAAGTGAGGAACTCTGGATTCAGATTCTGACTTGAGGAAAACCTATTGTCTAAAAGGCAAAGAGGGAAGAAGCATCTCACATCCCTGATGACAGGTTCTCCCTGGAGTGAGTCTCCAGCTGAGGAAGGGGAGACTTTGAATCTATGAATTATTTTATTGGAAACTATGTGAGGCATTATGAGCCACAGGAACGTGGTAAAACTGCTCAACTCTGCATCTCTTGGAAGGGGGAGGGCAATGCCTACTGAGTAGAACAGAAGAAACAAGGAAAGATAAGCAAAAACTGACCTTATGTCTATGTGACTATAACTTTTGAGACCCACATATCCACATGCTAGTTTAACTTTATACATTTTTTTAAAATTGGTAAACTAGAACATTCAATTGGGCAAGGGGCACAGAGAATGTGACTGATAGAAAGAGGGTGGGCTCTGAGTTAGATACAGCTGAATTTGTCCTTGAGTCTGACACCCTGGGACCCTGAGACTTTGGGCAAGTTACTTCCTGTCTCATGATGTCACTTAATCGTTTGCCAATGGGAACCAAAAAATACCCTGACAATCTTTAAATGTTTTTTTTTTAATTGGAAGATAATTGCTTTACAATGTTGTTTTGGTTTCTGCTGTAAAACAACGTGAATCAACCATAAGTATATATAGATATTTATATCCCCTTCCTTTTGAACCTCCCCCCACCCCACCCCCGTCCCATTCCTCTAGGCTGTCACACAACACCAGGCTGGGCTTCCTCTGTTATATAGCAGCTTTCCATTAGCTATCCGTTTTACACATGGCAGTGTATAGACGTCGCTGCTACCCTCCCAATTCGTCCCACCTTCTCCTTGTGTCTGCAAGTCTGTTCTTTACATCTATGTCTCTATTCCTACCCTGCAAATAGGTTCATCAGTACCATCTTTCTAGATTCCATATATATGGATTAATATACAATATTTATTTTTCCCTATCTGACTTAACTTCACTCTGTATAACAGGCTGTAGGTTCATCCACCTCACTACAACTGACTCACATTCATTCCTTTTTATGTCTGAGTAATAATCCATTGTATGTATGTACCACAACTTCTTTATCCATTCCTCTGCTAATGGACATCTAGATTGCTTCTATGATCTGGCTATTGTAAATAGTGTTGCAATGAACATTGAGGTACATGTGTCTTTTTGAATTATGACTACCCTGAATCTTGACATGAATGTTATATATTTTCAAAATTTGTAGCACATTATGTGTACTTAAGTAAATGCTAGTTAATAATAACAGCAATAAAAATAACAATAACCCAAAGGTGTCAGATGGTAAGCTCAAGGGTAGACACTTTGCCATGTTCATTTCTATTCTCCCAGCACCTTACAAACTGCTTATCACATAGTCGGCAACCTCTAAATGTCTATTGCATTAAAGTGAGCTGCTTTGTTGGGTGCCACCTCTCTGTAAAGCATTGTTCTGGCTACACTTGGGGGTCACAAAAGTGAGTGAAAAGCTGGGTAAAATCCAACAGACAAGGATTCAAGTCTCTGAGTTCTTCTCAATGTTGTTGTTTCACTTAAAGCTAGAGAAAATAGCATCTAGCAGGATCAGAGATAGTTGGTTAGCTCCGCCTAAACCATTCTCCCTTTTCCTTGCTAGCAGAATCCTGATTGTATTCAGGGCTCCATGCTTCCTCTCCATGACTCAGGGAGGCAGAGTAAATATTCACTGTTTCAGGACAGTCATCCTGGTGATCTCATTCCCTTAGGTTGAGATTGTTTTAAGGGTGGCCATGAGGCTCAGTCCTGGCCAAGGAGACATGGGAGACATCTCTAATGGATACCAGGAAAGGTGTCTTTGCTTTAAAAAAAGAGGAAGAGGACACATAGGGGGGAGAATTTCTGTCCCTTTTCTACTGGCTGTTGTTGAGGCTGTCTGTGAGGCCTGTTGCGGAGGCAGCTGTCTCAGGCCCATATAGAGAAACACTGAGCCCTGAGGATGGCAGCACTGAACTCCAGAAAGAACCTGAGTCCTTGATGACATCACAGAGCCACTGAATTAACCAGCTGAGAGCTCTTGTTATGTCGATGAAGTTTCCTTTTGGTTTAGGCTGATCAAGTCAGAACTTAATGCACTCTCTAGGTGAAGGCTAGTGATACACTCCTTCACGGGTTTGTTAACGTTGGTTCTCCTTCCTTCCCCTTCCCAGAAACAGGAAGTCCATCCGCCAGGAACACTGCGGGAGGGGTTCCTGCCTTGTGTGGGAAATGAGGCAGGTCCTTTCAAACTCCGAATTCTCTGCTCCTGTGCTCTTCAGACAGGAACTCGGAAAAGCTATTGGATAGAGTCCCTTAGGGAAACAAGAGGCAGTGTGGGGCACTGGAAAGAGTGCAGGACTTAGAGGAAGAAATCCTGACCTTAATCAAGGCCAACCCTGGAGTTCTGGCTGAATCACATAAGCTTGCTGAAGCTCAGTTTTCTTACCTGCAAAATGGGGATAAAATGAGCCCCCCTACCTCAGGATAAGGATTAAGTGAGAAAATGTCAAAATGTTTTAGTGTGAATGCCTCTTTATAGACGATCTTAAAAAAGGCTCAAAGAGCAGAGAAGAAAGGCTTTCACTTTCCGTACTAGAAATATATAGAAAAATACAGAGGTGAAATATATAGATATTTGTTGGGAAACAAAAAATTGGGGGAAAGTGGTAGTCTTCTCTAGGAAGGATTTCATGTCCTCTTCCCAACCAGCTTCCCCAAATAATATGATTCTTTCTAAGTGGTTTAAAGAGCAGAGCAGCTAAAAGCGTAGGGAAAAAAGAAGTCCCTTGGACAGTGGCCTGCGGCCCTGCTACCATGAACTATTAATAGCCTGTAAACTCTTGGAGCAGAGCCCCAGCCTCTCCTACCCGGGGACTGCTGAGGGGTCAGAGCACTGCCTGATATGGTCTCAGAATACTGGTGATCCCGGGAATTCTCCCAGTTAGGGAACTTTTTTCCTGCTGGGCTGGGCCTGGCTGGACTTCCTCCTGCTGAGCTCCCAGCCTGAGTTGCTAGTCAGGTTTGCGTTCAGCAAGCAATAGCGGACCTCTTTCCGGGTGTTCCAGCCACACGCGCTGCCTTGACACACATGATCTCGTTGCACCCCCCAGCAACGAGCAAAGCTGTTCTCCAGTAACAGAGCCCAGTTCTGAGAGTGGTCGTGTCCTGATCAGGGTCGTTCAGAAAGGAAATTCGGTTCTAGAACCCGCTTGCCTGTCTCTAAACCAGTGCTCTAACATTTATATCACTGAGGAGTCTGGAGACTTCCAGGCCTCCAACAGGACCATCCACATCCTCTGACCATGCCAGCAAGAGGTGTGAGGAGCAAGAGAGCAGCAGGGCCGAAGCCACCTGGCACCCGGACTCTATGGGCCCCGGGAGCCGACATACCCTTCGGCACGGCCCTGGTGGCCAGGTTGTGAGCCCTCAGAGCAGGCAGGGCCTCTCTTTCCCTCTGCTTGCACATCACACCTGATCCTTTCATTTCTATGCTTAGAGAAACTTAGAGACCCTCTGGTTCCCAAACACGGGACAAACACACTCCCTTAGCTTGACATTCAAGGTCCTTCACAACCCAACCCCTGTCCTCCTTTCAACCCTTATCACTACTCTGGTGCCTTCTGTTCCCACTCAGACCTGTTTTACAAGTCCGAGTATAGCCATTTCAAGGGCAAAGATGTGTCTTTTGCCTTTCTGAACCCCCAGAGCTCGTCCTAGAGGAGCTGTGATGCTCTGGAACTGCAGGAAAAGCTGTCTCCCTTTTAAACTGGGTCCAGACTGCTAGGGATCCTGGGTCTGGGATGCTTGGCCTTTTTTCCTTTAGGATGTGCTGGGGTCTGGGGTCTTGGTGCTTTCTGGGGTTTTGGGTGAAGTCTGCTTCCAGAAGTCCTTTTCCAATGGGTTTGGCACAAATATTAGACTATGAGTGTTGTTTTTGGGGGTCTGGATGGCAGTACTTCCTATAGGGGAATGAAAGCATGAACATCCTGAGTGCTATTGAGGGGCCAGGAATTGTGCTGGCAGCTGGTGACCCAGGAATCACGTCCAGACAGGAGCCAGTCTACCGAAGATACAGTTTTTCCCACAAAGACCGAAAAGTGGAGAGCTTCTTTGGTTCGCCTATTCTGAGAACTCGGATCACTAAGCTTATACGTAGTCTACTGAGTTTGTGTTCCCTCACCACCAGTACCTGGAGCTCTGGTGAGTATAACAGAAGGGTTTGCTGGGAATGACTGATCCTACACTCTGCAGTGAGAACCTGACCCAGTTTGTACTGCATTCTAGTGCACCATGGGAGGGGGGAGGTCTGAGAATTACAGGGTGAGTTGTCTCTAACCTGACTCAGGCAGGAGTGCCCTCCTTCCAGTTTCTGTATTTCCAACCTGGGAGCTCACTGCCAAGTTTTACTGGGTGCCCCATCCTTGGACCTGCAGGGAATTATCAGCATCTGCAGTAGTTCAGTTGGCTGTGAGCACAGTCATGGGGAATTAGCGACCATCGAGGTTACTTCTATCTGGTTGGTCTGCCCTACCACCCAAATCCCCAAATGACTTCTCACCTGTGACCTTGGTTGCTCAGAGTTCAGGAGCCTGGATGTCTTTGTTCTCCATCCCAATCAGCACTAGCTCCCTCCTGCCCTGCGGCAGAGAAGAGCTAGCCCTCGCTCTGCCTTTGATGGGGGAGGCATTTCTCCGCTGGGCACAGGCGCCTCCGGGGAGCAGTGAACTCGGGGCTCTGCCGCTTGATCTCGCCGCATCCTTGGGTGCGTACTTTCCTACGTTCCACGCGCTCTTTCGGTGTCCTCATGGAAACTCTGTGGAGATTAGCATCACTCCTGTTTTGCAGATAAGAAAAGATTCAAAGACAAGCCGCCACTAGTGGCCAAGTGGGAACTGCATCCAGGACTCCTCAGTACCTGATTCATGTCCTTCATTCAACCAGTCAGAAGCTGGCCCTTCAGCACAGGCCGAAGGGTTTCTCCTCCCTGCCTTTCCCAACCACCAGGGCACCTGGAAGTGCAGGATACCCTTTGAAGAAGACGTGTTCACAATACTCGATGAGCCAGCTGCTGGGGGGCCTGGGGCTTTGGCTGGGACATGCTTTGGACCACGCCCTGTCCTGAGGCTGAGTCATCTCTGGACACTCACACTAGGTCACTCTGTGGTCTCATGTTACCTGTCTTACAGCATTTTTTTTTCCCCCAGACCTTCCTCAGTGCACCTTTAGGGTGGAATGGTTTCATAGGTAACCCATTTCCCGAGACAAGCTGAGCTCACTTGCTTTTTCACTTTTCACCACTTCACATTGTCTGTGCCATTTTCTCCCATGTCCCATGTCCCTAAGAAGGGAAAGTAAACTGCTCCTATTTAATGAGAACCCACTCCATGCCAGGCACGGGCACATCATCTCCCTGAATTTACTCATAATAAGTCTGTGAGAGTTTATTCCCGTGTTTACAGTTCAGGTTAGTAGCTTTTCCTTTAGTATCATTCCTTACCTAAACAATGACGAAAGTGGAATTTGAACCTGGGCCTTGTAACTACTCCCTTTGTATATATCCATTGTCTTCTGAGGAAGTTGGAGCCCACTGTGGTGGCCACATAAATTCAAACTCTGCTGGGTCTGCACATGGGCTTCGTCAGCTTCCACCGACTTTGATCTCTCGTCCCAGGCACTCCGCTTAGCCCTTCCTTCTAGTGGTTTTATTTGCTGAGAATCCTAGGCTCTGGGAGCTGAGAGGAACTTCACAAGTCCCCTGGTTCCCCTCCTGCTCAATCCTCAGAGGCTCCTTGGAGGTTAGCAGGACAGATATTGTCTCCTCCTTTCTTAGAAGAGGAAATATTTTCAGAGGGGTTGTGCTGGGTCGTCTCTTTGCCCCTCCAGTCCTGCTTCCAAACTAGGTCCATGCTTCTCTGTGCCCCAGGAGGCTGCAAGAGCTGGGCTCTCCTAGGGGCCGGCAGGAGACTCGAGGACCAGAGGAGAAAGAGGGGGTGTTTACCCCCCTGCTCCTCCCTGCCCAGTCTCGGTTTGGTAGTAGTGAGTAGATTCTTCCACCAAAAGTCACAACTCCCATTTGGTGGCCCTTTCTTGTAGCTATAGATCCTGTTGAGTCCCTGTAGGGTCCCTGCTCCCACCCCTGGTGTGGTACCAGGTCCCAAGTGGTGCTTCCTTCCAGTGCCTCAGCATCCCAAATTGCTCCCTTAGCCCCACCCCCGGCTTTGAAACTGTGACATTCTCCCTCCTTCTGAGTGGCCCTTGCATTTCCTGCAAGGACTCCTGCAAGTCAGTACCTGACTGAGACAGAGGTGCCATGACTAGCCCAAGGTCTCTTGGCATCTCAGGAGTGGAGCTGGCTCTTGAACCTGGGTCCCAGGACTCCTTGCCTGATGATGCATCTCATGTGCTATCTGCAGCCCCAACACTTCTGTGCAAGGCTGAGCACCTTTGCACCCCATCTCTCCTATGGATTCCTGGGGTACACCCCTGCCTACCCTGGGTCACTTTGGAGGAACTGATTACTCTTGGCTCTTCTGGGTCCAGACCCCATGCCCTGACTGGCCCTACCTTCTCCAGGGCTTTCATCGCTGACCCAGGTGCAGTTCAGTCCTTCAGTTTAGTAGTCAGAACCCAGCCCTTGAGGTCTTTTCTGTCCCTGGACTCAGCCCTAAACTCCAGGGATTTCCCCAAAGCTTCTAGTCCGTCGAGCTCCTGGTCACTAGCTAGGTAGGTGGCCAGATTCTCCTCTCTCTGCCTGGTGTTGGATATTGGAATCACATCTGCCCATGGGGCTGTCTCTTCCACCCCATCTAAACCTCATCTGAGCTTCAGCAGCCATACCAGTGCCGCCTCCTCGGACTACCTTCATGATCAGCTCCAACACCCTCCGTTGGTGCTAAGAGCTCTATCCCTTTGAGAAGACCATAACCAGTAGCCAGATTTGGGGGCACAAATACTAACATCCTTACCCTTCAAGCTCAGGAAGGGAGCCAAGGTTGGCTCATGATCAGTAATACTTTGGAAAACAAGAGAGAAAGGAAAGGAAACTGGAGCAGAAATACAGGTGTGTTGGGAAATGGCGAGAGGCCACCACTCAGCTCTGCATCCTCTTAGGCTCATCAGTGTAAGAGAACCTCACTGGGGCACTGAGGGGCCCTCTGTGGGCGCTCAGGGCCTGAAGGAGGCTGACCTTGTGGGTAGGGACCTCGTGGTCTGAGGTGCACAGGGTTGGGGTGTGTGTATACAAGGGGCAGTGCAGGGGGACCCACAGGACTGGTGGGCCTGTCCCCAGGTGTTCTGCCCATTTCCCATTCTCGCCTATGCAGAGGTAGGTCCTCCCTTCTCTCTCCTGGCAGATGTATCAGGGCCTTTCATCCTTCCCCCTCCCCCACTGAACATCGTCCTGGACTTGCAGCCTGCTGCCTCCCCCATGAGCCATGTCACAACGATTCTAACTCAGCCTAGTTTATAGAACACGAGTGACACATTTCTGTCACCTCTGGGGACCTCCATGAGGAACAGCATGGGATTTGGTTTAAATCATGACTCTACAAGTTCTGGCATTCCTGGGCTGGAAGGCCAACCTCACAGGGCTGCCCTGAGGAGTAAGGGGGAACTTGATCTGCAGAAGGAGGGACTCAACACGTAGGCCACATTCGGGTCAGGATCCCGCCGAGGCCTGGAGCTCAGCCTCACTCAAAGAGGGCCTCCCCAGGCCATCCTCACCCAGAGGCAGCAGGGGACAGAACCCATGTGGGTCTCATATGTGTCATAAACAACCTGTTCTCACCCAAGAGCTAGCGGCACTGTGGCTAGTGCCCAGAGTCTAGGCTGGGGAGTCGTGCAGACCTGGGTTGGAATTTGGCACCACCATCTCTAAGCTGCAGACAGCTCATTTATAACATCTGTGCAAAATGAAGCTGATGACATGTCCCTTAATGGGGTGCTGTGAAGATTAGGAGAAATGCTTATATACGGAGCACACATTCAAGTGTATGGTCAGGCCACTCAAGATGACTGTCTTCCTGCTCTTTGGACATTCCCCTGCTTGACCCACACCTGCTTCACCTCCATCCTATTAACATGAACGTGCTTGTTCCCTGCCCCTTAGGCTGTAACAGCTCCACCTGCTAGCTTGTTAAAGGAAAACCTTTGCCTTCATGATGCTCATTAACCTGAGGGGTTGTGAGGGGCATGCTCCTGCTGCTGGTTTTCCTGGTAGCTGATGCACCAACCTGATGTCAGTTCCCCTGTAAATGGTAGCCTCATTCTCCTCCGGATGGCAAAGGCCTCTGCTGTGTCCTCCCCACCGCACATAGTGGGGTGTCGCTCTGGGATCTTGCTTCAGACATGTAAGGTCTCCCTAGCCGTTAAACCACTGAGGTCTCTGTCACTGTTTCTGGTCTTGCTTAGTTGTCTTGAGACTGAACAACTACAAGGCTTGTGGGCCTGTGGAGTGCAGCCCAACATCAGACATGCCAGCAATTTCAATATCATCCTGTGTTGGGGTCAGAGCGTCTGGGGCCAGCTTTCCCACCAGTCCACTCTGTGGCCTTGGACAGACTGTTTCCATGGTGGGGTGGTGGGGCTGAATGAGATTATTTCACAGTGCTCTCAGCACCCAGACCCCATGACTCTTCCTCCCTTTTCTAGGCTCTGCAGATCAACTTCCTGGGAAGCCCGCTCTAAGATGTGGGGCTGCCAGTGCCAGGCAGACAGGGAGTGGGGAACAAGATACACCTGCTGGGAGCATGGATCACAGGGCCAACACCTGTGAGGGAGCAGGAGAGGGTGGGGAGGAAAGCTGAACGGTGAGGCGGCTGCAGCTCTCACCAGGAGTTCCGAAGCTGGGCCGGCTACATGGAGACGACCTGGACGGGAACAAGGTACTGGCCTCTGTGTCACTGTGGACCAGTGCTTCGGTCCCCAGGGGAGGACATGTAGACCTGGACCACCCGCCTCCTTGGCTGAGGCTGATGGCGCCATGGGAGGCAGCTGTGGGGGGAAGGGAGAGGAGGTGGGGCATGAAAGCCTGGTTCTTAAGGGGGTTCTGGGTGGGCGCCAGAGAATCCACAGCAAAGTGCTTCCCACCCCAGGACTTTTCTAGAGGAGAGTTGGTCTGCTGGCTTCTCCGTCTCAGGTCTGGCCTGGCCTTCCCCAAAAGAGGCGAGTCAGTGTCTGTGAACACTTGCCCTCTGCCTGAGGCTGCCAGAAATTCTGAAGGCAAAAGCCGAAGAATTTGAAGCATTTATGACTTAGCAGGATTGTTCCCAAACTGCCAGTTTCTTGATATAGTGCCTTCTGGATTTTACTGAGGTTGCATCTCAGCTCTGAGAACCTGGCCAAGGGCTCCCCGGGTCTCACTTTTTAGGCTGCTCTCTGGCTGCAGGGTCTGCGGGCCTCTCTCTGCAAGGTTGGTTGGGTAATGTGTGGGTGTTTGCAAACCTTGCTGCCTGCCCAAAGGTGAAAAGCACGGAAGCTGGTTCTAGCCACTTCTAGAGGGTCATCTTGGCCATGCCACTTAACCCCCCCGGCTCTGTTGGCTCATCTCCCATGTGGCTTGGTGCATTCCTCAGAACCTGGGATAGTGGCATTTTCAGCAGAGAACAATTGTGGAACAGGACACTCTCTTCCAGTAGACGTTTCCTCCTTTCAAGCTTGGTTGGTAGTTACTCTCGGATTCTGCCTCCTGCCCCTACTCCCAGTTGCAGTTTATTGGCTCAGGAGTGGGCATCTGACCTAAACAGGGGCAGTGATTAGCATTCAGGCACCTATTGGAGCCTTGTGTTAGTTTCCTAGTGGTCAACTCTGTACAGCATTGTGTCGGCAAATAGCCTTCCTTTCCTCCCTCGCTCCCGCGCCATGGCAGACATCACTGGTCAGTCTAAGGAGGAAGAGTGTGGGCTCGATTAGTCATGTCTGCCACAGGAATGTGAGAAGCAGTGAGCAGGCTGCTACTGGCTGACCCTGGTCTTGTGCTTGCAGGAATGAGAGCAGTAAGAACTTCATGCCTACCACGGCATTCCCACCTCTACAGAATGTCCATAGTCACACTCATTCAGTCCTCTTGACAAGCACTGGGTTATACAGTGGTCCTGCTTGGTCTGGGATGGTTACTATCATAGTTGGAACACAGCTTCAGAAGAGAGGCCTGAAGAGGGTGACGTGGGAAGGTGGCACCTTCTGAGTCAGGCAAACAGAACCAAGCCCAGTACTTGGTATGACAAGCCCTGCCTCCCCTTACACCTTTCCACAGAAAAAGAGCCTCAGAGAGGTAAATGTACTCACCTGATGACACACAGCTAGTAAATGCCAGAGCTTGAACCCAGGTCTTTTGCTCTAAATAGAAGTTTTCAGGGGTTCTAGGTGTACCTAATGGTTGTACCCTCTTTCCTGGGTTTGTCATGGGTCTTTGTAAGTTGACTCCCTGTGTCATTGGGAAATCTAAAAGAAGGAGAAGATGGCTGCTGTGTATGGCTTGCTTGCTTTCTCTTGAAAATCCATTCTGAACTGTGATCTCATAGTTATTGTAAATATGCATCGATGAAGCACCTTAAACTTTTTGAAATGCATTTATTTGGAGGCCAGTGTGAGTAATCCTGGGTCATTGGGGGAGGAAGCAGAGACTTTCAGTGGAGCCATGCTCTGAGCAGGGAGGCTGGGCGGGGTCTAGACTGTGAGCCAGGATGGTTGTCATCACATTTCTTTAGTTTCCCACCGCTGGGTCCTGGGTCCACTGATATGCCTAGCCGCAGACACAGGAGCCAGCTCCCTGACTGCGGAGTTTGGGAAGGAAGACTGGAGAGGATGGGGGTAGGGTTCAAGGCAGACAGCAGCCCAACAGCCCTGCAAAGGTTGGGTTATTCAAGACCCAGTCTGGCTAGAGCGCGTGGGCACTTTGATGGCAGCTCTCTTGCCCTGGCTCTCTCGTCCCCCTCACAGGCTTAAGCTCCTGTCTTTTAAAACTTTTTATTTAGTTAGTTATTTTTGGCTGCACTGGGTCTGCATTGCTGCGTGTGGGCTTCCTCTAGTTGCTGCAAGCAGTGGCTACTCTTTGTTTCGATGAGCGGGCTTCTCATTGTGGTGGCTTTCTCTCTTTGCAGAGCACAGGTTCTAGGCATAGCAGTTGCAGCACACAGGTTCAGTAGTTGTGGTACACGGGCTTAGCTGTTCAGCGACACGTGGAATCTTACCAGACCAGGGATTGAACCCGTGTCCCCTGCACTGGCAGGTGGATTCTTAATCACTGAGCTACCAGGAAAGTCCTTAAGTCCCTGTCTTGACCCCTCCCTACATTGCCATTCCCCGGTGGAGCTCAGAAGCCTAGTTGGTCAGCCCCCTCGGTGACCTCAGGCCTTGTTTACTGCCAGGGCTCCGCACTACCTGCTCGAGTCCTTCTCCATATATACCTGCCTGGACTGTGGAACCTGTGTGAGTCACACCTGTGGGACCTCAGCAGGTCTGGCTGCTTGCCCAGGGCCCAGCCATTGTCAACAGCCTCAGCTTACCCAGGCCCTTCCCTCCCTCCAGCCACATGCCTTGTGCTCAGCCTCTCTCCTGCTTTCCACCCAAAGTTGCATGGCCCCCCAAGCTGCCACTCCAGGGCAATGACAGGCCATGTCTTTGGAAAGGAAATGAGACTCTTTCAGACTTTTATGCCTGCACCCCTTCACAGAGCATCCCAGTAACCAAGTGTTTGACAGAAAAGACACAGAACATACCATCAAAATAACACCTTTGGAGTTTTGTTAAACCTCTCCTCACCCTAGGGCTTCCCTGGTGCCTCAGATGGTAGAGAATCTGCCTGCAATGCAGGAGACCCAGGTTCAATCCCTGGGTTGGGAAGATCCCTTGGAGAAGGAAATGGCAACCCACTCCAGTATCCTTGCCTGGAGAATCCCATGGACAGAGGAGCCTGGGGGCTACAGTCCATGGGGTTGGAAAAGAATCAGACATGACTGAGTGACTAATACTTTCACTTTCTCTTCACCCAATTATAAAGTTTCTTACAGTCAGTTAAGGAAAGCCCACCATTCCCCCTTTGCCAATCAAATGATGGAGTACATAAAATGGAGTCAAGAAGAAATATAGTATTTAAGATGATCCACAGTTAAAGTCAAGCCCCACGTTGCTCTTTTTTAAAGATTTTTATTTATCTTTGGCTGCACTGAGTCTTCACTGCTGCGAGCAGGCTTTCTCTAGTTGCAGTGAGAGGGGGCTACTGCTTGTCGTGGTGAACGACTTTCTCATTGCGGTGGCTTCTCTTGTGGAGCACGGGCTCTGGGGGTGCAGCTTCAGTAGTTGCAATGTGTGGGCTCAGTAATTGTGACACACAGGCTTAGTTGCTGCACAGCATGTGGAGTCTTCCCAGACCAGGGATTGAAACTGTGTCCCCTGCATTGCCAGGAGGATTCTTATCCACTGCACCACCAGAGAAGTCCCTGACCCCTGTTTCCAGCTCGTGTGGCCTGGCTTGGCCAGGATTATAAGAATATGGAGGCAGCAGGGAATTGTGGAAAAAATTTCAGAGTGGAGATTTCAGAGTCAGAGCTGGGTTTGAGTCCCAGCTGGTGAACCTCTGTGGACACTGTTTTCTCTTCTATAAAATAGGGATAACAATAGTTCCTACCTGAGAGTTTGCTGAGATGTCTGCAGGAGCCAACCCTATGCTTGGCACGTGGTCAGAGTCCAGCAAGCGTTTATTCAAAGTCTTTACTTTACAGCTGCAACTCATCACTGATTCATGGCCTCCTGAGCAGGAAGGGGCTGGAAGCTTAGCTTTCGTAAGAGGGAGCATCTGTCCTTGGCAACGCCCTTGGCTATGGCAAAGCACAGGTTATGTATGACACAACCAAAGGGAGGTCTGGTCCCAGAGACAGAGGGAGCAGCTGGGTCCTAGCAGGGATAGCAGGTGGAGGGGCACAAGACCGAGCAGAAGCATGGAAGATGCAGCCCAGGTCCACGTGGGTTCTGGAGTGTATACACAGGGAGACGAGGCATGTCTCTTTTGTTCTCTGTAGTGGTCTGTGCCTAGAACAGTGTCTGGAGGCATGCTGCTGCTGCTGCTAAGTCGCTTCAGCTGTGTCCAACTCTGTGCGACCCCACAGACGGCAGCCCACCAGGCTCCCCCGTCCCTGGGATTCTCCAGGCAAGAACCCTGGAGTGGGTTGCCATTTCCTTCTCCAATGCATGAAAGTGAGAAGTGAAAGTGAAGTCGCTCAGTCGTGTCCGACTCTTAGCAACCCCATGGACTGTAGCCCACCAGGCTCCTCCATCCAGGGGATCTTCCAGGCAAGAGTACTGGAGTGGGGTGCCATTGCCTTCTCCGTCTGGAGGCAGAGGTAATGTCTAAATATTTATTGAACGAGTAAAGAATAAATTGATGAATGAACAACCTTATCAGTCAGAGCCTGGCTGTTGCAGGAATTCCATTTAAAAACAAGGCAAGGGAGAACAGCTGCTGGCAGGAAACAAAGGTTCTCCAGCAACAGATGGGTCTGTCTGGATGTAAAGAGTTAGCAGTTGGTCAGGTGGCATAGAACCAGGTTCTGGGGCCATTGAGTGGGCAAAGGGATTTTGGTCTATGGACAGTGGAAGCCACCAATGGTTTTAGAGTTCACTAAGTGAGAACCTGAGCTTTGGAGCCAGGCTGCCCGGGCTCAAAGCCCAGCTCTGTTGCTGACGAGGCATGTGAGCTGTGTCAAGTCACTAAATCTCTCTGTGCCTTCATTTCTCTTTCTGTAAAATAAGGATGATGATAGTGCCTGCCTCATAGGGCTGTTGAGAGGATTAAATGAGAAAATTTGTATAAAGTGCATACTCTAAGTTCTCAAGAAGCACCTCTGTTCATTTTGTTTGACAAGGTGTGAGGTTATCTGAGCTGTGTTTCAAGAAATTTAAGCAGGGAACATGCACAAGATGGAAAAGCCCAAAGGGAAATTATTTCAGAGGCCATCACAATGTCCAGGTGTGAGAGGACAAGGTCTGAGTCAGAGAAATCACTGAGTGCCTGAAGAGGAGGGGAATCAATTCCAGACAGATGGTTCATGAAGGGATAATTAACAGAACTGAGTGGCTAAAGCAGTGCGGGGAGCAGAAAATTCAGAGCATGTGCATCTGAGAATGAGGATTCTTGGGAAGAAGAAACCACTTGTGGAAGAGACAAGGGATGCCTAAAGGAGAAGCAGGTGTAAGGAGGATAATAATTCAGCCTGGGATGTGCCAGGTTAGATGTGGGCTACCCCATTCAAAAGGAGATGTTGTAAAACTGGAAATGCCCAACTGGCTGGGTGAGACGTTGGGACTAGTGGGGAGCAGATGTGGGTGGCGGCCACAGAGAGACGTAAGGAGAGAATCGTGGAGGTGCCTCCAGGGGGCAGTCACAATCGGGGGCTGGGGCAAGGAAGACGAACCGGGAGCAGACAGAGCAGCAGCCAGAGTGTGGGAGGGAAGCGGAAGAACACAGTGCCTCTGAAACTTTGGCAGCTGAGTTCCTGGAAAAAGTGATGGACAGCAAGGTCAGATGCTCCACAGCCAGGGAAATAAGGGCTGGGCTAGCCTAATAGATGGAGTGATGACCGCTAAGAGCAGTTTCAGCTTCTTGAAAACTACTGGTAGGTTTTAGGAATTCATAAAGGAAGGAAATGGGATCAGTATGGATCTGTAGACTTCCAGGGAACATCTTGAGGAAAAGAATGGGGGGGAAATGGAATTTCAGGGGGGAGTGGCACAAACACAAGTATTTTTCATCCTAGAAATAGGCATGGTTTGGAGTGAAAGTCAAGATACTGGAGGAGGAGGGAGGCTTGACTTTGTAGGGGGATGAGGGAGCTGGTTTGGGATGAGGCAGGTGAAGGTAGCGGCAGCCTGGGAATTGAGGTGGGAAAGTGAGAGGCAGCGAGAAGTTGATGTTGTGGAAAGAACATGACACAAACAGCTTTGATTTCTTAGTGAGGAAAGGGATGAAGACTTAAAGGGGGAGGAAGTGGGAGAGTGGCCTGGGGAAAAGGTAGGAATAGGTGTTTGGAGAGATGAAGGTAATTCACACGAGATGAGAGGAGACTTGCAGAAGCTAGGGATCCCCCCAGTGGCAACTAAAGATGCCCCCAAGAGTGATCAGTTGCTGGTGTATGTTCACTCTGTGATTTTTTTGCAGCAGTTCTGTGCTGGCAATTAAGACTAGCAGTGCCTCTCAATGGGGCTGAACAAAGGGTGATTTGGAGTGGAGAGAGAGCTTTGGGTGCAGTGACAGAGTCAAAACGTCTTACAGTTAAAATGTCAGGCTGGACTTTGGGCTCCTTGCTGGCTAGTTGGAATTTGTGGATGTGATTTCCCAACAAAAAAGCAAGACTTTAGAAAAATGTTCCTAAGTCTCCATTTGGCTTTCGGGTGAATTGTGTGGATTTTTTTTGAAGCACCAAATCTGTATGGAGGATGAAATTGCTGATCCTGGGGGCAAATGCCACTAAGGATTACTTGGCAGTTGGGGCTGGGGTATTTTATGGGAAAAGCTAACTAGGGACCCTCAAAGGTATCTGTCCTGCCTCATCACTGAATTATCTCAAATGAGCTGCATTTGTCACCCCCATTAGGATGTAAGACTCCATCTGGACAGGGATCCTGTACTTTCTGATCTCATTCTCTGCATAGAATGGGGCTGACCCCAGAACAGGCATTTCACAAATATCCTCTAACTTGATTGCATTCTGATCATGCGCAGTTTGGGGACTTGTTCCAGGGTATTTGGTGTTTTGTTCATCAGTATTAGGGCAGGCCTATGCTGCCATGGGAGGAACACCTCATGTAGCCTTTGGAATCATCATGAAAAGAAGAAAGAAAGCTCTGTATCTTAATGGAAAATTGCACCAGTGGTGTGCAGATCAGAAAGTCATTTAATCCATGAACGAAGACACATGGATGGGTAAATTTTATAAACTAAAACAATCTGGCAGATCCCCTGCTGAGAGTGGTTGCTGGTAAGCCTGGTCATGAGTCTGGACTACATGCAGTCTCCATGCAGGACAGTAGGATGTTATGGAATTAGCTGGAGAACCAATGATGCAGGAAGTGTGGGCTCAAGTACTGAACAGAGGAGGCAATCAGCGCCCCTCCCTGCAATGTGCACTCATCACCTAGAGACTCACAGCATGGAGGAGATGCAGCATACGCGGCCTGAGTACCTCGCTTAGTACATGCTCACTGGTGACTGTCTTATTATCTATTATTTCAAGCCAAATGTCTCCTATTCCATGAGAGTATATTCTCCAGTATCATGGCAAATAAGGAACGGTTGGATGTCCTTTGAAGCTTGAATGAAGAAAGCCTTCCAGGAGCTGTTTTTCAGAAACACTGGCAAATGTTTGCCATGGGCAACACTGTGTTTCTTAAGGGCAGGTGGTGAGGCCATTGTCAGGGTTTCCAGGAAGACACATAAGAGCCTGAGCATCATGCAGTCCTAATCCTAGCTCCCAGACTGAGCAAATGTGTAGCAGATTAAATATTTATCTATTGTCCTGTCCACCTCAATAAAACAGGGCACTCTTTAAAGTGGTTGCCTTAATGACATTTGTGTGTCTTGGAATGCCACCCCAGGGCAAACAAACGACATCTGAAAATGTGAAAACATGAAAATCAATAACAAGAAATGAAAAGTTCATTTCACTGATAAAACATCATTTATCTTAATCATTGGGGCTTCTCAGAAATTCCTACGTTCCCTTTTAAATGCCAGCATCAAGGCTAATGCCCACAGTGTGCAGAGGGGAGTCGAGGCAAGAATCCTGATTGCTTGGGCCAGGGAGCCTGCTAAGGAGAAGAATGCTTGTGGGGCAGGTGCCCACTGGACTGGTTTCCAGCCAAGGAGCTCCCAAGCAGGGGTGTCTTCTAATATTTCTGGTATTTCATTTCCAGTGAAAATAAAATAATATACTACTTTCCTATGAAAGATATTTCACAAG
The DNA here is from genome assembly GCF_023699985.2 of Odocoileus virginianus. Taxonomy (NCBI): domain Eukaryota; kingdom Metazoa; phylum Chordata; class Mammalia; order Artiodactyla; family Cervidae; genus Odocoileus; species Odocoileus virginianus. Next base: position 36,295,129 of record NC_069683.1, on the reverse strand, counting down.
ACCCTAACTGTGCAACATAAGTGACCCACTTTTGGTAGGCCTTATGTAATAATAATAATTCATGCTGATTAATAAGAATTGGGAAAATGAAATTACTACTCCACTTCCAGAAACGCTATACCTTGCCCTGCTCCCAGGCTGGAGAACAGCATTCCGACTCCCCACATTGAACCCAAATAGGGATGAAATAGTAGAAGTCCTCTGCTAAGCAGGTTGGAGATACTGGTCCCCAGGGAACAGCTTTCTGGAGGTAGTCTCTCCTTTGCTTTACATGTGCAGCCTCATCCAGCCTTCTGGTTTCCTTGTGTGTGTGCAGTCATGTCCGACTATTTGCAACCCCATGGACTGTACCCTACCAGGTTCTTCTGTCCATGGAATTTTTCAGGCAAGAATCCTGGAAATCCTGCTCCAGGGGATCTTCCTGATACAGGGATCTAAACCACATCTCTTGGGTCTCCTGCATTGGCAGGCAGTTTCTTTACCACTCCACCACTTGGAAAGCCCCGTTTGGTTCCTTAGCTCTTCTCAGAAGACCCAAATGTAGAGAGGATGGGGATGGCTTGAGAGCTCCTTCGATCCCTGCAGGAGGTAGAGTATTAGGAGCACCCAGCAGGCCTTGCCTTTGGATAGCACACCCAGGCTTCCTGTGCATGCTTGAGACCAGATTAGCGTGCGTTGGGGAGGAAGCTGGAGCTCCTCTCCTGGGCCCTTTGTTCTCCAGCACAACCATGATAAGGCAATGGGAAAGGCAGTCCATATTACTGACATAGGTTTCTCCAAAGTTTTCCCACACAGTGGCCAGAAGGCTTTTTTAAAAACATACATTGTTTCCCATTTTTCCTATGATAGAATCTGTAATCCTCTTATCTGACACTTCTCCCCTCTCACTCTGTACTCTAGCCATCCTGACTTCCTACCAGTTTGTTTAGGGAACGGAGTCTTCTCCTAACCGGGATCCTGTTCTTAATAGTTCTTTACTTGAATAGCTCAGTGATTCAGGTATCACTTAATTTTTATTTATTTATTAGAATGTCTTTCTTGTTTTCCTTTTTTTATTTATTTAATTTAGAATGTCTTTCTTTTTTAAAAAAAATATTTGTTTTTTTATTTGGCTGTGTCAGATCTTCGTTGCATCATGTGGGATCTTTTGTTCGGTGCACGGACTCTAGTTGTGGCTCGTGGGCTCAGTAGCTGTGGCACACAGGCTTAGCTGCTTCTTGGCATGTGGGATCTTTGTGCCCCGGCCAGGGATCCAATCTGTGTTCCTTGCTTTGCAGGGTGGATTCTTAATCTTTGGATCACCAGGAAACTCCCTCAGGTGTCACTTTAAAATATTACTTTGCCAGAGACCTCTCTTGACCTCAAAATCTAAATGAGACCTCCTTCAGAGTTTTATGTACTTCTCCAAGAGGTCATCTCAATTTGTCAGTACCTTTAATTTGTGATTATTTTTAAGCTCTATGAGTGAGCCTTGCTGGCCACTGGTCACAGTTCACCTAATGCATCGTGGACACTCAATACATACTTCTAGACCATATGGCCTAAGGGTTAAATGAATGGATGAGTTCCACAGAGTACTCAGCCTGCAAATACTTCAGGGACCAAATAGGTCCCATGGTCAAGCACGATTGGGATGCCCTCTTCTGTCTCCCATTAGAGAGTCATAATCTTCACTAGTGCAGGGAACACTGAGTCGGGCTCCAATGAGGAAAAAAAAGCATAAAATAAAACCCAAACTGTAGAAAGGGAGTTTAATTTTCTTTGGCCTCTTGTTTTCTCAACTCAAGGGTGACATATTTTTCACCTCACATCTATTAACTTCCTACAGAATGTACTTTTCAGAGATGCTTCACCGGCGCTTCCTGCCTGGGAAATCTGCAAATCTCAAAAGACGGTCGAGCTTGGGGTGGGGACTGGGCATCCTCCATTGAGCACCCTCGTGGTGCCTGGCTGTCATCATGAGCACATGTGCAAACACTAAAGGAGCAAAGCATTGGGCATGAGCAAATCTTGTAGCTAACCTGGGTTTATATGTTTTAGGAAAGAGAGAGGAAAAAACAGTGAAAATTCTCTGTTTGCAGATGGAATCTTTGCAGTTATAACGGTGAGAAACTCCTACCTTACTCGTCTTTTACTGGAACCTGAATTTACAAGTGTTAGGAAGCTGATGAGTCTACCAACCACCCAGTAATTGCATCTCAATTCAGTTTTCTTGTTCTCAGTATTCGCAGCAACTCTTGAATTTTCCAACCGATATAAGTGAATTTTGGGCGGGGGTGGAGATTGCATGCAATATTAGCATTAGTGGAGGCTTCAGAACACACCCTTTTGGCATCTTTAGTATGTTGTATGTAGGTAGGGTTCTTGAGGTGGGGTTGTAATTAAGTGCAGTGGATCTGAAATTATTTTTGATCAGCCCCTACTTAGGGCAAAACTGCTTGACTTACCGACTCCATCTAGTCTCATTTTCCAGTGGAAAAATAAATTAATGATAATTTAGGGGGAGTGGATTATGTATACATTTGTTCTAGCACTGGAGTATGGATGATTCATATTTGAACCACAATGTATATATGTCTGAGAGTCAAGTTATTGGAAAATTACAGCTCAGGGATACTGTTGATGCAAATAAGCTTCAGTGTACTCTGTTGGGTTAACCAGGAAAACCACAACAAAATAAACTGATAATGATAAAGCTAAGCTAACTGTAATTCATAATTAAAAAGTACCAAGAGCAGCAATTGCAAATAGCAACCAACTCAAGACAACACTGATGATGTGCTGATAAAGAGTCCTTCTCCCAGACTTTGGAAATGTCAGCTCTGCGCCTGCACATGTGAAATTGGAGCCTTCCCATGGAGTAGACGGGCTCTGCATGGGTGGCTGGGCTTGTAGCAGGATACTGTGGGGTACTCAGTAACTTTTAGTATTTTCTGAGTCAATCACAAATTAGTAGCCCTAGTAATATGTACAACTACAAGCTTAATCAAACTGTACACCATTCACCATAATGATCCAAAGGAGGCCTTTAAGAAATAAATTCAGTTGAAGACACAGGGAAATGTTTCTGGTAATGTCCTCTCTACCCCCCACCCCAGTAGGTCCCAGTCTTAACTGTTTAGAACATTACCTCCTTTTGGTGGGGCTTTCATTTTCTAGCTCATACAGAGCAGGGATGTGCATCTGGATTTATAAAGTACTCATAGTCTCAGTTTAATGAGTTTTAATACCCAGTACAAAATAATCTCTAAGAACATTAAATGAAAAAAAGCAGTGTGCATGATAGTATGTATAATATGCTATTTATGCTTAAAAATGGTCTTATATATGTTGACATATTTATATACCTTATATTGTTGGGGTATCTGGAAGCTAATACTAGAAACAGAACAAAATAGTTGCCTCTGGAGACAGGTATTGTCTGCTGGGAAAAAGGAGGGAAGAAGACTGGGTTTTTCACTAGATATCCATTCATGCTTTTTGAATTTTGCACAATTTACACATTAATTATCAAAAATATGAAAGAATCTAAATTTAGAAAAGAGGAAAGAAGGATCCAGTGAGCCTACAGAGATTTGATTTTTGCCCCAGCTTTTTTTTTTCTTTTAAAAGAGACAAGGGTTACATTTGGTTTATTTGTTTTCTGATGCTTTTTACCCCCCCCCCCCCCGCCTTCAAAAACAGTCATGTATTAAGCAGGAGGTTCCATAATGTAAAGAAAAACCTCTAAATGAGATGGCAGGGTTATAAAACCAGGCCCAAGCCCTGGAATTTCAGAGTAAGGTAAAGACCTTGGTCTCAAAACACCATTTTCTGACAAATTGGACCTGGTATTAAAAAAATTTCCAAGTGTTCTGATGTGTTTTCATATAGTGCATATGTAAAATATAAAAAGGAGTGCTCTTAATAAGTCACTTGCCCACTGTCCATTTGCAGCTTGAATATAAGAAAAAAACACAAAATGGAGACAATATTTGTATAGCAAAGCACATTTAAATGAGTTCATTTCTCTTATTTCATCTGCTTTAGTATTGCTCAAGGAGAAAAAGCAATTATTTATGCTGATTTGCTATCAGGAATTTAAAAAAGAGCAACAGAAATAATACTGTATTTAGTGTTTCCTAATGACAAATGAAATATTTCACTAATTATGTAAAAAAGGATTGTATTCTTTTACACAGATTGACACAAGAGAGTGCATATTCTCTGTATCTTAAATGCTGAGTAATACTTCTTTCTTAGAGTGAAATCTCTCCAGAAATAAGTAGTATATTGAAATTATATGGGTTTTGAGTGACTGCAGCGAGACTGTAGAGTAAGAATTGATGAAAAGCAGGAAGGAATGCTTGGACACGATGGAAGGCCTCCCTCTGGGTGGTGTAGATAGAGATCACGACGAATTCCTCAAATCAGAGAGGGACTTTGTGCAACTGGGCCTAAAGTAGTACTAAAGTAGGCACAGACATCCAGAGGTGGGGATACAGGCTGCTGTCTACCTAGCATACTTTGGAAAATTCTATAATGAAGATACATCAGTACAAGCTATTACCTATCCCAAGGCTTTGGTCAACTTAGAGTACAAATGTTAAATATCACAAGCCAACATCCCACGGGCTGAGGATGTCCCCGTATGCTAAGTGTGCAAGTATTTGCCCCACGCTTCTTGTCCTCCTAGTCACCCCCCTTCAGCCCCTTTTCTATCCCAGGCCCTGCAGGCTGGGACAACTTGAGCCCTGTATTCCAAACTTGGGTTCATGTAGAGGGGATCCATGTAACCACAAGCCCGCGGGTAACCCACGCAAGGAAACCTACTCAGATTGGGTCTAAATAACTTACATTTTTGCTTGCCTGAATTAGCCAGTAATTGCATGTGGGTAGACTTCGCCAGAAATGGTCTAAATGATCAATTAGAGGGCAAAAAGGAGCTCCTTTCTTTAAAGCTCAAGAGTCCCTGTTGAAGAGCCCTACTTCCCAAGCCCTGCTCGCATGGGCCTGTGCCCAGCTCTCTGCGGTGCCTGGGTATATTGTACATTTGCCTAACGATAATGAATCGAGGACTTATTTTGTAGGAAAATATAGGGCACTTCCATTACATGCAATCAGGCAAAAAGGCTGCAAAATGTGCCACTCCATTAATTTTAAACAGAATCCTTTCCAAATGTCACCCTGAAACCAGAATAAGGGGTTATTACAAATCTGAAGGAATTAAGAGTAATTTTCATTTGTACAAAGGAGTTGAGGGATACGGCTCCTGCCACACACACACTATTAATTGGGCTAAATTTGATTTGCCAATTTCAGTGTGAACCACTGAGTCCTGACTTAGCCTGCCTGGTGCTGAGATCAGGGGATCCTATCTTCTTGGAGGGCACAGGTGCACATGCATGCATATACACACATGCAAATGCAAGTATAGAATGTACAGAGAATGTGACATAATGGGCTAGTTATTAACGAATATGTTCTTCAAAGAAGCAAAACAAATGGCAGCTTCTGGGAAGTCAGGTAACCTCTCTGAGCCTGTTTCCTTATCTGTAAAAGGGGCTGATAACATCATCTTCAGTGGGAGTCGTGAGTATTCACAAGTTGGAGTAGGTCAGAGCACTTAGTGTGGTGCCCAGCCCATAGGTTACACCCATTAAATGGTAACTCTTATCTCTGTTTTCATTTTCTGAGGGTGGGTGAGTGGGTGGGTGGGCTCTTGTGCCTAAGCCGGTTCCAGATTACACAAAAGGAAATCTGGACCTGGAACCAGGTTGGGACAACCTTCACAAGCCATTGTGGGGTCAGCCTCAGAGCCTAGGAGGTCAGGTCAGCCCACTGAGTCACTGGTGATTTCCTTCCTGATCTCAGTTCCCTGTATCTCTGGGAAAAGAGCAGCCGGACTTGGAGGAGAGCGCAGAGCAGGAGACAGGAATAAGCAGGATAAGGCGGCTCTGGGGACGGTCCAGTCTGACGCTCACTCCACATTCCGGTACTTGGTGAAGAGGTTGTACAGCACTCGCAGCGTAGATTTCAGGTCACAGTTGACGATGTCTGCACAGGATACAGAACAAAAAACACATTGTTTCAGTGGCGTCCAAATTGGCAGTGGTTGTCCCCTTCCTCCCGCCACCCACCACGGGTGCCCAGGATGTCCCAGGGAAGGGGTGCGCTCTCTCCCACAGGATGTCACTGTGTGCTCCTGAAAAGCCAGCTCCCTGTCCTCCTGGGACAGAAGAGCATCCCCGCAAGATGACCAGGGGCAGGTGGGTGTTGAAGAATGATGGGAGGGCTGTGCAGCAAGACTTCAGAGCAGGGGGCAGTGAGGGGCAGAGGTGCTGGGGTGTGGGTGTTGCACCTCTCACTGAGAGACAGCGGGCCCCAGGGCATGCAGCCTTTGCCCTGGAATCAGCATCTCAGGTGCGAGGACCCTGACCCGACTCTGTCCCCTGGTCTCACCTGTGTCTGGGGGCCCCTCTGCCTTTACCCTGCACCACAGAGCCAGCTGTGAGTGGTGGAAAGGAGGGGACGGTCTGGGGCTACAGTGGGGGATGAGGCGGTGGCTTAGGACTAAGCCACCTCTCCTTTAAGAAGGGAGGGTGGGCCCCTAGATGGCATAGGAGCCCGCCTGGCAGGGAATACTGGGTAGATAGGTGTCATCTGAAAGGTTAAGGACAGAGCAAGGTGGCTGGGTTTGAGACTGCGGAGCTGGACTCTACTATCAGGAGAATTCCATGCAGGTCCTGAACTTTCATGCAACCATTTCCTCCCATCCTCACTTCCCCTGTCCCCTCCCTCTGTTCCTCTCTTCACTGGTCACTTTCTCTGGCTGCCTCGCTAACCGTCTGCTGACGCTGGCTCCTCCATCTTCCCTCCATTAGGCTCTGCTCTGGTCCCTGTGCAATCATGACCCTGCTGGACAGCCTTCCCTGAAGAACCAGCATAGAGAAAGCATAAAGAAAGGGCCTCTTTGCCTACTATAGGGCTACATGTTTGTGTGTGCTCAGTCAGTTCAGTGGTGTCCAACTCTTTGTGACCCTATGGACTGGAGTCTGCCAGGCTCCTCTGTCCACGGAATTGTTGAGGCAAAATCCTGGAGTAGGTATTGCTATGCCCTCCTCCAGGGAATCTTCCTGACCTGGGGATCAAACCCGTGTCTCTTGCATCTCCTGCACTGCAGGTGGATTCTTTACCCACTGAGCCACCCGGGAAGCCCATATAGAGTTACAGACTGTAATTATAAGGAAAAGTTAAAAAAAGAAAAAGGTAAAAGCCTGATGACTATACAAGGCAGGAGAGTTGGGGTTGAGGAGTACGTAAGGCCAAAAAGGGCAAGTAGAGGGAAATTTCAGGAGCTGGGGTGGCTGTTTCCCTTGAACTGGATGCTAGCTACAGGTGGCTTGTGGAATATTCCACTAACCCACACTTTTATGTGCCACTCTGTTTATATGATATTTTTCATAGTAAAGGTTATTAGAAAAAAAACCCTAGCTGTGCAGAAGGTCAGATGAAGTAAATGATGTCAGAGGATAGAAAGTAATAAATGCTCTAGGATTCAAAAGTGGGAGAGGGAGGCTGAGCTGCTGTGAGAGAAGGGTTTGGGGACAAGTCAGGGCTCCAGCAGTGGTCTGGTGAATAGGAATGGGGATCATTCAGGACCAGCAGAGTGGCAGGCGGGGGCTCCAGCGGCTCCAGGTCTTAGCCTGGGGACTCTGGCAGTTGTGGCTACTGCCATAGTCAGGTGTGCCCAGGTCCCAGCACTGCAAAGATTAAGACCAATTGGGCCATAAGCCCAGGGCCTAGGACTCCGGAATCTCCTTAGGGCTCCGTCAACTCCTGGAAACCCTCCTGCCTGCTCCTGCCCAGGCCTTGTCTCCATTGTACACCAATCCCGCTCCACCCTGCTGGGCTCAGACTCTGCTCCAAGCTCGCTTGCTGATAGACCAGCGGCTCAGGGACCACCCGCCAGGCCTGGAGCGCAGCCCCCTTTCTCCTTCCGTGTTGGTTCCTGCACAGGTCTGAGCCTCTAACTGGGATCCTGCCCTGTAGCTGAGACCTGCTACCTCGCCCTGTTCAGGCTGAATCACTTTCTGCCAAATACAGTCCCATGTCCTCTGGGCTAATTCCTGTCCTCTCCTTACTGCTTGATGTTGAGTGTTCCTTAAATTCCACCCAAGTCAAAGATTAGGGAGTTAGCCTAAGGAGGAACTGCTAGAGAGGCAGACAGGGGCAAAGGTGAGCTCAACAAGGGAGTGTGTGAAGGGGCAGGTAGGGTAACACTGGTTCCTAACTGGGCTCCTCAAAGCCTCTTGCCCTCTCCTGTCCATTGTACTCATTGCAGCTTGACTACTTGGTTTCTGGGTCTGGTTGTACAAGATGCACACTCAATGGTACATTATTCACATTTGCACAGTGTTACCATAGACAACAACATAACTCTGGTCTTAGGAGGTTTACCTGCTGGCTGAGATGGTAAAGAATGTGCCTATAATGCAAGAGACTCAGGTTCGATCCCTGGGTCAGGAAGATCCCTTGGAATAGGGAATGGCTTCCCACTCCAGTGTTCTATGGACAGAGGAGACTGGTGGGCTATAGTCTGTAGGGTCTCAAAGAGTCAGACATGACTGAGTGACTAACAGGAGGTGTCCAGCTCACAGCTTGTATGGTCATACAGTTATGTCACTTAAAAGTCCAAAATCCTCATCCACGGTTTTACAGGGCAAAAGCTGACTCCAGCCCACCTCTCCAATCTCACGTCATGCCATGTTCTGCTCATTCACTCTGCCTGACCACACTGGCTTTCTTTTATAACCTCCCAATAGGCTGTCCTCCTCCATTATCTTAGCCTCTGCACACACTGTTAAACATCTAGATTGTTCTTCCCAAGTAGCTGACTCCTGATCCTCTTGTAGACCTCAGCTCAAAGCACTGTCTCCTCCGTGAAGCCTTTCTGAGACCTGGTCTTGGTGAGGGCACCCTGTCTTATGTTCTCAAAACTCCCACACTCTTCCTTCACAGCACTCTCTCCATTTCTAAATCAATGATTTGTGTGCTTATTTGATGAAATCTGTCTCTGCCTGGACTCTGAGCAATGTGACTGCAGAGAATTGACCGTGTTTTGCTCCAGTGCCTGGGTTGGTACCTGGCATGCACAGACCTCAGACATGTTAATAGGAGATAAATGAATGAACTGATGTTGAAGCTGAAACTCCAATACTTTGGCCACCTGATGCAAAAAGCTGACTCATTTGAAAATTCCCTGATGCTGGAAAAGATTGAGGGCAGGAGGAGAAAGGGGATAGAGGATAAGATGGCTGGATGGCATCACCGACTCAATGGACATGGGTTTGGGTGGACTCTGGGAGTTGGTGATGGACAGGGCGGCCTGGCATGCTGCAGTTCATGGGGCACAAAGAGTTGGACACGACTGAGTGAACTGAACTGAATGAATAATTGCCCAATGTCCTGGAAGCCAAGAAAGAAAATTCCAGAAAGAGGGGATGACTAATAGAGCCATATGCTCCCAAGAGGGTAAGAGCTGGAAAGAGTCTCGGGGACACAGTCCTGCTGGTGGCTTGGGAGCGAGCGTGGCCACGTGCAGGTGGAGGCAAAGTGTTCACAGCAGAATAAGCAGTGGACGTGGGTGCAAAGGAGGAACTCGGGAGCCTGATGAGGGACAGACACGGATGGAGGTGAGAGGATTTGTTTTTCTCCTTTAAAGATAGGTGAGTTCTAAGGTTGCTTGAGAAAGAAAATAGCCAATGTGGGAAAAGGTTTCAAAATGACCATTTAAGCTAATTAATTTTATTTCTTCTTTTATTGAAGTAGGTTGGTTTATAATATTACATTAGTTTCAGGTATGCAACATAATGATTCAACATTTCCATAGAGTATACTCCACTTAAAGTCATTAAAAACAATGGCTATATTTTCCTGTGCTGTACAGTACATCCTTGTTGTTTGTTTATTTTATACAGAGTAGTTTGTATCTGTTAATCCCCTACTGCTCTCTTGTTCCTCCCTCCTTCCCTTTCCTTCCTGGTAACCACTAGTTTGTTCTCATATCTGTGAGTCTCTGTTTTGTTGTATTCATTCATTTATTCTTTAGATTCTACATATGAGGGAGATCATATAGTACTTGTCTGTCTTTAGCTTATTTCACTAAGCATAATATTCTGTAGGTCCATCCATGTTGCTGAAAATGGTAGTATTTCATTTGTCTTCATGACTGAGTAGTATTTCATATTATACATATACCACATTTTCTTAATCCATTGATTTGTTGATGAGCACTTGGGCTGCTTCCAGGTCTTGTCTATTGTAAATAGTGCTGCTGTGAATATCAGGTGCATGTATCTTAGAATTAGAGATTTCATCTTTTCTAGTTACATACCCAGCAGTGGTATCGCTAGATCATATTTAACTTCAACTTTTAGTTTTTAAGGAAGCTCCATACCATTTTTCATCAGTTCAGTTGCTCAGTCATATCCAACTCTGCGACCCCATGGACTGCAGCATGCCAGGCTTCCCTGTCAATCACCAACCCCTGAAGCTTGCACAAACTCATGTCCATCGAGTCGGTGATGCCATCCAAACATCTCATCCTCTGTCGTCCCCTTCTCCTCCTGCCTTCAATCTTTCCCAACAAGGTCTGACTTTTCCAATGAGTCAGTTCTTCGCATCAGGTAGCCAAAGTATTGGAGTTTCAGCTTCAGCATCACATCTTCCAATGAATATGCAGTACTGATTTTGTTTAGGATTGACTGATTGGATCTCCTTGCAGTCCAAGGGACTCTCAAGAGTGTTCTCCAACACCACAGTTCAAAAGCATCAGTTCTAAGCTCAGCTTTCTTTATAGTCCAACTCTCACATTCACAGATGACTACTGGGAAAACCATAGCTTTGACTAGACAGACCTTTGTTGGCAAAGTAATGTCTCTGCTTTTTAATATGCTCTCTAGGTTGGTCATAACTTTCCTTTTAAGGAGCAAGCGTCTTTTAATTTCATGGCTGTAGTCACCATCTTCAGTGATTTTGGAGCCCCCCAAAATAAGGTGCTCACTTCAGCAGCACATATACTATTTTCCACAGTGGCTTCAATAATTTATATTCCTACCAGCAGTGTAGGAGGGTTCCCTTTTCATCCTCTTCAGCATTTGCTATTTGCAGGTATTTTCCTGACAGCCATTCTGAGAGGTGTGAGGCACTATCTTACTGTCATTCTGATTTGTGTTTCTCTGATTAGTGATGCTGAGCGTCTTTTCATGTGCTTCTTTCCCATCTGTAGATCTTCTTTTGAAAGATGTCTCTTCAGGTATTCTGCTCATTAATCAGGTTGTTTGACTTTTTACTATTGAGTTGTATGAGCTACTTATATATTTTGGATGTTGGTTTAGTCGCTCAGTTGTGTCTGACACTTGCAACCCCATGGATTGTAGCCTGCCAGGCTCCTCTGTCCATGGGATTTTCCAGGCAAGAGTACTGGAGTGGGGTGCCATTTCCTTCTTCAGGGGAACTTCGCAACCCAGGGATTGAACCCAGGTCTCCTGCATTGCAGGCCGATTCTTTACCAGCTGATCTGCCAGGGGAGCTCTAGTAACCACTTACTGGTAATACAATTTGAAAATATTTTCTCCCATTCAGTAGGTTGTTTTTTTTTTTTTGTTTTTTTTTGTCAATGTTTCTTCTGATATGCAAGCTTTTAAATTTAAGTCCCATTTATTTATTTTTGCTTTTGTTTCTTCCCTATTAGGAGAGAGATCTACCAAAATCTGCTACAATTTGTCAAAGAAGGTCAAAGAGTATTTGGCCTTTGTTCTGCTGTAGGAGTTTTATGGTTTCAGGTCTTAAATTTAGGTCTTTAATCCATTTTGAGTTTATTTTTGTATACAATATGAACAAATGTTCTAATTTCTTCCTTTTACATGTAGCTGTCCAGTTTTCCCAGCACAAGTGCTTGGAGAGACTGTCTTTTCTCCATTGTATATTCTTGCCTCCTTTGTTGTATATAAACTGAGCATAGGTGTGCAGGTTTATTTCTGGGCTCTCTATTCTGTTCCATTGATGTATATATCATTTTTATTACTGTAGCTTTGCATTATAAAGTTATGGCAAATGACTCCCCCAGCTTTGTTCTTTATTCTCAAGATTACCTTGGCAATGTGGGGTGTTTTGTGGTTATATATAAATTTTAGGATTATTTTTTCTAGTTCTGTGAAAAATGTCATGAGTATTTTGGAAGGGATTATGTTAAATCTGTAATTGCTTTGAGTGGTTTGGACATCTTAACAGTATTAATTCTTCCAATCCATGAACATGGAATATCTTTCCATTTCTTTGTATCATCTTCAATCTCCTTCATAAGTGTTTCATGGTTTTCAGATTATAGGACTTTCACTTCCTACAAGTTTACTGAATTCATTTATTAGTTCTAGTAGTTTTTTGGTGGAGACTTTAAGGTTTTCAAAATATAGTATCATGTCATCTACAAAGGTGACTTTGTAGATGTCACCTTTGTAGTTTTTCTTCCTGTCCAGTTGGATACTTTTTATTTCTCTTTTCTGACTGCTATGGCTAGGACTTCCAACACTGTGTTAACTAGAAGTGATGAAAATGGGCATCCTTGTCTTATTCTGGATTTTAGAGAAAAAGCTTTTTAGCTTTTCACTGTTGAGTATGGAGTTAACTGTGGGTTTATCATGTTATTGTTCAGTTGCTCAGTTGTGTATGACTCTTTGCAACTCCATGAACTGCAGCACGCCAGGCTTCTTTATCCTTCACTATCTCCCAGAATTTGCTCAAACTCAAGTCCATTGAGTCGATGATGCCATCCAGCCATCTCATCCTCTGTCATTCCCTTCTCTTCCTGCCTTCAATCTTTCCCAGCATCAGGTCTTTTCCATTGAATCCACTCTTTTCATCAGGTGGCCAGAGTACTGGAGCTTCAGCTTCAGTATCAGTCCTTCCAATGAGTATTCAGGGTTGATTTCCTCTAGGATGGACTGGTTTGATCTCCTTGTTGTCCAGGGAACTCTCAACAGTCTTCTCCAGCACCACAGTTCGAAAACATCAATTCTTCGGCACTCAGCTTTTTGTATAGTCCAACTCTCACATGCATACATGACTACTGGAAAAACTATAGCTTTGACTAGACGAACCTTTGTTGGCAAAGTGATGTCTCTGCTTTTTATATGCTGTGTATGTTTGTCATAGTTTTCTTCCAAGGAGCGAGCATCTATTAATTTCCTGGCTGCAGCCACTGTCTCTAGTGATTTTGGAGCCCAAGAAAATAAAGTCCATCACTGTTTCCATTGTTTCCCCATCTATTTGCCATGGTGTGATGGGAATGGATGTCATGATCTTAGTTTTTTGAATGCTGAGTTTTAGGCCAGCTTTTTCACTCACTTCTTTCACCTTCATGAAGAGGCTCTTTAGTTCCTCTTCACTTTCGGTCATTAGGGTGGTATCATCTGCATATATGAGGTTATTGATATTTCTCCTGGAAATCTTGATTCCAGCTTGTGATTCATCGAGCCCAGCATTTCTCATGATATACTCTGCATGTAAGTCAAATAAGCAGGGTGACAATATACAGCCTTGACATACTCCTTTCCCAATTTGGAACCAGTCCATTGTTCCATGTCTGGTTCTAACTGTGGCTTCTTGACCTGCATACAGGTTTCTCAGGAAGCAGGTAAGGTGGTCTGGTATTCCCATCTCTTGAAGAATTTTCCACAGTTTGTTGTGATCCACACAGTCAAAAGCTTTAGTGTAGTCAATGAAGCAGAAGTAGATGTTTTTCTGGAATTCTCTTGCTTTTTCTATGATCCAACAGATGTTGGCAATTTGATCTCTGGTTCCTCTGCCTTTTCTAAATCCATGTTGTACATGTGGAAGTTCTCTGTCATGTACTGCTGAAGCCTAGTTTGAAGGTTTTGAGCATTACCTTCCTAGCATATGAAATGAGAGGATAATTGTGCAGCAGTTTGAACATTCTTTGGCATTGCCCTTCTTTGGGATTGGAATGAAAACCAACCTCTTCCAATCCTGTGGCCACTGCTGAGTTTTCCAAATTTGCTGGTATATTGCATGCAGCACTTTAACAGCATCATCTTTTAGGATTTGAAATAGTTCAACTGGAATTCCATCACCTCCACTGGCTTTGTTCATAGTAATGCTTTCTAAGGCCCACTTCATAGTCCAGGATGTCTGGTTCTAGGTGAGCGACTACACCACTGTGGTTATCCAGGCCATTAAGACCTTTTTTGTACAGTTCTGTGTATTTTTGCCACCTCTTCTTACTCTCTTCTGCTTCTGTTAGGTCCTTACTGTTTCTGTCCTTTATCATGCCCATCTTTGCATGAAATGTTCCCTTGTTATGTCTAATTTTCTTAAAGAGATCTCTAGTTTTTCCTGTTCTATTGTTTTCCTTCATTTCTTTGCATTCTTTGCATAAAAAGGCTTTCTTATCTTAAATTACCTTTATTGTATCAAGATATGTTCCTTCTATACCAACTTGGAGAATTTTTTTTTATCATGAATGGATGTTGAATTTTGTCAAATACCTTTTGTGTCTACTGAGATGATCATATGATTTTTATCCTTCCTTTTTCTAATGTGATGTAGCACATTGATTTAGGGATACTGAACCATCCTTGCATTCCTGGGATAAGTCCCATTTAATTTTGGGATTTTTATATTGTTGAATTTGGGTAATATTTTTGTCATGAATTTTTACTTATATTTATCATAGATATTGACCTGTAATTTTTTATTTCTTGTAGTACCTTTGCCTGATTTTGGTATCTGGGTAGTGATGACCTTGTAGAATGAATTTATGAATGTTCTCCTCTCTTTAGTGTTTTTAAACAGTTGAGAAGGATGATATTAGTTCTTTGTGCTATACAGTAGGACCTTGTTCTTCATCCGTTCAATATATAATAGCTTACCTCTGCTAACTGGACCCTCCCACTTCATCTCTTCCCCATCCCCGTCTACCTTGGCAACCACAAGTCTGTTCTCTGTCTATGAGTCTGTTTATGTTTTGTAGATATGTTCATTTGTGTCATATTTTAGATTCCACATATAAGTGATTACATATGGTATTTATTTTTCTTCTTTCTGCCTTAATTTCACTTAGTATGGTAATCTCTAGTTGTGCCTGTATTGCTGCCAAGGGAATCATTTCATTCCTTTTTATGGCTGAGTAGTATTCCATTGTATATTAATATATGTATGGATTCTTCTTTATTCATTCATCTGTCAATGGACATTTAGATTATTTCCATGTCTTGGCTATTATGAAGAGTGCTGCCATGAACACAGGGGTGCATGTATCTTTTTGGATTATAGTTTTGTCCAGAAATATTCTGAGGAGTGAGATTGCTGGATCATATGGTAATTCTATCTTTTGTTCTCTGAGGAACCTCCATACTGTTTCCCATAGTGGCTGTACCAACTTACATTCCCACCAAAGTGTAGGAGAGTTCCCTTTTCTCCACATCCTCTCCAGCATTTGTTATTTGTAGAGTTTTAAAAATCATTTTATTTACTCATTTATTCATTATTTGTGGCTGTTGTGGGTCTTTGTTGCTGCGCAGGGGCCTTTCTCCACTTGTGGCAAGCAGGGACAACTCTCTAGTTTGGTGCACAGGCTTCTCATTGTGGTGGCCCCTCCTGTCACAGAGCACAGGCTCCAGGGCGCACACGCTTCAGCAGGTGCAGCACACTGGGCCCAGCAGTTGCAGACCCAGGGCTCTAGAGCACAGGCTCAACAGCTGTGGTGCATGGACTTAGTCACTCTGTGGCTCTGGGATCTTCCCAGATCAGGGATTGAACATGTGTCTTCTGCATTAGCAGGTGGATTCTTGCCACTGACTGAGCCACCAGGGGAGCCCCTGTAGAGTTTTTAATGACGGCCATTCTGACTGGCGTGGAGTGGTACCTCACTGTAGTTTTGACTCGCATGTCTCTAGTCATTAGCAAGACTGAGCATCTTTCCATGTGTCTTGACCATTTTTAGTTCTTCTTTGGAGAAAGATCAATTTAGGTCTTCTACCCATTTTTGGATTGCGTTGTTTGTTTTTTTGTTGTTGCTGAGCTGTATAAGCTGCTGTGTATTTTGGAAATTATGCCCTTGTCAGTCACATCACTTGCAAATATTTTTCTCCCATTTTGCACATTGTCTTTTTAAAAATGGTTTCCTTTTCTATGCAAAAGCTCGTAAGTTTGATTAGGCCCCATTTGTTTATTTTTGTTTTTATTTCTATTTCCTTGGGAGACTGACCTAAGAAAACACTGGTACGATTTAAGTTAGAGTATGTTGTGCCTATGATCTCTCTAGGAATTTTATGGTGTCATGTTTTATGTTTAGGTCTCTAAGCCATTTTGAGTTTATTTTTGTGTATGGTGAGAACGTGTGTTCTAACTTCACGGACTTACATGCAGCCCTTCAACTTTCCAACAGCACTTGCTAAAGAGACTGTTTTATTCCCATTGTATATTCTCACTTCCTTTATCAAAAATTACTGGAGGTGTTTGTGTTTATTTCTGGGCTCTCTGTTCTGTTCCGTTGATCCATATGGCTGTTTTTGTGCCAGTACCACACTGTTTTCA